>NC_055704.1:17853666-18471500 GCF_017639745.1 Melanotaenia boesemani | reverse complement strand
TGCATGTTTTACCCCAAGTCAGAAAAATATACAGTAGATATTATAACAAGAAAATTGATTCTAAAACATAAAGGCTGGTATCAGTAGCATCAATATTTTGGTATCAATCTGCACATCACTACCATCCATAGCCAGCCGGCTGATCTTGTTCCATCTTTATGTGCCGCTGTCATAACAGAGAAATGACGTACGCATTGTTATGCTGTGCATGCCTTAAATGCGTTAAAGTGTTAACGCAATTAAATTAGTTAGCATGTTATTTTTGACAGCCTTAATGTTTTTATTTCAAAATAGCGTTCTGGGGGCGGATTCTGTGGTGCTGTGTGGGAAACCCTGGTTTTTGGTACATTTCTTTGGGGCATTTAGCTGTGTTGGACAATACACAGAAGCAGAATCATTATGAGTTATACCTCACTGTAAAGATTACTAATCCGGGTTTTCAATTTTATATATATATATATATATATATATATATATATATATATATAAGACAGGAGATAGCCACTTTATTGATATACCTGAATATTGGGCAATAAGTAAGTTTAATTCACCTTTTCCTGTCAGTTTCTAGTTTATAAAAAGTTACAATATACGCATGTAAAAGTGCCTGCAATTACATCTTAAGTTTATTATGTCCAGACGGGTGAGAGGTTCTTAATTACATAGTAAAAGTTCCAATTGTTCTGTGTCTCATAATTCAATCTGGGTTTAAAAAAAAAAAAAAAAAAACATAACAAAGAAACGAAAAACAAAACAAAACAAACAAAAAAAAAAAAAAAAAAAAAGAAAAACAACTAAAAGTCCCCTTACAGAGCAGCTGCACTAATCTCAGTTGTTGACCCCTTTTCTATGCTCAACTACCATTTTGATTTATACATTATTATAAAAATGAAATTAGCTAATCAAATTAAACTTTCTGTTTTCTACATGACCTGTGACAATTATCCCTCAGGACAACCATTTCACTGTTTCTCCTCATTTTACACATTTTAAATCCGAACACAGGTAATGTATCATAGTTTGCTAGCACGCAACTGTTATTAACACAAGAAAAGGAAACTTTGTTCCCTCTTACCTTTTTTTGTCCTTTTAGCACTTACTTTATAATCACTGATTACCTTAATAACATTTGATACCGCCAAACATAGTGCTTACTTTTATTGTGAGCGTATTAAAGGGCTGAAGGCCTAGTAGGTGGGAAATCAGCAACTTGAGGTCGTGCAAATCAGGATAAAACTCATTTTTATAACAAGAAACGATAATAAGCTATTCTGATAGAAAAGTGATACTATCATTGTTATACTAAAGGTTAGTGTGTATACTTGAGCTAATGCATAATTACAGTTCTTATTTAGATGAGCAGCAATAAACACATTATTCTGTTCCTTAGTAAAAATATAAATTTAGATACTGTGGCCTCTTTTTTTAAATTGCATATGATTGAAACACCATCTTCTTTTGGTTAAAGAAATTAAATAGCTGTCTTTTGATAGTTTTCCTCAGCGTTTTTACCCCAACCCCATCTGATAATTTGATGTTATCTAAGACACTAATAGGATTAGACAGAATAGTCTGCTAAATGCCTCACATTCAAGTCTTAAGTGTTTCTCTCTGGATATTACTTCAACCTAATAACACACTAATACGCACACACATCACCACCTGTCCAGCTGACCCCTGACCCCCCTCCTGCAACAATTGTTCTTACAACAGCAAAGATCAAGAAATCAGAACAAAAACACAGGCCACTTTTAGTTAAAACATATCATAATCCCTCAAGGTGGGATGGTGGGGGGGGGGTTTCAAGGCCACCAAGAAAGCTATTCACAGCATTCAGAGACATGAAGAGACCTCCGGGAAAGACATTATGAGGTGTTGGTATGAGACTGGGTATGACACCCCTGGGAAGAATGGTGATTAGGAGGAGGATCAACTGCACTCTCTGGCATTTACCACCGCCTGGTAAAACATGTAAAAACTTTCACGTATGTTTTCAAAATGCCACAAAAATACAAAAAAGAGATGTTGCAGTTAAAGGAGAAACAGCAAGCTTCTTGCTCTCCCTGCTCCTTAAGATCCAATTATAACCTGCAAACATCAGCATACTGTAAACCCATGCAGATGAGTTCTTAGTAATGTGTCAGTGTGTACTGCAACCTTGTATTTGCTTAAAAAAAACATCCAGGGATTGAAGAAAAAAGATAGATATTAGTAGCATTATTGATAAGACACAGTAGTCTGGGATATTTGCCATATAAATTTACAAAGAAAATTGGTGACATAATGAAGTTAGACTTTTCTTGTAGCAACACATGACAATTAACATTAACCTGAAATGTGAATTTTGTTAGTAAAAAATTTGTTTATTTTCAAAATTTCTATTGCACTTGCAGAAACAAAGTGCAGTAAAATGAATTATGAATTTGAATTAATCACTTTACAGTTGGATTACTATGACCTGGACTATAACTGGGTTTAACTGTATCTTTAAAGTGCCTTAACTTTTGTTGTGAATCAGCACTATATAAAGAAAATGAATTAAGTTTACATATTTTTTTATGTTTGGCAACTAATTTTTCAAGATTTTAGCATCTGAAGTGCAGTCTGTAAGTATTATTACAGGCATCCATATACCAACTTTATACAAAGATAAAAAAACAAAAATCAATTTTATGTCTCATTTACATCTATATCGACTCTATTCCCACCGTTAACTAAGTCCATCTCTTTATATTCATGCTTATGTTCCTCTTGACCATGAATGTCCTTTTCTTGCTTTTGGCTGCAGTTCTTCACACATTCCAGAAAACTTTAACTGGTTAGAGGTGGACAGATTTACATTTGCCACTGATGGAATTTAATGCTATATTCACATTTACCACAACTGAAATATACATTTTCAACTTGGAAATTTTGTAGTCAAACTCAGTCACAAGAGGATGAAGCTACCACTTTCTATAAACCAAGGATATGCACAATTTGCTTTTGAACATCACACACAGGATGTCATAAGATGAGATGGTGCTGTGCTGTAACAGCCATGAAAATATTCGACCCAGCGTGAGTACTGGGTGATGCCAGAGGTTAATATACATTTACTCTCCTTTTTTCTTTAAAATGATTTTTTCAGGCATGTTTATGGGAGGGCTTGCTTTCAGCGGCAGGCAAATTGACAGGTGACATCAATTATGTCCATGTAATTTTACTCAGATCCATTCATTCAGATCCGTATGTCACTTCCAAATGATGTTAAGATGGGAATAGCTAAATGAACTTGACCCCTCAAAAGCCAGTGGGCGATATCACGGCATCAGCTTTTATACGCAATCTAAACAAAACCACCTTCGTCCTTACATTTTATGTGCGTGATAATCATGACTGTGGACTATAACACGTCCTTTTCAACACCATGCATTCTGGCTACAACACCTGCAACCCTCTGATTTATCAGTGCAACGTTTCATCCTTGGGCCACGCTTCCTTTGGTGCTGATGCCATTGTGGCTGAAGCAAATACTTCTAAAACAGCCATTCATCCATTCAACTCTTGGCAACACTGGGGCCCCCACATACTCCATAACCTTTATAAGATTAATGCAATGGATTGAGCTGGTGTCTGCCAAAATTCCATTCCTATTTAAACCTCCAGGCCCATACCAGCAGCCTAATCCTATTAGGCCCAATTGAGTGAAGTCGACAGTCTTTTTCAGTTAAACTAAGTTCATGCACTAATAGGATTCAAAAGGGGGCAAAAAAAAGTACTATGTGTGGAGGGTAGTAGTATTAGCGTGTGGCTATGGAAGTGTACAGTGTGAATCAGAGAGGGGGTAAACAGGGACTGGAGTTTATGTTAGGACCAATAGAGGCCTCCTGCTAAGTTTGGGTAAATGTACTTAAGGAAGCGGGAAGGAATGGGCTGGAGGTCTCACCAGAGGTGAGACAGGCATGAGACTGGTATGTATGAGTTCATATATAGAACTTTAATGCCATATAACTAAACTGTAACAGAGCAATACTGAACACTGGAGCAGGAAAATAATTAAATGAAGTAAAAAGCAATATGTGGTTTGAGGGCTTTAATAAATTGATCATAATCAAACATCTATCTGCATTTAGGAACATGAAGTATATTCTGTAGTGTATTACATTTCACCTCATTATGCATGTCACAAGAATCTATGTATCATTCGTTTTTCGTATCCAATTAAGAATCCCAAATCAGAAAATGAATAAATGATTCATTATTGTGTAATTCATTTATAAGTAATGAAATAATGAATTATTCATTTATAATTAATAAAATTACACAAAACCCCCAAAATAAACAAAGAAACAAAAAAAGGGACTAATTAAGACTTCTATTTTGTGCTCTCAATTTTGTGTTCAGGTCAGAAATAGAAAATAAAAAAGGGTCAATTTGATTTAGCTATTTAAATTTAAGTCCAATTTGAGTGATGTTGCTGACTTTTGTGTGTTGTACTGTGTAGATAATATGCTGAGCCGAAAGTTTTTACTTCTTTCATAGTTAATAGACTATTAGTGTTTGAATTCATAAACAAAGTAAATGTGTGGTAAAAAGTTGATGTTTTATAAGACACTAGATAAAAAAAACCAGGAGATATTTGAATTTTTTTTATGTGGGATCTTACCTATTGTGGGCTAAATACACACTAACACTAAGTCATATTGTGTACCTCATATCTTAGTTTTAATGTTTGATTTTTGGTCATATTTAAGAAGATGTAATTAAAAAAAACTGATGCCCAATTTCACTTCTGCTCCTAACTGAAAGGCAAGTATTTCTGACATTGAATT
Organism: Melanotaenia boesemani; assembly: GCF_017639745.1. NCBI lineage: Eukaryota > Metazoa > Chordata > Actinopteri > Atheriniformes > Melanotaeniidae > Melanotaenia > Melanotaenia boesemani. Next base: position 18,466,686 of record NC_055704.1, on the reverse strand, counting down.
TTCATTTGGAATAGAATAAAGTCCAGTAGACTAAATAAGGAGAGCAGAAGAAATGTTTCAGAAGGCAAATGCTAAAGACTGAGTGTAGTTATTCAGTGATAGTTGATAAACTTGTAAAAGTTCATATCTGTTCTAAGTTAAACATGAAACCATAAATACACTGAAATGAGAAATTTTCATATAAAGAAAACAACGTATGAAATGCAATAAAAATAATCATTCTATGACTTCTCATGAAACATAGAAAAGGAACAAAAACTGTCACACATCATATGATCCGTTTCTCCATCCAAAACTTCCTGATAAGAAAGCCAACTGAAGATATCATCTACCCTGAAAAGTTCACAAGAAGGAAACTGAAGATTCTAAAAAATTTCAAAAGCTTCTCTCGTCATTGAGTCCTTTCTGCTTTTTGGCTTTTGGCTACTACTTTGTAACCTCCCCTGTCCCTTTGTCCCAATTACAAGAACCGTGAGAGGCAAAGCTTCACATACAACGAATTAAGGAGGTCAGAGGAGGACACCTTGTTTAGCCAGTGGTGTCAGCGTCAGAGACATGGCCCGAGGATCTTTCCTTTCAGGATGACCAGAGGTGCTGCATGAGACTTCTTTTGAAGAAAACCCATCCAAAGAGAGTTGAGAGACAAAAGGATAGCACAGGCTTTCAGTCATCTTACAAAGCTTTATTACTTGAAGAACAAACAGGAATGCCGTTAATTGGCCCTGTGGCTTTCATTCTTTGCCCTATTTCTTTCAATTCATTGACTCAAAATAATGGGTTCAGGTTCATTATCAACAGGTCGTAAGCCCTGGGAGTGCCAAAATTCAACGGGAGAGTCAGGGGTGTGTAAGTGAGTGTGCGTATGCTTGCTAGCCCATGTGTACGAAATTTGTGTGTAATGGCTTAGCTTTGCCTGATTCCCCGTCCAAGTCCTGACAATAGCGTTTCCACACAGGGAAAACTAACAGTTGTGCTGAGAAGTGAGCAACAGTCCACAGTTTTAGGTTCTTTTTTTTTTTTTTTTTTTTCTACACCACTGAAACTGCTGTTACAATGCTGGAATATAACTGGTATGGACAGGTAGGTGGCACACCTTTGCATGTCTCAGGTAAACAAATGCATCTCATCTTGTCCCTGTATGAACTGATTTTCTGCAAAACCTTTAGAGTTCCTTGATGATATCATATAATAATACCGCAGCATGCTGTAAAAATTGATCAGATCACAACCACCATGCTTAGATTATTTATCGACAAGAAATGCAGCTTAATTAATATTGCAGACTTCTAATTAAATTGTTTCACAAATATAATGCAACTGTTAAATAGTGAATAGCAAAAGGGCGGCCTTGTTTTATGACAGCCCTGAAATGAACCCAAAGGCTCACTTGGATGTTTAAAGAAAATAAAAGATGTATGGGTTATGCTTAAGGTTGAATAATGTGGATTTAAATGGCATCAGATTAAATCAAATCCAGCAATTTAACCCTGCTGGCAGTAACAAACTAAACAGGATAAACAAATCTGAATCAATTCAAATTGTATTACTTTTTTCTTTTTTTGGTAAGAAAACAAAGAGTATCTGTAAAACGACCATCTTTTTCATTGTGTGTTTAGCAAAACTAAGTTTTACTTATTTACAGCTAATACACTGTCAATGTAAAACTTGAGAGGGCAACTGTCTTCTATTCAAAAATGACTTGGATGACTGAAAAGCTTTTAGTTTAGTTCCACAGTTATCATTAAGAATCAATTAAAAACACAAAAGCAATTTAATTCCTAACCATTTTTCATGTATTTGGGAACCAGAGAGGAATATTTCCACTTACATAAAGAGCAAAAAAAGATCAAGGGGTTAGAAAAACTTGTTACACACGCCAAGATATTTCAGTCATCCTCTTATATAACTAAAACTCTTCACTCACTCTTAATCTTTAATTGTCATACAGAATGTTTCACATACCTGCATGAGACATGTCAAGCAATTAATACCCTGAAACACGCCTTTTAAGTTAGCCTTTTAGTCTCCCAACCTCTCATTTGCAAAGAAAAAGACATCTCAAGTTAGCCTCAACCAGGTGAAATGGACTGTACTTATATAGTGTTTTTCTAGTCATGTTAATGGTTGAAGGTCTGCTAGCGTGTTAGATAACTAGAAGCATAAAGAAAAACAAAAAAGACATTCAGAGAGAGAAAGGGTGTAAAAGAAGTGAGGCAGGGCATAGATAAAGAAAGAAACAATGGAGACGAAGTAAAGAAAGGAATTATGTAAATAACATTGTAAGTCTTTCTGATTCATAGAATGCACCATTAGTACCACAAAGGCTCTACAACACACACATACCAACACACTTGACGTTTTGCCCCATTCACAGTTTGCAATAGTACAAATTATTTAAAAATAAGAAACAATTTATTTTCATTTTTCATGGACCCATTACATCAACCATTTTTAAAATAATTTCAATCAGAGCTGATGTCTTCAAAGAGGCTCTGTGCTCCAAGATATTAGTATATATAGTATATATGTAGTATATACATTCAGGAAATGACTCGGTGATGTAAGTAGCCAGAGTGGACATATGGAATAGCATTTTTTCTTCTGCATCTTACCAACTCTAAAACATAGTGAAGTGATTTTTAAGTATGCAATGTTTGTATTTCACATGCTAAAGCATGTTCTAGCACCAGCAAGATCTTTTCATTGCAACAGTTTGATGTTTTGTTTTTTTTTTTTGGGGGGGGGGGGGGGGGGCATTGTGTTGTAGTTCTACTGCTGTGATTGTCCTGTTGCACGACCCAATTTTAATCAAGCTTTAGATGTGAAATGGCCTCACATTTGACTCTAGAACACATCTCATCTTATCGTCTTTCTATTTTTTGGTTAGGTATACACAGTCAAATGTAACCACATTAATACATACCATTCAAAAACCAAAAAAGGACTAGTTCAAAGCTAATGTATGCTTATCCTAGTATCTTCCCCCAATGAATTAAATGTTAATTTGTGATGGCTCTGCAACATACTACTTATAAACTTAAATAATTTTTTTAAATAAACAAAGTTTATTGAAGTCATCCACAAATGCATCAGTATACAGAAGAGTTTATGATCAGCTGATTGATTGCAAGGTGCCTGTGTCTGCAAAAGAAGGCCGAATGAACAAGCCTTCACTACCGTGCTTGACAGTTGTGTTTGTGCTGATATGCTGTGTTTGGTTTTCTCTAAATGTGCTGTTGTGCATTATCACCAAACATCTACACCTTGGTCTCATCTGCTAAACCAGAATTGTTCAGAGAAAAGAAGCTTTCCCCAGGCAACCCTTCCTATTCATGTTCAGTCTTTCTCTAACGGTACAGTCATGAACTGAAACAACTAAAATGCTGATTAGAATCTAATACGTAGATCTTGTCTCAGCTTAAAGTGAACTTGCTGGGATATCCACTCCGGGTAGGATTGATAACTGTATTGAATGTTTTCCACACATGAATAATCTTTCACACTGTAGAATGTTGAACTCCACCGTGTTTGGAGAGCAACAGTTGCTTCTCCAGGATCCTTGCTGATGTCTTTCCCCTTTGGCACACACCTGAATTGCATTGTCTTATAATTATTGGCATCCTTCGTTTCAAGTACATAATTTAGAAAGTCATTAACAACAGGTGCATGCCCCCATGTCTCTAGCTGCCATCCCGGGACCCAGGGACAGTGGGGGTGTACGTGTTTAAACGGGGGCTGAGGGGCATTCAGGGGTTCATAGGGGGAGGTGCTGTGGTGTGTTTGGGGGTGGAAATTAGAGGTTTGTGCACACAAAAAAATGTTGGGTTATTTTTTTAACCCAACAGCTGGGTTGAGACTGTTGGGTAGTTTAATTGGGTTGTTTTCATTAAGTTGGGTAATCTAAGAACCCAACTTGCCGGGTTATTGTTGTTGGTAGTTGAGTTATTAGCTGTTGGGTTGAATTTCCCATTATACTGTGTTGGGTCATTTGGGACTACCCAACATGTTGGGTCGATGTTCGCGCATGCGCGACAAACAGTACCGTTACCCCACCGGTTGCAGCCGTTTGGCCAGAGTCCTGGGTGAAGGGAAGGAGAAGCCCGAGAATATCTTACCGGAGCGACACTACTTTACACAGCGAGGTTTGTTACATTTTCACTATTGTTTCATGTATATGAATCATATGTATAAAGTTTATTTTAGTAACCGTGTATATTTGTAATATGAACGTCTGTAGCAGTGATTGTTAGCTCTCGGTCATTTGTAGTTAGCGATGGCTTGTGAGAAACGTTTTTTAACGGTTAGCACGCGCCGCATTAGCCAGCTTGAGTTTGCCAGAGATGTAACTTCAGTGGAAGGGGTTTCATCAAAGTTTGTGAAGGAATGGGTTGAAAGAGCTTGAGTTGTTTGTTGCTTTGTCCCTGTAGAGATATTTACCTACTTTCATTTCTCATCATAGGTCGGAATCAACATGGTTGAATACTTGGACCAGGCAAAAACATCAAGATCCTGCCCCTATGTCCTCCTGCTGGACAGCGGGACGCAGTATTCCCAAGCGTTCTCTGTTATCTCGGGGAGGACAAAACACCCCTTTTTTTCTGGAGATATTGTGTTTAGATAGTATAGTTTTTTTGTTCTGAAAAGATTAAGTACCTGTTCCCCTGTTTTTAGATAGAAATTACTTAGTGTTATGATAAGATATATGTGTATTACAATTTAAGATATTTATAAGAAAATATCCAATGTTTTAAAATATTTAATGTTAATAAGTTTGTGGTATTTATTGTGTTAAGTATTCACTGTTCTCTATTTTAATAGAAAATGTTGTTGCTTAAAATATTTTGTGGACTCTAAAGTTTAATAAAAAAAAAAATTGAATTTTTTGTGTCAATATATTTAATCAATATATAATGACCATAATATTTAATTATATTGATTAGAAATTGGCAACCCAAATGATTGGGTAGAAAGAACCCAGCAGTAAAGTCAAATTGACCCTATGGTTGGGTTATTAGAACAACCCAACTGTTGGTTTAGGGAAACCAACCCAACTTGTTGGGTCAAAATAACCCAGCATGTGTTCTGTCCAATATTTAACCAGTGTTGGGTTAAAAAATAACCCATTTTGGGTTGTTTTTAACCCAACATTTTTTAGTGTGTGTGTGTGTGTGTGTGTGTGTATGTGGGGAGGGGGTGGGGGTCACGTGCACTTTTGGGGAGGCCTGTGTGGACTTGGTGGTGGTGGGCCATGGGTCTGGCCTCTCCCACTGCCCCCTCACAGACCTGTTTCCTGGGCACCACCGGGGGCAGACAGAGGGAGGTGGTTGCCCCCATGGGCTGCTGGCCCTAGGGGGGTGCCCAGTCTGCTTAATCTGGGTGGGGTGTGGTAGGCTCTGGGCCCTTCGCTCTGGCCGCCCTGGATAACCGGTACCTGGCGGGATCGGGGGCTGACGATCTTGGTCCACTGGGGCCTGTGCTCCGTCCCCACTCTGGCTGGGGTTGCTGGGGTTCGTGCTCCAGGATTGCTGCTAATTCCCCTGGCCTCTGGGCTGCCCTAGTCTGCCTTTAGCCTCCATAGAAGTGTGGTTGCATTTGCACGATTTTGCTCATCTCTGAGCACTCTGCATGCTGACACAATCACTGAGTTGTCCAGTGGGATTATAAACTAAGAGTTACTTTTATTTTCAGTTTTTTTGCATGTGTTTTTGGTACTTTGGTTGTTGTTGTTGTGATACATGTTTGTTTTTTGTTTTTTATCTATTTATTTTAAGAGGTCCTGATGATTGTCAGCTTTGTTTACCTGTTAAAGCTGTAGGAAATTCTCTGTTGTAGCAGTTGGCTGTCTGTTGGTTAGGTTGGATTAAAGGGTCGTTGCCTTCACATATTTTTATCTTTGTCTCCTCTTTCTTTTTTCTACTTTCCCTTTAACTTCTGTTCACTGTTCTCCTTTTGTCTGTCCCCTCTGATCAGATCCAGCAAGATTATGTAAATTCCGTAATTCAAAATAAATAAATAAGACAAAAAAAAAAATAATAATAATAAGTTTATGAAGAGGAGCCTTATACCCATAAAGCTCCCCTTGGCAAGCAAATTTGTTCCAACAACACAGCAGCCAGACCATCATTCTGCTTCATATGATTCTCGACAAGACAAGTTAAAAAAAAAAAACTATCCCAGAAACACTGTTGCTTACAGTAGGAATACAGTAGGAATACATGTTTTGCTGTGCCTTTCTAATTAACAGCTGTACCCATAGAAATCTGCTTGGTATAATGTGTTGCATATGATACAGCCAAAACCGTTGCCCCATATAAATTATGGTCAGATAAAGCTCTGTAGGTGTAGCTCTGTAATTGTCTTACTTTCACTGACTTCAGTGAGTTTTTTCTTTCCAAATCTTCCTGGATATTCTGTTGTTTAGATATTTGATTGTAATATACATTTGTTCATTTGCATTCATTCCATAAAACATTGAAAAGTATAAGTTATTTTACAGAGGTGCAAGTCATTTTGACTAGGACTGTAAAAGAAATTTGGTTAAGGTGTGGAGAAGATTTAAAGTTAAATTTTTACATATAAGTTAGATTCTGTCTTTCCTATCACCACCCATGTGGGTACCTATGCAGTCAAATAGGTAAAGAGCATTTAATCAAACAGTTTCTCTATGTTTTAGTGGTCTGACATAAACAAAGCACAACACAGTGACTTTAAGAGAACAGATCCACAAAAGCAAAAAGATTGACAAGTGCCCTAATAAATAGCCTGTCCAACATAATTGGTACATATTGGTTGGTGGTGGTAATATTTAATAAAACCACTTTAGTTCCGCTCTGGGTTTAAGTAATTTAAGTCATGTGTCTAAAGGTGAATTTATGGCATTTTTAACCCTATTTGCTCAAAGAAATGGTTGGCATTCACACTGAAGGGACTGAGTGAGAAAGGTTGGCAGAGACAGAGACTGTGTAACACACTTGGAACTGGTAGTTCTCAAATGATGGAAAAAACAAAAAATTGAACTCAGGCACAGCTAATTACTCAATTTAGCCAAGACTAGGAATTGGCGTGATAAGACAGGGTTACTGGCAGAGATGGATGATAGGAACTGGAAAATAAATAAGGATATTTTTATAGCACTAATTGCATAAACAAAATAGTAGATTTGCATGTGGGGTGTATGGGGATTTTTTTTTTTTTTTCTTTTTAGAATTTTAACTAAAACCACTCGCGTTATTGCTTGGGGTTTACATTTTGTAAATTTGGTTATAACCTTAGTCCCACATAAAATTGGTTGTGTATGGCTGTGGCTCTCAGAGTATATTGTTCCAAGCACATCCAGTACCAGCCTGGTCATTGGCTAACAACCATGGCTACATCTACAGTAAAAAGTTATGTTAAACCCTAAATCAACACTGATGTCCAGTATTTGTCAGAACTAAATGTTGTATGATACACTCAAGATACAGGTAAGCATTGGATCAAAGTTGCAGGCCTGGTTGTTCTTCCCTTTTATTCTTTCTCTTCCTCTCATGCTGGGAAGAAGAGCTCTGGCACTCCTTCCATCACAGCAGCTTACTCGTTCAAACGGCAGAGGCACAAAGATAGCCAGACGCAAGCAAACAAACGGCTCTTTGTCCGCAGCACAAACCATATATTATTAGCTCGGGTAAGGTCAAAGTTGATTTAATTTTCTGCTTAGTTCTCATTAAACAGCTATTGCATTATTTAATTTTCCACAATCAAATTTAGGATTAGGGATGGGGAATCGGGGGGGGATGAGGTGGCTAATCAATATATGTCCACCAAAAGCTTTTGAACAGTGCCCTGAAAATTTAGCCCACAAATAAACTTTTTATTGGTAAGATCCTCTGAATGTTTCTGATTTTGCTCTTCTTGTCAGAGATAAAAGATCAATTGATTCAAAGTTTTATCCAGAATAGTTTTCTATTAAATATACTGTATGCTACAGAATATATTTACCCCTACAGTTCTAGGCTTAGGGTATGGTTTCATTGAAATCACAGTGATAAAACATGAACAACACTTTGCACCTGAGTCTAAATACTGAGTATAAATAGTTTTAAAACATAACTAACAGTCAAGTAAAAAAATATAAACAGATATAAACAGATGATCTGATTAAATGTAATGGGATAGGGTGGAAACAACTAGTTAAAAACATTATATATATTGTATGATACACACTGCCACTGTACCAGACATACTATAAAGTATGAAGAAAATTTGTTTTACTGTAGACAGGATCTTATCTTATAGTTAATTTTTAGATATGATAAAAACATATCAAACATTTTCTTTTTTAAATAAAGGCTACAACTCAGTAAAATAGCTGATAACCAGCCAGCAGATACAAACTAACAATCCTCTTATTTGTTCTGATTTGATGAATTCATCCAGAAAAATATTTTTCTGAGAATGATTACAGCTGAACTGCAGACAGCTGAACTTTACACAGCTCCTGATGCTGAATCTTCATGCTTTCACTGTGCAGACACACTGTGGCTATGAGCTGGGATAAGATTCAATCTAGAATTCTTTTACCTGATCACAAGAATGAAAATCTGAAACAAAGAGCCAATTAACAGTGATATTGTACTGCCAGAAATAATTTCCTTTATGTTCTCTTTTCCTTTAACCCTAAACTAAGTCCTAACACGTGTTCTTCACAATCTAAGACTTTGATTCTATTAAATGTCAGCTGGTTGCTGTTGCATACTGTATATTAGAGGGAAGATATAAAGACTGATGAGCTTCCCCAGCTTGAATTTGAGCTTTTTTAATTTAATTTTAACGCATTTGAGCCGCATTTGGACAGAGAATTTTTAAGAATGCAGTTGTAAGAAGAGTCAACCCCGAATTGTTCTATGAACTACCCTTTCCCAGGGGAACTGTTTCATTTTGCATTCGCACATGAGTCAGGGACCGATGTGATGCAACTGCCCGTGACAGTGACGTGCTACTTTAGTGCCACACAACAACAAAACAAAACCCGCGAGAAATAAAGTGAGAAAAAAACAACAACACCATAAGCTAATATATTGTTATGTGTAGCTGCAACAGGAGTTTTTAAAAATGGCGAGGCAACAAAAAGCAGAGATGAATAAGCGGAAATCTGGTAAGGGGCGTAGCTACCAATTGCCACACACCTACGTCATGTGGGTTCCTATGGAACCTTGAAAAGAACCCGCCTCGGAGTAGGAGCAACATGGTTATAGGAAATGAGGGCCGTGATCGCTAGTTTCTATCTGTCCGAATGTGTGGAGAAATGGCCTTATTCCTGTAAAGGTTACAGGAACTTTAAAAAGTTCCTACAGTGGGAAAGCAGCTTTATACTTAAGAAAACATATACTTGCTTGTGTCATCAAAGATTTCTTTGTCCTAGGCTTTAAAGGCCTTTAACATCCTGAGCTACAACTGTTTTGCAATCAATCATGTGCATATTTTTAATAAGACTTCATCGTTATAGTTATAGTTGGAGCTCACTGGGGCTCCTTTTCACTGTCTGCCAAAGTGAGAGATTAAAGGTTGTCTATACTCAAGCTTTCTGACATCATTTGGAGAAGCAACGCCAAACACCAGCCCATCCTGTTCCAGCTCACTGGACAGTGAGGGCCAAGGATGAGGTTTCCCTTTCAGAACTATGACATGGCAGTTAACCCATAATCCTTATCACTGATGCTGACTTCTTAATACAGCATTATGTGAGTAACAACACACTGGAATATAAAGCAACAAAACCAAAATGTGACTAAAAACAAAAAGCAGCTATAAATTAAAATGCAATGATTTTACTTATTAACCAGGATCTGCTAGTCTATAGTTCTGGATTTGTGCCAGTGAACAATCATCCTTCCAAGACTGGACTTTACGGATCATAAAATCCATGTGCTTAATATGTATTAAGATCATTTGGTGGCCAAACAAGACTTTTAATTGTATACATTATTTAATTAATTTACTCTTTTTCTTTATGTTTTGTATGTTAAGCTTTGCCCTGCTTATTTTTGTGCACATTGGAAGTCTGCATGCCCCCTCATTTGAAGTTGCTCTGAAGAATGTGAAGCTAAATTTAAACAATGGTATGACTAAAAATAAAGTAAGAGCTGACATGGAAGTGGGTTCAAACCGGGGGTCAAACATAATGTGGCACACATCCATAAAAGGATGAAAGTGTTACAACTTGGGTGAGGAATTATCCCTTTGCTTTATGAATGTACTACATACATAAACTCATAAGCAAAAAGGAAGAAAGGAAAAACAGATTTTAGATGTTGGCTTGCAAGATCAGATGAGACCAAATGGAAAAATCTTTACTAGTAACTGGTTGTTAGTCGTTGGTAATCTTGCAAGCCTACCAACTAATCTGTCAACAGGATACATAAGAGGCTAAGTTTTACAAGTATGTCTCTGTAAAGCACTGTGCATGCATCGAGAATATATGCATGTGTGCAGAGGATCTACAACCTCTCAGGTGTTCCTGTGAACAGGCTCCTTTTCACTGCTTACAGACAATAATGTGTCCTAACTGATTTAGTGGTAAAAATCTTATTATTCCATTTTGACTAATTACATCTCCTCTGTACCGACTGAAAGGCTGGGCTGAACTGCTTCTGCCTTCTCCTCCCATAAGCTCTCAACTTTCTCAGTTGACTGAAGTTGTTTATATAACATTTGTTAAATTTGTACAAATGAAGTGAAATGAGTCAGTAAGAAAGTTAAAATACTTTTAAATGTTTCAAGGTCAGAATTTGTCTGCAAAAAATGCAATACATATATATATATATATATATATATATATATATATATATATATATATATATATATTGTTTTACTTTACTTTGCTTGCCAATTTCTGAATTGAAGTTGTAAAAAAAAAGTGTTTATCAAACTGCTACTTTAGTATGATTGCAACGCTAGTGGTGAAGCAAAAATATGTACAGCGAGCTTTCTTTAAGTATGATTGCTAATTATTTTCACAGAATTGTTAAACAAACTATTTTCCTAAATTCAATATTTCATCAAGGTAACAAGAACACACTGACTCAACCATCACACACAATTTCACGTGTAATCCAGTTAAAATAGCAGTAATATTTAATTCATATGAGAATCATTAAAAGTGCAGTGGTGCTGTGCCCATTATGCATTCCTTTTCTAGCAGGATAAAACAGTCCTCAGATGTAGGAGATGCACTTTGAAGTGTTGTCTCAGAAGCGGGCCAGCTCTTACAGGAAGTCCCTGATGTTTAAAACATGCTTTGCACAGGGACTAACAAAGGTGAGGACTTGTGGCTTGAGCCAAGATGAGCCAAAAATGGCCAACCAGGAATTTGGATAGATCTGCCAGACTGTACACAAAGAGAACATCAAATAAACAAAAAAACAGACAAATACACACATGGGTAATGGTGGATGGAGACGGGTAAGGCAATGGAGTCTGCAGACATCAACAGGCCTTGATTTATATTGTTATAATAGTACATCAAATAAAAAAAGCACATGTCAAATTCAAATCAGGGCAAAGAATTGTAGAGACAGCAACATAAATACTGTTCAAGTATCTGACTGAGACTTGCACAGATTACTGTACAGACATATAAACACTGGCATTCTGTGTCTAATCGAATCATCTTCCATGAACACGTGCAGGACAAACTGCATTTTAACAGCTGAAAGGAGACTTCCTCTTCAAAAAACATAATCTATGTTGGCCTGATTTAAGTGAATCATTGTGATTCAATTTGTCTTATTACATTCAATGTCCTCAAATTAATTCTGATGTGTTTATTACGGTGTATCAAAAGGTATAAAACCCCCAGTTTCTGTTTGCAATAATCACTGAATCAGCTATGAGAATAAAACTGCAGCTCTCAATCTGTCAAGTCGCAGAAGTTGTTTAGCTCTGACATTTGCTAAATTTCACTTTTTAAAAAGGGATTTACATGTCAGATGAGACTTTTTGTTGTTTTAGTATAGTCCAGAAAGTGTCCGAGCCTACATGTGAATAGACGAGGTAATCATGCGTTCCAGTAGTTTTCCAAAGTCATTTTACCGAAGTAGTTTTTGCCAGAAATAATTCCAGATTTCAAGACAGCTGTGCTAAATACTATGTGCAATCCATTGTTGTCTTTACTACATTTTGTTTTCTAATATGTTTTGTGTCCGTTAAGTTTCCAGTGTAATTAGCACAGAGTTTTTATTGACAATTAAATTGTTAAGGTGGGGTTTCTCGTAAAATGTTGTGTCAATATGATTTTTCAACCATTACCTTCAAAATTGGCTGGTGTTCTCACAGTGAATGTTTCTGAGTTTCAAGAAACATATGGCATAATTGTAGTGTAGCGGTCTAGCGCTACAGTAGATTCTCACAAACTGGCTATTTTGAAAGGGATCAATTTTTTCAGGTTGGTGCATGACGAATATTAATTACCTAGTAACGACATCATTTACTTTCAGGCACTCAGAATTACGAGTCAACTGAAAAGCACCACAAATATTCTGAGCTAACACTGAGCTAACACGTTATGCTAACGTGTTACAAGTTAAACACAACAAATACATGTCGGAGCATCAGATTTATCTGAAATTTCTGAACGGTCTTGTTTTGTTCCTAACCAACCCTACAGTTTTGTAGAGTTCTGATTAATTTATTTATTTATTTAAATCTGCAAAAGAAAACAGGATATTAATGGTCCCTGATAGCCATTCTAGATGGGCCAACTGCAGTTTCATACTAACTACGCAACTACTGGACTACCGTCCTTGTCCCGGCAAAAGAAAACTGTAGCAGTAGGTGGCAATAGGCTTGTTTTTGGATTGTTAGATTAATTAATTTTTTTGGTAAACCTCTACAACAATTAATCTGGTGGCAAATTGGTACTATGTGTAGTAGTGAATCAGAAATCTCTAAAGGTGCTGTACACTAAACTTGCTTCATTTACTTAAACATGATTCATGCTATCCCTTTTTCCTGTTTCTGTGTTGTCAGCAGCTTCTAACTCTTCTTCTGTGTATTGGCTTCCTCTGTTACTTCCGGGTCAAAGACAAGGATGGAAACAGTGGAAAAAGCATTCAGTGCTGGGGCCAGTTTGGACAAAAAAAAAAAAAAAAAAAAAAAAAAAAGGCTGAAATTACTGGACAGTGATTTTAGTTCAACTTCTGAGTAACTTTGACAAAATTGGACCAGCACTTAACATTTCTAAATTTTCTAGTTCCAGCATTTGATAACAAATTTGCATGAACATATTGAATACCTCATTTAGTAAATTTATACATATGCAGAGGTTTCATTGTGTTTCTCTAGCTGAAACTATAACTGTGGTGGTTTAGTGGTGTTCCAAGGGAAGTGAGTGTCATGAAGATAACCTGGCAGAATGTGCTGAGCTGAGCTTGATCTTCTGCAGGCAGGAAAGCGAAGTGATCCACAAGCAGGAACTTACATTCTGTCAACTTATTTCTCTTCTACACACAACCCCCAAACTGCCATCTGTACTTTTGCCTCTGTCAGGCCTTTTTCTGACCAGAAACATGCACACAGGAAACGGCCCGTGCAGCTCCCAAATAAGCTGATGTATCATGCCTTCCTTACTGATATTTCTCCAAAAGCTCAGGAAGGAGGCTGCTGCACCTTTATTCTTCTTCCTCTTCTTGTTCTCATGTCTCGGTTCGAGACACAGCTGTAGCAGATGAGCATTTTTCTTGTTCTGTAAGCTTCTGCAGCTCCTGTGGTGGGGAGACGCTGCCACTCTGGATAGCCATGAGCCGTTGTGTGGTCAAAGTGATCACCTTGACAAAGATCCAACTTCTGCAGGTAGGGGGCATCCACTTACATACAGTAAAGCCAACGGACTTCAAGGCGAATTTAGAAAAGTACATTTGCTTGTATTTGTGTTACATGAAAAAGGGGTTGTCAGCCATGTATAATGAATAACTGAATAGTCACCATGAAATGCAAATTTTTTGATAAGTTCTCTATCCAACTTTTATCTTCCCACATATTTCGCAATCTAGTCTCTGGTTACAGCTATTTACTGGTAGCAGTCTCAGCAAAAATACAGTAAGCATAACTGAGGAGGCTTTTTGTTCCACTTTCATCTTATCTTAGATTCAAGATGAGGAAAAAGATCATTCAACATTTCCACTCTGCATTCTGTCACCGTGATAAAATGGTATAAAGCAAAGTGTTTTTGCAGAAATGAATCCAAACCTCTGACAAAGTTTGTCCACAATTTGTACAGCTACCTAATGTCACCATCACCCAGTGTTTCATAAGTTGTTGGATTTTTCTGAAGTGAAAGAAGAACTTGGGCAAGACTGAAACTGTGTTTGGTAAGAGCTTTTTGACTTGAGGAAAAAGCTGGGAGTTCGTCTGTTAGAATGACTGAGTGCAGCATTTCAGTGTGGATGAGAGAAATACACCTTTTAACTGTGAGGTAAATGACAATTATTAAATGCATTGCAGAGAGAGGGGCTGAAGAAAGCATGCTTTAAGAGAATACATCAAAGCAGATTCTAAGGTTTTGGATAGAGCAGAGCATGGATATAGTTTTCTCTTAAATTTTAACCAAGGCATTGCTGTGATATATTTTTTAACTGCTGTTACTGTTTGTGAGCTTGTTGAATTTGATTAACCCGGTGAATTCAAGCAAAACTCATCTGGGAATGTTCCTGACGAGAGTGGGGAGGAAGTTTGGTTGAGGAGGAAAAGAAATAGAATGGGTAGTAATCTGGATCTTACATCCTTATTTTAGGGATTAAGCATCTGTAATGAGAATAATGACATTAGGAAAGTACTGCAGATTTTCTAATGACTAACAAATTTAGATCGTTTATCTGGACACAGGAAGTAAAACTGCCAATTGATCATATAACACAGAGTAAATTGTGCTAATATACATTCAAGGGTTCCTCTGAAATTAAGCCAGTTGATCAGGAATTTGTGTTAATCAAACAGCAACTTTAACAAAAGAATGCAAAAGCCCCTCCAGCTTACTACACGTTTGCATGTCAGCAGTAACAGTGCTAATTTGTGAAAACAGAGAGTGAACCTGTGACCTCTTCTCAGATACAGCCTCAATTGTTGAGGCAGGTGCTGTTGGCCTTACCGAAAAAGAGAAAAACTGAAAGGTCTCAAAACATGCACAACAATCCCAAACTTGAACCTTGATTGATTAGATTCTTATCTCATTCCTATCCCATGTGTATGGCAGGCAGAGATCAAATTTCACTTCACACATGCACAGGCCCACCATTGTCACGACTGGCCTTGGTGACTGAAGCACCATTACTGCGCAAATCTAATCAGATACCCTTAAGTGGATAACAAGCGTGTCTCCGGCATTTACAGTAGTGAGAGGGCTGAAGTGAAACCAGGACAATCCGCTGTCACACAAAGCAGATGCGATGTGTAGCAGCTCTGGCATCCCTCCTGCTATCCGTAGTGGAAAAAAATGTTGATTGGCTAACAACTGGGATCTTGTTTGGCCAGGAGAAGTCAGATAGGAGCTCTCAGTTACAACTGACAAGTTGAGTATTGTGATGAGCTTGTTCTCAGTTAGGTGGATGAGTAGTGAATTAGGACAGCTAGTCCAGCTGACAAGGAGAATTTAAGAAGCTTGGGTCCGCTGGTACGTTGCAAGCTAAAAGCTAAAAGTTTTGAGTGGCGTACCATTTGACATTTAATCCGTTAAAAAAAGAAAAAAAAAAGTCCTGTTGTTATAAGTCAGCAAACATAATTGTGCTTAGTGGAAAAGATATAATCAGTTTCAACAAATTAATTTGTCAGAAAAACCTTAAAAGAAGAAGAAGGGCCGGATAAAAAGAGAAATCTTTTTTTTTTTAAATGGCAGGTTTCACTTCCTTAGTCAGTTAAATATCATGCAAAGCTTACCGAATCTGATACACCACTAACACTGCTGCTTATCAGAGTTACTTCTGGCTCTGACTGATTAGCTTTGGTCACTCATGGAAAAAAGTGGTCATTGGGTTATTTAAAGTAGAAAAAAAATATAAAGATTAATAAACTAACTACTAATAAATGACAAAAATAACTCTGATCACTGCTTAAATTACAAATATCATCCTTGCTCTCCAAAATACCTTCCAAGCCATTAACTAATAGAATTACAATAGTGAACTTATTTGTGAGAACCAAGCAAGGAAGAAAACTGGCCATTTAAGGTGAGATGTTCTGTCTGAAAATAGCTCTCCTTTAATAACAAAGACCTCAAAATAACTTTATTGCACTTATTTTACCTGAAACTGATAAAATGCTTCACTGTCTGCAAATAAAACAATGAATGAATGAAATGCCTTGGTTAAAAATGGCATTAGAGGAGTTATTTAAAACCCTCATTGGGGAACAAGGGTCAATTGTGCTACACAACCCCTGAAGCGGACGGCAGAGGACTTTGGGAGATGACCGTTGATTGGTCAGCCAAACAGAAAGGGGCGGTCCAGATGAATTAGTGATAGACACTAAAGGCAGATATCCTGCAGTGATCAAACCCTGGATGATCTAACAGTCTGCTGTTTGAAGTGATTATCATGCTACGCAACATAAAGGCTTACGCCCAGCTGTGGGCCTAATTAGTTCACTTAGGGGCCTTTATAAAACACTGGTAGGAGCCTGGAAGGGACAGACACTCACTGAGAAGTCAGCAGCTTAACGGGACGTCAGCAGCAGATCTGGATCCCTAAAATTGACCTGCTGCTAAACGCGAATAAACCAAACCGAAGATTACCAGCTTTTCTGAGAATGCCACACTTAAGTGACTGCAGTTACTACAAAATGCGGGATGCAACCAGAGCTTCAAAAGTAAGGAAATCAAAGTTATATAATAAATAATTTCTTTGTGTTTTCATGTTTTATTAAGTTTTCTTTAATGCATTGTAAGATTACTGATAAAGGTACAAAGGAAAATTACTTTGTTTTCAAACTTCAGCTCAGGTCTCAGGAAAATACTCTAACCTACACCTAAAATATCTTTTTTTAGTAAAAAGCTAGCACAAAAACCATTGGATGAGATGTTTTTTTACAAGAAAAACAAAAGAAAACAAAAGAAAACAAAACAAAACCTTGAGAATGAATGCACCAAACAACATGTGCGCCAACTTACACTATCAAAAAACAATGCCAAGCCTGAAAGTTTACTGTACCTCAGTGACTAATATTAGGACATTTATATACATGTGTTGAAACTGATAATTTTGCAGCTCCTATGAGCACACTTTGAGTCAGCCCTGTATCAGCAGACGAGAAACCATGTGCAATCGCCTACATACTGATCTAATTTTCTCTTAAGATGACTATGTCAACTAAAAATTCATTTTCTTTTCTCTGCAGGTACAAAGCCACCTAGAAAACTCCAAGTTCCACCTCCATCAAAGCCAGAATCAACCGGTGAAGCAGTACCTGACGCTGGGCTCCAAACTGGCCTCTTCTGCTGGATCAGGCCACTCCGTGCCACATCCACACACCCCTGGCCAGCCGCTTGCCACGGTGCCAATCATGAGGAACGGACACATGCCTCCTGTCAGCGACAGCAGCAACCCCAACAGCCCTGTTACCCTGCTCACCATGGCCAATCATGACAGCGAGGTAGGTGGAAAAAGAAAGAAAATGAATGATAAATATATGGAACTGAAAATGAGAGAGTTCGAAATGTGCCTGAGTCACATCGCAACAAAAATTCTGAGCCACAGCCTTGGTCACATACTGATAAACTGTGGGTCATGATTTTCAAAGATTTCACAACATCCTTGAAGCATTTCCCGTCAACATTCTGAATTCCTGCTAAAATATCTTCTCCTGTTGATTTTTGAGATCTGCTGTATTTCTTAATGCTTTCCAATCAAGAGCAATATATCACTGCAGGCACTTTGTTGGGATGGATAGTTAACATACAGATACTTCAGAAGCACCAAGGACTTAATTCATATCTGGACTGGCTTTGAATCTTTAAGCAGAAAGTAACTTATCATCTAAACAAAGTGGTGCTGCTATTGATCGCCCTCTCTCTCTGATGTGCTCATCAATAACTTCAGACATGCAGTCTCTGATGAGAGAACTCTTTCAATGGAGGAAACTAGTTTAGTAACAGATGCATGTTTTTCCCGCCATCAGTGCTAATAAAACCACTGAGCGTGGCTGTGAAGAACTTTTCTGTTATTGGATTAATCTGTCAACAGTTCCTCCCTGTTTTCATGGCTAGTATGGTTTGAATGTTGCGATCTCAAAAGACTTGGACAGTATACAAACATCATGGATCTGTCCTTGAGTACACTGAAATTACTGTTTTCTTTTAGTTTCCAATGGATGAAGTTATTGATGACCTAATTAGTCTTGAATCCGGTTTCAATGATGGAGGCTTGGATTGCATGGAGCCTAACATCATAATGCAAAACAATGTAAGTATGAATCACATTAAGTCTTGCTTTAACGGCTACATTTTAACTCTGCATTAAATCCATCAGATTATCCACACTTTTGCATGTCTTTTGCAATGCTTTCTGAATCACCCCGCTTTTGTTTGTTGAGCACCTCAAGGCAGACGTGGTTAGGTATATGTCACTTTTATCAACTGATATCTCTCTTTTAAAGATTAATAGAGGCTTGAAAGTGTTCTTCATCCACCCAAACATTCAGTTGCCGGCTTGACTAGCTTGGGAAAAAGGGGACCTGCCTCACTTTGAGGTCAGCTTAAGCCAAGAGCCGAGTCAAAGTTCACTCAGGCTTAGCAACATTTGTCACATCACTAAAGATGTTTAACAAAGTAGATTAAGTTTTTATAAAAATGAAGGACAATGTCTCATTGAAGTCCACCCCTGTCAAGAGAGCTAATGAGAAAACATTGCAAACTATCAGAAGGATTCATGGTCAGGAAGCAGTTAAAAGATCTGTTTGGTTGGAGAATATGGCCCCATCTGTTGCAAATGCAGAGTTTCTGATATGCACGTAGATACAAAATTATCCTCCATGCAGATAAAGTGAAACAGAGTAAAACACAGCAGATAGTGTGACAGAAAAGGAATGAGCTAGGGAGGAAGAGATAAGGAGCAGAGTCGGAGGAGGAATGGAAGAATCAGTAGACTTCCAAAGAAGACAGAAGCGCAACTGAAGAGAGAAGAGTGAGAGATTTGGTTGGAAGGAGTTACTGAGCCGTTGGATTGGCCTAATGCATGTACTCCCCATGGGCTTGTTCAGAAATGATACCATGCTTAAATGGATCAATTCATCCTAATTAGTCATACAATACGATGCATCACATTGTTTCGCCCTGTCAACACATTTAGGAATGCAGACAGGGAAGGGATTGAAATGATTACAGTAGAAGCAGAAAGAGAATTGTTGCAATCCTTCGTTTTCATGTGCATGTTTGCCTCCTCCCTTTTCTCTCCTTTTTCTATTCTCTAATATTGGTAGTTGTTTCTACTCCTCTTTCCTCACTTGCAAGGCAAGGCAAGTTTATTTGTATAGCACATTTCATGTACAAGACAATTCAAAGTGCTTTACATGAAAGATTTAAAGCATTATACCGGGGTGCAGAAAGCACTAAAAAGTTGGAAAAAAAACAAAAACAAATTTAAAACACACATTCCATCCCATCTCTTGACTTGACATGCAGTCTTATCCCATTCACCACTCCGGTAGTAACATTTGACACACATGTCATGGATAAAATTGGCTGTGCGCATCATGGAATGGTGACTTCTGTAGGATTTTTTTCCCATAAATACACAAATGCGAATTAGACACACATGTGTGTCAGCACGCTATATCTTGACGCTCCCTGATCTGTGAAAAGGCGTTATTATGGCAGGGGCGAGGCATGCTTTCCCAGACAAGAAGAGACCCATAGGAAAACAGTTTTGCCTCTGTTCAGGCGGTTGACCTAGCTAGCCTTTTCATCTAATGGGATGCTGTTTTTAAACACAGAGTGCATCAGTGTTTCAACTGAGAGGGTTTTGAAAATGGTGCCTTTTGTGGATCAAGGCAAAGCATTTGGTAAAATCAACCCGTAGAAAGCAGCAAGTCTGGGTTGGAGGTCAGCACCAAGGACTGTCTAATAAGGTTACAGTTAGCTTCCATTCTTGTTAAGTTGTTTTACTCTTTGTCATGCAAGGCAAGCAAGTAATCACAAACATGGCAACAACTCGGGGGGGTCACAGCACAGTTTGTCCTGCCCTGCTGTGGCAGATGAGAGACTACAGCCCCCTGTTGGGAAGTCCAGTCAAAGGCCTGGGGGCTCTGATTATTCTACTCACCTCTTGTCATTTTTGTCAATGCTCCACAAAGCCACACAGCAGCTAAAAACAACTATTTACTTTGTAGTTTTTGTCTAAGTGTGAAAATCACGTGCTTCTTTGAAATATAAATGTGCTTCCCCTTCGTTTGACCCTTCCCCCTTTCTCTGTCTGTCCCCTCTTTCCTCCTTGTAGGTGTCCCTCAGTAGCAGCATGCTGGACGTCTATGGGGGTGAACAAGGTATGAACCCCCCTAATGGTGGAATGAGCCCCACATCTAATCCCACAAAGCTCACTGTAAAAAGGGAATACACAGGTATGAACTCATACCATAGTATTGAGCAAACAACTAATTAGTTAAAAAAAAAAAAGTTAAGGTTCTCTTTGTTATTTGGAGAATTAAAACTCAAAAACATACAAAAAGTAGAACAAAAGAGGTGTTTCCTTTATGCTCTGATGCTTTGATGGAGGAAGAGAAACTTGTTAACTAAAACAGGCAACGTGCTGGCAAACCATTTGAGCTAAATTCAGTTGTGTGTGTCAGGCAAAAAAAGCGCATGATTATTTCTGTCTGGTATTTGACAATGTCCTGCTTGTCACAGAGTTTCTTAATTAGCTTCAGAAATGTGTAGGCTTTTTCACCACAAACTCAGCATGCCCTTTAGACATTTCTTATTAATCCTAAGGATAAAGCTAAAAAACTCTAATTGACTTAGGAAATAGAAAGGATGCCTGAAGAATCCTTCACTCTCAATGGGCAAATAAGTAAATTACCATCCGTTTCATTTAAGTGTGGGCAGAGAGAACAATGGGCTGTTACACAGACCTTAAATTGTCTTGATTGAATCAACAGAGACAAATTGGGAAATCCAATCTCAGGTCCCTAACTATGTAATTTGCAAGAATGTGAATACAAATATGGATGCACTGGCATTTTTGTCCCTCTCCAGGACAGATTAGTGAATTTGCTAAAATGTCTTAATTGCAGAATAAGTAGTCTAAAAGTGGTCACTTTATTTTTTCTTTTACAATGAGCTTCAGACATGCCAGAGGGGATAAACTGGGCTCTGTGTGCGCGTGTGTGTGTGTGTGTGTGTGTAAGGAGGTCAGGCTTGTGTCTGCAGTGCAGACCAAAGCACAGAAGCTTTACACTGTGACCCTGACTCTGAACTCCCTCAAAACAACTGATTGTGTGTCTACTGACTAGACCCTCTGTGTAGTTTTGTGTTCGTTGTCTTTCAGTTTCTAAATCAGTGTGCATTGCTAATCCATTTGCTCTCCTTTGTGATTTATTTTTTGACAGAGCATGACACCAGGGTGATGGCCAAAGAGAGGCAGAAGAAAGACAACCATAATCTGAGTAAGTGTTCCTTTGCTGGCTTTTAACTCATTAGTTGGGAATGAGCAATAGCTTTGCACGTCATCTGACAATACTCTAATCAACTCTTGTTTTTTATTTCTTGCTCTGCTTAGTTGAAAGAAGGCGAAGATACAACATTAACTACAGAATTAAGGAGCTTGGGACTCTCATACCAAAGTCGAACGACCCGTAAGTTGCAAAATCTTGAATATATTGACTGAAACAATGCCCCCGTTTCACTTTTTTATCACCTAAACGATTCCAAGAGCTCATGTAGAGGGAGAATCTTATTAAATTCTCTTTAACACTTTACATGTTGCTCATTGAATTCAAATGGCTACTCAAGCACATTTCAGTCAAGTTTCAAGGGCTGCACTTAAACTTCCGTTACAGTCTGCCCACTTAGAGATGTACGTCTCCTCGTCGGGTCCCGGCAGTTCAGCTCAAAGCATGAATGATGAGGAAAGGGTCAAATGCATAGAAGAGGGCCACGCCATTTGAATCGAAGTTTGAAGCACAATTGGAACACAGAGACGGAGCGTAGAACACCGTCCATCTATTCGCAGTTGAACTTTGCTTCGAATTTAAATGGAAGGTTAGCGTTGTCACTGTGCCATTAACACAGGATAAAAGAGATTATTGGCGCTGATCAAACCGTGTGGAAAAGGACAATTTTACTGCAGGTCCCTTGTCCTTTTTAAGAAAAAAAAAGTAATAATACCTGCAAAAGAATGACTTGCACTCTAGCACCTTAAGTCCAAAGCTCCATTTTTCTCCGTGCCTTCCTACTTAGCTCATTTTCCCTCACCTATTTTTACTCGAGGATTAATTTTACTGAACAAGGAGGTACAAGAATGGACTTTCCACATAGCTACTTAACTATTCTATTAAAATCCCCATTCTATGTCCCTGTGTAATGTCCAAGGATGAATAATTGCCCCATGTAAGTCTCCATTTCTTATTCATATCATAAAAAGGGGTAAAAAAAAACCTATGTTAAAACTTTTCCCTATTCCCCCCCTTTTTTTTATTGCAAAGGATATTCTGCTACATCAGGGGGTTGTGTGTAAAAGGTTATACTGTACATCTGTCCTATCTGCAGTGACATGAGGTGGAACAAAGGCACCATACTTAAGGCCTCGGTGGAGTACATAAGGTGGCTGCAGAAGGAGCAGCAGCACGCTCGGGAGCTGGAAAGCCGTCAGAAGAAGTTGGAGCAAGCCAACAGGAGGCTGCTGCTGAGGATCCAGGTAATAAAATCTAACAGTCATTATGTGTTTAGTGTGCTTTGGTTGTAAAAACGGCGATGAAACACATGGTTGAAGCAATAACTTGCAGTAACTCTCAGAGGGAATTAGAAAAGAGAGGAAATTTTAAGACAATCTGAGCTGCCGATCAGCTATACGGACTTTTTGACTGTAATGCTTCCAGGCTATTCCTGTTGAGTTAACTGAGACGCACCCCCCTCATCACTGTTATTTGTAAAAAGTCATTCCACTTTGTAAATCTCATCTCACATAAGTCAGAGCTAATTCACTTATGAATAAAATAAAAGACAGCAACAGTTTAGGCATGTTGAAAGACACGTATTGGCACATGTATGTTTATATGCAAACGAAGATCATGGCATTTCTGAGTTTGCTTCAGTGATGGGAAGAATACAAAGTCACCTTAAAAGAAAAAAAGAAAACAAAAACTCAGGAAACAATGACTACTAATGATGATAAAGGATTGATAACAAAAGGTCAAAACAGGGCTTTGCGATGACACTCAAAGGTGATAAGCATCAATTGTGTGGGAGAGAAACATCTATACATCCCTACCTGACCTCAGTATGTGGAGGAGATGTAAAAATAAAAAAAACAAGGTGTGGTGGTGATTGTGTCAAAGCTACTCCCTGTTTAATTATCATGTGTGTAAAAAGACTAGATAAAACTAATTCCTGCTCTTTTTGCAGGAGCTTGAGATCCAGGCGCGAGCACATGGACTCCCAAACATGGCCACTGCCTTGGGGACAGTCGAGTTATCTTCCCACCTTCTCAAACAGCAGCAGCAGCAGCAACAACAACAACAACAACAGCAGCAGCAGCAGCAGCAGCAGCAATCTCCTCCCCAGGCCCCGCAACCGCAGCAGCCGCCCCTCTACCAGGAGGACCCAAACAGCGACTACCTCCAGAGGATAGCCGTGGTGACCGGTGTGCCGCCCATTGCTGCTGTCAGTGGGCCACAGGATCACATCCCTGGCGCAGATGCTTGCACCACGTTCTCCGACCCACTGTCCCACTTTACAGACTTCTTCACCGCCACGCTAAAGGAAGAGCACCAGCTAGACGAGATCCTAATGGATGACCCGCTGTCGCCGTTTGGCACTGACCCACTCCTCTCAGCTGGCTCCCCTGAAGGTGCATCCAAGGACAGCAGCCGCAGGAGCAGCTTCAGCTCCGCCGAGGGCGACGACCTATAAGGGTGCCCGCTTCGGCAGCATGCTGCTGTGATCACTTCATGACTGCACAGCTGTAAACCCCAGCTGTAAAGGGCATACACAGAGCCAACTGATGGACCTGGGCATGCAGTTGTGATCCCTGTCAGGGTTGCAAGTAATTTAAATGACAGTACTTGATAAAACCCTTCAAAGTCCCACTTCTTTATAAAAAGCTCCACTGTCCCAGAAGCCGACATGTTTTAAAGTTTGGCGGGACCAGAGACATACCATGACCACTCCCGCTTTTTTAAACTTTATTATAGACAATTATTGCCTTTCTCTGCCTCCCAGACAGAGCAGAAGCAGACTTGTAAGAAAAAGGGAGACATTTATCACATGATTTTACCTGCTGTATTTTAAGTCAACACTGTGGTGGCTATACAACATAACTAAAAATGTGCTCAAACTCTCCCCCTTTCCCCCTTTTTTTAATAAAAATATTTCTACTTCACAAAAGGATTTTAACAAGACATATGCATTATATGAGGGGCCTCTTTTAAACTCCCAGTTTTGTTTGAAAAGAGAACTAATGTACTCACCTCAGTGCCTAACATGTCCGTGGCCTTGTCTGTCTTTTAAATGTTTTTGTTTGAGAGTTTTTGTATTTATATATGTTTTAATCCATGTATTCATAAAAAGATATTGATATATATATTACTATCTAACACGCTACCTTTTTTATTCTTAGTAGGGGTGGGAAAAATGTAATAATAAACCCCTTTTTTTTGACATTGCCTGCAATATATTTTGTTGTCATCTTTAACAAAAAAGCTCCATCTTCCTGATGTAGCCACCATCCTTAATAAAGCACTTTAGTGAATCATCAGGCACAAATCAGTAACAGGTAACATGAACAGAAACAAATCCAAACTCCACACAAAACACATGCATTCGCATGAAAGGCAGAATCGTGAGCCACTTATTCAAACGTAAAATGAGTGTGGTGTCCAAAGAGTGAGCAAAGCTAAAGAAGTTGGATGGCAAAAGGTGAAGAACTGGCTCACAAGGTGGCTGATTGGAAGTGAGTGGCACAAAGAAAAAGAGAGGAGGGAAATTGGATAATAAAGACAAGTAGAGGAGGAGTGATAATTCTGATGAGTCTACTGTGAGCTGATGAGCTCTTGAGGATGAATAATGGAAACAGTTGGGGAGTAGCTTTGAGTGCTGTTAGCAGCAAGCTAAGAAAGTTTCCTTTGAGGAAAGTAGGATGATATGTGTCTCTCCATTCTGTGGGAAAATGATCATGAATGATCTTTATTAGTAACAAAGTTAGTTGGCATAGTAAAGAAAAAAAAAAAGATTTAAATCTAATTATACAATTTGAAAACTACAACTCTGTCTAGTTATGATTTATAAAATGAGCCATTATCATCATGTAGCAGAGAAGTCTAAAAACAACACACACGTTCTTACTGAATGAATTTCTCATCAAAGCCTTTCTGATTGAATGTTTCAGACTGTTATTAGTGTGTGTTTCTCTGAAATCGACACAGTCTTCGCTTGCATCTCCTCTTCAGCTGCAAATGAAGCTATCAATAATTATGAAGTATAGCCACTCCAACTACAAAGTGGGGTGTGATGTTTATCAGTAATTGGCCAAAGCAGTTAGGGAAGGTTAATATAGATTTTTATCATGAAAAAAAAAGTCAAGTATCTAATGTAGAATCTACATGGTTGGCAAACAAATCTCAAAAGATTTCATTTAAATTTTGATTTTCAATATTTTTTTTTTATAGCCTTCTTTCTTGTAGTGCTAAACTTTGGGAAACACACAGATCAAATTGGCTTGGCAAATGAAATGATGAAAGCTAAACACCAGAGCCGTGCAAGAAGAACCTTTTACCTTAATGAAAGTATTGATAGAACAGAAAACAGGAAAAAAAAAAAAAAAAAAACTCACCCATTCACTCATCAGTGACCAAAAGTCAGATTATCTTCCCAGCCAACTCAGTTTACCCATATCAAAAGTTATCATGGGTAAAGTTCAAGGCCCATTATGCACAGCCTTCAAACGGAAATGTGGGCTGGCATGAGGCAACAGTGACATCAGAAGCTATTTTTTTATTTGTAACATCACAGTTCATCAACTAATGTGTCTGCATCAGACCGAGAAAGCGGAAGCATGACGCAGTCTATTTGTTAAAGAAATGAGCCATATATGTTGAGAGAAGCCTGTAAATTCAAACATGTAAAAGAAATTTGGAAAAAACGTGTAACCATACAAGCTCCCCAACCTTCTCACTTCCTCTGGCTGCTGAAAAAATCTCCCTGTTAGGAAACAGATGGTATTTTAACTTCTTACGTTGTTTGTCGAAAAATGTTCTTCTTGTAAAATAATCTTTCCACTCCATACACAGGAACATGCTCTCCTTCAACTAGTTACTGCATTCCCAATACAAAAAAGATTATTATAATAGAGGGAAAAAGGGCTGCTGCTGTATCCTATTTTCAACAGCAGGTGGCAGCAATGAGCTGTGTTTATTACCACACTGTACTGTAATGAAAACAAACCTAAAGAAAAGCCGAATAACAAACCAGATTATTTAAAAGAGCACATAAAATCAAATTAATTTCAGTACAATGCACTGTTGGTAAACAAAACTTTCACATACACAACACTGGCTTGGCAAAAGCCAGCAATACTTGTAAATTGACAAATCTAAAGAAGGCAAGTGATGTCGTGAACCTCACAGCGGAGTCGTTCTGTCACCAAAACAACGTTGTCAGACCTCCTGCCACCCACCAACACTGACACCACCACTGAGCAGGAGAAGCTGTCACCTGTGCAGATGCCACGGCTGCCAGCTCACTACAATGAACTCACCTGTCGAGCCTGCCATTGGCAACTCTTAATAACCTCCACGCTGAGGTGACTAACTTTGGAAAACACACACACATACACACAACCACACACATATGCACAGGGTCTCCGCACACTCACGAATACAAACAAGGCTAATCAAATGTGCTTGTGTGCAACCACAAATGTGCACACGCAAGCAGAAAACTCAAATCTGTGCACGCACAGGTGAGTGTGTCTCATTGCACTCCATTGCCACATATATAAACGAGGAAGAGGGAAAAAACCCCTCATCAGGATCTGGACTGTGACAAGACTTGTGCACAAATTAGGTGAAATTTGAGTGGGAATAACAATATGACAGCCGGCAGAGAGGCACCAAACATCAAGTGTCATATCTATTTTCAGCTGTGACTCAGAGCTGTGGGACAAACAACACCATGCTGCTTCTCAATCAAGTCAGCCCCGTCTGCTGGAAATGTGGCAAACTAGGCCCGGGATGAGCTTTTTCCTTCAGGAGAAATAACAAATGATCTGAGACGGCGGTCAAAGTTAAAGGTGAAGTTGTAAAACTTAGCCAGAGTCTGGTCCTTACATTTACTGCTTAGGAACTTATCAATATTTTTTTTTTATCTCCGCTGTATTTCATCTCACGATTCTGCTTTTATGAAGGACCACACCCTGACCAAACTCCCACGTCACTCCACCAGCAAAGTCCCACATACATTAACAATGGAACGCATGAGAGATGAGAAAAAAGGGGGCTCTTTTTTTTCCTCTTTCCTCTAGATGCTATAAAATTAATGCGATTTCCAGAGTTTTTATGAATCGAGCCAGATGCCAAATACATAACTTCAAACAAATTGACTTCCAATTATTGGTGCCGCACACCACTTCCAGATGTGCAACAGATGGGTGCTGGGGCGAACGAAGGTGTCTCGGTGCAACGCTTTGTGTTATTCTGCAGTAAAACAGCGGTACAGTTGTATGTGTTTTAAATCACAGTGGGCTGTGGGCTGGAGGTGAAGGGAAGGACACAGGGATAGTGGAGGAAAAATGAAAGCACATCATTAAGGAAAATGTAAATCTGCACAGCACAGACAGTGGAGAGCCATATGTAGCTTTAATACAGCTTGATATTATGTAAAGGCAGATGAGATGCTGGGACTGAAAGCTGGAGCCATATCAAGGAGGTGGTAGTTTAAGAAATGTAAATGTTAATGTGATCTCTGCTGTATCTTCCAGTGCTGGGATTAAATGGTAAAAAGGAACAATAATGGGGCTTGATTTTTCTTTTTTTCTCCCCCACATGTAAATGGCTTACAATATCCTTGCATGCATAAAGAATATTAGATATGGGTATAAGATACCTGCTGTATTTGGTTTTATATACTAGAAGACTAATTTTAACAAGTGCTCCACTTTGTCCAATTGTTAAAAGTGTCTTCTTGGAAACTTTAAATAATTTGATTAGTCACTGTTGAAGCTGCATAAAAGTAAAATAAATGTGATTCAGAGAGAAAGATATAGCTGAGCACAGACTTCCTTTCACTGCAGAGGAAACTAATAGAATATCCAATAGTGCTACGGTGTCCTGGGAGGGTCAAGACTGTGATCCCATTATTACCACAGACCAGGGCCCCTCGGGGGAGCCAAAATGGCTGTGTATTTTTCCCAGAGTCCATGGTGAAGCAGTCTACAGGGGCTCTATCTCCTTCACAAGCACTCTGCTTGAGCTCCACAGGTCCCCCCTCTGAACCTCTGGGCCAAAGGAGCCTCTCTTCGCTCCCTCTCTGTTTTCACGTATCTTAGGCTGCCTATTCAAATACAACACAGAGCAGGGACCATTTTGCTTGGCCACTGCACCTCCGTGCTGCCTTTTAATCCCCCAGTTCTGCCAGGGTTGCATGCTAATCAAACTAGGGACCCCACCTCCCCCACCCTTTGCCCCACCACCTCTTTAGCACCACTTTAACCTTGTGTAATCTAGGTAACCTTGGACTGAATGGGATGCAGCTGAAGAGAAGTCCCTGATTGATTTGTAATTCTAAAGAGGCGAGATGGCCAGTGTGCTTTCTCCTTGCCGACAACATGAAACCCTTCTATTTCCTCTCTGAAATAATATAAAAACACGGGATGTAATTTGGTGTTTTATTTTGTTTTGTCTTCTTGTTGTGTGGATGCATGGTTTGGTGCAGGAGCAGCTGGGCAAATGTCAGAATTTGGCGTGGGCTGGTGTTGGGGGAGAGCATCAACAGGATCATCATTAGCAGGGAAGATAATTGGCACTGGGCGCTCTGATGGGCATCTCGTCTGCATTATTCATTCACCTTCCCTCTCTTTCACCTACTCTCCCTTTCCTGTCCCCCCTTCTTGACCCAAGCCAGGCGCTGGGCCTTAGGAGCTGGACTCATTTATTATAGATGGGTAATTGTTTATTAAATGCAGGCCTGACCCTATTATGCCTATTACCCATGTGCTGCGCACCACTGCGGCTGGCAAGTGTCTGTCTTTTTCCATATTCTGGAAGATCTAACAATCCCCTGTCGAGGACGTGAGGCTGCTTTGGCATGAATACATGTCAGCATGGGTGAGAATAGAAAAAAACAAAAAGGAAAGAAAACTATGGATGGAGATAGGAAAAAAGAAAAAAAAAGTTAGCAGAAAGAAGAGGAGAGGATGATGAAAAATAAAATCAATGCTTGTGTGGCTGCCACTGGCCAGAGGAGTATATCTCCTTTTCTTCCAAAGCTTGGTGGTAGGAGGCAAAGACAAAGGGTGAGCTAAAGACACGCTTTGCCTCTCATTACACTGACTCCTAATCTACCTCTGCCCTATCCTGGGCAATCCCTGCTGCAGGCGTTCAGAGGCTAAAGCTTCGAACTAGGCAGTTTGTCCAAAGCGGATTCATTACCTTAAATAGGACTACCAAAGAGCCTGGTAAAATATCACATCTAAAAGTCACACAGCAGCCAAAGATCTGGCCTAAACTGACACTAGAGGTCAGTATTGTCATAGAGTTCAGATGCTAGGCTCGCAACAGCAAATAACAGTAGCTTTAAAGCAGACAGACATTACAAAGGAAAAGGGAGAGTGGTAAAATAATTCAGGTAATGGAAATGAATTGAAATGAAATGATTAGGTTCAGTTAATTACTCGGTAGCTTAGGCAAATCAGCTTAACTTATATCAAAATCATTATTTCAGCCACAACGGAAGATTCACCGAGAAGATATTTAGCCAACATCCACTTAAACCAGTCTATGCAAAGTAGGATCAGGATAATGGATTAGATCTAATACACGTGACAATCCGTGTGGTAACAAAAATAAACGTGCTGCTAGACTTTACATACAAAACTGATTTAAAGCCACCGATGGTTTAAAGGCACAGGATGACATGTTTTTTTGTCATCGGTCAAGTATTTATACTTTATGCATTACAGTCCTGCTAAACACAAACTTCCTCTTAAAGGGAAACAGAACTCTCCTCCTTTCTCAGCGAGTCAAAATACTCTCCGAGACGTCTGTATGAGATGCACAAGTGAGGAGAAAGGGGTGTGACGATGTGCTGTGTTATGATGAAGTGATCTGCATGATGGCATGTCACCGGTTATTGGCTGGGTTGAGAGTGATTAACATGGGGTGTTAATTAGCGGGTCGTCAGGAGTGGGTGTGTGGCTATAATGACACTCAGAACAGCTCGGTCACACATAAACACGCGGCACAGCTCAGGCCTTCTTTTACAATTAAAATGGATTTGACAATTAGCAGTGGGTAAAATAATTCAAATAAAAGGCATTAAAATGTTTAGTCAAAAGCAAAATAAGGAAGGAAGAAATGTGTTATTTCTATTGAAACACAAAAAGAGATGTTGAAGAAAATTCCACAGATTGGGAATCATGAAATTATGATTTTTATAACAAAGATCACAATTTTGAGAAAAAGAAGGAAAATGTGTTTTCTTTTTTTACTGAGTAAAAGAGACAAAAAAGGAAACAATAATGTTATAGAAAATATCTTTTCAAATGTCATCAAATGCAAGTCAACCATTCATACAGAACCAGAGTCGGCCAGCAGGAATTCCAGGAAGAGATCTGCTGTAAGGCTGCTGAGTTGATTAAAAGACTGAGAGGAGAGTGACGGTGGGACCGAGTAGGAGTCAAGAACGAGAGCAAGTCAAACCGCCGCTACTCCCTAAGCGTATTTATTCTTCCAACATCCAGCACACTGATTAGGCCACAGCACACACTTTTAATGCTCCATCACAATAAACGAGCCTCTGCGACTTCAATGGGGCTCATCTGTTGTGCTGCTTTCAGTAAATAATGCTGTAGCCGTCGGTGGCCTCATCATCCATGTAGCTTAGTGCTGTGCTGGGATTAGCTGTGTTGTCACCGAGCTGAAGCTGATCTGAGCTCCAAATAGTTTACAGGACCCTCCACCCCAAGTGGAACAAACAGAATGCAATTAAAAGGGAGACAGGAGCATAGAGGAGGTGTAGCTAGACATGGATGCACACACTAGCATTTGCAAACACATGCTTTCACATTTGCCAATGCAAATGCTTCTTTGTTAGTTCCTCTGCCTTTTAATACCCAGAGAGAGCAAAACGCTTTTTTTTTTCCATATTACAGAATTTGTCATGTTCAGTTGGAGCTGTCATTGCTAGAACAGTGTGCGCTAATGTGTGTAATCTGCTTTGCAACACATCAATTATGATGGATATTGCTCCACCGCCATGCTTCCAGGGTTTTTATACAAGCCTGCAGGGGAATCCGTCTTTTCTTGTTAGGCAACCTGTTTAGTAAATAATGATCCACTTTGAGCCTGGCTGATGTTGTATAATGGGATGTGTGTGCTTGTGTGTACATACAGTAAAGCGTGTGAACGGAGGGGCTTTGGTGTGCAAGGATCAAGTCGACTAGATCAAAAAACACTTAGGAACAGGCTGGAATTCAATCATGCCTGAGCGGTGTGAAACCCAGAGAAACGTAAGGAATCCATATGTAAAAGCTGTAAATATTATCAGTGGCTGGTGAAAATATTTCCAGAACTGCTTAAGCCAACAAAGAAGAAGAAGGACAAATATTATGATCTTACTCTGTGTCAAAGAAATTACATTTCCACCCCAAATTTTCTTGTTTTTCTTCTCTGCTCTTCAACAATACAACCTCTTAAGTGCCTGTTTTGCTGCCTTCATCTTCCACTATTGCCACCTCTCTACTCTTTACTTTACTCTTATATTTCCTTTGTGACTTCATTGTTCTTTCTGAAGCAACGTTGGCTCACAAACTCCCCTTTCTTGCCTTATAAATTATGTTCCACTTCCTCACCATCTCCACAACACCAGCCACAGAACACAGAGAAAATGGCGCAAATTTAATCTTGCACTTGCCCTGAAACCACCAGGGGTGTCCTGAGAGAACCAGATTTTTATTTATTTTATTTATTTTTTTTTACTGGCACACCACTGATTTGAAATAGTCAGCTTTAAACAATTTCTTAGTTTTGCTTAGCTTTGAATCACTCATCTCTCCTTTTCTTCATATACACAGAATAAAAGGGCGTCAACATTCAGTTCCCTTATCCATAGCAACCTCCAATGACTCAAACTGTAAGCATAACTGTGTGTCTTTTTGCTGCAGTACATTTTGACAAATTGCACTTTTCCCCCTCCTTTTGGGCGGACTTTTCAGTCAAGGAACAAGGATGTCTAAACTTTAGGCCACCTCGTAAGCTGGTTCTGCTCAGCTGAAGTAGTGTTTTGCCAATATGCTCAGAAAAGGCTTTAGCTCTGCATCCTTTGGGAGCTGCAGCGGATCACGTTGAGATCCCTGTCAGATACCCACTACACAAGATTCAGTCAGACATTCAGTCAGTCGGTAAAGCAAGAAAGAGACAGGGAGAGTGAGGCCCTTCACTTCTAGATGAACACATTCTTTAGTGTCAAGCATAAAACCCTTAGCCATGCTGGAAGCCACTCACAGACACTCCTCTCTGCATGGGCTTCTCTGTTGTTTCTTTATGTGTGTGTGTGTGTGTGTGTTGATGTGTGTCCTCACATACCTTCATCAGAACCAAAACCTGCTGAGATTTGGCAGCTTCATCTGAGATTGGGACAGCCACTGGAAATTCTATTTACTGCAAGCAAGCTGCTCCCCAATGTCCCATAAAGCCCCTCGTCTCTGAACTAAGCTGGCTGGGGTTTCAGGGTTAAAGCTCCCCAGCGACGGCAGTCTGAGTACCTGCTCAGGGTGTGCATGTCAGCCTGTTTATGTGTGTCTGCCCACGTGAACCCCCCTACACACATCTCCTCGCAGTGTAATGGCTTTATTTATGGAGTGGCACCAGTTGTAACAGACAGGTGATAAAAGGAGGAGATAGTGCAGCCATGCCATGCTTATTGCTTTTAAAAGGCTGATACTGTTTGATGTTTCATGAGCAGTTGAGATGAGATAAACACTCCTGCTGAAGAGACAGGAGATGGTAAAAGAGGTATAACCACAAGGTTACAGTAGCAAATAGCTTAATTATACTAAGTCAACTGACCTGTTCTGCCTATTTTCATGCTTTTTGTAAAATTTTTACATGATGGATGCAAAGAATCTCACGAACTATCATTTCCAACAAAGTAAAGAATCAAGGTGTAGAATCTGTTAAACAATCCAAATATAAGGACATTTAAGTGCAAAAAATGAACTTAAAAATGTATATTTAGTCAATACACACATCTATTCTCCATACCTACTTGTTTGGTGATGGAACCCATCTCAGTTGGCATTGGGAATGAGGATGGATGAACCCTGGACAATTATGAAGTCTTTCAGAAGGTTCAAGATGATTTAAGTAAAAAAAAAAAAATTTAAAATATCTCTAATCATTTTACATAATCATGTAAAATCTTTCAGTATGCTGTTATTTTTGTGTTAGGCCTGAGTAAAGAAAAAGAAATCCCACCTGCTTCTGGGGTGCTTTGCAAATGCACAGAGGTGTTCCTCTAAAAACAGAAAATGAGGACATTTCCTCAGTATTCCCCAAGGCAGAGGCCTGCTGGCCAAGCAGGTTTCCCTGAGATGGTGAAACCTGCTGGAACACAGACCTCATTCAATCTCTTCTGCCTGTCTTCTTCCTCTACTCTCTTTCTTCCCTTCCTGCCAAAGTTTGAGTGACCATAAGCCTTAACCTCTTTACCTCAGCCCCCTTGCTTCAGCACACCTGTGTGCCGACTAAACCCGTCATTAAAATTTACATACGACTTTAACGACATTAAACGAACACATTCGTTGTGTTTTTCTTTCCCGTTTTGCCATTGAGGGTGAGCTGCTGAGAAACCCAACGGCTCTCGGGGGCACTATTCCTGAGCTGTTTACCTGAATAACTAATGTGATTTACTATTTCTTTCAGCCCCAAAGACACCAAATTGATGGCGTCTGACTGCGACCAACAGTGCATGACAGCCAAAAGAGCAGCACATTCACATACAGAATGAAAGCCTGGTTAATGTAAACCAAATGCCTACACAAGTGCTGTTACTGAGAGAGAGAGAAAAAAAAAACCTTGAGAAGTAGATTTGTAAGGCCATGTTGCTGTCATCACAATCACCTTGTGTGTGTATGAAAAGAGACAGACAGGGTAAAGAAAGGAGGAGGTGAAGACACTTTCTCTTCACTCATGACTCATCAAGACTAAATATAGCATTTGTTTTTTGTAGCCTTAGTTTAATCCCATATTTCAGTCTGACCTCCATCTAAAGACAAAGCTCACTATTTCTCTTTGTCTCTTTTTTTCTTTCCATTTCTGCAACCTCTACTTTTCACTGTGCCAAAATTTACAGCTAAAGACAACAGAGTGCAGCTTTTTCAGGCACATCATCTCAGTAAACAGCTCATTTGTTAGCAGAGATGTTACACTGGCTGTCACGTCGGGGTCCCATCTTGTTTTGCCAGGTGGACTATGGGGCCCTTCCCTCCCGCTCCGGCTGCCTGTTTTGATCCAAAGCAGCTGGTTGGACGTGATACCCGTTTAGTCTGAGAAATCAGCTTGTACAAACAAACACCTCGACTGTAGTGCATCTGCCAGCCATTATAACCTCATATCTGCCTGCTATCAGCCTTCGTGCAAAATAAGCCAGATCCTGTTTCCAGTGTGACAAATAAACAAAACAGACCCCAGCCATCATTATTCATTATTAGCGATGATACAGCTAAAGCAGGGGCAGTTTACAAAAAGCACCTGCAATAGTCAAAGACTTCCAGAGTGACCCAGACTGTGTGAAACTGATGAGAAATGCCTTGTGCAACTCACAGGTGTGATAGGTTATGCATGCCACACGTGACAAGGAGGTTAGATGGCACGTCTTTTAAGATATGCTATTACCTCATCTGGAAGTCATTTTTATTCATTTATTCAACTTGTCACCAAACACAAAACCCAACTGAAAGTTAGTCTAAGACGGGCGTAACCTGTGAAAACTCTAACTTATGGGAAACTCTAACGTAGTTTTTCTGACACATACAAGGTACAAACATGCAGCTGATGGCTGTATGTTGTCAGTCATTCCAATGCAAAACTGCCAGGCTGATGAGGAAAAAGTGCTGTGTTAAGCAACTCTGGAGTGTCACAGCGGTTGAAGTTAACATGTAGGCCCAGAGTGAGCGCTTCTCCCCAGAGTACAAAATTGTTACAAAGTAAGGAAGCGCTTTTGTGTTGATGGAGTGAAACTGAAAGCCGCTACGGTTGGTTACAACAACTCCAAGCTTGAAGATACCTTGCAGCTCTGCAAGGGAGAGGTGGGAAGAAAGAAAGCAAGAAAGCAGGAAGAGTAAGAGGAGTAAGGGCAGACTGGAAGGTAAGGAACAAGAGGAGGAGGGAGGGGGCATAACTTTAGAGATGGAAAGAGAGAAAAAGTGTGCTCAAATTAATGTGGATGTGTTTAGAAGGGTGAAAAGGAGGGTGGGTAATCGTGGCATGTTTTCCTTGGCGCCCCCTGCCCAGAGAAGCAGCCACGAACAGGAAGGTCTAAAAGTTAATTACATCGGCTGTCCAGGCCAAAATAAATGTCGTCTCCTGACGGACGCTACAACAACTCCTCAACTCTTGTTTGTCTCTCAGCAGGAAACCCACCTGTTTTAACTTACAGTATTTGAGTACTAATGACCTGCATTACAATCTGTGCAAAATACTTTATCTCTGAGAGAAAAACAGATTTTTTCTGACCACTTTTGGTGCGTTTTTAAGCAGAACACTCTTTTGCCTAATTAAAGACATTTAGCCTAATGTTTTGTGATTCCATAAGTGTCCCTATGCATGCAAAAAATGTCCTGCTCTCCTGTAAGTAAGCCAGAGAACTGCTCCTGGTCTTTCTTGCTTCTTAATCATTCTTAATTTCATATAGCACCTAAGGGCATCCTTTCTTGCCCTCTGCTTTTGCCAATCCAGTCCCTCTGGCTGTCCTTCCTCTGCCAACATCATCAAACTTCAGTTGCTCACACACCTCAAAAGGCTGCCAATCTAACCCTCAGAACCTCCATGCCAACCTCGGAGCTATTTGGCCTTGCTATCACTGAGCACACTGTGATGATCCCTGCACATTAACATAACTAAACCCAACACCTCTGGTCAGCCTTTACAGAGATGGAGAGGAAGCATTGACACCAAGGAGAATTTTTGAGATTCTTTGAAGCAGAGAAATATACTTCCTGTGTTAATACCTTTATCAAACAGAAGTTGGATAATCCTTTGTCCAAGTTGATTTTAACTGTTTGTATTTTTTATTTTAGTTCATATTTAATTTCTGCAAATACCAACAGACTGACCAGGCAGCCTTACATTAATACACTTGAATTCAGTGGTGCTAAATTCATATAACAATTTTTAATGTAACAGATAACTGAACAAAGTGTTTAATTTTAAAGAGGTGGTTTTTAAAGTTTTTTTTTTTTTTTTTTTATATCAAAGTGCACTGAGTTTTGAACATTTTTTCTCCTCTAAACTTCTAACATTGTTTCATTTGAGTAGATTTCCAAACTAGCCAACACCTTCCTACAAGTCAAACACTTAAAGCATTAACACATAATTCTTCTGACTTATTTCAATGGTACACTGACATTTTTTCTAGCCCAGGGCATCACGTGACAGCTGCATTTTGCTTTACGGCACTGCGCCACACACCAAAATCTCAAAAGTATAAATTTGGAGACTTAAAATGGATACTTTGGATCATGCCTTGACAGTCAATTTCTATAGAATTATTATCAAATTTTAACTAGTAAAAGGTAAGACTTGATTCTATGGCCTCATTTGATTTTCCTGTCCACATCTGCAAAACTGAAATTGATTTCTATGTGTTCCAACTTATGTAACTATAATTGAAATAAATATATAGTAGTAACAGCTTTAGAGTGTTGACTTTACAGAGAGACCAATTTTTGCAAGTACTCAAAAGGGTTCAAGAACAACATCTAATTAAATTTGGGTATAC
Organism: Melanotaenia boesemani; assembly: GCF_017639745.1. Lineage (NCBI taxonomy): Eukaryota > Metazoa > Chordata > Actinopteri > Atheriniformes > Melanotaeniidae > Melanotaenia > Melanotaenia boesemani. Next base: position 18,429,302 of record NC_055704.1, on the reverse strand, counting down.
ATTTGCAGGTGGTTTAGACAATTTTTGGGGGGACTGTTGAAGGGTTTTAAACAAAGACACAAAGACAAAAGTTTAATTTTTAAGTGCAGCTTTTATCATAGCTCTCCTCCTAACTTGCATTAGACCTACCTAAGAAATATGCTGGTAAGTAAAGGTAAATCTGACCTTTTTCTCCATATGTCAAAAATATCTGAGTCTTTTATGTGTCTGAAAAAAAAAAAAAAAAAAAAAACTTACTTCTTTATAAATCCAACCCAGGTCACCTTCATATGTGGTACTAAATTGTCTATTCAATGTTTTTTAAAGCGACCTCAGTTTGAACAGTCATGTCACATTTCATGAGACAGACATCACAACTCTGCATCAGAGGAGGAAGGACGTGGCAACACTGACTGTAAATAATGGACAAACAATATTATATCATATTTGTGTCAGCTCTAATTGTACAACTTCAAAATTGATACACACATGTAGCATCCATATTATGTCTGTAACACGCCATGCTAAGTGTGACATCATGTCTTCGTTAGCGCATGCGGGTCCTTTCAGGTCTGTGGTCTGTTCACACTAGAGTCTGGTGGAAGAAAATAAAAATCAGAAATTTATTTTAAGACCTGCAGTGTCACTGTAGCCATATTCACCTTCAGTTTTAGCTACTTCACTATCCAACAAGGTAACTTATTCATCATGTTAGCAAGTAAGCAAAGCTGCCAGAAACTCCTAAAAAAGTAGTTGGCCATCTTTTGCTGGGATGAAATGATGTTTTGCTCGTGAATCTGACTTTGCATCACGGTGAAAGAAGAGTGGGATGGAAAAATGGTGGATGGCAGCACATCTCACATCTTCCTCATGCTGTCACTTCCAGCATCTTCTCTCCTTGTCTTCCATTCTCCTCCTCTCCTCTTTCCACTCAAGGCAGAGGCAGTGTGTGGGAGTTGCTCAGGAGACATCATCATGAGCCACTTCACTCGAGTGCTGCCTTCAATCAGCCCTTGAATTAATATTAATCATTCCTCCATCCCCCACATAACAGGCCGTTCGTCTTCCCTTTGCTGATAAACACTGATGAGGAAAAAAGCAGCAAATAACACGTTTTACAATCGTTTATGGACACGTGTCAATGGATGCACATCGGCAAAATTTCACCTTTTTCTCTATGTCTTTCTGTCCCACTGGCTTTATGGTTTCAACTGCAGCTCAAGCCTTAATTGTCCCTAATCACCACTGAAGGTCAAAACTACTCAGCAATACATCTCCCTTCCTCTGGCCTGTCCTTCTTCCCTCTCTCCCCCCTCCTTTTTTATATTTCCCATCTTTCCTCTGCGACCACCATGATAGTTTTCACAGAGCAAGGCACTGGCAAACTGTCAATTAAAAAGCTTTAAAAGAAATTGACCTAAAATGTAATTCAGACCTTTGCTGTTGACCTTTTTTTCCCACAAGAATGTATAAAGAAAAAAGTTAGAAGCATGGAAACATCTGCAGCATCACTATAAACGACAGAAATAAAGAGGGAATGAGATATAGGATGAAGATATGAGGCCTAAAATCAGAAATGATCATCCAAAGGAATGTTTGAATGAATGTGTGTGTGCAAGGGCGAGAGTGCTGAAGATGGCTGAAGGTCAGAGAGACATTGAGGCAATCACACTAATGAAAACAAACGAGGGATAGACTTAGAGGGAGACATGGAAAGAGAGGAAGGGATGTGGGGAGAGACGTAAAAAAAAAAAAAAAGAAAAAGAAAGAAAATGCAGTGTGTGCGTCTATGTGTGAGGAGAGACAGCCTGCACTGGCTCAAACTAATCAAACACAACACAGTGCTATAAAAGGATGGAGAGAATGTACAGATACATAAGCAAACTCTCTGAGCCTGCTTTTTTATTTACATGCCCCCCTAACCTTTAGTGAGGCTTGAGGACTTGCACAAGTGCATGCATACTGTACATACACAAACACACATACACATGGCAGGAGCAATATGTGAAGGTTATTCCTGCAGAGGGATGACAGTGTTTATTCAGGGCTAGCAGGCAGACTCTGTGACATTCAGCTTGGCGAAAATGATTAATGCTACAATATACATAGGCACGAGGAAAAAAACCCAAACTATTTCCTTACACTGAGCGGAGCCCTTTGTAACCACATACACTGTACATCCAGTTGTCTTTTCTTGGCTCACTGATGCCACATTTCCATGTCTGCACAAATGGGTTGAAATTAAAGTAATCATGAATCTGAGATCTAATCCATTGTCAGTTTTCATATCAAAAACCCACATAATTAATTCTAACATGTGTTGATTGAAAAATAAAAGCAAGGAGGGAGAAAGAGGAAGTGTGGATGCATGTGAGAAATAAAGGAACAAAACCTCTATTACTAGACTGAATGTAAAGGAAGTGTGGTTTTAATTAACATAGCTGCTAATTAACCAGTGGTTTCAGATCAAAAGGGACAGATATACAGACTCACATGCTGACGTATGATATGCAGTATCAGCCATACACAACTTACACTTGATATATTTAGGATATAATAGCTCACCTTACCTTGTCTCACAGTATCAGAGCAGTTGAAAAAAAAATCCAGCAGCTTCCTACTAATATTATCAAGAGAAGGGATCATTTAAATATTAAAAGAGATCAATAAACAAAGGGCCAAAAGCAACATATAAACCTTCCCAGGTGAAAGTCAGACTGGTTACACAAATGCAACACAGTCAACTGTTTCAGTGCAAACAAAAGATGCTTTCAAAAATGTTTTATTTTTAAACAAGAGCACAAAAGAGCATCTTTCATCAAGAATTTTCTGATTAAATGCTTGATTTGAAGTTTGAATAAACGTTAATTACCCACTTCACAGCTTTTCCTGCAGGAAGCTTTCACTGCTTGCCTGCATGAATAAAAAGGTTACATGAATATGAACAAGTAATTAATGAATCAATAAACCTCACTCTTGTCTTGTTTATTGCAACGTTAAAGTCATTTTCAACACCATGTTGAGAAAAGAATCCAGAATAGAATAGAAAGAAGAATAGAATAGGCAAGAATGCAAATGTGTGTTGCAGTGCAAAATTGAAACCTTAGCTAAAGAGAGTGGAAGACTTTCTTTTTTTTACACCAACATGATTGTTTGCTGCCAAGTCAGTCTCTAAATATTTCTTTTAGAGTGTTGGATAAAAATTGAGGATTGCTTGGATGAATAAAATATGTAGCTAAAATGATAAGTCTTAAAGAGTCACAAAGGGAAGAGAAAGGTACGTCCGTTTAGCATTGCACCACACAAGTGTTAAACCTTCTTTGCATTTTTTATACTAGTGGTAGATAATATAAACAGTTTTTTTTATGTGGAACTGCAAAAACAAGCCAATTAAATCCTTTCCTATGAATAGTTGCAGTGTGTTTATCTTCAGTATTCCAGGAACAACAGTATATTTAGAATCGGTACGATAGCTACTCCGACCTCCAGGGGAAAAGCCTGCAACTACGACAGCATGATGTGATGGCATTATATCATATCCTACAGGCTGTGTCAGACCACTATTTCTGATATGCATGGCTTTTTGGGATAATTAGGCCAGGGCTGAGAGTTAGCTGCCAGCTGTCTTGTAGTCAGGTAAAACTTGATCAATCTTGTCTCTTTTTTATCCATAAGTTGTTAGCTGTCAGTTTTAGAGCCTAAAGGTGAACCGTTACAGGAAGTAAACATGAGCTTCTGTAAAGAAAAAGTGAGCGGTGTCCACTCTGGTTGCACAGGGTGCAGCATACACAGGGGAAATTAGAGTGTACACTTGGGTGTTGTGTCGCCATTAATGAGAGTTGGTGCAGGAAAAGATAAATAAACAAGCTGCACCATCTAGAAAAGTTGAGAAACAAAACTGGACAATTGGAAAATGGCTAAGATAAATTCTTGTTCTAAGAGAACAAGCAAGAAAAAAATTAGAAAGAATCAAAATAACTAATTTAAGATGCTATTTAGGAGATTGGTCCAATGAAACCAACAACTGTTCGTATTCAAGCAAGTCAGCCCAGCACACTGACTCAGCAGCTCTCACACAGCATCCAGAGCTTAACTAAGCTGCTCCACAAAGGCCTATTCTGCCTTAAAGGATGGCCCCTAGTTTATTTTTCCCTGAAAGGGGATTTGGCTGCTATCAAGTCCTAGCAGCCCAGTATCAAACACATGTCTGGCTTGTAAACAGGCAGCTGGCAGCAATCCAAGCTCCCCACAGTGTGCAGCGAGGCCGAGCTGAGCAAAGCGGAGCTGTGACACTGATCCCACCCCTATCACTCCTCGACAGCCTGCTCTAATAGACCCTTCAAACACTCTTACCTCTATCTATATTTTATTTGAGACATGCCAAGCCTGTTGTGTGTACATGTGTTTGTGTGTTATGACTGCGGATGTGCATCCTGTTGTGTGTGTGCGTTTCCGGCATATCTCTCTGGATGAAGCATCTTCTTTATTGCTTGTTGTTGACATGGATCCCTTTAGCCCTTAACAGGAGTCAGCGGGAGGGTTAAGCTGCTAACCACCCACTCTGAGGCACACAAACACACACTCACATCGTGCACTGCTTCTGTGGTCTAAAAGCATTATTCAGCAGGTCAACAACCACTCTCACTGCTTGGGAGTGTATGTGTGTGCGTATCTGTTGGATGTGTGTGCTTGTGTTCAGTGCTTCAGGCTAAGGCACTCAGAGTGAAATTATGTTCTCAGACAGGCTCCGTGTTGCCCTCTTTATCCTGACAGGCGAGGAAACAGCCACAAATAAATAAGCAGAGAGCTTTCTCCCCAGACGTGACCGCCATGGCATACTAGCACTCCAAAAGACAGCGTGAAGAAAAAAAAATTGTATTTTATTGTACGGGTGACAGGAGACGGTGACATGATAAGCATGGTGTATTTGTAGTATTTGTGCCACTTAAAGTAAAGCTGTTACCGTGGGAAAAGATGTTAAAGGATTGTGTAAGGACACAACAAGCATGGAAAAATTTGGAACTGGAGTAGAGACCAGTTATTGCTTTTTTATTGTTGCTTTTGTTGCAGACGAAACAAATTTCTTACAGATTATCTAATAAAATATTATTTTTAATGATGGAGCATAAGATTTAAATTCCTCTCAAGTTAAAAAAGAAAAAGTTGTTGCATTCTTCATATTATAAAATCAAACACTAAAATTTGGCTACAGTTTTATCATTTGTATATATTTTTAAACAATTCTGGCTAATTAGTATGCTGCTCAGGTGGTGTTTCAAAGTCAAACTCCATTAAACAAAAATAATACTATTTACAGCAAACAGGAGGGCAGGAACTTATAAACTGTCTCCAGAAAAGTAGGTGTAAACATCTCTTTAAGTGTATCGAGAGTGTTCAGGTCCTCGTTCTGGCATTTGAATACTGTCCCAGTTTAGAGTTCTGAAGAACCAGAAGCAAAGAAAACCAGTCTGTTTGGCCTTAAGAAAAGGAGAAAAGGGTCTTCAAGTTTTGCTTGCTTGTCAGCTTGTCAGAAGCAAAAGACAGCTTGTCATTCATGTGATTTATAAGAAGTGTGTCCACCTTTACCCCTCTGCTTTATTATTTTAAAAAAAAGTTTCTGTGGAATTTTATCTTTTAAATTAACCTTTTCTAATACAATTCATATAGTGATAAGTAATGATTGCATTGACTGAAGTTAGTTTAATTCTTTACATATAGGTCTCAACTGTTAGACAAATAAAAAAATAAATTCCCCTCTATATGAAAAACGTCACATGAAAGTGCAAACCAAGGTGGAAGTGATGCCAAAATAAGACCAAACTGTTGGTGTTTCAATGGCTTAAAACTTTCTATACATATGAACAAATGACAAAACACATAAAACAAGTCAGTTTTATGATGTATGCTAAAACTATGTGTCCCAAAAGCCTGCTGAAGGTGGAAACATCCTTAGGACCACCCCAACTGTGATAAACTGTGATTTTTGAGTCACCATACAATCATATGTAGTCAGCCCAGTCTCACCAGTACATGTAAAGTAAAACCCCAGTACGTACTGTGTGCAGTAGTTTCACAAAGTAGGCATCAAATTTGGGAGATGACAAAGAATGTTTTGGCTTTTGTTTTGGGTAGCACCAGATCATTACAAGGGCAAAAAACAGTGTAAACAAATGTAGGTATGGGACACTTTATTACTCAAATGGAAACTTTAATATTTTTCCATGGACCAATTACAATTACAATTTGCCATGAAATTCAGTTGCTTCTGTTTTAACCTATGAGGTTTGTTCTGATAAATATTTGTTCTAACAATATACTGTCACATAAGTGTATGACTTAAATGTACTGTATTAGTCATTCAAATACAGTACATCATTACCTACAACCTTAATGTCCAACCTTCCTTACCCAAAGGTTTTCAAACACATAACTACTTTAAACAGCAATAAGCTAATGTGATGGCTGTCCTCAGTGGTTATTCGGTTCATATAAACAAGGTCTTGTTGAAGAGACTTATTGAGCACACAAAGGCAAAGGCCAGGTTGTGCAGTTTCATAATGAGCAGCCATTTTGTTTTTGCTTGCCACAGGGAATCTAATTGATTTTTTTTGTGTGTATATGTCTGTGTGTGTGTGTGTGGATGTTGACAGAGGTTTTATTTAAATGTCCACAGTCACTGCTTTAAAAAAAGAAAAGAAAAAAAAGGGAAAAATGAGTGTTCAAATGGTGGTTGATGATAATGAAAAGAAAACCCCTCCCCAGCTGGCCTATAAAAGACTTGCAGAGAGACATCTTTGAAGGTTCTCCTTCAAAGCCCCGGCCTGCCTCCACGGCCGCATCAGGGGATTTCTGTTATTAATTGAAGTTAATTTTCTGGGATATCAGTTTGCTGGGCACGTGGGAAAGATTGATAGCCCCCATGCGTCTCCCGAGTGTTGGGATGTGGAGGGGGACGGGTGAGAGGACAGAGAAATGACACTGTTCCCATCTCAGAACCCAGCTTTCACTTTTATCATCCCCAAATCAAATTACAAACATCGGAGGCCAACCTTGGCTGGAGGAGATTTCCATAAGATTAATTAGGCTGGCAAGCCAAAGACAGAGTGGGCAGGGAAAATATAAAATAATAAATATAGGAAGTGTAGGGGGTTAGTGATATAGCTGGGGGTTGGTAGAGAAATAGGGGATGAAATGTGTGTAAGAATGGGCAAGTCAATTGGACAATGGGTAATTAGTGCAAGAAGCAGAATCTCAAAGGCACGAGGAGGACAGCCGAGCGGGTGCTCTCGGTTGGCCCCGTGATGTGTAGGGCCATGCGGCAGGGCCCACATTTAATTAGCGCCACTTTGATACCCACAGGAGTGCCAGGGGCCCCGGGGCAACCCAAACAGTGACTGACAACCCCACACCTCCGGACGCTTCCCTCTCTCCAATTATAGATGCACCAAGCTGAGAGGACCAGGTATAAAACCACATACAGAGGAACTCACACATGCACACGCATGAAGATATTCACACATCTTTGTACTGCGTGAGCACAAAATGCCCAAACAAGTCAGCCAACCAGCCAGCTGGCTGCAGCCTCTTCCTATTTGTGTGCTACAAATTGGCATTTGGATTAAATGGAGCTTGAGATGCCCTGAAGGCGGGAAGAGAAGACTATCTCTCACCTGCCCTGATCTGCTACCAGAGCAGACGTTTAAAATGAGGATTAATTTTGGGGGTGTCGGGGCAGGGGGTGCCTGGAAGGCATGGAGGGCAAGAGGAAGCAGAGGATTTTTCAGCTTTTTCTGTTTCCTAAGACAAGGAAAGCTAGCAAACGGGGGTAAAAACAGGCACAAATGAGCATACACACACATATACACAAAGCTTTGTCGTGCCAGTGTACAATCTGCAATATTAATGTGTGCATGCAAGTCTGCGTAAGTGACTGAAAAGCAGGAGATTTTCCTGTGTAGCTCTTGTCTATTTTTAATGCAAAGGGATGTGCATGACACCACAACATTTTGCACTGCAGCAGTTAGGTGAACAAACAACTCCTGGCTCCATGAATTATGCAACTATGCTGTTTTCATACTACTCAAAACACATATTTAGTAAACAAACTGCTAACTCTTTAGCTAACAAGATGTTTGTGTGAATAATAGATATTTAAATCTGTTCTCTTGACACAGAGGAAGGGAAGATGTGGTGGAATTTGTAATATTCTATTTAGCTCATTCTTTTTTTCATTTCAATCTCTGACTCCCTTGTTGCTGGTTCACAGCCCTTCACTGACAAACACATAAATGAAAACATCAACACATTGTTTTTTTTTGGTTTTCTTCCTCTCAATATGCCTTAATAAAACACTTTTTTCTCTCAATAACAAGAACCGTCTGTCATAAATGAATTACCAGACTCTTAAATATTAATCTGTATGCCACATATCTCTCACAAGAGAGGGAAATGTGATTTTCAGAGGCAATCCAGTGTTGACTGCTTAGATTTTTAATCAAAAGAAATCAATTGGATAAATATTGTATGTAAAAGATGGTCACAGTGAAAGATGGCATCTAATCACATGTCTTTGCTCGTGCTGTTGATTTCTTTGTGTTTCTCTTATGGGAAACCTCAGTGATGAGTTTATTAGTGATGTATAGACTTTTTCAGCACAGACTGTTGTCACTGTCCCTCAAAGCTGACATCACGTCGTCGTGTTTATCCAGAGACCCGGAGGTTGTGTTGTTTCATCAATAAACCATGTTGGATTGAGGATTGCCTTTAATCAATAGAGGAAATCAAACAAACAGAGACCACTAATAGCTGGATAATCAGTGACAGAGAAGCAAAATCCACTAAAATCCCAGGGGTTTTATCCACCTCACACTTCGGGGCATAAAGGGTACCATTGAGAAGATGAGTTTTTACTGGCTACTTTTCTCACTGTTTGAATGAAATCATTCTCAAAGATGAGGATACAATATGTCCATCTAAGACTTAAAACATATTTTATATTATTTACATATATTTTATATATTTTATTATATTTTAACAAATGAGCCTACTAAATGTCATATTTTTTCAAATCCTACTGTATCTGATTAAAAATGGAATAAATGCACCAGCTATTGCAACTCCATGGTATCTACAGGCACACTAATCAGCCATATCTTTGAAGTCACTGTTAGTTAAGTGAGGAATACTTCTTATCTAGTAAAAACACATTGACCTTGTGTCCACATGGATGTAACTCTGACACTTGCTACCTTCCTGAACATTTCTGCAGAGCATGTTAACTGCACATGGCAACACCAGTTTCCCAGTAGGAGAGCTGCCAGCCCTGCAAAAACTGCTTGAAGGACTCAGGTCTGAGGTTTCACTCACCCTCCAAACTCCCCAGATACCAATCAGATGAGATCTGATAGCAACAAGCCCAATGCACAAAGACCCCGTTGCACAACCCAAAGGGCTCAAAGATTAATTGCTAATGTTGTCATGGTAACAAACTCCAGGACAGTCTAGGTAGGTGGATGTATCAGTATACAAATCCAAAATATTTCATGACACGTTTATTCCTTCTGCAGCTTTCTAGTTTGAGTTCATAGTCATGTCTAAGTAGACCTTAGCAACATACAAGTAATGTAACCAAAATACACCAGATGGCTTGTTACAGAAAAGAAAATCTGTGGAACGCGTTTCAAAAAGGACTGGCCATTTTAAAAGTTTAAAAGCTAGTTGGGAGAAGTTATCTGTCTACAAACAATTATCACAAAGCAAACTTCAGTCTGTAAGATCATGACCAGCAGAACCAGCCCGATATAAAGCCTTCCAATACTCTGATTATTGCCTCCTTACTTTCTCTTTGTAAAAATGGGTTCAGGTAAGAACATTGGACCAGCCATCTGCGGTGCAACCCCCCCCCCCTTTTTTTTTTTTTAAACAAACAAGTAGTTTTTGAACATGCAAGTCGTCTTTAAATTCTTGGACATGATACCACAAAAATTCTGACTAGAGACCAAAAACTGATTGTGCATGTACATTGAATATACAGAGCTAATGAAATAGCTAGCCATTTCCATCACAATATTAGCAGAAATGCCACATGAAAGGCGCCTGAGGTAGTCTTCAGAGTCGACCGTCTTGACCTAGACCCTCTTTCACCCAAATGTCTCCAGAGCTTGGGGTGTACCCTCCGCAGCCACATAACCCCCTTGACCTCATACACTACCACCACCTCCCCTTCACCCACCTCTTCTCTGTCTGCACATGGAGCCTGGGGAAGCTAAAGCTGTACCAGATGGGGCCTCTTGTTACCACAACAGGCACTCATCCATTTGTTGTAAAGCAGTCTCTCCTCTGCCCTGTCGGCCTCTCAGCTCACCTCATACATATTGATGTAGAGAAACTTGGCATGGCATGTAGAAATTGACTCAATTCATGTAGGCCCCGACAGCTGTCAGACATTACATCCATTACATCAGTTTGGCTCTAAACAACCAGTGGGCAATGAGCCCAGACTGTAGAGCAACAATGGCCTTTATTGGAGACGACAAATTGGGCCCTCTAAAAAGCTCACTCGTTTTCCCTCTAATACAATTTTTCACTGCCTTGACTAAAATTTTTCGGTGGTCAGCGACAGTATATCACCTTACCAAAAGGACATGTTACTTGCATTAGAAGTTACCCTAATCTCCTCCTCTCTTTTTAAAGCCATTTCTTTTAAACTAGCTTTTGTATCTTATAATATATAAACTGTTCTGACAGTCACAAAGGTTGCTGCCAGGACCTCCTGTTTATTCTCACCTTTCTCGAGGTGACATCAGAGATGTCACATTAGTATGGATCCTTATGAGATTTGTTGTTGAAGAAGTTATTCATATGCATAGAAATCTATGATTATCATTAGAACATCTGTTCACTCTCATAAATATATAGACAGTCATCACACCACCATTGTTATAATGTGATTGTGCTATTCAATGATAGGTTTAATTAAGACCCTGGGTGTTTCAAAAATCATTCAACTCGATGTGTTATTCCACTGATTATCAGGGAAAAAAATCAATACAATGACAGTAAAGAACAAGCCTGACAGCACTGTGTGCTTTGTTTAGTAAGCATTCACGAAATGGTTTATTTCTTGTCATTTTTAAACATCAACAGCAGATTATTCTTAATGAATCTTCATTTAAACTTCTCTTGCTGAACTACTTTCAGTCTTATGGCTATTTAAAATCTTTCTCCCAGTTTACCCCATTTTATTTAAACAAAATAGTAAGAAGTGTCATGTTACAGTAGACAGCGAACAACATCAGAACTGGACGCGCAACTCATGCTGAAACCATCAAGCCATCGACAGACGCCTGATCTGTCCCGCACCTGCAAATCATTATCATTTGTTATAGATTCTGTATATCAACATGGAAAACATTACATAAATGGTTCCATATGTTCAAGAAACGCCATTTTCTGTGTTAGACACTAAACGATTTGGAGTAATTTAACACGATCCTTTCAGAGAAAGAATCTCACCCCTCCCTCCCAGCAAAATATCCAACAAAAGGCACAAAAAAACATGTGGTGTTGATGCATGTGAGTGCAATAACATTTATTTAGCAAATCACTACCACATTGGGCTGTGTTGTATCAGGCAGGCTGCATTGGTAAAAACAGTTTATACAATAAATTGCTCTTTTTGCTTCCATTAATGAGGGGAGAGATTAAAAACGAGGTTAATTTATTGGAAACAAGCTGCTTATGTTTTCTGTTAAATTAAGAATATCAAAGCATATGAAGCATATACAGTTAGAATAAGGCACTCAAGATAGAAATGACACTTGTTGAAAATTCCTCTGCACATATCTGTTTGCTGCCAGGCCTCTGTGTCTCAGACCTGTTGCTTCTTGGCTGCTGGTGTTGGCAGGAGCCCAGGACTTCCAATTAAGACGTAATGCCAACAGCACGCGAAGCGCTTGCTGTTGTATCGCCATGTGTGCCAGACAAAATGAAGGCAGTCAAGTCTTTGCTCTGTGATGCTGTGCTACATAAAAGCTTTAATAGCTGTCAGTTTGTCACTTAACTGCTGTAAACACCCCCACCCTATCTGTGAATGGAGAGCGGCCCTGGGCAATCTGTTGGTAAATTAACTAGAAGAGGGGGGCATTCCTGCCTGGCGCTGGCACTTTGCCAGGCTCGAGCGGCGGAAGCAACAGGCCAGTAAAAAAAACGTAACAATGGAAGGAGATAGTGGAGGGTGAAAGTAGAAACTGGTGCAGAAAGATGTGGATGTAAGAAAGACCTCCTATGCTTTAAAGAACTCTCTATAACTGCCATCATTATATCAAACATCCCAAAAAATTAAAACAGGGAAAACAAAACATCTTAACACCATAGCTGTATGTGGATGGTTTGGAATTCACTTTGAGCAGGGTGCCAGCCTTCATCAGCGTTGCTTCTGATGAGCTAATTTACTAAATAGCCGATGTGAACAACCCCTGGCCCTACTCTACACGTTTTCCTCACTTCAAAGAAATTTATGAGAGGGAGAGTTTTAACTTCACTTAACCTCTAATGATGGCAAATGAGAGGCTGAAGAAAGAAGTTTCTGCGAGTTTTTTTTTTTTTTTTAATATGAAGAAAGGGAGGAGAGCAGCAGGAGGACAGCTTCATATCTGAAAGCAACATTGTGTCGTAGATGACTCCTTTCCCACCTCCTCTTATGATATACAGTTGTTTCCGCTCTCTCATTTCTTCCTCTTTACCTTCCTCCTTTTCTTTAACTTCCAACCATCTCCTTTTCTAGTCAAACTCCCCTCCCCTACCCCTGACTTCCCTCCCTTCCATAAAAATAGGCCAAGGTAACTTGCCGGCATCTCTCCCCACCCTTCCCCCCTCCCTGGGGGTTTGTGTGATATTTAACTACGGCTACAGTGGCATTTACTAATTTTATATGTGCAGAATTTATGTCAGATTCTTATTCAGCGAGAACAGGGGAGAGGAGCAAAGGTGGCTGGCTCCGTGTCCACTGTGTATACACTGGTATTATGTGAACTATTCACAACACGTCCACTGACATGAGCGTCGCTATTTTGTCCATAACTCTGCTGCTTTGCGACCAAGGTGCCACAATTAAAGCCTAACCTTAGCACTTGGTGAGGAAGACATGAAGGAGCCAATTTGTTGTTCACCTTGCCTTTGATTCAGAATGGTGAATAAAGATCTTTTTTCCCCCCCCTCGGCAAGTGCTAACAGCCCAGGGGCTGCATCCTGTTGACAGAGGTGTGAGGTCAGTAAGTCAGACAGGCCTACTGATACAGTGACACAGATGCAACACACACACAACATTGTGCACATGCACATTCACTACTGAGATCTTCACATACATATACATACATACATACATGTTTACTATACATGATAATCAGACTTGCATGGTGGTCTTCACTTATTAGCTCTCATTAGCTAAGAAGCAGTCTTGCAGTTAGCCTTATTGCCAACAGAGCTGCATCAGAGATGGAGAAAAAACTAGCTGCAAGCTTTAGCTTTCTGATATAAATAAACTATATGTTGCCAGGATTTCTTCAAACTGATCACAAGTGTCTTGAGGGTGGCGTAAAGTCAAGGATGAGGAGATGGAGTCCCTGCAAAAGACTTTTGGAATGGAACTGGTGAGCAAATGAGCATATTTGATAAAACATGTTCTTTTTTGAGAATCAGGCAGGCCCTGTTTACACAATTAAACCTGCTCTGTCACTTGCTACAAGCTCAGTTTTGTCATTTTTACAAAGATTTTGAAAACTGTAACATCCAGGAAACTGATGTAGAGAGGAACACTTCTGAAGATGACAGTCAGCAGGCTGATCCAGTTAGAAAAGCATAATCTAGAAACTCATCAATTTACTGGATTAGTCTACATTACACTGCTTTCACAAGTGCATAATGATTTTTAAATAAACATGGGGAAAAAAAATCCCATTCCAATATACTCCAATGAACTTTAACAACAAACAAACAAATAAACTTGTTAATAGTGTTACAAGCATCCTCTTTTTTTGCTTCCATTCATAACATGTTTATGTACAGACTGCAGATAATCCTCCTGGGCCTAGGTTCATTCATCAAGTGAAGTTCCATTTTTTTTTTTTTTTTTTTCCTCCCATGAGAAATATAATTATCCGTATATATTCACAAACATAGCTCTCAAAGCTTTAAACCTGGACATTTGTCTCTGTTAACATCAGTTTTAATTAAGTCTGTATATATGTCACCTATAAGAAACCTTTATTTCTATAGTTGCCATTAGTTAATTATCAGCAACATTAATGGAAACATAATTTTTTTATAATTTTCCAGTCTTACATTTTGCTGCCAAAAGGGCTTAGAGGTTTATATCCCTTCTTTGTGTCAATATAATAATAGCATAAAGAAAGTGTTTCTAATACTTGAATGTTGCACATATAAGGTACATGAATCCTTTTCCAATAAACTCCAATAAACCTGATTAAGGGCAGTGCTAGAAGTTACAGTATGAACAGAGCTGGCAACCTCTGAGCCACACAGTTTCCAAGATCCATCCATCCATTATCTTGACCGCTTATTCCATTTCGGGTCGCGGGTGAGCTGGAGCCTATCCCAGCATTTTAACAGGTGAGAGGCAGGGTACACCCTGGACAGGTCACCAGTCTGTCGCAGGGCCAACACAGATGGACAAACAACCATGCACACACACACTCACTCCTAGGGAGAATTTAGAGTGTCCAGTTAACCTAACATGCATGTCTTTGGACGACATCTTGGAGTTTCCAAGATGTCGGACTTATATTCGTTTTGCGCTGTTAACCAAGTTTTCTTTAATTTTCACAACTCTCAAAATGGATCATTTCCTCCACATTCTCTTTACATATGAAATATGTTTTTTTTTCTCGTTTATTTCTTTAATTTTTCATTAATTAATAAGAACGTTATATAATCTTAACAGAAACCTATTTGGATTTATTAATGAGAAACTGACTTCTATATAGTGATGTATATTGTTGTATACATCACCAAAGTAATACTATTTAAGAATCAATTCTAATTAAAAGTGTTGATCTGGTTTATTTCCAAGCATTTAAGGTCAAATTTAGCATCACGATAACTTATCTTAGTTTGGACCTTTTTTTTTTTTTTTTTTAGTTTCCTGATTGGCCAGCAAGCTCTTTTAGCAAATGTTGCCTGTCATTAAGAATTGTGTTGTTGTTTTAGTTACATATTGAAGTACTGAATGTACAATTACATTATTTTAAACTGTCAACTGTAAGTTGTTAATCTAATTGAAAATAGGATAAAAATGAATAATAGATAACTTTTTCAAATTTAATGATCATCAAAACATATCATTAAGATACTTTTAGCCTAAAACTGCTTATTTAACCACAAACTTTTACACGCAGCTCTAAAATGAATAAATTCACACCCTGATTTTTGCAGAGAGGTAAAGATGATGGAGACAGAGTGATAAAGAAAATAAGAAGAAAGTGAAAGTGAATGAGGGCAATAGAGACAGACTTCAAGGATGGGGAAAAAGAATGATAAAAGGCAGTGCCTGAAAAGTGGGTTCAGGAGATTGACCTGTGGGGCTTAAAATCAAATTGCAACGGTATTGTATTCCCTCCCATTTCCAGTACTGCTGGTAAGCTCCTTATTGATGGACGAGAGATGAGACCACCCATACCTGGGGCTCATCCTGCTGTCACCATGCAGGATGGGCACCGGGAGGAGGGAGACATCACATGCAAGTGCCTTTTCTATTTTGCAGCCAAAGCCAAAGCCAAATCCCCAGGGTGGGATCCCGCCTCGTCCCACAACTCAATAAAATAATTAGCTTTTGGTCGGCCCGGCTGTTAATCAAGCTACTCTAACATATGCAAAGGCGAAAAGAGGAAAAGAAAAAAAAGATATTCATTTTTTTTATCCGTCTTTTCACTTGGCAAGACGTGGCACTGTTATCTGTAAAAGTCGCTGATGTGAGTTCTTCTTTTTCTCCTAGATTTCTCTAAAACATACGGGAGAACCAGATTGCTTTTTAATTTCATGTTTAGTCTACAGGAAGCCAGATTATTGCTGCCCAGACTGAATGAGGGCGTTCAAAAGTAAATGAAAGAATCAGCACAAACTGTTTCGTTTTAAATAAATCTGTGAGGTGCTGTAGAGAGGCCACGTCATGTGAAGATTTTGTTTAAATAAACCTATGCTCCCCCCAAGATTCCTTGATGTGTAATTGTTAGCTGTAAATGAAACATCTGTTTTAACTGTAGGGTTGCAGATTAGATATGCAACAGTAATTAGAGCAAACCTCAGACAAATCATCAGGAAAAAGCAACACATCACAAAGGGATTTATATTAGCTTGCTTTTTAAGATTTTTTTTTAATTACAAAATATATTTGTAACTTAAAAACTGTTGAAAATATCGTGAAAATAACTGCCATAAAAACCTGAAGCTCTATACAATGCGTGAAAAGTGATGCAGAGGTGATAGGAGATTGTCTGACATCAAGTGAGATGCCTCTTGTCTGTGGAGGCCTTTGCAGCGTCGCACTGTTGAAAATGGCACTAAAATATGGAGCGCTAATTTAAGGCCTGACACATCTCAGTGTCTAATTTTCTGATTGCTACACGTAACAATCAGGAGGTTGCAGATATGTGTTTTACACTCACCCCTATGGGGGATTAATCAGTATTTTCTCACCTTGTGTATATGAAGGGCAACTGGGCTTAACCTTAGATATGCAAATAGGCCTTGTTCTATACACACTATATTCAACAATGTCTTTCAGTTTAAAGAAAAAAGGTCAAACACATGATTTATAATGTTAGCAGCCATTCTTTTGCTGAAATGAAACTAAATGAGTTAAAGCAACAGTTTGGAAATGAGAAGTTAAGAAAAAAAACAACTCTTACACTCTCAATTCACACTGTCAGCCCGAGTATAGGTTCAAGGATTACCTTGAAAAACAATATTATAAATACGCCTGCAAAAGAAAACAAGTCAATGTGCAGCTGTCAGATACATGAGAGCACTCAGAGTTTTGGTTTACCCTTGAGAATCTGAGAGCTCTCATAGGCTTTTTCTTTGCAACAAGCATGAACTAATACTCAATGCTAAGTAAAAACAACTTCCATACAGTCTAACCCACCAAAACAGAAATGCCCCCCCATCTCCCCCTTCTTATTTTTTTTATACTTTTTCTCCATCCCTCTCCAACCCCAGTCCAAAGCTTACATCTCTAATACATGAGCCCATCGTCAGGCATTGTGGAGGACTCCAACATCAACCAACAAAGTGTTCAATAAAATATGGCTGCATGGCGTTCAAAGCCATGCTAAACGCATCTGGCATGGGGAGGGAGAGTGTGGGACGTGCAGCTTTTGTCGGATAAGACGAAGACAGAGGCTGAGAAAGACTTTTTAGAAGGAATGCTGTAAGCTACGTTAGAACACGTTCACTCTGGTTTGGGCTTTGTGCAAACTTAGCCTGGATGTGTTTCAGTGAGTCTAAATGTGTGAACGGTGTATTTTTGCTGACATGTTCGCTTTATTATTGTTTGGACTAAAAAGTGTAATTTTTTAGTTTCATTTAGTAAAATTGTGAAATTTATGTTATGGTGGCCTGTATGTTCCATGTAAACCAGATGTGGACTAATTAAAAGATCCAGCTTATTTGCATCAGTCACATTATTCAGTCACTTTCAAATGTTGAAAATTAATTTTACTCTGTTTATTCCTAACATAGAGTGAATGTACTGATACTAGACACATCTTTGAATTGCTTTTCTTTTCCAGTAATTGGTCCTTTGATTTTAACATTTTGAATGCCACCGTTAATACTTTAAAGTAGTATTATTTAAATTCCTGTGTTACAGGTGGTGAGCAACTTAAGGCATTGAAAATCTTTCTGGATAAAGTGGGTGGGGTAAAACCACAGGCTGGCGTTGTAGCTCCAAAAAAGGCAGCTGGGAAACAAAAGCTGTATCCTTTTCCTGTCTTCTGTCCACCCGGCTGGAGTCCACTCAGACAAGGAAGGACTGGCTTTGTTTATTTCATCTTCTTGATGAATTCTTCACAGTCAAAATGCAGTGGTGTTTAGAGCTATCCAGAACACTTCTTGTACTGTTCCATTTTTCTCAGAGTCAATAGGATCCTCTTAGTAGTTCGTTTTTTTTTTACTCCTTGTACTTTTTCAAGTTGGTATTTCCTGCATTTTATTAATAATTATTTCCATATGCACAGGACTGGTGAAATGGTCAGAGTGAGGTAATGGAAGTAAATGTCATTTAAATAAAAAAAGGCAACTGAAATAGAATTTTGTGGGTTTCTGAATTTTATGTGTATGACTTGGGGCTTTTATTTTGTAAATATATACTACAAATGAAAAATGTTTCAAGTTGCCAATTTGGTTAAAAGTTGCTATTTTTCTCATT
This sequence comes from Melanotaenia boesemani, assembly GCF_017639745.1. NCBI lineage: Eukaryota > Metazoa > Chordata > Actinopteri > Atheriniformes > Melanotaeniidae > Melanotaenia > Melanotaenia boesemani. The sequence goes on along the minus strand of NC_055704.1, from coordinate 18,410,881 downwards.
TAAAGAAGCTGGACTTTTATATGCTGCAACAGTGGAGATCAGCTAGTATTCCAGAAGTTTTGGTCTCCATCCCCAAGGTCCAAAAACCTAGAAAAAAGGTATTCAAAGCATCTCTTATGACACAATGACATTAGCAACACTGAAATGTAAGTTGTGTCTGAATAATGAAAGTTTTCCTTTCAAATTTTTTTCTTGTTGGAAGAAACAAAGTGTACCATGAAGTAACTATTTATTGGAATTGACATCTTTTTTGAAGAGCTAATCCCTTTTCTTAAGAACTGCAGTGTATTTAATGGTAAAGCTGGACATTTTAATATGGATTCAAAGCGTTTATTGTCACATGCACAGTAAGGAAACAGGTTTCCCTGTACAGTGAAATTCTTGCTTTGCCATCCACATCGAATGCCATAAATATTCAAAGTAAGTAGAAAAGATGTAGAAAACATATGTGTGTATATATATATATATATATATATATAAGGAGGCCAAAAACAATCCAACTCAGCAGTGTACCGGGTGACAAACCACGTGGAAGCGATACCCAGATGACTGATATATCCAGGCCTTATCAAGCAAGCTTTGCTTCTTGGTGTTAAATGTGAAGGCTAAATACAACGGTTTTCATTAAACATTTTTTAACATTTAATACACGCACACTGAAACACACAAAAAGCTCAGAACAGAAACTGTTTTCGGGAAGTTACGGGTATTACTGCAGCCTTACTGATGACAGTAACTGTGTAGCATCAGTTAACGTAGCTTTTAGGCTGGAGACTTTACTTTGGTGCTGTGTACACATCAATAATCAAGATAATGTGACTGATCTACTGTAATTATTGAGGTACTGGTAGGTTGATTGTGTTGCACTTGGACACAGCCATATTTTCCAATCCTCCACCCCCAACACAATTTATCCACCAAAGAGCAAACTAAGTGCAACCGCAGATGTTTTCCATACTTTCATTTCTGCTTTATGATGCCCTACTGCTTTTTAACGCCACTAGATTCTATGGAATTGAGTGTGTTGCTGTGTGTGTGTGGGAGAGTGGGCTTGCTGAGGACCTGAGAGACAGCTAGAGCAGAAAAGATTGAGCACAGCAGACTGTGTGGCCAATGATGTCTACAGATCATCATGTATCATAATTACCCACAGCAGAAATTAGAGCAGGGATGTTGAAATTTCCATCATGTCTGTTTTCTTTGGGTCTCATGTACCTAATCACCTCAAACGGAATGCGGCTGTCAGTCATCGCATGACTTCTGTCTTCAATCTATAATTTCTGGGTCCCTTGGGTGGCGCTGCCTGCCGGATTGAGTTTGAGAGCGCGTGCATGCACACATACACCAAGCTGAATGCTTACACATTTGACTGAATTCATACAAAGATATTTTTGTCTTTTTTTTTCCAAGATTTCTACATAGAAACACAAATGGATCAGTATGATTAGTTAAAATAAGAGGCTGTCAGCTAGTAGCCAAAATAAATAAATAAATACATAAATAAATAAATAAATAAAATACAGTACAAGCTGGTGTTCTCATAAATTTTAGATGACAGAGTTGTATTGATTGGGCTGTATGAAACTAAACAAGTTATATCCATAGCCCAGAGCACTGAACATGCACTCTGTAATAATTATTTATGATATATTTGGAGAAGGGGCCAGTGATGTTTTGGCATAATAAGCTGAAGCAGAGCGCAGAATGTAATCACCTGGGCTACTCTTCAATACTGAACACCAAGGCCAGATAGAGAGCTTGAGCTACAGTAACTCAAACTTTTCATTTTCTGAGGGGCTAGGAAAAACAGTCAAAAATTGTCTTCCCATATGAGTAGTTAGGGGCTCAAATCAAACTGGAGAAGATTCGCTATGGATGAGATGAAAAGTGCACTTATGAATTATGAGGAGTAATCATATGATTGATATAACTCAATGTGAATTTTAATCTCCAGAAGAGATTCTGACTTTTTGTTCTTGAATGGTTCAAAGAAGAGTAGATCAAATGTTCAACCAGGCACCATCCACACATAATCTTGACACATTAACATGAAAATAAAGCTGATGTTCCGTTATCAGAGGGCCTGAAGTTGAATCCTAGATATATGATCAAACTACTTAGTGTGCTTCGTGCCACCCATCAGCGCATGCCATCCCAGTGTCACAGACGGATGAAACTTGATACAATCTGCCTCGTCAGAGGTTGCTATGGCAAACGCAACATTGAAACCTGATCTGCAAAATTCCCAGATCTTATTTTGTGTGTGAGTTGAAGTGCTGATAAGCCCCAGGAAGATGAGACATGAACCTGTGGGTGACAGGTGAAGCACTTCACATTTAACAAGCTTACACTTCAGTGTGTCTGTACATACAAACAAGGCGTAAGTAGCCTGAAAATCAATGGCCTCTACAAGGGAAAGAGCAATGCCAACCCCCCTGCCACACACACACACACCCTCCCCTGCACTCCCTCTTGTCTGGCCAGCAAGAGATTAGACATCACTAATCCATGTTTAATATCAAGGAACTGCAGCATACAAGAAGGGAGGGACAAAAACACAAGACCCCAAGATTTCCAATTTGGAACAAATGAAAAATTGAACAGTAATGTAACACTGATCAGGAACTGTTGTTTACTGAGCTGTGATCTCTGACTCCTCATGTGAGGATGTTTGCCCATGTGGCCTTTGTGTGTGTGAATGTTTGTGTGTGCGTGTGTGTTTCTACATTGCACTAGACAGTTTTCCTGTGTTTGTGGAGCAGTTTCCACCATCCAAACACATCACAGATCAATCTAACATGTATGACCGCACAAATGGCGTTTCACTTGTGTGGCAAGAAAACAGCCACACAAGCAATGCAATTTCCTGGGTTATCCACATTATGTGTTATAGCCTAATTACCTCCAACAATGTTTGGATTACTGAGCACAGAATGTTTTCCACATGTGGCCAGTCTAAAAAATAGTCAGATCACCATCTTAGCGTCAACTAGGACCACTCACTATTCCAAGAATTATAACACATTTATTTTATCTTCTATATGTCTTTAATTTTCTGTTTTAACATAAAAGGTATCTTGAGGTTCAAAATCTGTTTTTTAACAGCACTCTGCCAAAACAGGAAGTAGTTTAATAGGAAATGCCTAAATGATAACAAAAATAGCATGTTATTAACAATAATTGAAAGGAATATTCAAATTATGATAATTAAATACAGTATAAAGAAAACAGAAATGCATCCAACTTGTTTAAAATGAGTCTAAATCATGTATTTGAATGGTTTTGCAACTTTATGTCAAGTAGAAGGAGCAACATATCTAAACACCCACTTCCCAAATTCATATTATCTTAAAGCATTAAGAGTGTACGCCTTAATAAATACAATATCCTAATACTCTCCCACTTCTTTATAAATGTGCTATATAAATATACTTGGACTTTCTCCAAACCTACTGAAGTGCATCCCAAAGCTCTTCTTTGGATCTTTTCTGTCAAGATGCTAAACTGTTCCAGTAATGTTTAAGTTTTGGCTCTGGGGAGGATTCATCACTTCAGTCCACTTAGTAAGTGGTTTAACAAACAAACCAACAAATAAACTAGCACTTCTGTGAAACTGATCAGGTACATGGACAGAAAATTTTTGATGAATCAAAAAGCCTAGAGAACTATTACTTAAAGCTACTTTAAAGGATTGTGAGAAAATTTGGCTTCCTAGAAGCAAAATATAAAGATATGAGAGGTGGGTTGGGACCTTTGCATAGTACTTCAGTTTCACTATTAATTTTCCCCAAAGTTTCCATTGTCTACTGTGCTCCTTGTCAACAGACTTCCCTTTATATTAATTTCTTTAAGATTCGCTTTCCCTCATTTGAATTTTGACTAATGACCATTTAATCATGTCATCTTGTTGAACCTGTCCTACAGTTCTTGTTGGAGAATTTGTACCACTTATCACATTAAAATGAGACTTAGAGGTCTTATTATAGTAGTAGATGGAAGAATAAAAATTAGATTCTTTATTGCAAATTCTCTTTAAATTATTTAAAAATCTTACATTGGGTTGCAGCCATTGAGGAAAGCTCACATTAACTTACCAGACAGGCTTCATATGGGAAGATACATATGCATTACAAATTAAAATAAACGTGAGGCAGAAGCACACAGGCAACCATAAAACTGTTGAGCCAGTTAATCCAGTACTCTTAACATACAGGTCTATTTACATATTACATATGTATATTTTTATCCCAACATGCAAATTTACATGGCGGTGTAATGTGCCGTTAAAGGTGGGTATGAGGATGAACACCATCTGTAGTCACCCGCAAAAGGATTAAAATGTACATTTGTGATAATCAGCTATTGCAACACATTGAGCCATAACGGCACACACCAATAATAGAGAATAAAATAACATACTGTGTTATGAAGTTTGTTGGGACACATTTTGTGAGTATTAGTTGCAGCAGAATAGTGCACCAATATGTGCAAGTAACTCAAAACAAAATAGAGTCCATGAAGCTCCTTAATGTGTTTTTAATTCAAGAATATTACAAAACATGTTTTAAGAACATATAGTGTTGTGCAGAGGAACACACAAATTCAATAAGCTAGTGTATGCTAGGCCACACACACATACACGCACACAAATTCACAAGAGAGCTGGGGGGAGGGGTGGTGGGGGTCCTGCAGAGGTCAGCATAGCAACACCAAATGATCAAAGAGTTTGACTTCCCAAGTGGGCACACTTGTCTGTGAGTGTGTGTGTGTGAGTGTGTGATGGTGTGCAAGTTTGTGTGTGTTGTCTATGTGAGTGTGTGCTGCCAATCATAGCAAAACCTTCTCTTGGAACACAGATGCCTACCAGAATCTACCGGAGTTCAGTCCGTTAGGCAGAAGAAGAGAACAGACTTCACTACTCGACACCTAAAGAAACTCTAACTTTTTACACTTTGGTGTTATTGTGTTTTGCCATATGTGCCTTCACCTGCCATCACAGCAGCAAAAACAAAGAAAAAAAAATTAAATTATCGACTTGAACTGAAAACCTTGGTGAGATTTCCTTTGTTAATTAATTCCATGCCTGCCATTCTTACAAACTCTGAATTTCTAACATGCATGTGTATTGCACATATGAAAAAAAAAAAAGGTTGTTGATAGGAACAGTGGCTGCTAGAGGAAGAGGAGTAGAGGGATGAGGGGTTGAAAGTATAGGAGTATTCGTTTCACTCCACCTCTCCTCTGGTTTTAATTGCAAGGTGCAAAAGTGAAATGGCTGTGCTACATGATAGTGTTAGAGGACACAGGGGTGTCAATGAGTGACGAGGGAGGGGGATGACGAGGGGGAGTGAAGAGGGGCTGATGGGCAAGACAGCACCGGGGCAGATGGGGTAGATCGGCAATGGAAGGCGTGATGGACCCGGGTTGTGAGCTTGTATGGAGGTGACAGACAGTAAAGAAAGCTCCCAAGGTGCTCTCAAAGGAGCAATAGATAAAGATTCTCCAGGGAAATTTCTCTCATTAGTCTTCAGACACAGTTCAGTAATTCAGCCGTGTCAGATTACTGTTTATCATGAGATGAGAAGGAAAAAAAAAATCTTTAATAAATAAATAAATGGGTGTAAGAAATTATTCGAAAAGCATCACTTGCCTAAAAAGGAATAAAACATCTGATTTTAAATTCCTGTCATCTATTGTTTTCAGCACTTCCAAGAAAGGCAATTAAGTGCAATCGCTAAGTCTGCGTGAGATACTCATCATCCCACTCAGCTGATAAGCCAACTTTAATGATTGAATGAACTTACTATGTCTCAGTGGGGTATTTCAAACCTGATGGCGGCAATATCGTTTGTCACTAAAGCAGCTTGCAGCAAGATAAACGTGCCATTCGTCAATGTGCTGCTCTGTTTACCATTCAGGGGGAATGTTGAGGTGAATTCAGCAAGAGTGAACAAAAAGAGAGCTTTGATGGTGACACCAGAGATACAGCCAGAGTGAGAGAAAAATAGAAAACCACCCCAGGTTTAACTGCCCAACATATTAATCTTGCCACCAAAACAGCCTGCAGTTATCTCCTCTGTCCAAGAGCTTCTCCAAGAACAAAAGGAGCTCTTCTTCAAACAGAGTTGCAAGTTTTGGACGTTTTTATTATACCGTTAGCCGCATCAATTTTGAGCAACAAAAGGAGCTCCCGCTTGCATGTCACCCCTGAGACAAAGCCAAACCAAGACAAATGAATTCCTTGGCATGTGATTGTTTAAAACAGGGAGGGGGAGTAAGGATATATCCCCCCCACCGCCGCCTCCACCAAAGACATCTTGACACAACAGCACAGATACAATAAATGTGCCCTTTTGGAGACAGAGACACGCTGGTGTGACAGTCGGGAGGCCACCAAACGTATGAGGAAAACTCAGTCCTTGTATCCAGTTCATTATATTTTCAGCATCGTAATCAATAATCACAGACGTTTGCCTGCCTCTACCTCATTCTCTTTCTCCACTTCTATCTGGGAATTAATGAATAATAGAAACATCATGAAATTCATCTTCCATATTTCTAAAACCTGGGAGGACTATTAGTCTGAGGGAAGATGCTGGTTGCTGCTGGCCTTTGTCACCCTCTGCAGCTTTGCGTAACTCTCTTGCCGTTTGCATGGCTAAGCAAAGAGGCCAAGTCCTTTTACTCTATTGTCAGATGGAAATGGAAGTCTGTTTCTCTCCATAATTGCTCCTCTGTGTCTGTATCATCTATACGAAGCAGAAAAAGCACAAGCGTGAGAGGCCTGCTTGCCCCTTGCTGTGATACTATCAACCTCAACAGTCTATTATACCTGCCTCTCCTCATCTCACTCATTATCCTCATGGGTTAAAGGTCAGACGGTGCCCATCCCAAATGGTCATTTAACTCTTCTTAACACAACAAAGAATGCAGATGACATCGCCGTTGCACATAAAGGTTATGTGCTGCACAACCCGCAGGTCTCTGATGGTTCACTCGTTGCATATTTAAGATAAAATAAATTGTAGCAATAAGCGCTTCAGTCTTGGCCCTCAGCCCCATTTTGCTGGAATGACCGGAGGTTCGCCTCTAACCGTGTGCAGGGAGAATAACAGTTCAGCACTGTGGTGATCTTGGAAATATCCTGGGCTAGCCATGTTTTAACACAAGGACAGCTCCTGCTTTCTGGATGCCTTTGTATTATTAATACTATGAGGAGTGAGAAGCAAGAGGTGAGAGATTGCGAGTTTGGTTTATGGATACTTGAGCGACCAGCAGCATGGACCAGCCATAGGAGGAGAAGAAGGCTGAGTAGTGAAATAACTCTGAAACCACATAAACTTTACAGAGTACTGAATAACAGAGGGGCTGTTCTATGCTCAGGGCCACACAGCAACAACATTAGGATTAACAAGGGTTCATTTTAAATACATTTTATCCTTCTTTTGGGATCAACCCACAACTAATATATCACATCCTTCCTTTCCAAATTCCTGTGCCAACATCAGGTTTAATGCCTGTAAATGGAATTTCTTGCACAGGCAAAAACAGTGATGCTCTTCAAGCATTGTGCATTACCTCTGGACTCCAAAATCCCACAAAACAGAATTATTACACCCCAAGTAGTCGGGTTGGAGTCGGTCATGCGCCGCAGAAAGTCCTGTCTCTATTCGTGATGGTACATTGATCAAATGGATGTCCTCGGGCACAGATGGGCTGGCCAAGCAGAAGCGGCTAGAGCTTGTAAAACACTTCTAACCAAACTTCAGGGCAAACCAGGCTGAGGATGGACATGTTTCTGAGAAGGGGGTTCTGGTTGTGAGACTGGAGCTGGAGGCCAATCTATAAAATAAGCAAAGTGCTTAAAAGTGGGACAAATTCACCAACACAACAAGTTTATTCAGAACATCACAAAGTCAGCAGAAAGTCATCTGCGTTACCAAATTAGTCAGGAAAGTGAACAACAAGTTAATCTTCCTATTGGCTGGTGGCCACACTGTAGTAATCAAACATGGGTGATTATGACTTCCATAACAAACCCAATGCAAAATATACAGAGTGGATGGAGAAACACACAAGAGTGCTATGAAAGAGAGACAAAGACACAACACTGTAAGAGATTATGACTTCTCCCCCCAATTTAAATCTGAATAAAGCTATTTATAGAAGTGGCTTTGGAGCTGCTCTGAGAATTATGTAAATTCAAATAACAATATTCTTTTTATCAGAGTGAAAATAATGAAAGTCCTATAATGTGTTTCTTGTAACAATGAACACATTTGAGGAAATTTTCTTCAGAGTTCGATCTTGCCCAACAATGTTCATGGACAATTAGAACAAGCAGCAGTGGGGATCTGCTGGGACGCAGCAATGAGCATAAATGTCCTTTATGGGGCGTGCAAATTGTCCCTTCTTCACAACGGTTGAGCAGGCTCGACCTTAAGCAAGAAAAATCATACACACACTCCTCTTTGTCTATTTTTGCGTACAGTATCTCCCTCTTCTTCAGCAGGCATGTTATGTCCTTCTGTAAAAGTTGATAGAATAAAACATCACACCAGTCTTTTATCTTTTGCCTGGTTTTACTTTGCAGTTCACTCTTAGGCTTAACTGGCACACTACGAGCCAGAAGTCATAGCACATTTACTGCACATGCTATCAAATCAATAGACAAATAAGAAAAGTAGAACAAACGTAAAACACCAGGTGAACATTGACTACTGCATATTTGGTCTTTGCATGATTTCTTTTTCACATGGGCTGAATAACTTGGTGAAACTTAAACAAGTCAACCTTATCTTGAACCTTAATAATGTGCTACTTTTTTTACTTTTTTGATGTTTAATCCTGGATAAATAACACTGGGAGGACAAAACCCTTTAAGGATTAAATTATCAATAAAGTCCAGCACATAATAAAATTATTGCAAGATTTTAGTCACATAAACACTTAAGAGAATATTTAAGAGTGGGTACCCAATAAATCGCAGGAGATGGGGAGAGAGTAGCATCAACAAAAACCTTGAAAGCCACAATCAGCTTTAAAGATGCATAGCTGGAATGAACTGTGAATCATCTTTCTGGAAAATAGACAAAGCAAAATGAAAGATTAAGGGATACAAGGAGAAAGATAAATTCCTAGTAGCACACAAATAGGTAATCATACAGCAGGACACGAGATATAAAAGACTTTGGTGTGTTACCAAGAGAATGATAGTTGTAGTTCCACACAGTTAAGTTGCTTATTTGTATTTAATTCAGTCATTAAAATAAAGAACAACCCAATCTTACCCATTTATGATACCCTGATGTACTGCTGTGAGATATTTATTTACTTAGACATTTATCAGATATATGCTCAAGCTGTTTATTTTTTATAAATTTATTATAGGACTTGTTCTTTATGATAAGGCTTTGTCTTATTTACGTTGATGGTCTCTTAATGTGGATACATGCCAGCAATAATGAAGGAACCTTGAACCATACAGAACCAGTTAAAAGTTTGGACACATACTCATTCAAACTTTTCACTGGTGCTGTATTTAAAATAAACAATGCAAAAATTTAGTCGATCAGTATCGACACTTCCATCTTTGCTGAGCTTTTTTTGTTTGATGGATAACTTTCAGTGGGTGCAGACAAACACACAGGCCTACAATTCAATACCAGCTGCTGCTGCTGTGTAAAACTGACTTAACATTTTTTTTAATTGTTCCAAAAGCTTCACACTGTAGTCACATTTTGACATTTAGGGGCCATTTTCAGAGCCAGCACAGTGTAGGCTATTTTGTGTCTGTGTGTGAATGAGAGACTGCAGAGTTAACAGGAACCTGTCTCAGCCATCAAAATGTAAAAAATTAAAACTGTGTCACTCGTCATCTGTCTGTGCCTGTCTAGTCGGCTGACTGCTGTGCTCACTTAGCTAGGCCCCTTTAAACTATGGTGGATTTTTGCAAGAAATGAGATTCAGATGCCGTTGAAATAACAGGAAAACATTGCAAGGAAAGCAACGCTGCATATTTCATGTGTTGCTCTTGCTGTGGCCCAACATTTTAAGAGAAATCCAGTTTTACAAACTATAAACAAGCAGCATTTGTGAAGCGCTGATGAATAGCACAGCGCATAAAATCCAGAGAGAGATCAGCAGAAGGTCTTCCTGCAGCATTTTAGAGGCAGGACTCAACTAATCAGTTTATAGAAGAGGCTGAAATGACAATAAAATTCAATACATCTAGCAGTGTTGTAAAGAAGAAAACTGCAAATCACCAGATTTGATTGATTATTTTTTATTAACATGAATCAATGCTCTGAGGGGAAAAAAATTTAAGGTGCAATTTATGGCTCTTTAATGATCTTTTTTATTTACCTTCCATTGTTAAAAATAGAATCAAGGATTTTTTGGGTATCAGCTATTGTTCATTGTGTAAACTCTATCCTCTCCTGCTTTCGTGTATGCTATGCTCTTTTTTTCCCCATTTAAAACAACCATACAGTCTTCCTTTCACTTTCTGAGGAGGCCAAGTGACCCCCCCCAAAGGCCCTTGCAGCCATCATTCCCTCTCAAATGCTACTTAATTAACAAAAACACAGTTTAGGCTTCTGCTAAACAGCCAGATACTGTAATCAAACTGAGAGATCTGACAGGCTGTGAAACAAGCCGCTAAGCAAAGGAAACCATTTACTCACGCGGAAATGGAGTACAGGAAAAAATAATTACGTTCAGCCTGGCCAGTCTGCTGTGTGTGTGTGCGTGTGGGTGTGTGTGTGTGATAAAGAGGAGGGTTGGAGAAGAGAAACACTTGGGTCAAATCAATTGTTGGCTGCTTGGTAGAGAAAGAAATGAAAGAGAAAAAAAGACAGTCATGCTGACCAACAGGCAAAGAAACAAAAAGGAAAAAAAGTAAAGAGGGCAACCTTTCCTTCTAGCCCCTCCATAAACGTTGCTAAATTGCTTCTATTGACAATCAACACCTTGAAAAGGTTATAGGAGACATTCAGAATCATTCTTTTATAAGCTTCACAGCTAAACACCTTTCTTTTTCTTTCCTGCCCTGCTTTTATATAGCTCACGAGAAAGAATGAAAAAGGAAAAAGGAGTGGCAAAAAATATAATATGGCAATTTAGCTAAGTAATTACAGCATTTTACTCTCAACTACCAACCACCTACCTGCGGCTCCGTTGGCAGAGAAAGCTAATAATTCAATTTCTCGGTGACAGTAATTGTCAGTCGGTGTACCTAAAGGTCATATCAGTCACCCGAGAGGGAAGGAAGGAAGAACCCGGTGACACAATCGCACAAGAGCAATTTAACATCAGAGCTAATGGGAGGAGTGGAGCCGTGATAGACGGAGAGAATGAAAGAGAGGTGGAGAGCAGAGGAGCTTGATCTTACGACAGAGCGCTCACGTGATGTTTTGTAGGTCAGAGGACAAAAGTGAAGTATGAAGTACTTTTGAAGTACTTTTTTTTCTACCACATGTTTCTATTTAAATTCTGTTGTGCAAAACTGAAACAAAGAATATTATGTTAGAATTTTTGAAAGTTATGCTGTAAAAAAACAACAACAAACAAACAAAAAAAACACACACACAACCTGTAAATATTCAGTTTGTTTCATACAAAACAATTAAAGTGTGCTTAGCTCTCTTTTTAGACTAAAACAAATATTTTTAGAACTTTAAAAAGCATGTTTGTCCCTTATATTAAAAATAGCTCTCTTTTCTGTGTTCTTTTTTCTTATTTTTCTTACTAATAAAGCTAAAAATGGATGCCTCATAAAGCAAGGAGTGAAGACTGTGGGCGAAGTAACAAGAGGGCAGCCTAGTCTCTAAAGTAATTGACTAATACAGTAGCTGGTATTAAAGTCATTGAGTGCCAAAAGGGAGCAGGCAGCCGCTTGACCCTGAGCCACTTTGGACTAATCTAGCATTCAATCCAGCGTGTAATGACTGCTAGAGCTGTCAATCCTCTGGGCTCTCTTTCTGTCTCACACGCACAAGTGTATGAGCACACACTCACACAAGCTCTCCCAAAAGTACACTATAAGCGAGCACGTATACATAAGCGAGTCTCTTGTTCTTTTTCTCCTCTCCTTGAACAACGTTAAGGCAAGTCCTCTGGTTGAAAGGGGTTTCAGAGCATAAACTCAAGGATTTTCAGCTATTCGGACCATCAAGAACGACCACACAATGGGGAAATAGTCCTTTTCTGGAAAGCTGGAGTAGATCTATACTGCCTGCAACTTTACCTATGAACGTTCTTTACAAATGACTGTGGTGAGCATGAGTTTAGGAGTAAAGGTTTCCATGGGACACATGAAATGAGCAATTAGCTTAACCTCATCACCTGGTTTAGTGTTGGTGATCAATAGCTTTAATCCACATTGTGAAATGTCCATGAGGATTGCAAAGCAGATATATTGGATGAAAAAGGAGGAGAGAGGACTTGAAAATTAAAATAATCAATTATGTCAGCACCTTGGTTCTTTGCCAAGTACAGTAGATTGCAGGATGGGTATCAGTCGTAAGATGACTTCTAGCTTTTTATCCAGTAGAATAAAAAGTGATTCCTGCATATTAAGCATGCATTTGTTTTTAGTGGTTCAGCAACTTCAGTGCTGAACTTTTTAAAAGTATTTTCAGCATATGTCTGTACTGTTTTACATCAAAATTCTCCACTGAATTACCTATGGTTACAAGTGACAAGTTAAAATTCCAATTGTGCACACATGTCAAGATAGAAATAAAATATCCGGCACATAAATTCCCCAATAGCAATATTACAGTAACAAGATAAACATTTCTACAATAAAAATGAAAAGGTTGAAAAGGGTTGAAAGGCTAGTTGATGCAGATTATATCAATATGATGAGCAGTTAACCTTATCAGTGGCCACTGGATCCTCTAAGTATTAAGACAGATTAAATAAGTAGAGTAGAAGAACCTCACTGAAGAGCCATAAATGGAAACCTTTCCTTCCTCCTGCTTCTCACCACATAAGAGTTAGCACTTTGCTAATAAGTCTGCTGTCTTAAATCTGAAGTTTTTTACCACAAGGTGCCAAGCTATGTCAAGAGAAAAATGGAGCTGAATTTCTCCTCCTTGGACTCCTTCTCAAGTGTTAAGCATGAGGGTGGCTTGATCATGGTTTGTGTTTGTGTTACATGTGAGACAAAAGGAAGTGTGGATCCAACTAAATATTAGCTAAAATAATAAAACTCTCTTGCAAAAGAGTATTTGATCTCATTATACTTATTATAGATTCCAGGTAAAATAAAGGTTTAAAATGTAAAATAGAGAACCTTTAGACAACACATATAGATGGATTCAGATTCCTGGCAGAGACACATAAAATAAGCATAATTGAACACTTGAACAGGCTTTGAAAAATAGCAGATCCAAGACAATCTAAGATTTTCATAGAACAAGTCTTAGCCATAGCCAAACGTTGTGACACTACCCATGCAAGAATCCTCTCTGAATTCAACACAATCATTTTGCATTTTCACTGATTTCAGACCAATTATTGGCAAACAGCTTGCATTGTTCATTGCTTGACTCATATCTGAGCTGATAAGACAGTTCTTCACTTTCAACCCTGCTATCAGAGGCTTATTGACTAAATGAACACACAATAAAAAAATAAACCTATGGATAAGACATTTAATCAACACTCATGCTGCACTGTGAGACCTAAGGAGCCCGTCAACCATCCAGATGCTCTCTGCAGTATCTGCAGTCCTATCATCACACAAAGGGATACCTGTCACACCACCTGAGCAGCAGCTTGAAAAAGCGAGAGAGAAAGAAACCCAAAGAAAAAGAGGCACTTCACAACACTGTCATTGCCATTCATAATACGCATTGACGTATAAAGAGGGCCATTAGGGGCCCCAACCTGGGAGCCATTAAATCATTTTAAATCACTGTAACATCCCATTAGTGTCAGTGATGGGGCCACATAATAGTCTGTTTTAGAGGGATAAGCACATGACGCTCCATTTGGACTGAGTCACTCGGGTCCTCTTTCCTCCTCTGCTGTCCTGGTCCCCAGATTCTCACCTTCATCCCGAAGACAGTGAAGGGTCACCAGTGGTTCGGACTGCCAAGTCTGACACTGGGGACCTGGGGAGCTTTCTACCCTGTTAGCTGCTGCTGCTTTTTATCTCATGTTTGAGAAGGCAACTGAATAAGGAAGCACAGCAATACAACCCTATGAATTAAGCATGACGCAGGTAGCCTGTAATAGGCCCATTATGCTGCGCTTTGCTGTGTCAATGGAAAACAGGAGACTCAAAACTTGGCTTGCTTTGTCTCTGGGGACCAAATCGGTGCCTGTTTGTGCTTTGTGTGTCTAATCATAGAGTGTGTTCACTAAAACATGATGACGATAAGTCAGAGATCATTCTGTTTGCTCCCCCAAACTTGTTCAGTCCTGTTGTTGCTAGTCTTTCAAATAATATCACAGCTGCAGGAATCTAGGAGTATTATTTGAGTATAACCTCAGCAGAGTCGCTTAAGTTGAACATGTTTTTTGCCTTTCTTTTTCTAGCTCAAGACAATCTCAAAAATCTGATTTTTATTTATTTATTTATTTTTTTTTTTTTTGGAACAGCTGAGGTAAAAAAAAATCTATTCTCAGCCTGACTAGTGTAAATCACTGTACTCATATATCAGTCAGGACTCCCTCTGTCATCTCTAATTGTTTCAGCTAGACTCTTTATTAATACAAAGGCACATCACACCACCCCTGTGTTTGCCTCCCTGCAGTTGGTTCCTGTGTGAAATCCTATCTGCTCACCTTTAAAGCTTGGCCTTGCCCCCAAATACACCTCAGACTCACTGACCTGGTGTGTGCCCCCCTGATCATTGAGATTCATAAATGCTGGCCTGCTAACCCTTGCAAGATCTCAATTTCTGTCCTTATCTTATGAAACACTTAACAGACTGAATCAGTCATGCTACATCTTCAGTGACCTTCAAATTCCTCCTTAAAAGCCTTTGGCACTGTCTCACACCTTTTGGCACATTGTTGATCACAATCATAAAATCCTATAATTGTTTTCTTATTTTATTTACATCTATGAAAAATGCCAATGATAATACAGTATGACAGGCATAAAATTGTGTTTTTGCAGAAACAAGGTAATTGCTAAGGAACAATTAGCCAGAAACTTGGTACATCTTTGTATGGTATATAGTCTGTCCTTAACACATGCAGATAAAACTAGAAGAACAAAAGAAGTGTCAGACCTAAACATCAATTTAAAGCAGATTAATAATTTTCAAAAAGAGATATTCACAATAAATAGAGAGATGTAATCTGATCCTTAAGTTGATCCACCTTCTGATCAAAGAATCATTCGAAATATTCTCTGTGGTGGCTGTCAAGAAGCAATTTTTAGGGAAGAAAAAGGGTGAAAAGGCTGAGGAATGTTAAATGACACAAAAACTGGGCTGAAAATCAGTAGCAACAGGTTTTACGAAGAGATGAATCCTCCCCAGAGCCCAGACCTTAACATTACTGAAACAGTGTGGGATCATCTTGACAGAGAATGGTTTAAAAGGCAGAAACATCCAAAGAAGCACTTTAGAAAGTACTTCAACAATCCTGGAGAACTATTCCTAAAGGCTACTTAAAGAAAGTACAATAAAGCAAAGGATTCAGCCTGTACTGAAGAATCAAGGTGGTCATACCATTTTCATTTATGTTTGCACATGTTTCACTAAACGGCTGCACCTTTCCTGTTTAGGTAGGAGTGTCTGAAGATTTTTGCACAGTACCCTAACTAGAAAAACATGCTAATATTAGAAAATACAAAATGAAAGCAAAACCACAATTTACTGAAAATGTTGGAATACTGTAGAACTTGAAAATGGTTTAACCCATTTAATTGCCTACAATTAAAACATTGAAATCATTTTTCTTTTTTGTGCAATATGATAAATTTAAGGGAATATCAACACAAGCAGTGTTTGTATTTGATTGTGAAGAAGAATCAATAATCAAACAGGCAAGTTTCTTTGTTACTCGTATGATCATTGCTCGTATAAATCACACCAGCGATGGGAAACACTATAACAAAACAAGTCAATTCTGAAAATATGTCAGGGTATTGTAAGGTCTTTGAAAAACTCTGTTTGAAATATGCATCTCCTTACTTCTCTCTCTATTTTTCTCTGCTGGATGATAAATAGCCCATTCGGTGGACCCTTGGTGTGCCCTCACACTTCTTAAAGGAACAAAGCCATGATGAATGGATCAATGCCAGCGGTCCAGGAAAACAGCTCTTCCGGCCGATAAAAAAGATTTGCCAGTGACAATTGGGGGACAGCACTGACCCAGAGAGTGGGTCTTTGGGGTACGCCCCCCCCCAGAGGGGTCCCAGTGATGGAGCTAGGATCACCATTAGGGGGAAGATTAAGTGGCCCCAGCTTCCTTCTCTCACTTAATTATACATGCAAGCCCTTCTGTACGGCCCGCTGCAGCACCTCAGAAAAAAGCAGAGTACTCCTTTGTCTCAGCCACCGGCCGCCACTTTGATTGCTTATTGGCTGTCTCTACTGACAACCACAGGGCACAGACACAACTCCCATTGGCAGAGGTGTCAGAAAAGCAGAGAAAGAAGGATAAAATAAGGAGAGAAGAGCAAGAGAGAGTTGGATAAGACAGCAGGGGAAGATGTGTGTATTTAGTTTTCATTACAACAGGAGCTTGAAGAAGATGGGGGAGGAAAAAAAAAATGTCCTTGTCAGAGGGAGAGTCTCTGGAGGTGCTGGGAGGCGTGCCGGTGCCATCCACTGACACTCAGCTGACAAATATGAATGGAGCAGTTCATGCTTGAAAACAATGGCTTATGAATAATCAAGAGGACACATGAATCCCACTAATAAACAAAAACATACCACCAGGGGCTGGAATGGACAGGAGAGACAAGCCAGGAAGGTCGCTGATATATGCTAACAACCTGCAAGGAGAACTTCGCCTCCCTCAAATCTAAAAACTCAAAAAAAAAAAAAAAAAAAAAAATGCATTTGCTACGAAGAAGTGACCTAATTTCTTTGACAGACTGCCTCAAAATGGATCACACAGACAAGGCATGCAGTTGTTAAAGAATATAAATAAATCCCAGTGATGAAGACTTCCATTCATTGTTCATAAGACCTAACTGTTGTAGCATATTGACAAGAAACAAGTCTTCATTAAGTTACAGCAGACACATATTTTTTCTATAAGTTTTTCTTTTTTATTAATGGAACATGAGCATACTTTTAGATCAGGTTGCGCAAAGGACAGTGTCAATAATTAATCCTGGAGGCAACTCAGCTTCAGTGTACTCATCATGTTTTAAGAACATAACTGGAGATGGCATTAATATGTAATGTTACTGCAAAGATGCTTCTCACCATCTGAGTTTTCTTGGCGAAGAAGAAGAAATCAACATTTATGTCCTGAGGCAACCTTGATTCAAACTCAGGCTGCTGCCATCAAATGTGAGAGCATTTAGCTTGGATTACATAGTGTTAGCGGGTTAATAGCTAATCAATACATGGTATACAGTCTGGGTCAGGTCCCAGTGGTCTAATCTGCCTAATCACATACAGGAGAAAGCTGAGGGATATTGAAGATGTAAAGAAGAAATTAAGTTTGGGAAAGCTGCTGCTTTTTGGAAATGGCACTTGTCATAAAAGTGACTAGTAACCGGTGATGACATGTTATTTCAGCACACATTAGATGAAATTGCTTTTAGGAGTAAAATCAATAATCAACTAACTGTTTACTATTCAAGCACATCGTGTCAAAGCTCAGAGCAAAATGAGAGAAATGCGCTTGGTTCAGACTAAGAGGAAAGTTTTTAGAGGAAGTTCTTAGCCTGTTTTCACTTATTAGGATTTTTGGTATGTGCGTGGAAGTGGAGCAGCTCTTTAATGTTAAGAGGTTAACTAAGGCATGTCATTTCGAGAACATAAAATTCTATGCAATTCTGCATTAACATTTATGCCCATAAGCTATCTATTATTAATTATAATTTGAGAATGATGAGCTGAAAGTGACATTAATGGCAGTAACAAGATTGATTTACTTGGACTCGACTTAGAACTTAGATGGACGCATATGCGTGGGCACATGAGCGCACACACACACACACCACAGAGATGTGTCCATCACTTTAGAGGACATTACACTGATTGATATTCATTTCCTGGAAGCCAATGTTAACTCTAACCATACTTTCCAAACCTTATCTTAACCAAGTCTTTACTATTGAAGTTAAATTAGTTTTATGATAAATTGTAAATGAAAATACAAAGAATCTTGGAAAATATAGAAAATTTATGGGAATAACCGTTTCTATAATTCATATGATGATTATCACATTACAGCGTATAAATGATGCTACTTTAATTATTATTCAAACCCAGCACAGAGTGTCTGAGGTTTATTTAATATGCATTACAATCATAAATCAAAGTAAGCAATGTTAATCTCGCCACGCTGTAGGACTAATCAGCGTCTGCATTCTATCATCAAACACAAATACATGTTCCTGTCTTAACCACAGCCACAGAGGCACAAGTGAAATCAATAGGAGAAAATCAATTAGAATGTGTTTGCATGTATGGATTGACACCTTGAATCATCAGTGCTATTGATCCCCTTCACTGCGATCTTCATGAAACCCATTTCTTCCAACTAAAGTTTGCATATCAAGCCAATAAGTTGTTCTTTCTTCTTGTGTTCTGGTTTGTGTAAACAATATTGGATGGATAAAGAACAGATCAGAGAACTTATGACTGACAGAAGAATTTAAAAAGATTTTTAGATATGAGTATATGTATATGAGAATAGGAAAACTGCTAACCATTCCACTCTAAAAAAAAAACAAAAAAAAACAAACATACATACACATAATAAGAAAGAAAAAAAAAACCCTTGATGAACATCCTTGTGACTGAACTGATTGCAGTTAATTATAAATTATGCAGTCATTGTGGGCCCACAAAAGAAGACATCCCCGCTCAGCAGTCAGTTGTAATTACCAAAGTCAGACGCACTCCACTGCGTGTGATCCATTCCTGACAGGCAATACTGACTGATGACCGTCCTCGGTGAAGACTCCCTCAGTTGGGTTGCTGGGACACACCCACCCCGACCCTCCACCCCCTCAGCTATTTGCAAACTTCTCCCCTTCCCATGGATCTTAAACATCTTTATACCTGCTTAGACCCATGTGACCCTAGGAACAAAGCTATTTACTATTTGAATCATCGAGCTGCCATGGCTTGTCTTGCCTATCATTCACAATCAAGGGTTTATCCCTTCTTGCTGCTATGTAGGGCAAAGAAATATGACTCCCCATCAGCGGGAGGCAGAAGGGGTTGGGCTTTGGAATAAGGAGGAAAGGGAGGAGAGGGCTAATTTGACACAGCTCGCTTGGCTTGCCATAATTGCTCCGTCACTGTCAGTCCTTGAGAGGCCTTCTTGCCGTACAATTTGGACGCAATTACCGGCCGTTTACCAGTGGCCGTTATGCCCCCCACCCTCTCCCGAGAACCCCGCCTGTTCTCCCGTTTGGCCGGTGGCTAGGATGTGCCATGCCTCATCAAACGCGGATGCGGCCCATTAATGAACACTGTTAGCATTTCTCTTAAACTTCTCCTGCCTCTAATAAACATGCAGTGTTCCATGAAGGAGCATTGCCATCCTCGTGACATGATATTTATTGTCTCTGCTGGTGGGAGGGAGCGAAGACAGGAGGACAGAGGTGAGGGAGGGGAGGATGGATCGAAGTGAAGAGAGATATATCAGCAGTGAGTAGGAGGAAGGAAAGAGGGGAGGAGTACAAAGACAGATGAAGAGGGAACATCTCTTTCTGCCATCATACTGTTAGTGGCCACTACTGCGTATACAACGCTCCCCTTTAGGCTGAACCAGTTTTTTAATTCTTACAATAAAAAAAAAAAAACAGTATTAAAATCATAAAACTTAATGTTTTAAATGTTTGATATTATCTCATCCTGTGTAGAATTTAAATTTGTTTTCAGTATGTTCTGACAAGCAGTTGTCCTCCTCCTCACTGCTACATATCTAGGAGTCATACAGAGAAAATATCGTTCAGATACAAACAAAACTGCACAGATGTCAACTTTTTATGGTAAAATTTCAAGCAGTTTGTACCTTTCTGGTTTTCAGTAAGTGATGTTAGAGACAGAAGGGCTTGCACATTCTCACCTGCAGCTCAGCATTTGGGCTAAAAAACCATACTGTCACACAGATGAGGCATTGTGACATCAGTGCTGGTGCAACTTCATGAGGTTAAGAATGGCCAAAATTCAGGTTCATGCTCAGACAACAGGGTAAACAACACCAAGAAATTCTTCTACTTTATGCTGTTTCCTGCTCTGTTACCACCTGAGAATAAAGCACAAAAAAAAAAAAAAGAGTGAGACACCAAAAGAACAAGTGGTAAACAGCAGGCAGGACACCTGTGGTGACCTAATGGTGTTTCTGTCCTCTAAAGACCCTTTCATTTCCTCCTCTGGCCCTGGGGTGGCCCCATGTGTAACAGAGCGAGTCGCTGCTACCGAACAAGCGGGGGTAAGGTCATCGTTTATCATTGTGCCTCGGTTTTCAACACACTCAAAAATATCAGATGAAGCCGGTTACCATGGCCACATACACACAGTTTCCAACTGACAGATATACACAGATATATGTGCTTTAGTGCACACAGAAAAAAAAAAAGATGATCAAGCAGTAGTTGTGTTGTGTCTCTGGAGACGTGAGTCCACCCTCACCTAACCCCCCTTGTTTGCTCACCTCTGAGACCTGTAGAAATTAATGAAGCCCAGTGCAACTACAGTCAAAGGCACAAAATGGCTGCTCATTAATAGCCTGCTGTCAGAGGGGCCATTATGATTCAGATATTAGAAGTCAGTGATCCCTTATTCCTGAGGCCTCTGGTGATAAAAATGATTGGGAAAATGACTGAATTAGCTGAAAAACAGTCAATAGCTGCAGCAATTTTTATGTCGGCGTGTTTTTGTGGTGACTTTCTTAGTCTATTTTGCATTGCTTTAAAATCAGCATGAAAACACTGTGGTGCTTTTTCAATGCAAACAACTACAAAAGTGAACATGAAACAAAGGGATTCAAACTGTAGCGCTAGCTCGGAATAACACATGCAGAAACTCATGGCATAAATAACCCTGGCAACAAATAGAGACTTTTCATGTCTCTGCAGAGATAGGAACTGGCATTGTACTAAGTGTTTAGTTGCTCACCAAATAAACTCATTAATTTGCTTAATTATGAAACCGCCTATCAATTTCCCCCTCCCTGGAAAATGTTCAGTGAGGCTACACAACAACATAACACATTTGGAGGCTATGTTCTCACTATCACATAATAAACAAACAGAAAATACACCAGGGCCTGATTAAAGGCCGTTACACTACAGAGCACCAGCGCAACTGAGAGAAGCGACAGTGTTTGTTTCTCTGCTCACAGATGAAACTGCTTGTTTTTGACAGCTACAGACACGTCGGCTATTATTGTTGGGGGGAGAGAAAGGCTGGTTGTAATAATTAATGGACGGCACTAACCTGAATAAATTAATGCTTCTGCCGTATGCGTGTACGAATGTGTGTGGTTGTGAAAAGCTACACTTTCAAACAAGCTTTATTCACCCTGATTAATTTTTTGTGTCTTGTAATGTTGATATTCGTGCATGTGTGCACGTGTACGAGTGAATATATTTGTCAGAATAATAAAAGAAATGCATGCTGTATAGTGATGCCGAAGCTGTTTGGTGCCTTTTAGTGCCCCATAACTTTTGTCTCATGAATACATATTAAAACTTTTACAGCCCTTTTTCATTCTTTTTTCATTTTACATTCTAATTATTAAGAAATAAGGGTTAAATTGAGAGCACCAATGTTCCTGTCTGCAGATGTTACTGCAATAACACTGATGGCTGTGTCTCATATACAACATTTTTATGCAGTGTAAGGCCATGGATATGTTTTATACCTTATTTCCAGAGCATGTTGTGTTTCTTCATGGTTGTCCATGTGCAAATACATCAAAAGATAAAAAAAAAAAAATGCTGTCAAATAATCAAAACATGCTCCACATTCATGCATCTTGGTATTTCAAAGCTTGTGCAACAACCTTTTCAAGTCGAAACGGAATATGTAACTTACTGAAATCAAACCCATCATGTGATCAGCCCCCCCCCCCAAACACACATACACACACACACACAAGGCAATTTACTCTGTGGTCCACTTAGAACTAGCTCATCCTTTCAGCTCAAAGTGGTGGTGCAGCTGCACATTTAGCCCTGATTTTGACAAAATTGGATGTGATGGCAGGAAAGACACATTCGCACATATACTGTCATGTATATGCACACATGAGTAGTATGCACACACTTAACATCAGTTATTGGTATATGTAAGAAATGCACATTCACATGCGTTCATATGATGTGTGTGTGCATGCGCGGGGAAGGGCAGGAGGCCCTCGTCAGAGAGGGTAAATCCCATTATTTGGCCCTCATCCCAGAGAGAACTGAGTGTCAAGTAGAATGCATGTGGTAAGCACAATGAAATTACGGCTGCTGGGAGGCAGAGCGCAGCTAATGCACCCCTATTGTGTCGTCGAGTGCATCTAAATAAGCAGGGGTAAAAGGCAGCCTGCACCAGGGCTGCCAGGGTTGCAGGGTGTGTGAGTGTGTATATTGAGCAAAATGGAACCCTGTGATGGAGGGCTGTATTTAGGCCAAATGATGGGGAACTTGTGGGGACCACCTGATGCAGCTTTGTTGAATCTAAGTTCATAAGGTTTATGTGTTCTGGTGATGTTTATGTGTGTGCAAGGCCATGATATTTTTCCTGTCCCACTTAAAAAGGAAATGACTCACTGTTACTGTGTACCAGGAACTAAAATGGACCAAAAGTGGCATTTTTATGTGTAATAAACCTGTGGATGGTTTTGTTTTTGGACAGTACAGAACTAAACCAAAGCTGCAGAAGACCATTTTTGCTGAATAAATTAGAGGAAAACCTCTGGATTGATCCACAATTGTTTTCTTTATTGCAACATATTCAAACTTGTGTGATAAGAGAGTACAACCAAATGAGAGGAAGGAATCCAGCTTAAGTGGATGAAAAGCCAGTGCAAAATCTACCTCCTATGTCATCTTCAAAATCTCCTTGTTTAATGGAAAGGGGCCTCAGATTCAAATGCAACCTTTCTGCATTTGGTTGAATCTGAGCAGTGTATCCCTGTACACTTCAGGATTCATCCATCTGATTCTGTCTACTTTGTAAGTTTTTGACCTGGCTCCTAAAAACAGATCTCTAACTTATGGTCAAACCCTTTATATTTGCTTAAAAAGCAGTTATGTGTGCCTGTGCCTCATTTGACTGAGCCGATGACACAAATTTCCTTGGTTCCACACTGCATAGAAAGAAATACGGAAATACATACTAAAGATAACATTGTTCTACACTCTACAATTGCCAAGGTCGTCTCTTTCAGTTTTTTTTTCATTATCATGAAACACATTCTACAATTCTCCACCATTGCTGTTTGCCATGGATGCTCAGTGCTTTCACCTGTATTGTTGTAAGTGGATTGGGGTGTAGTTGTCCCAAAACACTCTGTTGAACTTTGGCAGATTTTTGCACTTTTGCCCTAACAATGTCTTATTTGGCATCCTTCCTGCATCTTGTGTTTTCTCTGAACTCTCTGTAGTGAATAAAAGTCATTTCGATGTTGACTCTTGTCTCATCTCTTACTCTGTTACTTTCACTCATTTTTTACTCACTTCCTTTGATAATGTCCTCTTGCATTTCTTTGCTGAATCAGTTATGATGTGTGTTCAAAACAGCCAATGTGTTGATATCCAGTTGCTGGATTCTGATGCAGTGTCGTAAAGCAAAACACAACTATCACATGATGCCCTAGGCTGTAATAAAACAGTGTGAAATACGGTTTCTCAGCCCCAGGACGCTTAGTGTTGCCCTAAGATGAATCCAGCAACTCAGAGAATACATTGTAAGAGAAATAAAGAACAAAACGATGCTCCCTCTGCAATGTTATATCAATGTCCATAGGTGACTTATAGCATTTGTCAGACTCCCTAAGCTCACTTTATAATTACCATCAAAGTACTAATTTCAATTGTTCTGCTAACATGTGGAAACACTTACGATATCTCAAGCAGTTATGATGGTCATAATGTGTTGAATCCAAATGTGTTGAAAGGCAGAACAAGACACTAACAGACAAGAAAGTGAGCTTCACTTGTAGCAGTTTTGGACTATGCCAAAGCAAGAAATAATGGTTTAGAGACATTTATCACCACAGCTATGTGTCCATACCATACAGCCATAGAAAGTGAAATGTAATGCAACATGTCTTTTGATGGTAATAATAAAATTTTGCTTAACCATCATACCAATGCCAAAATAGGTGCCAAAACATAACATTTCAATATTAGTACGCTCTACTGATGTCCTGTTTAACTTGCTTTAAGAGGCTTTTTGACTGTGTGTTTTGGGTAACAGCAAACATTTACTTGCCAGACAAAACTGTCAACTTTTTGGACCCTGGTACGAGATTCAATTTGACATTGCCATGCCTCTAACCATTTTTTTTTTTTTTTTTTTTTTTGAGGTCCAATCAACACATCTGTCTCAATTTAACATTTTCTTTATTCAACATATGTGTAGACAAGCCAACATACATGTTTTGCTGAGATCTTTTGAGTGAAGAACAGAAAAGTTCGGTCCTCGATTTCACTGGCTCCTTAACTGTTGGTTTTCCCACTGTGGAAATTGGACTAAATGTTACCTTACTGGCAAAGTTGCTTTTCTATGTCAAAAAGCAAGAAAATCTGTCAATTCATTAGAGTGGACAAGTTTACAGTTTCAGACCAGGGTAAGCAGCTTCCAAATGCAAATGCTGGTTTTTACATATTAAAAAGCTGTAATTGCTAAACACATTCTCCAACTTGAGCATGAAGAGTATATTAAAATTTAGTCTGCACCTAAGCAGCTGCAGAGTAAAGATGTTTTAGTAAACAGCCAAAATATTAATATGTGAAGGTTTTCATATTTTTGGACGTAATCATGGTTCTCTTTTAAAACAGTAACCAGCTATATCAACTGTTGGAGCAAAAAATGGAAAGAAAAAGAGGATATAAAAGTGAAACACTAAAACTGTCAGAAGAAGATGCAAAGCAGAGATCCGGATCTATCTGTTATGAATGAGGCATGTTTGAAAGGTCTAAGCTGAATTTTAACAGCAAGTTGGAGAAGGCCAATCACTTACCTTCACGTTCTTTGCAATGCTTTACCCTCTCACAACCCCGCTCCCCCTCTCCCTTCCCCTCAGTGCAGGCTTGGCTCATCAACAAAAGCCTTTGTACAGTCAACAGTGCTGTTTTTATTCATGTAACATTTATCCTCAGAGCTGTCCATCAGCCGAGGCGAGGACGGTTGATCTAAAACAGAGCCTTACACTCATGACAGGAGAATAGAGCCGTAACTCCAGAATACTAACCCGTGCTGTTATTTGGCCCACAGAGACTGGGAGAATGAGGGAAAAAAAGAGAAAGATACACAACCTAATAACAACTACAAACACAGACATACCTTTGCTCCAGCTCTTTAAAACAGCCGACTTCAGTGGGATCTCTTCAGCTTCCATGGGCCCAATCAAACTTGTGTTATTTAGACTTCAAACCTGGCCTCCGCAGAGAGACAGGGAGTGAGCTAGGTGTGTGTCTCTTGTTAATAGCTGCTAGCATGATTCGGTTAAGCTGCTTATTTCTGACATAAATAATGCATCCAGACAGATGCGCTTGACTTTTGTTGAATATGAATCATTTGCATGATTGACACCGAGGTTTGTTGAGCACCGAGTTGATTCTACAGTCTCACCTTTGGAAATAGGCCTGTCTCATTTAATATCCCCTATGTTAACATAATTATGACAACCAGCATGGATTCACGCATGTGTCTGTGTAATATCCATGACAAAATTAGGCAACTATTTTTTGAAGTGGGGGGGTTGGTGGTGGGAAAGCAGCGGGGTAGATTTTAGGGGAGTATCAAAGGCAGCTAGATTGTCTGCCTGTTTAGCAGCTTAGCCAAATCAAATCAGAAATAAGAGGACTATCTTTACTTTAATTCTGGATATTTTCACAAGACACCCTACTTACCCACCCACAAACTCTGCCCCCTCTTAGCCTTCCTTTTTACAGTCATTGATTCCAATCAATCAACATTAATTAAGCGGGCACCTATACACATATATGTCATATGCTAATAGGGTAATGATATGGGCATTTAGTTAGTGCTTTAATCTAATGCTACTGGCAGCTAACACATAATGATGTTCTCTACCCACTCAGCCAGCCATGGGAATATTTAGAGGAGATTGCTGAGAGAACATGGACACATTCACATTAACACACACACAGAGAGAGAAATTGGTGCTTCACACCGCCTCAGCATATCAAATCTTATTTACAAGCTGTAACCATTACAGATATGGTGGCAGAGAAACTGCAATAGGCCCAATGGTGTCAACAGGATGTAATCCAAAATAACAAATTCTACATGAGTTAATCTCACACACTAAAAAAAGGAAAAAAAAAAGCAACATGGCTCATCAGCAAAAAGATGCAAATCCAGCGTCAAGTGCTGTGCATTAATATATTGCAGACTCATCCCTCAACAAACCCTCAACTCTCCAAGCTGGATTAAAAATTAGCAGCTCATCAACAAAACAGCACTTAGAAAAGATGGAAGTAAAAAGGGACACTTGTACAGTAAAAATGATAGCCCTGGCTTTCTTTCATTGTTATTAGACTGTACAGAGAGGCAGAAAAGTTAGAAGCTGGGATTGAAACTTGACGTCATAAGTGTACAGCATGCTCATAACCCTGCAGAGCCAGCAGGATGCCTCAGGCTGATGTACTTCTTCCATGACAATAGCGTAAAGAGCTTCAGGAGGGATGGGAACCTGAATCTGATCCAGCAGGAAGCACTTCACTGACTGCGCTGAGTTGTTATGACTGAGTGGGGCCGGGAAGACAATTTGACATACAAGAGTTCAGATTTACTTAGATTAAAACGAGCAGTTCATTTCATATATTCTCTGTGGTGACACAAAATGTTCTAAATGACTTAGAAAGGCCTATTTTCTTAACATAATACAAAGATTCACAGCCAGCTTCTTCCAGCTGGACTGGAAATCTTCATGTCACCCAAAGACCAAACCAAAATCCAAATCCAGACTGATTTTAGTAGAAAGGTATTTTAAATTAAAAGCTAATAATTTTAATTAGGGTTGTTGGAAAAATAAATAAATAAATAAAAAAATAAGACCACTAGACAATTTATTCTAACTCTTCAAAAACTATTTGTTTATGCCTACATGGAAATGATTGTGCTTATTATGAACAGAATGGACAACAATAAAAGTACAGTAAAATGCCATAAACTGACCAGGAAGTCTGTCCATGCAAAAACGGGGCCTTTGTTGCTGATAACAACCTGCATCTAATCTCCTACACCACTCTTTTGCAATATGTAGAAAGAACTTCAGGTAAACTCAGTGGTGTTTGTAAGAGAGTTCTCTCTCCTGCTCCCAAGTGATAATTATTTGATCTTGTTTAGTTCATTATTCATCTTGAGGGAGCTGCTTGTGACTTGTGGATAAATGCCATATGAAAGGCATTGTGCGCCGAGGATGCATCCTCACTTTTATCCTGGCTCCCACAACAGATCAATTAGTAAAACTAAACAGTAAATTATTAATCACATTGCTTTGTGTCCCCGTTCCATCACCAGAAGAAAACAGTTCATTAGAGACAGGCAAGCAGGGAGGGGGGACTGCAGCATGATTGAGAGGGGCTTTAAACCGAGCTGATGCTGTATGAACACATGAAGAAAAAAGAGGAGAGAATTATTAAGCGTGTCCATCATTCCAGGTAACTTCCAAATCGCTCCCGTCCCCCCTTCTCCCCCTCTGCTCCCTCCTAAAATGATGTGCGCTCATAAAATGGGGTCAAGCAGTGGAGAAGTTCAATGTCACAGCCATCATATATGTTGCCCGTTGGGGTGCGTGTGATTAAAATAACACACAGGGATGTTTCATGTCATGGTGAGCAATCAGACCATATTTGCAAAAATATTCAGATCAGATGAATTTTAATGAGGTGTACACTCGAGGGGGATACCGCTACCAGAGCGCTGGGGATAGAAGGTGGGGAAAAAAAAGTCTGTCCTCTTATTTGCCAGGAGATAGCAAGGTACATAAACTTTTTTTTTTCCTCAATCCCTCTACCCTTAGATGGAAAAAAAAGAGAAGACGCAGATCCAAATTTGGGGGTCCACTCAGTGTTCAGATTGCTCTGCTGTTCTGAGTTGGGCAATTTGAATAAATTATTCCAGAATGGAAAAAAAAAAATAGCTCAGTGGGGTTCATTTTGTGAGAAATTATATTTTCGCAGGAAAGGTTAATTTTGAAGGGAGCTTGAATGACTGGGAACTAGGGGGAGGTGGAGGTACAGAGGGGAGAGAGAGAGAGAGAGAGAGAGGAGGACAGAAAGAAACAGAAGACAGAAAGCAAAATGGGCGGGCGGGTGGAGGTGGTGAAGGGGGTCTGCACGAGGAGCACTGGGCGTCAAGAAGAGAAGCGGCGAGAAAGAGAGGGATAGAGGGAGGGAGCAAGGGAGGCAGTTATTAAAAGCGATTGCATTGCCTCCCGGATGTCTCAGGAGAGCAGAATCAGTGGAGATGTTAAACCTTGCTTGACACCCCAGTTGGATAATTGTGGGTGTGGGAGCTAATCAGCGGAAGATGTCTCCTCAATTTAAATCTTGTCAGTTAGTGAAGATTAGGCCCTCCTGTCCCGGCCACCATTAGCTTTGTTGCATGTCAATGTGCCGGTGAGGGTGTCCGACTGGTCCGGCAGCAAGGGTAAAAAGGCGAACGTGATGGAAACCAGCTGATTTATTCCAGCTAAAGCCTGTATGGCATTTTGAAGGGGAAAGAGAATTTATGCAGTCTTTTTGAAAAGGCATTTGTTACTAGTGACCTAACGTGAAGGAGGGGGGAATTTACCCTGTGGAATTAAAAGTGTAGTTAAAGGATGTGCTCCAGATTTTTCTGTATAAAAAAACATTGGTGTGGTTGTTTAACATGATGCTCACAAACTGGAGACCATGCAAGGGAAGAAATTGTGCGTATATGCTCATTATACATGTAACATAGGAAGATTATAATTACAGTAATGCACAGATCAAATAAAATCATTGTATGTATTCTACAACTAAAATACCCTTGTACATATGCTCTATGTTACATTAAAATGTTAAGTTATGGAATAAATGTAGACTAAAGGAAATCATTGGATCCTGATGTTAGGGCTATTAAATGACTAATAATCTGTGACAATGTGATCTCATTAATAAAAATGTAGGGGTATAATTTTAACCCTGGTTAAAAGGAATGGGGGAGGAGATGGCTAATTCAAAAGTGCACTGTAGTGAATTTTACAGCTTGAGTCTGGCTGGCTGCAGGCCACGGCTTTGCATTCCCCCCATGTTAAATATTTGTAACAGATTTTTTCCTACAGCACAATGGGTCCTTTCACTAAAGCAGGTCCCGTAACCTCGAAGCAATAGCAGGGTCAGGGCAAATAAACAAGCCGGTCGTGCCAAACTGAGCAGCTCCAGCGATTTCTGGGCTAGGCCTGCTACATACCAGGGCCCTCCGCTCTCTCTCCTCCTGAGTGCTGACAGATGTTTCAAGCTCAGCTTAAAAAGAAAGGGTAGACCAAGAGAGAGAAAACAAGGGTGCTTTCCTCTTTCTGGCTTGCTTTTTTCCTCACATTTCTACTTCTTTTTATTCTCATCTTACCTCAATCCTAATGTGTCTGACTTCCCAGAAAAGCTTCCAACACCTACAACACAAATCAGGAAAAAGAGGATAGTCATCACCAACCACCTCCGAGTATGATCCATAGTGGGCATCTGTGTAAAATGTAAACTGGCTTGTAATGAATAGCTTCACACACTGTTAGACATTTCCGTAATTTGTACAGTAACTTACCACACACATACAGTAAAACAAATTGTAAATCGCATTTACGGTAAGTGTCTGTAATTTTCATTACAGGTGATTTTTTTTTTTTTTTTTTTTCCCCCGATTTTCTGCCTTCAGTGAAAAAGTGGGACCAGGTTCCTGACACCAATGTTGGTCTGTTTTAGGGACATTAAGGTGCATTTTTTACATAAACATCTATACATATATAACTATCAGAGTAAGTTAATGTTTCATTGTACAAATGGTTATTTTTAATAATGAAATTACAATCTAGAAAACCTTTTAAAACCTTGAATTTAGCTTACATTTAGATCATTTTTTTGTACAATCACTCATGTTTTTTTGGAAACTGACAAAGTTCACCTGCTGGATTGTCTGCAGGAACACAGTTGAAGTCACAAGTGGAAAAATGGTTTACTGTTTACATTTTTAAAGCAAATCGCAACACAAAATTGTTTTATTTCCTAGCTAGCAGTGAGCTGCTCCTTCTATTTTCCTTTTTCAGTTAAACTTATTTCTAACTTGAATATTGCTGCCACCATATGGTGAGGAGTACCTATAAAGCTAATCATTACTTTAAAAACTTGGTATAAAAAACACTTTTAAATACATAAACAAACAAAAAAATATCTTACAGATGTAAGATTGCCGTTTAGGTATAGTTTCTGATCTAATAGTTTCTTTTTCTTTTCTATATTTTAGGTTCCAGCAAGGCACTTCAAATTACAAAGCAAAATTTTAACCTAAAGTTTACTTTGCACGAAAAAAGAGGAAACAATGTTAGCTTTACTGGTAAGTAATCAAATCAGTCAAAATTCAGTGGATATGATGTCAAAATTTTCCAGTGACGAACCTGGTGACTATATGATGAGTTGTATAGATTGTAGCCAATGTACTCATAGTTTCAGACCATTTTTTGTGCCTTCAAAAATTCATAAAAACTTAGCCAACTACAGGTTTTTTACAAGACTTTCTGACTTAAAATCAGATCAAAATATACCTACTGTGTCACAGATTCAAGGCATGAATCAGCATAATTATAACCATGAATGCAATGTTAAAAATGGGATTTTTAAGATTACACATATACAATTGAAAAAAATAAAGTTACTTGTCTTTTGATTAATGTTTCAACTGTTTTGGGGATGTAATCTTTTGTCATATACATCTCTAGAAAACACAAGCCATCATTTGTCCCACCATTAAAGACACCACAGAGATTTTATTCATATCTCAAGAGTCATGAAGTAAATCCACAGGTTTGTTTTACGTCAAACTGCAGGCCAAACTGTTTCATTTTAAACAATTGCTTGAAAAACACATAAGTGTATCAGAAAATATGTATTTAAACTAAATTTGCATTGTTAGAGAGTAAACGTATCCTTAGTTCAAGAATATCTTTAACATCTCCTTTTTTTTCTCTTTCTTAAAGAACTGTCATGAGGATAAACCCAGAAGTTGGAACAAAATGCAATGCAAAAAGTGGAGTGATTTCCTTTCTTCTCCAGCTAACAGGGTTTGAGTGAATGAACTCAGTAGCTTGTTGCTATATTATTGAGAACACAAAGCAAGAGGACTTGATGCTATTCTGTTAACATTTTAAACATTTCATATTTAAAAAGTTGTGATTTTGAGGATATATAATTACATTGATCACTCTGAAATCATCTCTGTAACTACATGTCTCTATAAATGCACACTGATTCAGATTTTCTTCTTGACCACATCTGTTGAGATGAAGCTGAGGCAGAGTCAAAGAGGGAGCTACCGCGAGGCGCAACCAGTTCAAGGCTCTGCTAAAGCCTGAGGCGACAGACGGTAAACAGTTGTTACTGGCTGTTTTTTTCTTATTCATCTTTCTTTTCTATTTTTTTCCTCATAGCTCAGACAAAGCCTCGCTGTGTGAGAAACAACAGCTACAGCTGGGCTGAGCGGAGTGAGACATCGATCCATAAGTGCGTTCCTTTACACCCCTCTGAGCGCTCATCTGGCAGTCAGCAGGAGCAGCAGCGCATGCCAGAGCTGGGCACCGCACTGCAAAAAAAGTCATTTAATCTGATGTTAAGACTTCACCCTTAAAAAGAAAACAAAGTTGTTTAATTTAAGTGTTTGTCAGCAGTAAGTAAAGACATTTTAAGGCTCTTTAAGAGAAATGTTTGCTGCACTTTGGCTGCTTATTATCCAGTCAATGATAATAGAATATATATTGGAAAAAAAATCCAGTAAATGACACATTAAAACAGTATTTTTATGCATATATGAAAAACACTTTTTAATTTAGTATTCTCTTGAAATGACGTTGACCATGAAGGGTCCACTTAAAAGTATCAAAGTGAAGAGAGGAGACAAGAGACTGGCGTTTAATCTGATCTATGTTCTAATAGTTGGAGAGACATTAATTATTGATAAGGCTGGCAATTGATTGGTTAATAAGATAATGTAATTGAGAAATGAAAATCATCAGAGTTGAGTGCGTGTGTGTGCTGGCTCCAATGTGAGCCTAATGGGGGGGGGTTATGGAAGTTTGGGGGGGGGGGGTCTTAGGGGATCGCCCCTACATAGGCTTCCATCATTACTGCCACGCTATAAAAGCAGAGTGGTGATTAAAAGGACTTGATTGATTTGAATCTCATTGGGAAAAGCTGTCCTCTTCCCGTCACTGGGCTCCATTTGGAAAAAAAAATGTGTGTGTGTATGTGTGAATATATAAAACTGTTCAGTGTGTGTTGGTCCAGATATTATAACATAATAATTAAGCAAATGTGTTTGTAAATTTCAGCATATTTATAGCTTGAAAGAAGTGGGTTTGTGTGAGAAATAGCAAGAAAAATAGATAAAAATACAAATACTTATGAGTAAATGTGTCCATTCTTCTGCATTTAAAGTACATGTCTATGAATACATGTAAAGGAATGTGAATTATATCAATGTAAAAAGGTGTGTGTTTGGATTAGCAGCAGTAAAACATGTCTGTGCATGTGTGCGACTGTGTATCCATGTCGTCAAGAGGTGGCCCCACTCCCCCAGTTTTCACTCGCCTTTTGTCTGCACCCTTTACTGTACTCGGCAGCTCAAACACACACGCAGACACACACTCAGCTATAACCCACCCGGAGAGACGGAGACAGACCCTGCCGCCTGACACAAAAGCTATTGATTTTACTATCTGCTGCAATGAATGATCTTCCTCAGCCAATTTCTGAATTTAGAAATGAGTTCAATACTAATAATGACAGTGGAAGGATTCTTTAAAATGTTGGAGCTGAGAGGGGGGAAATTGGGATAGGAAAAAAAAAGAAGAAGAGAC
This sequence comes from Melanotaenia boesemani, assembly GCF_017639745.1. Classification (NCBI taxonomy): domain Eukaryota; kingdom Metazoa; phylum Chordata; class Actinopteri; order Atheriniformes; family Melanotaeniidae; genus Melanotaenia; species Melanotaenia boesemani. The sequence continues at coordinate 18,377,443 of NC_055704.1, read as the reverse complement.
AGTGAAAGGAGAAGTTGAGGGAAGTGAAGATTTGTGTGTGTTTGGCCTTGGAAAAAGAGAGGATATGATTTCTGGCTATAAGTGAGATTAAATAAAGATGACACCAATGATTTTAACTGTCTAAATTACTACATTCAAACCTCAAATACAATCACTCTCATTTAGCTTTTTCTCAATGGGCTGAATATTGGATAAGTTAGTATTAAGATTTGTCTTTTTTCTTTGTTTTTTTTTTTAAACAACTTTTACACGGACAGGTTTCATCCACCTATTTTCATGCACCGCTCTTCTGCTTTTTATGATACAATTTTCAATATACAGCATTTTTTTGCGAGCTTGCTCCTTTTTTCATTCATATATTTCATGCGCCATAAAGGCAGTTTCGATTTTGCGTCACAGAAATCTTCCATAAAATAAAAAAACAGGCACATAAATATTTAACATGGACTCTGTTTGGATGGGGAAAACTATTTATGTCAAATTAAACTACAGATAAGCCGGGCTGCTCGACACAGGCACTCAGCAGACAGGAACATGTCGTCTGATATTAAATCTGTGAGTGCACATTATTTTTCCCAGTTATTCAGAAAACTGCCATAAAACATCACAAATAACCATGTTAAATCCTGCATATGGTGATCAAAAAAAGCCACATGAGTACAGACAGATTTGTGGATGTAAACCGAGAAAAAAAATGTGGTTATTACTATATTTGTGTTTGTTTATTAATATTTACACCAGTGGACCTCAGGATCTTTTGCCAGTCTTCTTGACTTTATTTGGGCAGGCAGGCAGCGGCTTGGCGGGGTGATGTGTGTTAATCAGAAGCCCCGTGCCCCGTTGAGGTGTTAATTCAACCCCCGTGTTACAGAGAGGTGTAGATTAATAGATAAGGGAGGTCTGAGCGAGGGTCAACGTGATACGGCCCTGACTGTGTTCGCCTGCTTGTCAGACACCTGCCTGGAATAAGCCGCTGGCTTCTCTCTCCGTTGTGCGCAGGTGAGAGGTCAGCCATTTACCCAGTTCACTGGGCTATAGCTCGGTTTTTCAAGGTGGGGTGGATCTGCATAAAGGCTCTAGCGTCCGTATGCTTCGCAGGGCTCGTCTGCACAGGGGGTCTCGCATGCCGAGGGAGAGGAGCGAACAGTCGACGCGGGATCTGCTGCAGAGGATTACAGTAAATATACTTTAAGACTTGGGAAGAGATGAAGAATTGTTACAATGCTGAGAAAGCGGTGGATTCTTATTTTATTTATTCATTTTTGTTTAATCTGATTCCAGCTGCAAAGCAACATAAACCTTGACAGGATTTTACATTTTTAGTTTTATTATGCTCGAGTTTATTCTTTTGAGGAATTTTCTTAGAGGACGTGAAGACCATCAGCAAATAGAAAAAAATAATAAAAAAAAAGAGAACAGGGATAAAACGGGTTGGGGGAAGGAGGAAAAATGCATGAAACATGAAACTCTGCAAATTTGACTTATAACAAGCAAAATTACACCCTGCTGTCATTTAAATTATGGCTGCCCTCTATAAAGGTGTCTTTTAGGTGCATTAATTGAATTCGGCACTATTTCCCAATAATAATCTGTAAAGTTCAGCCGTCCATCCTTCATGAGATCCCTGCCGCGTACCACAGGAGTATCTATTTCAGTGGCTTAATTTATTTTCATGATTCGCCGATAATGACGGCCATGCAGGCTGTACATCAGAATTAACCTTCATTTCACTGAGGTATATTACGATGACAGTCCCCGACACATTTCACCTACACAAAGGGCATTCTCTCCCTCTCTCTCTGTCTCCCTCTTACTCTCACTTTCTCCCCCCTTGCCTCCCCTGTCGCTGCCCCTGCTGTATAATCATCCTCAGCAGACCAAGATTGTTTGATAGCCGATTAATTTTCATAGGAAATCAAGTGGCCAGCTCTTCCTCACTCCTTCTTTACCCCCCCACCCTCCAAACACATGCAGACGCCTCTCTTCAACAATGGCGAACAGCCCTTGTGCTTGGTGACTTTTTCTGTCAATTAGGTGTTTTATTTAATCTCATCTCACTTTTTCCCTCTAATAAATTGTATCCCCCCCCCCCTACCCCGACCACCCTTTTCTGATATCTCCTGCGTGGTTAATTTATTTTGGAACGATGCCGATGTAACAAAAGTGCTGTAAATTAATCAGGGGACATCAAGCGAAAGGGGGTCCGTCGCTCGCTCTCTGTCTCTAATTTCTATGCAAACCATTAAGTGTCATATATAGATTCCACCATTTGCTGTGGTCGCAGTCAAAAGATTTCATTAGGGACCTGACGTCACATTTTGAAGGCAGCTCCGGATCATTTCTGTCCTATTTTTCTCCCTCATGAGCTCTTTGTTCTTCGCCCCTGTGTAGATTCCAGCCACTAAAAAGGCCCCTATGCAAATGACAATAATAGATTTCGCTAAGCACCGTTGCAACAGCATGATAGCATATTTAGAGAGAAACCAAAGTAACATTCAATTTGTGGTATTAAACAGGGAACATGCAAAGGTTGCCAAAAAAGTGATTAAGAAATTACAGAATTGCTCCTCTCTGCTTGAAGTTCTTTCTTCCATTTTTCCTCCCTTTTCTCATTGACATGGCATCTGTAATGAGGAAGGCTGGTAATTAGAATATTCTGGAGAGGTGAGCCCTGCTGGAGCTGGCAGCCAGAAGACTGATCTCTTTCTCTCTTTCTCACCCTCTGTCTTTTCTGTATTATTTCTTTTCTCTGTCATAAGGTTTTCAGAACAGACACAAAAACAGCTGTCTGATGACTGGACTCTACAGATGTCTCACAGTCTTCTTTGTGTGTGTGTGTGTGTACCTGTATAGAGCTCCTCTGCCACCAAATACATACAATCAATCTCCCATTTACATACAAATAGGCTTCTGCCCTTCATCCTAATAATCTGCACAGTATCCTCAGAGAAGGAAAATAATATGCACTCCTATTGCAATTTCATATTTACCATTAGATGGCTTTATTGATTGTTTTTTTTTTTTTTTCTTCTGCTAAAATTTTTCTCCACTTCGTTTTATTATAGGATATCGAAGGCATGTAGGGCTGACATGGCACATCTGCTTCCTTATTTCCTGCCTAGGGACGATTATAGTTATTGACACTGTCATGTTGTTCCCTTGTCATCTGTTATCGCTGCAAGATGGAGAAAGCTGAAAGCAGGGAGTGGAGTGAGGGGGATATTGGGGGCTGGGGGCGTGGACCGCAGGTGTTCTGAACATCATCTTGGTCGCTTAATGGTTGTATACTACAGGGGCACCAAACGTGTGAGGCTGCATGTCTGTAATACAGCTGTGTCATGTCTCTGATGGGGGGTGACCAGGCAGGGCCCTGACTGAGTGTCAATCCTACTTTGGACAAACAACGCCTCTGTCACCAGGATTTTTAGCAGCAGGGACTTCCAGCAAACCCATCATACATAGTGTGAGAAGAAAGGAAAGGAGCATTAGAAAAGCCAAACAAACGTCAGCCTAATTAAAAGTTATCTAAGAGGAAATCTAGATAAAATCTTACAGAATTATGATTTTATTAGCACAGTCTAGGTGGCATTAACTAGGTGGTTTCTATCTCAGTTTGAGTTTTCAACACTTTGACAAAACAACCTCCACTTCACTCACTATCATAGAATCTGTTTCTAAAAACAAACAAGTGATGTGAAATCACACCCTGATTGCAATCCCTGACATGTGTTTGAAGCAGAATCTGAGGCAAAGTGAAAACACCACCGCATCATGCACTCTGCAAATAAAGCAACTGCTGTTAACATGTTTGGTAATGAGCAATTTAGCTGCCACGAGGCTATTCTTGAGGACTGCTATCAAAAACATCATCTGTTAGCCAAGTTGATCTTCTCAGCACAACTTGTCACATAATTAACTTGTCACTCGTTAGCAATGATTACTTTCACAAACAAGACTCCCACACTCGGCTGAATCATGTAATTTCTTATTTTCCCGAGTATTAGAGGAAACACTGAAGGCACCAAGTTGCCATTCAGCCATGTTAATTAGGTCTTAATGACCATTATTGACTCATTAAGAGACATGTGGGAATGTGTGTCGCTGTGCTGACATCAAAGAAATCAAATGTCATTCTGTCAATAACGTTTTCCTACCTGAGTGAATAATTAGACTGTATAATTTTACATTTAAGCCATAACTGAGTGCTGCATCCACCCTCATGTTTCTTATACATATTGTCAACGTCTTATACACAGACAACTTAGCAATGCAAAGATCATGTGTCTACAGCATAGGTAAACAATGCAAAAAAATTGGGGCTATGCAAAACAAAGCTTCCAGTCTGTCAGCTTCTTTTTAGGAACTGGCTTAGCTTAAAAACCAATTGTGCAATCATGAGTTTCTTTGGGAGATGAAAAGCGGTCTGATCAGAATCTAAGCTGTCCCAGCATGAGCGCCTTTAAAGCAAAGAGACAGCGCTGAGAGCTCATCAACAGGAGCTGACAAAATGGTGCTATTAAGATGAATTGGAATCTGACAAAATGTTTGTCTGAGGTGTAAACACACAAGTCAACAGTACTGAGGAAACAGCAGAAATAGATCACAGCATTTAACAGCTTGTCATAATCAAGCCAGATCATTAAAAATGTAGAAATTCCACAAGAGATTAGGCTTCTGAAGAGAAAAAATTTACTTTTTGGGGCAGTATTTTGTGCTTTCTGTGAGAAAAAGGTAACAAAAATCATTCTGACTTTCACATACCCCTAATAAACAGTGAATAAATAATAACACTGCCACTTAAAACAAATATTAGGGTTCAGCAATGCTAAAAATCAACTATATACTGCATATAATTTTTGTGTAATCTACCTCAGAGCATGTGATGGTATAGGATTTACCTTTTAACCCCAAGTCATTAATCCCTATGGCAAAATACTCCACCTGAAGAGGAAAAAAAATCTAATTAACAAAAACTGTCACTCAAGAATTATGATGGGACACTGCTGGAAAATGCATATGTTCTTTGAACTCCCTGTTATATATATATATATATATATATATATATATATATATATGTGTGTGTGTGTGTGTGTGTGTGTTAATATATTTAAAAAAAAAGTTATATCTAATTAAAATGATAACTGTATTCTCATTTTTCAAACTCTCATATCCTGAGGGCCAATTGGGATGAGTGCTCCCCTCCTCCTCCCTCCATGCAGCTGCAGCTTCTCCCTCTCCATCAGTCCGTCTCCCCTCTCCATCTCTCCGTCTTTCCCTCACTCCACTGTGGCTCAGTGAACTGCTCCTACAGCAATATCCCATCATTACCATCTCCCCAGCTGAGCTTCAGCCAGCCATTATCATGCGGCATTATTAATCTTCTTGTCTTATCAACTTGCAAATCACAAACCATTGAGCCTTACGGCGTGGTTTGGGCTGCACCGTTATTCATTTTGTAGGTCCACCTAGCCCACGAGTCTTTCTAATCACCTGACGATTGCCACTCGCCCACTGTTGTCCTGCCCTTCTTCCATCGGCTCTTCACTCCGTCGTCACTCTTTCACTTCGAGGTTTGTTGACACTTGGCCCTCTCATGAAGCGTCTCTCTCATAATGTCACACCTCAATATTTGGTGATCTTTGTCTAACAGGATTGTCAATAATCAAAAAGTTTTTGTCTGAGTTTACTTACTTTTCAAAGTAAACTCTTTCTGGTTTCAAACAGCATTATATTCACATTACATTCAGTTTTTCTTAAGCATGCAGCTTTTGATGAAACCCACTTTGAGCTTTGCTACTTTAAGGAGTCAACAGCGAGTCAATTTAATTTTATTAATGGGGGGGCATTAACATAGGTATGTCTCGAGCTGACCTCATCTCCCTGACACATACATCCACACCGTTTCTGTCATCTCCCCCTTGCTCATATTAGTATTCCAGTGCTGTGCAGAAATGTGAAGAGAGGGAAAGTTTCGTTAAAGACACCCCATTGACCCCTGATTCTTGCTCTCACTTGAGTTTGCTTTTCTCCAGGGCTAAAATATTCACCCTGGAAATGTGGTGTAGCTGTCTATGCAACTTGACAAAAAAAAAAAAGAAAGTATATAAGGAGTCTGCAAGGAATCTGCGCTCCTCTGCTCTGTGTGTGTGCATATCTGAATTTGCATTTCCTTTGAAAACTTTGCATGATAAATCACCATTTCCCCCCATAGCTCATTAAGCACTATACAACAGGTACTGGGCATGAAATATTTAGCAGAAGACAAAGTGTTTCATGTGCTCCTATGGACCCAGCTATTACCCAGGCCTTTCACATAACATCCGCTAAAAACAGCCCACCCTTTGATCTTCATTAATATCGTTTGGTTAAATATTTCAAATACACTTTTATATGTTTGATTAACATCTTTCAGAATTATTCAGTAAAACAGAAATTAGCTCTGAATGTTCAAGAGCTAATGATGAAATTGTGATTACCCTCCCATCACTACCAGGCCAATGGCATTCAAAAAAGAGTGGTAATTTTCTATTTGATCAGCAATATATGGCAATGCATACTGGACAGTCCATGAAACTTCACGAATCAACTCCCTTCTCGCATTCAAATATGTGCTTATAAGCCCTGGGTATTAATATTCGTGATGGGTGTATTTTAGAGCATATTTCAGAGGACTGCGTGCTCGACATTGTAATTTCCAAGCTTATCTAATCAATTCTGCAAGCTCCATCGGCCTCATATCAGGCCTTGTGAGAGAAATCAGCTCAGTAGCACCTTCAGAACGCTTATAAATAATGAAAAACAGCTTTTAAAAAGAAAGAAGTGCTTAAGGAAAAAAGTGTTGATTAGAAAAGTGCCTTTTATCCATGACTTCAAATCTTTCACATTCTGAAGATGCGAAGGACTCCGGGCAAACTGCGACGAATGAAGTACCCCATATCTGACCAGGGAGGGGGGAAAAAAGTATTAATTTTTTAGATAAAAAGTGCTGACAGCACAGAATGAGCCAGGTGGTATTTGGAGTGGTGAAGATGAGATGAGAGTTAAGATGATCGCTTTCATCTTGTGTATGGAGCAGTCCTTGAAAACTTCTGTGACCTCTGCTGGAGAGCAGCATGTTGCTCAACTTGGCCTTTCAGTCGTGTACTCTTTTCTGTTTGCAGAGTTTGTCTGACACGTTGAAAGCAGAGTTTGAAAAGGTTGGTGTGGGTCAAATGAGCATCATTAACTAGCTTTACATGCAGCCATATTATCTGAGTGGAGAAAGTAACTTGAAAACTGGAAGATGGAGGAAACAAAAAGAGAAAACTTTCACATGGTTAATGTATTGTGTCCTATTTTGTCGCACTGGGGCTATGCAGGGGTAGGTGGAAGGTATGCAGGTGAGAAAATACAGACTTTTTATGCCCATCTATAAATTAGGAGCGGTGGGTTGATGAGCAGTGAAGGAGAGTCGTGTCTTAGCTCACAGACAGAGTGGGAAAGAAAGAGTGTGATACTATAGCTGTGAGATGATACATTACACACATCCACATACCCACAATGATACACCGAGGTCTTGATGACAGTTATTCTGTTAGGCTGCAATGGGAAAAGACTGCTGGGCAACACACATGCGCGTGCGCACACACACAACTGGCAGGCACTGAGGCCCCAGTGCATCTCCTCCGGTGAGGATTTGCATTCTGCTCCTGGCAGGTCGACCGACAAATTGCCCAGGCAGCCGCGGGAGACGGAGGCTCTGGCTGAGGGGAGAGACGTTGCGCAGAAAAGTGTCTCATCCTTCTGATACTCTCTGTGGAGCCACTCCTGCAACTCACCTCACTTCCAGAGGCATAGGCTGATAGACGCAGACAGGCAAGGACTGTCTTTTGGAGACCAGAAGACCTAGCGGCCATGGACGGATCTTACCTCCCTGGGGCCAGGAGGGGCTTGGAGGCCAGTGTCCCCCCCGGAGCTCGCCTTAGGCCAGCAGCCCTGGGGCTATCGTTCCCAAATCAGCCCCCATTTTCCCAATCAAAGATACCAACTGGGGGGAAACTGGCCCAAAGTGCTGCTTAGTGGGTTGAATAATTCACCACACAAAATGTTGTCACATAGAAGGACTATCCACAGAAATTAGTGGGGAAAAAAGAAACAGAGCACTTGTCCTGACCACACAGATTTTTAAAAAGTTACTTAAAAGTACATTTCAATATTTAATCAACTGATAAAACGAGCAGCAAAGAAATGGGTTAAAAGATCAGCAAATAGGAAGAAGTTAAAGATCAAAGAGAATCTTTTTTTTCGTTCCCTTATTTTCACATGATTAATGATGGAGGTCAGTTCTGCAGCCTTATTAAAACACTCAAGTTAAATAAGGATGATGTAAAGATACTCATGTTGAAAGCACTAGTAATAGACCTAAGATTTTTTGCAGTTACGCATTTTGCAGCTACTTTAATTAAAACAGGAACTTTGTAAAAGTAGAAACAAAAGTGCACTCAGGCCACAAAACAGGAACGAGACCACAGTTAGCAGTGATTAGCACTAAACATGTAGAAAACTCACCTGCACGCACCTGCTATATGCATTCACAATCACAAACATAGATACACTTTTTCTAATATGTTAAGGCTAATTAGGGGGTCCTGTTGTTTCCTGTTTAAGATGGTCTGACCTCTGATGCACTTCTTGAGTTGTGAACCAAATTAGTTTTTGATGTCTTCTCCTGGGTGCTACTACTTGAAAATCAATGTTTAATACACAGATGTGGCCTAACATGCATGCAAGCAAGCAAGACTAGGTGAACCCCACCTTAAGGTAGTACATTTGGACTAAAAAAAAATAGTAAGCAGGTAATATGAAAGAATGGGAACAAGTAGAAAAAATAGACAGGCAAATGTCAGCGTGTATCCACAGAAGTGCCAGTCTTTGGGGCTTACTGAATGTGAGTGTGTTTGTGTTCAGTAGATAGAGTATGTACATTCTCAGCCTCCCCCCTTGTGTTTGTTGCCATGCTGCCCTCTCTCCCTTTCCTTAATGAGACTGGACGCGTGGCTGCCTCAGCACCTGCCGTGGGTGGCCACAGGGTTAATCCCACCTGGCTTCCTCCCTCGCTTCGTCCTCCATCTCTTTCTCCCTGCGCTATGCCTCTGGGCTGCTGACGGCAGCAGGCACTGTACGAGAGGCCGATGAGGAGGGAGGGGAGGTGACAGGAGGCGCAGATATCCTGGGGTCCCCCACCCCACCCATCTACTCTCCTCCCAGCACAGCAGAATGAGTTGTACTAGTCACTGCTGGATACCTGACAACTGGACGCCTTCATAAATTACCGAATGAAGATTGATCGTGCGCTTCTCTCTCTCTCTTTTTTTTCCTCTTCTCCTTTTTTTAGTACATCACCAAGTGGTCAGAGAAACACTTAAGCAGGTAGATGAACTCATATGTTCTTGCATCCACCCAGACAGACAGACAAGTGACATATGAAGCAATCCACAAACACACAAACTGGCCCACAGAGTCTCACCTGCCCTCGCTTGTTGTCAGGCATGTGATCTGGCTGCTTCATGCTCTAACAGTTAGATAAAACAGTCAGTCAAGTGGGTAGTCACCTGGTCAGTCACTCGAACTGGTGATGCAGACTCCATTACAGGTCCTGTCAGCAATGCCACAGGCAGCTGTATTATTTATGGAAGGGCAAAACATCCAAGAAAACTGCCAGGAATCTGTGTGTGTGCCCTCAAAAACCGCTCACATTCCATTTTGCCCGGACATGCACACATGCACAAACACACTATGGCAAAAGTTAAAATGTATACTTTCTGCATGACTGGCCTTAACATCAGTGTATGCTGTGCTGGATGTACAGCGTTTGCACCCAAGTGGATAAAAGGGTGGATTTGAGTGAAAGGATCGGAGCCGTTCACCTGAGATTGATGCCTTTCTATCTGACGCGCAAAGATCGTCTACATCAACCTGCCCCGCCCGTCAGTGTCCTGCACGTTCAGATGATAAAACCACCTGCATCAGCAGAACATCCAGAAGACACACACACACGTACTCTCAAAGTTAATCGACTTGTGAAATCATAATCAGAACAATGTCTCTCATTCCCCCTCTCTCTCACTCACACACGCATACTTTTCCTTCCATATCTCACATCCATTTTTTTTTCTCTCCAGGAGCAGTAACCTTGCCTTGTAAGTTGCTTACTCAACAGACCGTGTTATGGCGTGGCAGCTTTACCACTCCCGCCTTCCCTGAAAGGTCAGCACTGTCGCAACCGATCTCATTTCAACAAGGGTCTGCCCTGTGATGATCGGGCCATTATCATAAGCTGATTCACAAATTGGCGTGCTAAGAGATGACGGGATGTGAGCAATGGAGGTGATTGATGGATGAATGCATCATAGAAGCTAGTGAGGGAAAAATGAGCAAATAGCTACACATTGCATACAACAAACTAACCTCAATGTTAGCTGTTTCTGACATTGTCTATTTCCTGTCTCCTCTATCCTCTGAGCATGGGCTGTATGAATAAATTGGCAGCTTTCCAATGAGAGATAAAAAAGGAGAAGAGTGTAACCTCCTAACTTCCTCCTTAAAAGAGCCTTTTACATGTGCAGACACACTAGAATGACTTGAGGGCCTGTCAGAAAGCTGAGAAAAGAGCTGAAGAGAAGAGGAAGAGAGGAAAGAAAAGTCAAATAAATCTGACTGATACTCCCCTCCACCGGTTGGCCAAAATGCCAGATGCAATGTAAATCATGATGCTCTGACTGTCCATCCTGGCTGAGCTGACATCACCCCCACCAGCTGTCTCCGCTTTACGACTTGGCCAATCATCTCATCAAGAGGCACAGCACAAAAGATTGATGTTTATTCAGAACCGGCCGACATATTTCAGTTACACAACCAGCAAAAAGAGACACTTAAAACATTAAACCGACCCTGCTAAATGAACCCTGGATAATTTAATGTGCTGTACAGAGGGGACGCATAGGAGATGGGAAAGATTTCAAGCATATCAATTTATCCCTTTCGTATCTGTAATGGTGACCAGGAAAGTTTAGAGAGGGTCAAGTTCTTGGGTCCCACTGACTTGACATGCTTTAACATTCTTCTTAAATATTAATATTGTGCAGATTTGATTTCTGCACCTGCTCTAATATGCCATAAAGGGGACCTATTCAGTGCTGCATGTGGGGTTGAACTCCTGTGGTGTGCACTATTACAGAAAAATCTCAACAGTTGTGCTTCTGTCAAAAAGTCAATACAGCCTTCTTAGTTTGCCACCCTTCAGAAAAAGAAACTATTCTACAACTAGACTGTGGAATTTATAATGTCATACCATAATAAGCTTTATTATTCCAATTATTAAACTGAAGTCAGAGGCCAGGTTCAAATGTGCAAAATATGAAGAACAAGGAAGCCAAATTGAGAAAGGTAAAAGCAAAAAGAAAAAGAGAAAAAACAATTCCCTTGGCATTCTTCCCAAGTGGCATACATAAGCAACAGTGTAAGTACTGTAATGTCCCCGGTTTTGACCCTTAAAAGCGCACTGACTTCACCCAGCCGTCAATACAAAACCTCATTTATATTTCCACAGGTGAGCAGTTAAAAATGTTCCAAAAGCTTGGGTCTGCCTGTAATGAATTAATGGCTGCTGTCACTTCCCCAAAACAATGTCCACGTCTGCATAATCTAACCTCTGAGTGAAAAGGCAAAAGAATAAGAAAAAAAAAAGCATATAGATATGTATAAATAAAGCCCACAAAGCATGAGTGTATTACGGCTCAACACAGAAATAACGGCAAGTTTAAATAATCCTGGAGAGCGGCTGGCCAATAAATTTCTGAGCAGAGGTTAATTTAGTGAGGGGAAACCTCGCTGCAATTACCTTGTTCAATGCCTCCCCTCTGCATGCCCTCAGGGGCCCGTCTGAAATGTCAACCAGGAGGAGGGATGGAGGGCTAAAGGTTTGGCTAGAAGGAGACTCACGTAAGGATGCAGTCATTAAAAACAAGGTGATCAGAATGGGCTACATGCTAACAGAAATTTAGTATTATTAGTGTCTGTAACTGGAAAAATTACCCATTTTTTTGTATTTAATGTAATGTAAGAAAATAGGAAACAAGGAAGGATGGTAAGAAAATATGTAAATAAATAAATTTCTCAAATGGTTTAGCTAATATGATTTTAATGACATCAGGAGGGGGAAAGCACTAATACAAAAGGCATAATCATGTAAGTGATGCATACAGAACCACTTTCTGCTGTTTAAATGGCCTACATTTGTTTTGGTACCATGGCAGGAGATGTCACGCAGTTAGTGACTTACCCGGGGTCCTATTTCATGTGATTTTATGGATCAGTGACAGAATGACTCCCCACTTCCTTCATCATCCAGCATGCTTTCCTGCCAATACACAGGGCTCCATCTTTATCACACACCCATAAGCTGTGGGTCTGGCTTGCTATATCTACTGCTGAGATCTGGGATGTCTGTAATTACTGCTCTATCTTCATCTACTCAAATCAGCCTGATCCAAATCTTTATTTCCCTGAGGCCCCGACCAGGCTCCTAGCTAGCTCTTACCTTCCAGGAAAGCGCAGCCAGTGCCTGTGCTTTTTAATCAGACCTCGATTCAAGCTGTTCCAGCAGAGAGGAAAAAGATGGTCAAGCTGTGCCAGTGGCTTTTAGAAGGTGAAAGGGTCCGCAAAGTTTTGCCCAAATGTAAACACTGACAGTTAATTCAAACGTTGCACAGTGTGTTAGTCTGCTGGGCAGCTGGGACTAATATTTTTTTTTATATATATAATTGTCTCGTGGCACATAGTTGCCTGACTTTTCCATCTGGACTTTGTTGTTTGAGTTTTTAAGTCATTAGTGAGCTCTGGTGCCCTGTAATATCACACAACATAATGGCACCACAGAAATTTTGCAGAACTGACATCTAATTTCATTAAGGACCTCAGCTTTAGAGGGAGAAATGTTTTTATTGGTTATTGCTCTGACGTGTACATTATACACAAGTTAAAATAAACATGTTATCCATATTTCAGTGTCAATGCATAAAAAAAAAAAAAACAAAAAAAAAAACATCAAGAACCAAAAGAGGAGGAAGCTCATTTGCACTTCAGAGCTTGGCTTAGCAATCTCTGCAGGCATTTGCTTATTTGCTCATCGCCTCTCCACCCTTCTGCATTAAATGGTAACAAACCCAAACTGCGGGAAGTCCAAAGGCCCTGCATTAGAATTTATAAACAGTTTAAAAGAGTCATACAGTAAGCAAAGGCATTTACACAAACATCATCAATATTTCACAGTTCATAAAACTTCCTCTCTTATGTGCAGTTAAATCCTCATCTCAACATAAATGGGGTTTTAGCCTGATCTGGCTAGCTAATTGATTGTGACTATTTGTGAAAACTGGAGTAGTGGGATGCGAAGCGCATCCCCCACCCACCCACTAACGCTCCTCTAAGAGGAAAAAAAAAACATCTCCACTGAGGCTTTTAATGGTGTATGTACAAATACAATCAGCCCATTTGATCAGCCTTTGGAGTATTAGTGGTGCATTCAATGAGCACGTCAATCAGAGGACTTTTCTGTGTAAAAAGAAATTAACTGTGAAACAAAGAAAAGATGAGATGTATAAAAACTGTACTTTTGATGAAAAATAGGTTTTCTATTTGTATTTTGCAGAGTTAAAAGAGGTTTGAAAGAAAGAGCCAGATTTTGGCTATAGGTATGGACAATACTAAAATTTCTTTATCAAATAATGTCTTGGGAGAAGATCATGAAATCTACCTAATTTATAAAAATAACAGACCAGCATTTATTGGACCCAAAGAGTAGGCAAAAAGCACATGTACCTTGGTGAATATGTGCCAAATAAATTAGACAGCCAGTTTGAGCACACCCAAAGGTCTAATTAAGTACACAAATTCAAAGAACATAATGTATGAGGAGGTTAAGTTAATGCTGCACAAAGCAGGATTTCACCCACTGATATGGGCCCAGACTGCGTAGCATCCTGAAGGAGCTTTTGAAGTTAGCATTGTAACTGAGGCCCCTTTACAAATTGCCTCCTCACTGCTCTGACTGCCCAAAAAACACAAACTCTCCAGACACACACAAGCTCAAATACATGCATGCATGTAACCAGACAGAATCGGAGTAATAATAAGAAGTGAAGGGCAAAAACAAGAGAAGAGCAGAGATGAGAGAGAATAATGGAAAAAGTGGGTACTCTCTTCTTAGTATGCCATGGAGGACACCTATTTGTTTTTGCTTTTTCGTTATTTTTGCTTGTTTTTTGTTTTTTTTTTTTGCTTTTTTCTATCCTGCAGAAAATGATAAATAGGCAGCTCATGTAAGCAATAATAACACTCTTGCATATATGGGGCCATGTATGAATGTGTGCCTCTTCTTCCTAATAGATCACTTATATGCAGTGCGATTGCAGTGTTAACCAAAGCTAAGTATGTGGCTCTGCAGAAGAAGAAAACACTTTCCATCTTTTAACATGGCACAGGTGTCACAGTGGAGAAAAAAAAGAAACAAGACAAAAAAAAAAAAAGACCTATGAAATCCTTCCCCTCCTCCTGCTCCTTTATTCCTCCTCTCTCAGGTGGATCGCTCATTAAAAGATTGCCATACAGCAGGTGTTCGGTCACAGAGCATTGAAAAAGAGGGTGCTTGAAGTGGCAGAAATCACAAAGTGGATCGAATGTACTTATATGTGTACAGGATGAAAAATACACACACAAACATGACACACACAGCACAGGAAAACACACTCGGGATGGGGGGGGGGTGGGGGGGCTTTGGTGTGAACAGATGCTAAGAGCAGGTCCCTGTAGATCTGACTAACCGTATCAGTACTCTCTGGTCCTGAGTAGGCTGTTTGGGTGGCTCTACTGCTGATTCTCTCCACCAACACACCCTTATATGTAAACATGGTTTTATGAAGTTTTACAACCTTCCAATTTTGCCATATTTTGATTAATTTCAGACTTATCAGAAAAAGCAGCTTAAAATAAATTCTTGATGGTGAGCCTTCAACCTTCTTTAGATTTTCTCACATTCCACTCAGCAGAAATTAAACTCAGCCAAACTTGCATCAGTGCAAGCCTTTTTCTACACATTTGGTTACCGACATGTCGCCCCTGTATCTGTACAGAATATTACCACAGTTTGCAGATTAACAAAAGCCTGTATGTAGATGAAGCACATCAAACACTGCTGTGACACATAGAGGTCTGTTGGTTGGCACACAGATGTGTATTTGGGTGTGTTATGGAATTACACAACATAAAAGAATACTTTGAAGAACAACTTTGTACAAATAGCTGGCTGCTGCATTTTCAACTTAAATGACATCCCTCACATTAACCCTGTATGAAACCAATGCAGGATCCTAAATCGAACGCCATGCAAAGACAATGATGGTGCACAAACTGGGGATCCATGTCAGTTTCCACAAAATTTTCACAATAGTCCATGTGGTTTGCTGGTTATCTTAAACTGTCAAAGCTAGTAGATTATTTCATTTAAGAATGATGACCGCTGATGTGCATTTTTGAATTTCTCGTGTCCTGAAGCCAAATAAACTGGAGCTCTACTTGGCATGGCACATCAGGGGGTTGAATACTTATGTAATTAGACTTTGGAGTCATTTATCTTTAATAACTTGACAAAACAATTGAAAAAATTGTTGGATTTAACATTCCACATGGTTGTGTATAGACTGTTCCAAAGTGAATCGGCTCTGAGATGTAACTAAGTGGGAGAAGGCCTACGCAGAAACGCCAAAGTCTTCTTCACACCACGGAAGTCAGAGGATGCTGCAACCATGGTGCTCTCACCATTTTATGATAATCCAATAAACTGTGTAGAAAGGCAAGTCAATAGTTGTAATTTCCCCTCTTCTGCTCAACCTTCATGTAAATGCTGCTGTCTGGCTCCATAGGGGGGCCGGAGTGCAGCGTGCACAACTCTGCGCTGCACCGCAGAGATAATAGCAAATGTGTTTAAAGGGGATGCTATTTTTACGCAGGAATGCCAGATCCCTTTCCTTCAGCATATTTCTTTTTCTTTTTACCCTAAGATTGATTATTTCCCTGCCTGTCTGCCCTTCTATCCCATCCTTCCCGCCTGATTCAATTAATATTCAGTCAAAGTAAGTATGAAAGTACAAAAATCAATTCATCATGCTCCAGAATAAAGTCTGCTCTTCTTTTGTGATTTTGCAACGGTGGTTTACACATGCCCTTTAGATTGCAGAGACCCTGTCCTGCAACGTGCTCTGCTTTTTGTCTTTCTTCAATCCCAGGAAGGATGTTGTCTTGTTTTTGCTCTGTCAGGGCCTTGACATCCCGAAATATGTGTGTGTGTTTGCGCAGGCATCCCATGAAAGTGAGTGTGCATGCTTGTATACAGGGACCACTTGTTATTCCCAGGGTTGGAGCTCACTAAGGCCTGTGTCTCTGTGTGTTTACAGCTCTGGGGGCTTGTTGCCTCCCGACTACAAGAAAGCCTGATGAATAAATAACATCCTACTCTCTCTAGCTCACCCTCTCTGAGGCCTTGAAGTTTGTGCGTGTCTGTGTTTGTGTGTGCGCTTGTTTCTTATTGTGTGTACACATGTGCTCGTAGCTGCTTTTGTGAGTTTGTGTGCAGGATGTGTTCACTACTTCTTGTTTGTGGCCATGCGTTTCTCAATGTGTGTGTGTGTGTGTGTTTGTGTCTTTAGCATCTCTCTGTGGACCAGGCTCACCTTCATCTGGCTGATTCCTGGCCCCTCTTGGCAGCAAGCCCTCAGAGAGGGATTGCTCTCTGACGGAGTATGGGACAAACACACGGATGGAGGGAAAAACATTCTCTTTATCCCAGACATCAGTAAGAATATGCAGAAGCCTATGAGTTTGCATGGCGGCATGTGTGTATGTGCCTGTTTCTGTGTTAGTCGAAGATTGAGAGAGAAAAAGAGACATATCAAGAAAAAGAATGCATTAACCAGTGTTTTCTTTTTTTTTCTCTCCTCCTAAGAGACAATATCACAAGGCTCCAACTTATTTCCAAGAAGATGATTCCATCATGACCTCTAATTAAACTCTCCAAGAATACACAAACTAAATGCCATTTATTTATCCTGACCGGACAAATCTACAGTCTGAATTCATTGCCTTGGTGAAAAGCAATGACGGTTAATGCACCAACTAAGAAATAAGGACCTTTGTGTAAGTAATGTTTAAGTGATTTCCGCAATGGCCATAAAAGAGTCTCTTGTTAGTACAATGGCAGCTCAATATTCATTTGTCTCTTGCGGCTGCTTATGAAATGTGAGTGGGGGGGGGGAGTATTTACATGGCATTATGTTACATCAAGTGGTTGCACTCAATTAGGAAGCCATCACAATGGTTTTAAGTCTCTAATACAGTGTGCTGAAAGGGACCATGACTTGCTAATAGGGTGTAATTCTTTTTGTATCTGTATCCATGTGCAGTAGTAGGGAGGGAAAAGAGTGTGGTGGGTGCGGGGGAGCAAATCCGTATCATCAGTAAAAACAATGCATCAATTAAGCAATTAGCGAGGAACAAACTGGGCAGCTCTCCAAACCCTCCCAATAAGGCACTGTGCCAAGGGGGCTTGTAATGTTCATTATACCCACATCACAGAGATGGAAAGGGAGAGAGAGTAAAAGAGAGAGGCTTGTCTTTTCATTTGTAAAGTCGAGGCATTTGTCTGCCAGCATGGAGACGTTTTGTTCCGCCAGATGTGCTTTTTAGTGAGGCCACATGGTAGGTCAAGGCTGGGGAGAAGGTGTACGAGCGTGTCTTGTGTATGGGGTGGCACCGAACGGCCTCTTGGCTGCCATCTGATTAATTAAGACTTGAAAGGGGCCCAGTGGCAGCAGGGTTTTAATTGTGGTAATTGGGGTTAATAAGGTGCCATTACACGCGCTGATCACAAGTATTGTTTCAACCAGACGGGCAAATTGAGCAGGGTTAAACACTGATGGTAGAAGGGATGGGAGGAAAAGGGGAAAGAGGTAGCGAGGGGGGAGGAAAGCGGAGGGAGACTTGGCAGAGATTCATGCCACTCGTTCCTGCATGTTAACACCATGTATCCCCCTGTTGGGTATTGGGCAGCTAATATACTAGAGATTAGTGGTGAATCAGCAACCCTGATGTTTTATGTAAAAGGTTTCTGACATTTTTATGGCAATCAATTACTTTACAAATTACCAGTAAGTACAAATCTATTTTTTAACCTTGTTAAAGAGATGTTTTTATGTGTTATCAGCCGTCAGTTATATGGCTGGGGATTTCTGTTTTGAATCTACAGAGCACCAGAATAATCTCAGAAAGCTGAGGTTAGACAGTTTGCACGTGCCGCACAGAACATCAGAACAGCCAGCCCAAGCTTCTTTCAAAATAGGGCTGTACAGCTATTTTGCATGCACTGTGAGGAACTAAATAAATAAACGCTAGTGAAAGCTAAGAGGAGAAGTTAGCCAGGGGTCAGCAGGGGCTAGCCACTAGCTGTTCGCTGCTGAGACCGAACACAAGGCGCTGTTGTCAGGTGTGGATGTAGGCCAGCTCAAATCAGCATATTCATATATCCCCATTTACAGAATAAGGACATATCTGTAGCCATACCCACACTAATTTAAGATAATTTACAAGTGTTTTTATTGCAATAACACACACTGATGAACACAGATATATTTTTTTAGAGGATCAGCTGCTGGAGACAAAGTTTCTTTTTTCTCACCACCACTGTCAGCATTAGAAAGTTCCAAACAGTAATATTACTCCAACAAAACTATAATGTTCTAAATATAAATGGATATATCAACATGATGCAATTTTGCATGGTTTGTGGCATTGGGACATTATCTGGTTATGGTCACATTTGCCCCCAATATTCATTATATACTTTACCAACATCATTAGTAAAGTATATAATGTATTTACTTGTAATATTTTGGTAATGACTGGAGATTTTAAAGTATTACATACAAAATAGCATTAAAAGATCTTTTCTAAACCATGGACACTGCCTCCTGTAGGTTAAAGAGGAGAGTCCACATCTGTAAAGTTCACATTGATGCTGAGTGGTTTTTACAGGTTTAAAGGCAAGACATGATGAATTCTAGGCTTTGTAATTTCTTTAGGAAAGAAAATGTTTTGATGCCAAAAGTAGCCTACCTAAAGTCCAGACACTGACATACTTAGTATTTTATGTAATGCTTAATTGTACATCAGCTACTATCAACAGAAGCAGCTCTCACCTGGTCATGAAAATTACCAAGAAATTGAACTGAAAGCATAACACAGATGAGGTCAAGTAACACCACAGAGAAAAAAATATCTCTTCCAATAATCCATTTTGCAGCAATTATAGTCATTGCAGGAATCTTCCATTAACATTCACACACATTTTACCTGACATTCACCCACACATTCACCGCATAGAGCTCAGGCTTACCAAATGAGCGGAATTATATGTGCTTGTTAAAAATGATTCAATTTGCATTCTCTTTCCTTTCAATTCAATGGCTGTCTTAAGATCACAAAAAACGATGGGCTATTTTGGCTGTCTAATAATGACTAATGCTTTCAATATAAACAGGTGATGTGGAGAAAAGCCCTGTTTTTTTTTCTTATGACAGGTGTCTACTTCACTCTCTGATTTAACAATTTCGACTGAGGACTTTTAAGTGTTTGAAGCCAAATTTCACCATCAGTCTCCTAGACTGGTTCCTGTGGCCTCCTGAAAACTAACACACTGGAATAAACTGTTTAAGGGTCTGCCAATCATTTTCACTGCAGAACTCAGAGGGACCAAGTCCAGTTGACCCTACTATATTTGACAGAGAAGCAACAGATATGTTTTACAAATAGAGTTTAACTTCATCTCTGTTTTTTTTTTACTCCTATTAGAAAGTCGTGTACATCAAGGGTCCCTGTCAGGAAACAATGAACTGCATTATACCCCCTCCCTCCATGAGAAGTGCTTTTGTGTGTCCCAGTGATTTGAGCTAACTTGGCAAAGCTCTGTGGAGTGTGTCTTCTTCACCTGCTGACAGCACGCATAAAGAATGGAGAGAGAGAGGGGCAATGATAGGGACAGAGGAGTGAGATAGACAAAAAAAAAAGAAAGAAAGCAAAAAGACAGATCATCCCTGGTGGTGCTGCACTGCTCCATGGTCTACCTTTCTGTCAGTGGAGAGACACAAGAACGCCAGGCCAATTAATCAAAGTCAGATGTGGCTGGATGCCTGGAGTCACTCATGATCCCCGTTCTGCTCCTCCACAACACACACACAAACATGCCACACACACTCTTCATCTCTATTTCTGTCTGTGTCTGCCTCAAAGGTGGAAAGCGTCTCAAGAACGCTCACATGCTAAAGCAGAGACACATGCACATCCCACCAAGCTTCTACCCTCCAGCACATGCGGACAGTATCTCCACCGCATGACAGACAAATATTTTATTACAGCCCTTCTGGGAACCCTCAGTACATGCTGTTCTTATATCGACCATAAACTGAAGCATTAACCTTCAAATAGGCCTTTAAAGAAGCGAGGATTGGCACAAGGTCCTCATATTTAAGGATTTTACTCATCTCTATATTGTGGTAGACATCTGGTCTCACACACACAGAGGGCTCAAGCACACACACTTGCACCAGCCCATATTTGTCAAGAAAGAGTGAAGTCCTCCTGCCAGGTGAGAGCTGAGTCTAGTTTTTTCTATAGGATGTAAAACAGAGAGTACCTCATTACCCTGTGACCTAAAAATGCACAGATCACCTCCTTACTTCTTCTTAAATTTGTCAAAGTGACACTTTTGCTCAAAAGCAAGTTTAAGAATCAGCTGATTTACAGTTGAAGCACAGTGTCGTTTCTTGATGTCTCATCAAGCAAAGCACTCACTTCCACACTTTTGTCCTTTGTGCGATTTTCCTTGGCATGATAACAAAAAGACAATAATCCTTCAAGGAGAACAAAAACTATTTCTCTTGGTGGGTTTTAACATTTGATAGATTTCTGTTTTTATTATTCATTATTCTTTGTCACGATAATAACTTGACTCAGCTGCAGTAGCTGGCGACATCTCTTCTGCTTAGACTACTGTCTCTGTTCCTCTATGGCCCCATCAACCACTAAGCAGTCTTATGGAAAAGATTTAGTTTGGTGACCCTTGTGTACCACTAGACTACACAGTTTTTTAGAGTAATCACAGGGTTTGTCACTTTAGTTCTATTTAAAGTGAAACAGGATTTTCTTTTATTAGCCGGTTTACAACAAACATCATCTTAAGGCACAAATAACTACATATATAAGTCAAATCATGCTTGATTGAGTCAATTAGAGGACAAACTGGATGAAGATTTCCAAGGCTCTTCTGTTTTGATGCTTCCCAACTCAAGTACAACAGTAGCATCTATGTGGGTTTTGTTGGTGGAAACAAGTGTTGCTTTCAGTCTTTTTTATGCTCTCCAAGCACAAGCCATTCGTTACATGTCATACCTGTTTCTTCAAACCTTGTTTGGCACAATAACTGCATCACAAAAGTAAGAAAAGAGAACTTATCAAGCCAAAGTGGATTTACTTTAAAACTGCTATCATAGCAGTGTGCTGTAATGGAAAGCAGACATCTTATGAAAGGATTTTCCAGAAAAGCATGACCCTGCCTAGTGAAAAAGCTTAAAGGTTTGATTTTCTATTCAGTCTTGTTTATTTTTTGTTTGTGTGATTTGGTTTCAGCCATGTGCACTTATCTTAAACTACAGTTCCAGTTACAAGTTCATCTTGAGGCTTCAAAATGGTGGAAAAACCAAAAGGTGACACCACCTTTGCTACTGCTATAAAATCCACATTGAGGATGCTTGCTAATTAAATCAATTTATATTTAGAATCAATATTTTTTTAAACTTTTAGAAAACAGAATAGGGGAGATCATCTGGAAGCAAAGAGTTTTTCAATACCTTCTTATCTTTTTTAATAATACCTAAAGACCTGAAATATACAAAAAGGGAAAAATTAATAATTTACATAACTCTTCAAGAATTAAATATCCTTTAAATATTGTACTTTCGATAAGATTAAATCATATTGCTTCTTTGCTAAGCTATTACATGAATCAAACTTTGATGTTCAGAATTGTTGGAATGTTTAAAGAAAAACTCCAATTCCTACTGTACTCAGTCTGATCCCAGGTATGACAGGTATGATTTTTGCTTTCATAGCTTTACTTACTTGCCGATCAAATGTTTGGCATGTCTGGGTTGGTAATCATGGACATCATAAGGACATAAAAATGACCGTTAACAGCACTTTGCAATTCAGGAAACACAAAACAACATGAGGATGTCTTCTCTTCTTTCACTTCCTAAAGCCTGCTCCTCCTTTTTCACTTCCTTTTTCCACACCCTCCACATCCCCTCGCCTCTCAACGTAGGATCCAGACGAAACTCTAATAGAGTCTACAGGGAAACAGCATTTACCACATCTGAGGCAAACAGGCAGGTCTCTTCTGCTTTCTGTACCACTGAGGGCCTCACTCTTATTCCCCTCATGCTCTTCTCTATTACCAGCATCTCCAACAGCTTCTTCTGCAGAAAGCCCTCGTTGCTCCATCGTCCGCCCCACTGATCCACGCTCACGAGCCTGAGTTTTCTACAGCTCCTCTTTGATGTGTGCCAATGTTCAACATGCTGCCTTCTTTTGTCAAGACACTTCTGAGACAACTGATTTAGACAAAGATAACAGCTCAAGCCAGGATGTTGGAAACTCCTTTCCTATGCGACTACAAAAAAAAAAAAAGAAGTAGAAAAGGCTAGAGGAAAAACCCCTCACCAGCTGTGACAGCATTCCACCACCAACCATCTTTCCACAGCCTCTGTATCAATACAAGCGGGTCTTGTCCATGGGGGGGTGGTGGTGAAAGGCACGCAACTTTTCTTCACTCATTCAGCAAGTGCTGCAGAACAATGGCAAATGAATCTGACACCAACCCACTCTAGATAGAGTGGGACTGTGCAAAACAGACAATGACCTTTAAAAGACAATATGCTAATAAATAGCCGTGGCGAGGGCCTCGGCACTCCACACAAAGGGACCTTGGGAAACGGGCAGAGTTTTAATCAGGTGCAGCTCTTTTAAAAAGAGCCCGTGGCCACATAATTGATCCCAAAAGGTATGTCCCCGCACAGAACCTTGGGATGCCGTTCCATTGCTATAAAGAACTAATAGCACTCTTTGTTTTCCTCTCTGAGAGGATGGGGAGATTTAAAACTATTGTATATTCTTGTGCTACAAAGGCTACAAATGGTAAGCAATTTAATGATGAAACTGTTTTGATGTCTTACCTACTGAATATGGAAGAAGGACGGGTATGTGTTTTGCCCCTGTAGTGATGATGCATTTGCAAACAGCATGTCTGAGATAAAAAGGCAAAGTGATTAAAAAAGAAAGAGTCACTGGATCCGTGTTATTAGTGATTCTGCTGGAGAGAATTGTGTATGTGCATCTGTGTGAGCAAAAAGTGCCCTCCTTGGCGAAATCTGCTGCTGCTGCAGCCATTTTGCCTGAAGTAGTGAGAATAAGGCACTATATTAGAATTCCATCAGCATTTCTGTCACTTCCTTTGCAGAGTGTGCTCAGATGCCCACACAGACACACAGTCTTAAAAGGCTGCAGAGCAAGCATGCAATGTTGTTCCACAGGTTAGAAGTAGAAGCCAACTTCTAGATTAGTGAAAACACACAAACAGAACTAAAAAGCCTTGAGAAAGGAGAAGAGTTAGCCCTAGAACAACCCATTTTATCCATCCCTTATGAGAGCGGCCATTGATTTAGCGATAAAGATGAGATAAATGAGCATGGAGCCTGCCAGTGGTTTCAGCAGCTGCCAGAACACTGTTCCCGGCTGCAGTTAGTCAAAGCTTTTGTCTGCCACTGCAATGTAAACACATGTGAACTCTTGGAAGGGGAAAACACATCTTAGCTAAACTGTGGTTTATACTGATTACAGACTTGCAGATGCTGCAGATTCTGTCAGAAAAAAACACATTGCATGAGGAGGGATCCTTAAACTTCCAGTTGTCAGGTGAAACCGCAGCGGCCTGCTGCTGCCTCTGCTGAAAAGTGAGCTGAAACATAAAGTTGTGATCTGTTGTTTGGAGTAAAAGCACAATTTCTATGCTCAGTTTAACAGTTTTGAGATGAAACTCCAGGCAAAGATTGTTCTTAAATTTGCTGTTTTGATACTGTGTGCATTAGTGGAACTGAATGAACCCTCCTCGTCCAACTATTGTGCAAGTAAGGGAAAAAAAAGGTTATGCACTGTGGTTTTAAATGTTCCCCCTCTACTGAGGAAGTGATCTCTGGAAAGTGAATCAGGTAATTACATTATTCTTTCGAGTGCCTTGTGCAGATCATCTTTCCCAGCTGGATAAATGCATCACACGCAGCACAAACATCAACTTAAATGTGAAATATTACACCGATTAAAAGCACGATACCTCAATGTATTCCTCGCAAGTTCAGCATAAACACAGGAAAAAGCGGCACAAGAAATCAAAAATATTTTTCAGTGCTGCTCTGAGTGTTATGACTAAAGCCAACAGTGGGAGACAGAGTCCAAAAGTCAACTTTTGATTTGAAATAACAGTTGAATCAAATCAAATTACTTTTTCCAAGAAAAGCAAAGACTCGGGCATGCTTGCAGCCTAATTCATCCAACTTGAACAAGAGATGTAAAGCCTAATGAATATCACAAACCAAACATTTTGTACCAGGTCGACGACTAAATGTTTCCTTAATTGTCAAAGGATTAATGGACAATACAGGTTCTCTCACAGTTTTTTTAAATTACTAATGCCTCCTTTAATTGTCAGATTGAAAATCCAAGGACAAAGTCTTTTTACAATGCCTCCATCACACTAACATAGCGCCTTGCCTCCAAACTATCCCATAAAATCCCATCGCTGCACTTAATTGTTCAATATGAAGCCAAAGCATCTGAGGTAATTCAAATGTCTTTCTCCGATGAATATGTGCAATTGTCCTCTTTCCCTATTCTAATTTAATGCCATTTGGGGAAGGTGATTGGCTCTGTGTTGCCATTGCTGCCAACTGGGGTCAGCCTAACCATCAAGCGCAGTAATTGAGTAGTTAGTGGCAATTTTCTCCCCTAATTTCCATCTGCGAAATCCGGGCCTGGCATGGCAAATAGCACATTACACAGGCGCGATTGTGGCAAAGTGTAATAACATCGTTTCCACAGTTTGAAAACTTCCCCTGAACAAATGAGAATCAGTGCCATACATGTCATTTAGAAAAAAACTCCCCGCTTCCTCCCGCACTCATCCTTGATCTCACACACACAAACATGCAAGGAAATACACAGCAAGGCCGAAACACCATGCAGAATAAAGAATGTGGTGACGTCCCATTAACATATAGATAATTAGGTGCTCCAACCGTGGCCCTGCCTTCAGCACCCTAATCCCCTGACAAAGCCTCTGAGTAGCTCTATCTGCAAACACCATGTTGACGCAGCTCTTAGGAGGCCATCTTGTTTGGCTTATTCACCATGACATGCTTCTATCAGGGCAAGATGAAGGAGGCAATGATTTATGAGGGTGTAATCCATAACCAATGTCAGTCCTTGTGTATTTTTGGAGAGAAAAAGACGGGGTGGAGTTCTAAACTAATGGACCTGCAGGTTTGAGCACTTTTGGCTGAGAGATTTATGACGACTGTAAAGCTACATCAGGGACAAAGAAGACTGGAAATATGAGACACACAACTGATGGCTAGGTTATCACAATTCTACACAATACCAAACACACAGACACACACAAATGCACACTAAGGGGGTTATATTAGCATTTTATCATGTGGACATGCACGCTTTATTCAAATTCTAATGATCTTACTTCACAGAAGGAATAAATTAAAAAATTGTTATTTAGAGGATTACATTTCGGTGCTGTGGACTCGAGACATGATTTTCTCAGCAACATAAATTCAATTTTATAACTCTAGAAGGAAAGACTCCCTTTCCACTCATCCCTTCAGTTCACTCTCTTTTTTAAACATTTTGTAATTACTTTGACGCACGACATCAAACGCCAAGTAATAATAGTTGTAATTTAATCTATTCACACAAGTCATTTTCATAAACTCCTGCCCCTCCCTGCTTAATGTGCATTTCATATATTATTGATCATGCTCTGATGATGTGGTAATGACAACGGCATTGTTTCCCAACCACCACCATAATTTTTTCTCCTTTTTCTTAAACATAGACCTTGTGATTCAGGGTTTTCATTACAGGCTGCACACCAGGCATCTGGATTATCAAGGGCAAACAAAAGATAATTAACAGGAAGAAGGGATGCAGACCCAGAGTACCACCAGCTCTCCCATCACCTCCACCCATCCCTCCACAACATGGCCCTGAGCCATTGAGCATGGGATGCAGCTCTCCTTCAGTCAAACAGTATAATTACTGAGTACTATTTTTTCCTCCTTTGAATCCATCGCTCCATCTCCTGTCATCTTACTGCTTCTATTCTGTCTGAAAGGAGATAAAGATTGGACAGGATCCTCCTTCAGGTCAGAATTGCTTGAAATGGAGAATAACTGGGACTGGAAAACCTAAAAAACATAGCGCAATGACTTCATTGCAGAATGTAATATGTCTTGGTGGATGACTTTATCACATTTACATCTTCAAAATTAAGATATTTAAGAGACTAAGAGACACAACATTTAAAACAGAATGTCTTAGATGGATTTTTTTGCTTTTTTTATTAACACCAGTGCCTTTTGTAAGTTATGTATCTCACATGGGGGGAAAAGATTAGCATGTTTGTGTTCACCCTCCCTCATCAGTGATGTCATACAGGGTACCGTACAGTGTGATCATATAATAGATATCTCGTCAGCTCGCTCTGTTGGATATGTTTTTTACTGTATGTTAGCAGAGAGTTGCAGCTGCTGTCCAGTCCATATACTTAGCTGTCCATCGGCTTTACAAGCGACCTGTCTTCCTGTCTACTCGCCCCAATCGCTCCATCCTGTCACATAACGAAAGACCCACAGTAGTCTGTGACTGACTACTTCGAGTGAAAGGCAAGGATTTTTATTAAGGAGTAGGGACAGCATTCATTTTTTAAAACCTCCTCAATAAAATATCATACGGTCGCTCCACATTCCTCAGAATTATAATGACATGAATATTTAAATTTAAATGCATTCAGAGCACGCCGGTTTTCTCTTCTTCACTACGGCATCAGATCTCATTTTCTACTTAAGCTCTTCCATCATGTTTATGCATATCCACATGCATGATACATATCTTCTTTTTTTTTTTTTTTTTTTTTTTTTTAAAGCTCCTTAATGCAGGCCTGATAATTTTGCTTGACTTTAATGGGGAATGACTCCTCATTGGCAAGCTTTTCTCTTTAAGACAAAAATAAAAAAATATGATCAAATGCCCCTTTCATGTGGAACAGAGGATGTTTTTGAAACTTCCTACTCCTTCTTTCTCTCTGTTGCCTCGGCTGCGAGTAAATAGATCAAAAAAGGAGGCACAACTTTATATTCTAGTTTTGAAGCATTCTGTAATTGGACACATTTAATTGATATCCCTCAAGCCCATAATTATAATGCACAAAGAACGAGAAGGAAACACATTCCTCCATCACAGCCATGCTATTTTACTTCTCTTTTTTAAATGAATGAATACTTAATAAAAAATATGTCAGAAATGGGAGAAAGGTAAAGTTTCTGGTGCATTTTAGTTAGAGAATAGCAAGTTGTGAAGCAGTAATTGATAATTCCGGCATGTATCATTATGTTGGATAACAGAGTCCTTATGAGGCTGGAGTGGACCCTTGTGAGTTTTGCTCTTGGGGAACTCATACTCTGATCTTTCCTCCTCCTTGACAAGGAGCTTTCACTTCCTTCAACAATGGAGAGAGAATGGAGAACATATACAACTCTGTCATCCACGGTATTTCTTCTCCAGATGACTCTTTTAGTCTCCAAAAGAGTTAATTAAAGGAGACATTGAAAAGACACTACTGTCAATCTTTAGGTTTCGTTTCCCAGAGCTTATGATGTGCAAATCTAAGTATTTACATGTGAGTAACAGTAATTCATTGTGACAATGTGATAAACTATAAATGTATGACATCTTAGCTGACGTTGCATTCAATCTTAACATTAGGGTAATGCATAAATTATATGAAACGTAAAATTTGTCCTTGTCCTTCTGCCTGACAACCTGTTGAACAAAAGAGTTCCTGCCACAAAAGATCATTTTCTTATCTCCCTGTCAGTGGGATTTGCTCTAAGTGGAGTGCCCGAGCAGCAGCAAGTGAGTGAAATGAGGAGAGAAGGTGAGGTTAAAATTACAGACGTGGCACCTATAGGACTCAGCCAGAGCTGTCACAGGTACAGTATGCTAGAGCCAAATGGCTAAACATGGCTACATGAACAAGGACTTAATTTACACTATTCTCCTCAACAGTGACTAGTTTCTTTCTTTTTCCATTTGGCTCCCAAAACTGATGCTATACAATGACAAGTGACCAAGATGGAATACTGAGGCGAGGACAGCCAGTTCCATAAAATCACCACTATGCTCTTTCAGTGTCAGTGTGTCATGAAAAAGAAGAAGAAATTCTAATCTGGGAAGACAGGGAGAGGAAATAAGATAAAAATGACCTTTTTTTTCTTTTTTCCCCAAGTCATGCAGGTGTAGCGATGCCACTATAGGGAGCTGTCCATGATGACAAGAGGCTAAAGAGGGCTGAGCAAGAGTAAAGAGACTAGATCAATTTCAATCCTCTTGATCTCCTGACCCCACAACCCAGAGTCTCTCGGGGAGTCCCAGCAGAGTGCACCAAGGCTGGGCGACTTTGAAGTTGGGTATGGGAGGTTGGAAAAGTGGATCGGCTAAGGACTAGAAAACACTGCTGTGTGTGTGTGTGTGTCTCAGTTTGTGTGTGTCGGTGCCCCCTGGTGTGTGTTTGTGCCTGTGGAGAGGAATGGGAGGGTTTGAGGTAAATGACAGTAACATGGTCACATCCATGGATGAAATGAGAGACAGAGGCAGATGGGGGTACTTGGCATTTCCTGCACCAGCTTGTTTGTTGCTGCCTAATGAGCTCTCGGACTCCATTAATGAGAGGACTGAATCCATTATCATCATCATTTCAAAAGGAGTCCCTGGCTCTAAACAGCACCCCACATTAGCAGAACTTACCCTTGTTGCAGCATTTGATCAGCAGAGGCAGCAGGGATGGCAACGCACACACATCCACACGCAAACAAACCCTTTCTTGTTAATACAGCACACCCTTTGCACTGCCTTGATGTGAACACAGAGATGCACATGCACATGCAATATATAAATGACATAAACAAAGCTTCCTTTGCTTACAAATATTTATAAAGACACACAGCTGTTGCTTTAATTGTCTGCATTTTAGTAAGAAGTCACAGTCACAGCGGAGAGAAGGAGAAGCCAGACATCAGAATCAAATGTGGGGGAAAAACAGATAGCCAAGTTCAAATATCTAAATTTTAGTGTTATACTGCGAAAAATAAGACTTTGGGAAATTGAATAAATTAAATACATTCACTGTTTTTCTACCTCTTGCACAAAGATAGAACAAATACAATTTTATTTAAATGCAAAGTCAAAAATCATTCTGTGGTGGTTACACTGCTCAGCTCTGCTGAGAGTCAATATAAGTACAAATAAGTGCACAGGGGGTAAAAGTGATGAGCTTCAAACAGTTTTGGACTTTTCTACAACCACATCGAAAACTTTACAAAATTTCTAAGCCTGCTGATGGGACATGTCACATTTCACAGCTAGTTCTCACTCTGAGAGCGTCACATACTTATTGTTTGTTTGGCTCAAAAATTAAGGCAAAAGGATGTCTCTGATGTCATATCCTCAAGTTGTGCGGCTTCGCAGTCCGCACAGCACTGCAGACGGTAGCGGACTCAAACTTCTCCACTTTGGTACCTGGCTTGTTGAGGCTTCATGGAGGCTAGTCCTTGGCTTCGTGTGGATGAAAGGGTGGTTTGCTAAAATACTTTTGCGTTTTAACTGCAATCCAGTGTCAGGGGGGAAGGCCCCTAACTTGTATTGGTTTGTAAGCTAAAAAGATAAGATAAGACTTTATTGTCCGCCTGTGCAGAAATTTGTACTGCAGCACAGAGTCAACAATCATCACAGACAAGACTGCAGTCATACAAAAATACCCATTGAAATATCAGCAACAAGAAACATACAATCCACATTTAAAAATAGCGGACTTTGTGTACCATGGAAGTACGTCTGCAATGCCCGAACATTTAAAGATGAGGCTTGTCAGACTTGCATAACAACCTTATGCAAGATTTAAAAGCTGAAAGTGAAATAAGAACCATTTATAATAATCATGAGATACATAATCCGATTAGTCAACTAGTTGTTTTAATAGTCGATGACTAATCAACTATCAGAATAGTCATTAGTTGCAGCCCTACTGTACTTATATAGTGCTTTTTTTAGTCATGTTGACCACTCAAAGCACTTTTACACTGTCACATTCACCCATTCACAAACATTGTATAGTTTTTTTTTTTTTTTTTGCCTGTTTATTTTAATTTATTTATATATTTTGTTGGTGTGTCTTGTCTGATGGCACAGGAAAAAATGTCTTATTTGCAAATGTGTCTGACTAATCTAATAAGGGATTAAATAAAAATATTTATTCATTCATACACACACTCATAGAGCACTCTATTGTTACATACTGAGTGCTTTCTGACTCACATTCATATCCCAATAGACACATCAGGAGGAATTGTGGGGTTCAGTGTCTTGCCCAGGTACACTTTGGCGTATAGTCAGGGGAAATGATCCACCAACTTTCTGCTCTTCATCCTGAGCTACAGCCGCCCCTACAGCCGTCAAACAAGTTTTTACATGGTGGACCAATGTAGCTACTTCATGATAAGTTGGAGATTAGCAGAGCTTCAGAGAAAGGATGCTAAGATTCACAATCTGTATATTTCAAAGTGTTCAGGACAAAAATGGAAAAGTTTGACAGGCCTGAAGAAAAACAGAGAATATCTGGAGCCCAAATCCTATTGTTAGCTTTGGATAACAATAGGTATTTGGTTGACTAAGTCCAAAATGAAAGATTACCCCGTACAAGGAATATAATGTTTATCTTCCTTTACCGAACCCTTTTACAAGGGTTGAAAGATCTAGCACCAGTGCAGATGCTTTCATGTCCACACCAGAGCCGGCCAATGATCATCCAACCTAAATAAGGTTCAGCCCCGGGAATAAACAGAAATACCCTACAAAGTTCGTCTTACCTGGTGAAGCTGTATTAAGAAACCAGCAGATATTCTGTACTTTTTCAATATGACTGTCAAACCAAATAAATAAGCAGTATGAACACGTAAACATTGCATGTACTAGCTCTACATTATTTTCAATTATCTTTACTTTTCTCAAAAATGGATAATTGGACAATGGACTAATGGTAAAATTTAAGTGCTTTGTGTGGCTTTTGAGTCCATTATTATAATCATTATTATTACCTGGACAATTATTTAAAAATTCTAAATTTTGAATGTGGTAATGCAGAAAAAAAAGAACAAATATTTGAACTCAATTTCAAATATTTGACATCAGTGTTTATACAAATGTGGATTTATTATTAGAAAAAAGTCACTGAAAACTAGAAAATGAAAGAGTAGCATAGACAAGGGGGACCTTTGAAGTGAAACCCTGATAAAATAAAAAACTAAAAAGAGGACGACATGCTGAATTAAGAGCAGCAAAAGAAAGGGGGAGAGTCAAAGTAAGTCATAGAGAGAAAAGAAAATGCTAAAATATCAGTAAATAGGGCACTATTAAGGTGTGCTTAAAAAAAAAGATAAGGTTGTGATTCATAAATAAACACAGTGATATAATGACATGCCAGCAGAGAAGGACAGATTCCATTTCCTTTGCCTTCACCACCTTTTCCAGCAACATCAAAGGACCAATTAAGGTCCCAGTGAAGCTGGCCGTCAAGGCTGCAGTGGAGGTCCTGTCAGTGTTAGCCTGCCCTCAGTGCTGCTGTCGTTGCCTCAACCTCATTGCTGACACCAGTGACAAGAACCCCTAACTGAACCTGCCTGCCCGCCTGTCTGCCTCAATTCTTGAGATCCAATATATGCATTTCTCTCTCTCTGTAGCTTCTTTTAATCCTTCTTGACTCATGCTACACTGTCTTGCCTTCTTCTCTTTACTTGCGTGCTTGTGAAGTTTCTTTTCCTTGTCTTTATTATCATGTTTTATACTGTATCCCTCAGTGAAATGTTTTAATTTTGTTGCGCCACCACTGATCGGTACAGCACAAGAACTGGCAAAGAGCTTTCTCAGCATCTCTGTAAAAAGAAGAAGAAACACACCCTCTCTCTTAGTTTGATAACTTCTTCATCGCCCTATCCGCCTTTCCATGTACTCCTCATGTAACTTTGGAATTACTGAAATGTTAACGCGCCTTTGCTGCCTTTGATATTTAAGACAAAAGGCTACAGATGCGCGGGCTGCACACACAGACACAGGGCCAACTGGAAATGGGAAAGGAGCTTTAATCTCACTCTTTGTCATGCTCCAAAGAGTTCCTCCTCCCTGTGTGTTTTTCTGAATCTCTTTGGTTCATCCTTTGCCTACCTCGCTGCCCTTTTCCACTTGCAATTCCCACATTTATAATGGCAGAGCGCAGCGCAGCACCAAAGGCATGGGCAACAATTAATGAGTGGATGTTTTCGATCCACTGCTCACATTGTGGTTCCTGCAATTGATTTCATGCCAGAAACAAAACCATAAAAAGAGGGGTTATATTTCTGTGACAGCAAAGAAGGTTAAAAAAAAAAAAAGGAAAAAGACACAACAGCTGTACTTTAAACAAACCCATAGTAATAAAACCATGGGCCTACCCTGTGTAATGTGAAAATATTAAAGGAACATATGTAAACAAACCAGAAGGTTGTGGCACAAAACACTCATGTAGGCCTAATAGTGCTACACAGTAGTATCTGACATGATTGTATCATCATCAACTGCCTGGCATAGTTCCACCCTGAGGACAACAATGATACCATGGTACAAAGGCAGCTTTGCTAGTCTCTTACCCTTTCTTTCTATCTCTTCCTGTGATCCCCCTCCCTCCTCCCCCCACCCAGTATCTTTCTAGTGCAGTGGCCTCCGTTTACCACCATAACCCAAATTAGCTGGGCAGGCGTTATCCTCTCTCATCGCTTGGTGCCGTTAGGAGAGGGCGGACAAAAAAAAAAAAAAAAAAAAAAAACGTGGCAGAATTTCCTCTCTGCCTCTGTGAC
The DNA here is from genome assembly GCF_017639745.1 of Melanotaenia boesemani. NCBI lineage: Eukaryota > Metazoa > Chordata > Actinopteri > Atheriniformes > Melanotaeniidae > Melanotaenia > Melanotaenia boesemani. Next base: position 18,344,021 of record NC_055704.1, on the reverse strand, counting down.
AGCGCTATCTGACAGCGTTTTACATCTCCCCTGCTCTCCCCTCACTACACTCCACTGTCAGACAAAGAAATTAATACCCCCAGTGACTGTGTTTTAATTAAGCAATTTCATGCAAATTACACATTTTAGATTGTCAAATAATATACTGCGCAAAATTGTAGGCAGGCTGATCTGATATGCATGGAGTGTTATTCTTCCAGGCACTGTGCATACATGGAAAATGAACAAAAATGCTAATTTCTAATCTATTATGCAAACAGTGGAGATACTTACATAGATTTGCACCCCTTTCCTCGGATAAATACAGCTCTTGGATTCTATGTATAGAAAGCCTGTTTTTTTAAGCAGTCTGTGCCATTGTTATTTATCTTATTTTGTCGGCAGTTCAATCATATCTGCACAGTGGTGTGGTGGTTAACACCGTGGCCTCACAGCAAGAAGTTTGCTTGTTCGAGCCTTTACCTGGGGAGGGGTTGAAACAGTGGCCTTTCTGTACAGTTTGCATGGGTTCTCTCTGGGTACTCTGACTTTCTCCCACCATCCAAAGACATCTATGTCAGGCGTCCAATCTATCTAAATTCTTCCCAGGAGTGAGTGTGAGCATGAATGGTTATCTTCCTATGTTGGCCCTGTGATTGACCAGCGACCTGTCCAGAGTGTCTCCTGCCTTACGTCTGCTATTTACTGGAATAGGCTCCGACTCTCTCATGACACTGAATTGGAATAAGCAGTATAGAAAACAGACGGATGAAATCTTGCTTTTTGAACAATGTGTACTAATACTCTTAATTCCTACATGCTGTAGGATGGGATAATGTAAATAAACAGATGCAAAAGAAATCTGAAAGTTTATCATTAAACACTGTTAAAAAAAAAAATCACATTTATGGTGAATAAGTTCAAAATGACTGACAATCAAAAAACACAGATGTAAAGGAAAAAAAAGTCTCCTTTGAATATTCTCTTTCCTAATACAGTCTAATGAAACATAGAGCCATAACTAATATTAGTAATCCACACTACTCTCCGTCTTCTCCCATTAGCACATTGAACTTATTTGAAATTCATTATAATCCACAAGCCTTTTAGTGCACTGGAATCAGTAATGATGACAAAATGAATATAACATTATACTTTATTACAGCCGACTTGATTTAATCTGGGGTTGCCGCCATATGAGAGTCTTCAGAAATACCCCTCTTGAAAACCACAGGTGTCAAAAGTCAGCATGTGCAGGTACCAAGTCAAAAAGCAATCCTTATTAACTGAAAGCTTGAGGAGGGGTCTTGCTGTTTCTTTGTGATTCAAATCCTTTTAATCAAAGGTTTGTTTCTATATGCCGCCACTTAATAGTGTATATTACTGCATACAATGAAACTCCAATGAATTGCAATCCATCTAGGGCTCCTTTCCATTCTCTTCTAAAGAGGGAAAAAAGAAGGATAAGAGCTGAAGAAGGCGAGACTAATAGTAGGTTATGAGCAAGTTGTTGACGTGCTTCTTGCATATTCAGAACAGTGTGCTTTTCAATGGTCCTAGTTTGTACAATAAGAGGGACTTTTTGTGTTTCTCCCCATATAGTATAATAATATCTGCAGGAACAATAGGGAAACATGTTCACCACAAAATCTAAAACATTGCAGAGCAATTACGGCAGCTGTGAATATTCCTGCTCAACATGACGCTGCTCACAGGTCCCTCAACTGTGCACTCCTGCTGCCAAGCTCTTTTTACATTATACCTCTCATCTCACCAAGGTATACTCAGGTCCAGACCAGTGAAGTCTACAAACTCCTAACAGCTTCTTAACCTCCTGCACGTCTCGTCTTAGATGCAGTATGGAAGCTTAAATACTAACTTTTGTTGGTGAAAAGAGAGAAGTGGACGGAGGACTCTGTGAACATTTGATAAAGTGAAAACCCAATGACTGTAACTGCAACCTATAGTAATGTCTGAACTTCTTTTTTTTAAACTCCAGAGATACAGAGGTGCATAATGTAACAGTAACAGAGAAAATACAACAAATAAACATGTCAGTAAACTCAACAAAACCAAAAACACACAAATATTCCAAAAGTCAAGGAAGAGGAGAAAGTTTTAGATTTTATAGCTGCACAATAACCCCCCCCCAAAAAAAAGCTAAAAAAAAAAAAACAAAACAAAACCAGACACACATCTAGAGTAAAAAGAAAAACAAAACACAACAGAATGACAAAAAAAACGAGACCACACAATTTAGAAGACACATTAAAAAAACATGAAAAATAAATGCTGACACTGCAGAAACTGTTGTTGTGTTTTTAGTTTTGTTGGTAATGTTTTCTTAAATGTTCTATTTTTTATGTCATTGTTTATCTTCCTGTTTTCCTTCATTTTTGTTTTTTTTTTTTTAGTTTGGTGCTTGTTTAGATCACATTTTCTGTTGGGTTTTTTTCAGCATTTATCTGTTTAGTATTTTGTGTTTTGTTGTGTTGTCTCAAATATGCTGTGTAGGCCTGCAGTAATTAATAAATGAAGCACATAGGAGTAAAATGTTCTTGAATTTCAAACCACCTGTTTAATTCTCTTTTGTCCCCCTTTTGCAAGTCTAATCAAATCTACTGTATTTTTCCAAATAATGTTTTTTCAATCATTCAAAACTGTTTCTCACCAGCCACACTGTGGCGCTACCATTCCATTACCACTAAACTAAGCAAAAACCTGACAAAAATGTGAAGTTCTATCAACTCCTTGTGACTCCTGGGTGAACCCACATTCACTCAAAGGGCCTAGAAAGGCAATGGAAAGGCCAGGATGACTCTGCGTCCTGCCATCAGGTCCCCTGGATATAAACAGACTGTGGTGACAGGCAGCCAGCGAGACAGGACGGGGAGTCAAGGAACCGTCAACTGCACACTCTCAGCCTCCTCACTGGATAGATGCTGATTAGAGGACTTGCAGTGCCATCTGATTACCACATGGCAAAAGCCCTTATTGATCCCAGGTGGGCAAAGGGTAAATGTTTATAGTAAATCCCTCGGGTGAAAAGCAGAGGGAAAGTGAGTTAAACACAGCAGTCGTGCGGTTAAGCTCAGGCCATGGACAAAGTGAGATTAGAGCTGAAATTCAAGTCAATGTGGCAGTGACAAGCACTTGGCGAAGAAATCGGAATGATGCAATAGGATAAACAAAGGGTAATGAAGTGCTAGGCATTGCAAAGCTTCACTGCAACATTATTTCCTTGTACTGCGATGGATGCAATAAACTCTCAAAGATAAGATGCCATACAGGGACTGTCTCATTTAAAATGCCAAAAAAAAAAAGTTTAAGATTGTTTTAGAAGGTGAATAATGAGATCCACTCATTGAGTACAAAATTACTAAGACAGTTATTAGTCACACAGATTACAGGACAAAATTTCACAGCGTTGCTTTGTTGATGTCCTGCAAACGCAAGTCAGGAGTGAAAAATGAGTTGCCTTAAATCATCTTTGGTTAAGGGACAATGTCTGGCTGAGCATTATTCAAAAATGTCAAGAGGGCAGGAAACTGGAAATCATTGCACTGTTTCTTCCTGCTCCTCTTTCTCCCTCTCGCTCTTATGGTAGTAGAAAAGTATGAAGTGAGACGCGGCCAACAACAGGCCTCTGTGTTTTGCTTGCTCATTAAGTCTGCCCGGAGGTAAGCCAATTGATCTGCAATTCATTCTCACAAGCGTTAAATCGATGCAGAAAGACATGAAAAGCCCCGGGTTTTTATGACTTCAGTCAAAGATTCCTGAAACGCTTTGTAACAGCAGATAATGGTAATCTGCCTTGTTTGCGACTCAGTACTGAGAAATCAATATGGTAAAAAGGGGGAAAAAAAGCCTGAGAGGAAGTTGATTTGAATGAAAACAATAGTGTTTTTTTTTCTTTTTTCCTTTTCTTTTTCTGTGTTGTCTATACAGATCTGAGATCATTATACATGTCTGAGCTGTGCTTTCAATGCCTTTATGGGGCACAGTAGCATCACTCTAAAATTGAAATCAACTGACTCCAGGATAAACGATAGGGTTCACAAACCTTATCCACTTAAATGTAGCACACTAAACAAAAGACTAATTACAGCAATTTCTTCCGAGACTTCCACCACCGATGCAAGCACACAAACACCAGTGCCTCAAAGCTCCAAGTACAGTATGTGACACCTAAGCAATCCATTACAGCTCGTTCCATATTGATTGACAAAGTAGCAACATAAAGTAATTATAATTGATTCCAGATGAGGCTCAGTCTGCCAAACACAGATCCTCCTCCTCCTTTCTCTTCTCTCCATCTCACTTACTGCTTGGAATCTGAATAGGGAGCTCCGGTAATTAGGTCACGCTGTTAAATTTTTAATGATCTCTGAAATCATATTCATGCTCACAGTGTGTCAGGTACACGTACAGCCAGCCTGGAGTGATACATCACCATTCTATGACATGAACAGAAGGCCTTAGCCATTTAATTGTGTGACCTTTTCGACCGAGCACCAAGTGAAGCCATCGGGAGGGAGAGGTATTTAGTGGGAAAATGAGTGATTGGGTATCGGTGGGGTGAACAATGCACAAGCTCGTCATAATAAAACAGATTCATTCATTTAGAGAGGCTGTGTATATGCATGCAAAGGGTGTTTGCAGAGGCGGAGTCGTGTTAAGGTAGCTTGATCGTGGTTTTCATGCTACGTTTCCTTGACAGTCAAAGTTGAAGCCAAAGGGCATAAAGGTGAGACTCAGACAGCAACAGCTGAGAAGTTGTAATGACTATTACCTTGTTTCTAATGGTACATGTAGCAGCAAAATAAAAAAAAAAAGGAAAATTCCACTGGATGTCATTAAGTGAACTGTTTCTTTCATAATATGATTTTATTTTGCACACATAAAGAAACATAAACTCCTAGTTAAAATGAAAACAAAGCTAGTAGTTATAGCTTTGAATGGATATTTCTGCAAGGATATGTTGCATATTAAAGCATACTGTACACAGCCTTCACTTAAAACTGTTATGTGATGTTTTTAGAGCTTAGTTTGTTTATATGAAGTAACTTTACTCTTTTGTGGCTCTGTGGTAAGTAGCTTTGTGAGGCTTTTTTACTTCAAACCAACATGAAGACCCATGAGTCAACAAGAAGCCCCTCCTGTGTCTCTTCATGTCACCACCCTCTAAGAAAACAAAAAAACTACTACACTACTTCCAAGTTCCCAGTCTGTGCAAGAAGACATACTAACTGGTGGTAGTGATGATTGGTGAGGTAATGGTCAGTTATTAAAATTAATACAGACACACAACACTCACAACATCGTGGTACACACGCATTTAAGTAAATCAGAGCTTCTAACAGGGGTCATTAGCTCTTTTTGTCTTGCATTGTCCTGTACATGAAATGTGGTATACAAATAAACTTGCCTATTTGTAAAAGTAAAGTGTGACTAATAGTTCTGGAAATGCGTGACAATTAAGTTTTGGAGATTATTATTAGCACATGTGTCTAGAGCGAAGAGGAAGACACAGCCTGGACTAGCTTTGTCACACTGTTTGTCCAGCGAAGTGTGTTTGTTCGTTTTGCTCCCCTTGCTTTTATAAGCCTTACAGTCAGATGGCTTTGCAGCATATTGTGCTGCCTCAGTTATTGTTGGATTAGCATTTTACCGCTCTGTGTAGGCTGTAAATCAAAGGAAGTTCAAACAGTGATTGGATTTCCATAAGAAAGCTACTAAACATAACATTCTCCAATAAAAACTCACCGCTGTTTATGCATATTATTTCTTTGAAAATGTAACATTGCAACCTGCTTATCTTCTGGAGGTTGAAGAATTATCATTAGTGGGAAATACACAACATTATGCCAGCAGCTTGTTTATCCTGTTATTTTATCATCAGAGATTGAAACACACACTATAACCGCATCATCATCATCTCTTCCCCATCAATGAAGTCTCAGTTAGCCACTTTAGCACCATTTAATCCAATTAAGTTCTGCTTGTATGTAAATATTTGGTCAGTTTTTACATATTTCACATTAAAGTCTTAGCTTGCAAACTTTCTTAAATGAATTCCCACGTGTGCTCAGTTTCCACATATAACACAGTTTCCACATTCATAAACTGTCAATTAAAAAAAGCTAAACCCCATAGCAGAAAACCTGATCTGTAGAAATGTTTCTACCTTGTGATCAACATCAGAAAAAGAACAATCATGCAAGAGAATATAACTTTTTTTCTTCAGCTAATGTTCTTTACATGTCTCAGTTTGGTGTTGGTACACTGACAAAGAAAATATTAGAAAGAGGCTGAAAAATGTAATTTTGTAATGTTTACTCATAAGAATACTAGCTTAGAGGAAGGTTGGAGGAAAGTCAGAGGATTTGTAAATATAGCATTAACATTGTAGACCACCTTTAGAAAGCAACTGTTCCTCTTTCTTGTTTACATTCCTTATTTTTCTAGTTTCTGTCATTGTTTGGTTTGGATGAAGTGGCATAATTTAGGAATCTATTGTGCTATCACAATTAAAAAAACTATACTCTAGCATAATCTCCTGATTGTGCTATTCTCATGGTTACATTACCAAAAAATACACCGTCTTAGTTATGTGAAGTTAGGTAGAAAGGTGAGGCACTGAGAACAGTAACTGCTTCTTATCTAAAAATGTGTCACTCATGTTACAGAGTTGCTATATTGACCTCCCGAGTAAAAATATTTATTTTGCTTGGGTACTGTACAAAGAATACAAGTGGACCACCACTAAACTGAAGGAACACTTTAAGAATAAGAAACAGAGCATCCCAGAGTTGAAAGGGAGTACCTTAGTTCACTTCACACATGTAAATCCTTCATTAGTGAGTGATTGTCTCATACTTTGCCATCATCTGACAGTAAGGTGGTTTTTATCCTCTATAATTACCATTCCCATGGAAATGATTGCATCTCAAGTTTCCAAAATGACAACTCTATTTGGACACAAGTAATTCGCTTTCTTGGCTGTGGCTGATACCTGAGCATAATCTGCCCAGTCAAGCGGTGAGGGATGGCAGCATGCTCTCTTGCAGCCGTGGCATGAAACACAAATGATGAAGCTTCTCCCCTGTTGCACTCTGGTAATTTAGCCCATCCAGGGTTTACAGCTTTCAAAATGTTTTTTTTTTTCTTCTTCATCATTGAAAGGTGCTTTGCATGGCTGGAAGGAAATGGAGATGTAAATGGGGAAAGGTTTGCGGGCCTGTCTAGCTTGATGTAAACCAAAATCCACAAATTAGATTAAGCCATACAGTATACGTCGGCTCAAAAGAGGTGGATATTGACCAGATAACGGGATCAGCGGTGCTGCAGAACTCATATTACTCTAAACTTGTATATTCCTGTTTTCCTTTTATTTCTTGTGATATAATAGGCTAAGGTAATTTGTTTCTCAAGTTTTGGCTTCTGTCAGCTTTGATATTCAATACATAACATGGAAGAACTGCATCCCTACATTTATATACTGTATCTACAAATAATATGACACAAATCTTTACATATATGCAAGTGTTACAGTTTAAACGGTTCAAATACATTGTGGATTAAAAAAATAATAATACAAAATACATCAGAGCCGAGAGAGAGAGAGAGACAGGAAAATTAATAGAAATGACATCTTAAAAGAGACTTAGCAACTTGGTGTCTTCCATTCATTAGAGGGCTGTGCCATTAATACATCATTGTGTGAGAAGCGTGAAGGACAGACAGTGATGGGATTACACCCCCTTTATTACATATACTTTTTTTAAGAAATTGTAATTTAACAGAGAGGCAATGCATTGGGAGAGAAGTGAACTAAGGCAGTTGTAGAAGTTGAGGAAAGAAAGAAAATCAGGGGAGGGTGTTGGAGGCAAGAGGAGGATAAATAACAGAAGATAAAATGACTTCCATAAATAGAGCCAGAGTCTAGAAGGCCATTAAGCTCGATGCAGCCAACATGACAATTCAATGATGCTGGGTAAATACTCTGTGTTTATTCATTTAAATATCACTCTGCTAGCTGAAATAATCATGAAAAACAACTGCTGCTGTAGCAGAAGATTAAGGGGCCAAATAACGTGCAATGATATAAAAACAATTTTGTGTATCTCATTTACAGTTGGAATATATCATTTGACAGAGGCTGCGCTTGGCAGCAATGCTGATTTCATTTTCAGCTGTGGATTCCCCTGAATCAGAGGGGACTAATGTAATCAGCTTTTCACAGCCTGTTTATGCATTTATGTTTTTATCTATTTATATCACCAAGGGAGTTGTGGTGAATGTGTGGTTGTCATGTTTGCAGAATCCCCATTTGCTAATAGGGCTAAGCCTCTTCTTGTGAGCCTGGAGCCACAGAGCTAAGCTGTTTCACGCTCTGGCTAAAAATATGAAGTCAAAAGGAAATCAATATACTAATAAGAGATTGTGTCACTGTGTCAATATTTGTTTTTTTGTGTTTTTTTTTTTTTTTTCTTTCAGTGGGGTTGGGGTCTTACAGTCACAGCTACAAGTCCAAAGACAGGCTGACTTTTATTAGAAGTTTCTGTTCAATTGGCCTGATTTGAGATCAGTTTTCAACTTGAGCCCCCTTAACGCAATAGAAATCTCAAAGGAGTGACTCCCCAGACTTTTGGCTCTCAGGCCGAGACTGTAAAAAAAGCAGCTCTCTGCACAATCAGCTGTGAATCTGCCTGTGTGTTAAAACCTTGTGCACTGGGCACAGAAAAGAAAGAGAGATCCGAGACAGTTGTGCATTGTATCTTTATGATTTGATGTCTCGGGGCATCTGAGGTCAGTTATAAAAATGTGTTTATGCAGAGAGTGTGAATATCTTTGACTTTTCCCTCTTTCTTCTCTTCTCGCTCTACCTCCCATACTGGCTGCTTTTAATTATTTACAGTTTTTGAGGGAAAAAGAGAGAAATAAGTAGTCAAGCTTTTGGACATTCCTGATGCTGTGCTGCACTTTCCCTCTGAAATATCATGCATATTTAAAGTTAATAAAGCATATTCCTTACCTTTTATCCAGGGCTTTTTAATGCAGGGCATAAAACCAGAGAAAAGAATATGTGTGTGCATGCAGATCTGTGTGTCAAATCAGTTAGTGACCCTCCCCGATAAGGCAACTCTCAGAAAGACAAATAGCAACTATGATAAGCACCTCCACAAATTGCAGCCTATACTTGTCAGCGTTTTCATGACCTCAAACTTAAACCCTTAGGTTACATCAAGTAATCTAGTAAATTGACACAAACCACGCTGTATGTGCCATCATTCATCTGTCACAACTAGCGAGTGTCAAAGGTCTATTGAGTAGAGAAGATAATGTTCTGAAACCAGTGAAAAATCATGAATAAAGTAAGCTGCATCATGAAATGGTAAAAACTTAGTAATGACTACCCAAATGAAAAGAGGTAAAGCTGAAACAAATGGCTGTATACTTAACAGGCATTAAATAATATGTATAAACTTGCAGCAGTTGTAATCAACTGATGACTCGGTGACTCCTGTCTTCCTGCTGTGCTGTTTAATGATATATTTTAATGCATATCTTTGAGGTTTGGAGTTCTAATTTCAAGTTTTTGTTCACGTATTGGTCAGACTATACAAGTTAGCACTTCTTATAAGCAACTGTTTCTTTGTTCCTTGCAGAGCCTGAATGGCAAATTACATGCCTGTACTTGTTTTGTTTGTTTTTTAACTGCAACTTGATGAAAACAGAAAGTTTAAAAAAAAGAAACATTGCAAATAAAGTTTTTACTCTTGGAGCAAGACTGAAACAGTTAACTGAAATGTGAAACTAACTGCAATGTTAAAAGGATCAGTGAATCAATGATGTACAGATAGCATATGACTATAAGCATGGAAGTGACTCAGGAGATATGTGTGCATGTCTGAGAGGTCTGGTCAAATCAAGGTGTGTGCCTCATAGAAGGGGGGCATCTTTGCTGTGAACAAAAGGCTGCCGGATAGAGGATTTAGAAGGAAGTCTTGACTAGGGATCCTCATAAATCACTGGCCAAGCTGCTGGATTCTGACAAGCCCGTATAGCTTTATCTGCTGCTGTTCACTCTCGTGCCCGCCTGCCTGTTCTGTCTCCTGTTTATGCATATCTGGTGGATATCCCACCTCTTCTCTCCAACTCTTTGGATAGCCCTCCCACTCTCTCTCTCCTTTCCCTACTCTTTTCTCTTTTTCCTCTCTCTTTCTGTTGTCCACTTTCTGTATTTGTGCAACCGCCTCTTTCCTCTCTTCCTCACTCCCTCTGATTCCCCTCCAGTAGGCATGGTTTTCTCAAGGCCTGGCCAAGCAGTGCCTTCCAAACACCATCTTTTTCTTCCTTTCTGCCTGCTTAATTGATTCTGCTGGGGCAAAAAAGGGGGGGAAAGAAGCAATATATATAACTCATAATTTATTTATGTTGCCCTTTGATATGTGTGATATTTAAGAAGGGTTAATATGAATAGGGTTAATCCTTGAGGGGTGAGATTTGTGAAATTTTCATGAAGGACTGACCAATAAGATTTGATGAAATGAAATAAAATGAGCACATGCAACTCACTTTAGGTTGCTGCTGTATTCACAAACCAAAAACTCTAATTTGGAATGAAATTAACTACAAAAGAATCTATTTTGCAATAAAATCTTAAAACCAACTTTCTAAGGACCACCTGGGAGACTGTATTTTCCTGATATTTTCATGAGGGAGAACAGTAAAGAAGGAGTGATTGTACGATAAACAAATGGCCTCATCTTTCATATGCATATGTCATTTAATTTTAAGGTGCACATGCAGGTGCTATCTGCGTGCAAACGCCCACGCTTATGTCTGTACAGTCTCTGGGTGCTGACAGAAGGAAGGGAGACCATGCTCAGAGACTGGTATGTGGAGGCTTGTGGGGCTGCAGTCCCAGCATATTCATAAATCAGGCCTTTCAGGGAGCTGTCAGAGGCTCCATAATGAGGGTCATTACTCAGGCAGGGTGTCAAAGCTACTATCACAGGGACCCGTCCCTGGAAATCACACTCACTCTGCTCCTTGTTAAATAAACAGTGCAGTATACAAAATGGCAAACAAGCTGAGGGTCAATCTGATGCAGCGCGGGGCCAGGCAGGCCTCCAGAGTAATTTACCCTCAGGGAATACCTCTCGGCTGGGGAGATGGATTACAGAGAGTCCTCGAAAAAGATTAATGGAAATAAAAACACCAAAAAAAGAAGAGGGTAAAAGAAAAATGGAAGATTTAAAGAGAAAGGAGATATGAAGATTTTGCACAGTGAAGAAGCAGATGGACTGACAGACTGATAAAAGTGTACGAACAACGGAGGAAAATCTGCTGCCGCTAAGAAAAGAAACATTAACTAAATATTTGCATCATCTGTATTCAGCTCTCGTAAAAGTGTATCTATGTTTTTCCACCTCCAGGCCAATCAGAAATTTAAATGTAATGTGAGTTTAAGGCAAAATCCAGTATGATAAGGTGATGATTTTAAATCTTTTTCTTTTTTTTTTTTTTGCTGACATGAAAAAGTGGCACCTATCTTTGGTGCGGGCTCACAGTGCTGATGTAATGGCCAAGTAATAACAGTGTCTGAACCTCTGTTATCAAATATTCATCCTTTTATTGCCTAGCTAATATCCAACACACAATTTTATTAATTTAGGGTGGTGGTAGATAATGACAGATCAGAGAGTTAAGATAAAGATGGACACCTGGATTGTCTCAGTAGTGTGATGGTAGACAGAACTACCTCTTTCTGTCTTACAGAAAGGCTAACTCTCAGTTAATTATTGTTAATTATTCACATGTTATTTCACATGTCATGTTAGGCATATCTTTTTTTAACTCCGGGTAACGATTATGCAGTAATTTTCATCATGTCAAAACACACTCATTGAAGTCAAAGAACAATGAGCAGTTGTTAATATTTATACCTTTAATCTTGGTTGTAATATTCTATAATATACCCCTGTGTGAGACACATAGACGTATCTTTGTTTTACAAGATTTGAGAGGACCAGTCATTGGCATGAATGTGCTTTATTGAAGCCCCCTGACTGACCTTTAAGTAGTCTAAAATTTTTGTCTCTAAATCTCTCAGGCCTTGCAAATATAGTGAGCTATCAGTTTAAAGACACCAGAAATGCAAATAAACAAAAATAAACACAATGAAAACTGTCAAATTCAAAATTCTGAAATACGTAAACTTAAAATAATCATTTACAGACTGAAAATTTCTTTAATGTCATTAACTAAATATGATGTAAATTATCCAAAATCTTTAATATTCCAGTCACTTCTTTCTTGTAATGTTCTACAAGAACGGTGTAACTGTCACATGGGGTCTGTTCAAGGACAAAATATTGAATACTTCCTGCAGTTGTGCGGATGTGCCCTCTTCTCTGTTCTCCCCCCTAACCAAACGGCTCGGAGCACTGCCTTTTTTTTTTCCCACTGATTTCCAGCTCACCTACCTGAAGGCAAAAAGATTAATCTTTTACATCTGTGAGTTTTAGACAGGCACCCATGCTGTGCGAGACACTGCAAAGGCAGCCAGCCCTTACGCAATGCCAATTAATGATTTTGTCATTTTAGAGACGGGGGGGACGGGGGGGCTGCTGCTGTGAGTTTGTAAAGGGTTCTTTTAAGGCAAAACTGTCGCTATAATTTGTGGCCATCTGTTTTTCTGCTGGAGTAGATATAGATGGAAGCTGTGAGGAAGACCATAGCCGTGTGATGATGCGTTTGTGCAACTAGCTAGTGCAGAGTGCACGCTGGCTGCCATGTCTTGGGGACATGCAGAGAACATATGTTGTCTTGGAGCCCCAGGGTTGACATTGAAGATGAGGAAAGACGGTACTTCAAGGCAAATGTTTTCCCAGAAGTGAGGCTGCCACAGCCAGTACAGCTCTGAGTATTGACGAGTCTCCTGTGGACCGGCAAACGTAAAGATTTACACACAAATGTAAAGGGCGACCAACAATGAGCTGGAGATTCCCCAGACTGTGAACAGAATAGGACCCATGCCTCCCCAAAACTGGATCATTTCATCAGATTAGCCTGAAGGAAATGCATAATCACACATGTACTCTACATGCACCTGCGGCTGAGCTTGTAGCTGTAACTGTACTCAATGGTAGCATAGCTGAGCCAAGGAATGCTAAAGATGCATTTTAGAGCAAATAATAAGCCACAATTGCTGTGCTTTAATAACCCTTGTAACACCTAAGCGACAGCACAGCAAACGCGCATATGCACCAGATTATTCTTCACAAACTGTCTTACTGCATTAAATGTGCCCACGAATGACTTTTATCCTCAGGAGAGATCTGTTGACAACATGGTTTATTGTGTTCAATAAAACCATCCACTGAACTGAACAAATGTAAGTCAATACACAGCACTGTAAGAGCAAAGCTATTATAAGGGATAGTGATTAAAGCTATAGAAAGCACAGCATTCATACGGAAGCACCTAATTTTTAGACATAACCTGATTTAAAAGGAAGCATAACGCAAGAGAAAAGTTAAGTGCTGCCTTTAAAAAGTACTGCGGGAATTCATTTAAAACAGCTCAGTTTAAGTTACATTTAATGTGGGTCCTATTCCTCAGTGAGCTGGACTTTAAACACTTAATGCTCAAATGTAGGACCAGTATCTTGATGGCTGCCTGAGAGCAACCCGATAATTGACCCTGCTTAATATCGCTGAGGTGTTTGCATGAGAGTAGAGCGAGGGGCCTTCATTAGGGCCTCACCAGTGGAGGGCCTAAGTGTCTCGCTCTTTTCTCCCTCTCAGCTCCATTCAGACCCATGATGAATGGCTATAGAGATGGACTGCTGCCGAGGGAGAGTTCCTGACGGGCCCAGGCAAAGCCTTGGATAATGAATAATGATTCTGTAGCCATTTCCCCACAGGAAGCCCTCAGACTGCAGTCGGCTCTTCTACAAAGGAAATCAGGTTGACAAGCTCCCCTTAACCAGGGACTGAAACCTATCATGGCTTGGTGTGGCAGCATTTTGCTCTGAGAAGGTATGAGACATCACCTTGCTGAGGCAGGAGTCGTCATCTTATCAGTTTGTGCAGCATGTGAGCCTTTGCCATGCCACTGAATAAGTCAGTCAGTTAGAAAATCCAAATAAGTAAGCAGAACAACAAGAAGTTCTCAAAAGTGGCGGGAAAAAAAAGTTAAGAAGAAGATGCAGGAAAGGAGGCAAAAAAAAATCAAAGGCACATTTGCAAATTAACTTTGACTGCTCAACAAGGAGCGTGTGTTGACAGGGGAGTGCGATGATCTGATTTACTGACACAGGCAATGGATAGAAAGAGAGCAAGCGGAGAGGCATGCGAGACAAAACAAATTCAATCATCTTTTCCATCAAGAGGAAAACCTTAGCCTTTCCTACACAAAGGACCCCCCTGGCTTAAATCAATTGCAAACAAACCTGATTCAGCGACGAGGCACAGGGGAAATAAACAGTAGCTTTCAATTTAATTCAGCCCTGTGCCCTGGGAGAGGAAAACTTTCATCCATCACTTTCATGTGCTTCGCAAGGCTGTTGTAACTCTGAATGCGTGGTGCATTTGGTGACAGCAAGGAACGGTAAATATGTCTCAACAATCGGCTCTGCTGACACACTCAATGTGTTTACAGCACTATACACTTGACAGAGAGTGGCACTCACTAGACAGTACATACATGTTATGATCAAGCCTTCCATCAGCTTCTTCTATAAAGGAGAGTTGGGTGGTGCAGGCAAGGAGGTTAAGCATGCATTTCTTTTAAGACAAACGAAGTTAGTAGCTGTGAATAAATGTAAGTATTCACAGCTAAATAAATGTTTTTGTAGTGGTAAAAAGTTTTTGTGGATAAATGGCTATAAATGGCTCTGCCAGGGATGTCAATTTTTTACTAAATTCTTTCTATACAGCACCAGTTATTATAAATGTAGATTTAAGGCTCAAGTTCTCCTCCAGATGAAGCATGCCCAAGACATCTTTCCTTAGAGATGCCCAGAAGACATTGTGGAAAGGTATTTTTAGTACAGGGAGAAGGAACTTTACTCTGAGCCTTCACCTTATACCAAACAGTGGATACAGCCATACTCAAAGAGAATACTCAGTTTGGTCCATCATGTTAATCTTATTCTTTTGATTATTAACAACAATTCTGCAACATATGTTAAACATCAAATCGTACGGCAATGCTCTTTCTTCATGACAGACCAATACAGAGCGCCCATCACGACAGACGCTGCACTAATTTGCCTCCAACTTTATTCTGTCCTTAGTTGTGAACAAGACCCAGATATATCTAAACTCTTCCTCCTCTAGCAACACACTCCAAACCCAGAATAAACAATTTGTCTTTTTACAGTACAGACCATGCCAACAGACGAAGCTATGTTTTGGGAACCCTCTGCCCATTTGGATGTCCATCCGTCCGTCGATCCATCCAACAGTGCAGAATCAGCGCTGCTTTGTATAGAGATCCAACATGCTTGTTTCTTCATTATCTACGACTACAAAGACTATTTTCTTCCCTTGAATCGAGTGTGGCTAGGACCTTCTAGACCAGCATCCGTTCCCATCAGCAATTGACAGGTTTACCAATAAAAGGATTTTGGATTTCTCCAACAAAAGGATTAATCTTTTTATCAAAGAGAAGATAAACAAAACTCTAGACTGAGAAAGTTCTATGATTGCTTGAGCTGACATTGAACAGTCCAAGAACAGTCCAATTATTTTTTACTGTAATCTTTGCTTGATCTCTTTTGTTTTGTCCTCCATTGTAAGAGTTATAAAAGATGGTTGTTTTACCATTTCCATCTAGACAAATGAAGTCAACCATGTGACAAATTTGCTTAAATTCACAGTTAATTTTTAAATTGATATCTTTTGGCTTCACTATTATATTCTACACCATTATAGAAGCTAATGGATAGACCCACCTTAAACTATGTCTTGAAGGCTCCTTAGCTGGAGAGCCATGTCTGCAGCCCCCTTATCCACACTCCTGTCTCCATGCATTGTGTCTCAAGGAGAGGGTGGTCTATGCAGTAGCTGTGTCTGTCTAGCTGAAAGCTGGTGCATTAATCTGTCCTGACTGATGATGAACATTAGCATACAGTACATAGCCAGAGAAAATGCATGTGTAAGTGGTGCATGTATGTGTAGGAGTAAGGGAAAAGTGAAAGGGAGTGTGTTTAAATGGTTGACTGGTGTTAAGGCGCATGCATTTTTGAACACACGTGCAAACACTTGCGCAGGCAAGTTGTGTTTGTGCACTTGTGTGTATGAAAACTTCTAACCCCCCCCCAAATCATGACTCACTCCGACCAGTTCCCCTCTACTTCCTGTCATTAAGACACACACAGCCTTCCCTTCCTTCCTTCAAAAATATTCTCAGCAGTTTTTCGTCAATCCAGTAATAATTCAATTTAGCAGGACTGGCCGGGTTGGGACTGCCATTAGTTTGGAGGAGGTGATTTAAGATTGATGACTTGTTTCCCCCGGGATTCTATTCCTCATCTTTTGGGAGGGAGGGAGAGGGGGCTGCCGTTGGTGGCCGGGCTCTTCGGCTGCACCGGGCGTGGGAGTCGTCGAGCGAATTAAGGTTCAGAATTGATTTCCTCCAAATTTGAGCTGACTAATGTGACAAGTGGCAGCTGTGAGCGCCTCACCGCCGCGGCCTTGGATGTCTCCTCCGGGCTCCTCACTGTGACACTGTGCCAATGCAGGCAAGGAAAGGAGAGAGCTGCACTGCTGTACATCCTTGCAGGTACGCACACACACACACACACACACACACACACATGCAAGGACACACAGACACAGGTGTGAGTGCACAGTAGCAGGTTCACATGTCCACATCTCAAGATGGAGACAGACAAAGTCATGAGGACGTGGCAGGCAAATATACACCCACAAACACACATAGAAACCCAAGGGCACACACTTTTCCACTCACACACACCACCACCCAACCCCGTGACACAGTGTTGTGCGAAGCTGCTCACCCATCAAACTCAAGTCAGTGACACAAATTACAGCCGAGGACTGCATGAGGAGAGCGTTGCTTTGCCCTGACACACATACACACACACACACAGATGCACCCACACAGCTGTAGTGCGGGCTTACACACACACTCTGCTACAGCACTGACAAGGAACAGGTCAACATGATGACACTAGTGAATAATTCAAGAGAAAACTGAGAGTGAAAGGAAGAGCACAGAGTGAACAGAAAGAATTGAGAGATATTGTTGATACACACACACACACATATATATATATATATATATATATATATATATATATATATATATATATATATATATATATATATATATATATATATATATATGTATATATATATATATATATATACAGCAGTGGAGGTGAATGTGTACATGTACATACTGCTTTCTTTTATAAATCACACACCTTGCCAAACACCTTATTACTATCATGTGATTAAGTTATTTGGATGCTGGACCGGAGGACAAATGGCTAATATTTTATATAAGAAGTTGATCTGATTCTTTTTCAACAGCTTCTTGTTTCACAGGTCTGAAAGTCAAAGTTACCACATCAAGTCAGCATGCATGTGACAGGTTGTAGATAGCTTAAAGGTAAGCAAACATTGTCTTTTTTTTAAGAAACAAAAAAAGAAAAAAAAAATGGAGTCCTTGACAAGTCAACGCTGGAATTGGTTTCACGCATGAATGCAGCCTTTAGGACAAAAGCACCTCAGGAGATAATTACAGTGTCAAGCATACCCTGCCAAGTGCCTGACGATTGCCCAATATTTAGCTTTAATTAAATCAAAGTAAAAATGTAATTTCTCCTGAAGTGAACTCCACACAGAGATGATTCCCAGAAACACACAACATGTCTGACTAATGCATTTCCTTTGTTCCTGTCATATTGCCTATTGCTTGTTATGGCCCCCAAACCATCCATGTCCTGGAGGTAAACTAACACACTTCTCTCAGAAGCGTGAAGGAAAAAAAGGGCATTCACCGTGACAGACCACAGCTTACTTGGCTGGTGCGTTTACATGTGTGGAAAACAGCTGCAAATTAGCCGTAAACAATTGGAAATTGTGTCTGTGTCACTAAAGAAACTAAATGAATTTGCTTTGTTTGGAGTCTTAGCGCTCCTTGAACCTGCTTTGTAAAGTGTGCTTCAGCATTTTTAATTGTAGCCTTTTTGCCTACATGTCAAGGAACATTTATGCTTTTTACATAACCCAATATGCATTTAATTATCAGTATGAATGTTAAAAATCAGAGCTATAAGCACATTTAAAAATGTTCATGTCAGTGTGATGTGATGACGTTAAGTTGAGAAGAAAAAAAAGATTTTTTTCCCCCACTAATAGGTGCATGGAAGTGTGTTTCTCTCCTCTAGACTAAGGAATTAAAAACAGCCTCTTTATGTTTGGACTGCGGTACTGAATCTGTGGATGGCAAAAGGTCAACACAATATTAATATGGGCATTCATATTCCTAATGCAAACTCTCAGTGTTCTGTGTGTCAAAGTTTTGAGTGAGCTCAAAGTTTAATGAGACCCTTCCTTGTGTGATCTTTGCTCGGCAGTTGGTAAAGTTCAATACATGAGCACAAGTGCACGAACACACACTCATAAAAGCATGAGCGTACAAACTGAGATGCACTCTCTCTCTCTCACACACACACACACACACATTGTAAATTGGTAAAGTATGCTGTATGTCGGAATATTATGAATGTCTTTGAAGCTACTGATCAGCAAAGATGAAGAAGGGGCTGAGGGGAGTTTAATTGATTGTACAACAGTTTAAAAAGTGCCTCTAGTGCAGAAATACTGAAAGGTTGTGTCGAGTGCTGAGGCATGTAATTACTGTTATGATGGGAGGAAGGATATGTCTCTACAAATTCCTTTAAACTGTTGAACACTGTATGTAAACAGTGTGGAACCACTGCTGAAAATATGAAAAGAGAGTCTAGTGGAGTCATAAAACCCAAATTTCTGGTACTGTATTTAGATTATATGTTTTTTAATGAGGAAAAAATATGTGTTAGTATTCCCATCTGCAGGGCTCTACCTGGTGTTATTTATGTGGGTTCTTGTTTAGGAATGCACAACTGCACGTGTGCCTAATTAATCTCACTGACAAATTAGATATTGTTTCAATTTGCAGCTGAGTGCAATTAGCACACGGCGGTCTGCATATGTAAACTATGGCGGCGCAGATTAGGAAGAGATGCTTGTTAAAATATTTTACCTGAGGCCACTTTTGCACAACTGTTGCTAATGACTGTTTAAATGTTGTTGATTGAGAAATAATTTGCTTTGTATTTGTTAAGCATCGTCTTTAGAGCTTGGGAATCTGGTTTATTTGTAATAAACACTTGATTAGCATCCCCGGACAGCCTCCTGCCTCGTGCTCTATGCCATAAAACAAGGCAGATGTTTGGGACAGACTCCAATCAAATATCCTCTATTGAGATCAGAATTACAAGACCAACTCACGGGTATTTAAAGGTTGGTCTACCCTCATTTAATGTGACTGATCTTCTGTGGGCATTATATATTTACAAAAAAAAATCCCATTATTTCATTCCTAAAAGAGCTTCTCTTACTGCCCTGTGACATGTTGGAGGCCCCATTTCAGATCCTCAAGTAGAGATAGAGGAAAAGTAAAGCAAAAGGAGGGAGAAATAGAGCAAACTAAGCAGTGAAGCCTCACAACCAGTGATCAGGCTTGGCTGGACTATGTT
The DNA here is from genome assembly GCF_017639745.1 of Melanotaenia boesemani. Classification (NCBI taxonomy): domain Eukaryota; kingdom Metazoa; phylum Chordata; class Actinopteri; order Atheriniformes; family Melanotaeniidae; genus Melanotaenia; species Melanotaenia boesemani. Next base: position 18,324,253 of record NC_055704.1, on the reverse strand, counting down.
TTTTTTTTTTTTTTGCCACAGCAGTTGCCCGGGTGATGCTTCACAGCCCGCACTGACCTTCCACAATTTCTAACCGTCAATCTAAATGGGAGCCCCTTATCTCATCCTTTTCCCCACTCACACCCCTTTCTTTGTAGATGTGCACATCTTTTTATTCTAAATCCAGTCATTATTGTTCCTCTCCACTGGCCAGCAGGAAAAGCCCTGCTGAAGTTGGAGAGTTAATTGAGCATGTCTCTCTCACTGCTGGCTCTGAGGGCTGTAGCGACTGACTCCACTGTCTGGTTACTTGGCTTGCCGGCTAGCCTCTTTCTGCTCGACGTATTTGCCTAGATTGCCAATGCAGGGCCTGGCCGAGGATGTCTTGTCGACCGGACTTCACTTGAGCATTCATGTCTTGGCTGCAGCAGCATCCGCTCATTACGGAGAGAGAAGTGTCAGAACTGGAGAGACTAGATGGCTAAGACTTCTCTAATGTAATCTGGACATAGAACTTTTTTCTCCTTAATGATATGAAACCTGACTTTATTTTAACTGGTGCCTTGTCAGGCCTAGCAGCTGTAAGTTAGAGGACCACAAAGCTCCCAGCACTGCACTGGAAGATATAACTTCTAGACTGCTTCTTTTTATTTCAAAATTCCCATCGCCTAAGCACAGACGATCTTAGAACTGGTACAATGTTACACAGGCAACAATTAAACACACAGTGAATGGACTGATTTATCTGCGAAAGATTTAAAGTCTAATCTGAAATGTATCCGGCTCCTTGGGGTAACTAAAGGTGAAGTCAGTTATCTGCCATTATTTGGTTTAAAACATTCCCAACAGTATCCAACATCTCTGCCTATTTGATTCACTTTGAGCATGTCTCTCTCCTGGATGCATTCATCCTCCCTAAACTCCTGAGTTGGAGTGGTTCGCCTCAGGCAGAGGAAGCAATAATGTGAACCCTGGAGAGCTATTCAGAGTGAAGAGGAGAGTGGAGAGGAGCCTCCTCCACTGTTCTCCTCCAGCGGGCCGTTTGGGAGGCTAAACGGCGCCGATATCCCTTATTAAACCATCTGGCTGATGCTAATTAGATTATCAGAGATAAAGAGAAGGAGTTTTCTTTGTACATTTTAATGAGATAATGTGTCAGACAATTGCGAGGAGAAGCGCTATTTTCCGAGTGCAAAGACTTTTCAGGTGAAAGTGTACAAGAACGAACAGATGCAGGGGAATGATTAATAGTGCTTATCTGGAAACATCATGCCTACATAGGGAGAAATAAAGACTAGAAGAGTAAAAGTATATGTCTTGATTGCCTTTTTTTACTATATATACTAGGGCACTGTATATTGATTCAGCATAGACATTGGGTAATGCACATGAGCAATGTCAAACTCCAACATGGAGTGATAAAACTTTTTCAGTCTTTCTTACACAGGAAGGAATTTGTTGCTGGGCAGTGGCATGCAGGTTCCACATGTGCACAGCCAAAGAGTAGGAACAGAAGAACTGGTTACAAGACAACAAGAGAAAATGCAATGGACTATTTTATATTAAATGTTTTGAAACCAAAGGCTCACATCTTTAGATCCTTAGACCAGAGGTGTCCAAAATTGGTTCTTCAAGGACTACTGTCCTGCAGGTTTCAGATGTTTCCTGCTGCAGCACACCCGAATCACATTTATGAGTCAACATATTTGTACAAAACTTGGCAACAAGCTGTTGATGAGAGCCATTTAATTTAAATTAGGTGTGTTGGATCAGAGACATTTAAAACCTGCAGCACTGTGGCCTTCGAGGACCAGCACTAGACACCTTAGTGGGACTAAGTTATCCAATCTTATCCCAGAGTATCAGTCACCCTGCAACAGTACCACTCAAAGCAGACTGTCAGCAGTCTTCTTCCATGGAACAGGCCTCCATTTTCCACATTCCATTTTTCCACCCAACACAGTTGGGAGCAGGAGGAGAGAAGAAAACCAATCTTTTGATTAAGGAAGACATGATGACAATCTATCAGTAAGAGGAGGGAATGGACTACTCTTCACTGTTCAGTACTTTAAAATGAAGCTCAAGTTATGAGTAATTTTATAGTGTTTTTAATGCAGCTGGACTCCCAGAAAATACAAAGAAAATTAATTTTGAATTTTTTTCCCCCCACTTTCTATAAAATCTTCAGCTGCACCACATTGCTGAATTAGTCCACCTAGTAAAAAGCTCTTAGGGCACATATGCAGATAGTTTCCCAGCTAAAGATAGTCTTGAAAGCTCTTGCTTCTAATGAGAGTGAGGAGGGAGACTATTGATCAGGCCTGTCACCAGAGAAGAACATAAAAGTACACATTCAATAAAGGACTTCATACCCAGTTCGGCTAGTGTAAAGGTTAAGTGCTGGAGAATATCGGAACGATCAATAATTGTCTGTAACTTCACGTATGGTCCACCATCACTGAAGTCACATAAGAAATGCCACAGGAGACTTGTGGGACTGAGTAGCTTCTATTTGACTTCTATATATTTCAAACAAACAATACTTTGCATGCTACAGTCTTTTTACTGTATATGACAAACACTCAGAAGAACTGGAAAGAAGATGATGCGGGTGCAAGCCATCATACGTTGCAACTGAAGAAACTGGAGCTCATTAAGATTTAATTGGCTCTGTTTATTACTGTTGCATATTATCCATCTTACAATAAATAACTAACTCAATTTCCCTATTGTAATGGAAAAAGAGAGACTCCTTAAGCAAGACAAATGAAGGGTTTCCAGCACCGAGTAACAACATTATCTGGCTAATTAAACAACAATGGAGGATGCCACTGACTCTCCATATAATTATGCATTGTGGTTTAATGAAAAAGGGTAACAGTGCAGAAGGAACAAAACCTTAGGAGATCTACTGTGCCAAGCAGGGAAGGTTCCAAACAAACAAGTCTACCTTTTTGTCTGCCTCTTATTAAGAGTGATGTGCATTTCTGCAACTGCATCATCTCTTCCCAATGGTAACTATCCACTTCACAGATGAATGCACAAGGAAATTGAGGGAGCAGCAGTATTGTGTGACCCAAAGTACAGCTGGGAAGCAGTGTTTACAGCCAACAATCAGTTTGTTGCACACACCCAGAAGAACTTTTAAGTAGGGGGTAATTGTTAACGCCCTCAATTTCTCTTATGAGAATCAAGCTAGATGAAGATACTCAGTCTGCACATGCTCAGTAAGGCCCTCTCTCTGCCTCATGGGATGGAGCAGGACCACGCCACCAAAGTCGTCAATGTCAAAAAGAAAAAAAGGATTTTTAATACTTAAAGTAAATTTTTAGATGTATAACGTTGAAATGAAATATCATTAGCCTTATATGTGGGTTATTAGGAATTAACATAAGCCACCTAAGCTAATATGGCTAATATATAGGATTTTATTGTGGCTGTATGAACAAGTGCAAATAAAACTGTTTCCATAGCAGCAATGGGGAGTTGCTGACAACATTGTGCTTTTTACGTACAGAGTCACAGTGAAGGCAATTGGTGACTGTGTTTACACCATTTCATCTAAATACAACTGTCTTGAAGACTGTCCTGAGGCACATAGTCCACTATAAGCATCAAAGCCTGATTTCACTCACATTTTTCTTAGGAAGTAAACCTTTTCACTTTAAATCCATTCATTCACACTGTTCATTGTCATTAATGGACTTAAAGAGTTGATGTGCTTTTTTTCCTCATTCTTTTTCTGCTGCTGATAATTGATGAAGCCACAGCTCAATTCAAACTTCTTCTCATAAATAGCTGAAGGTTATTTAGTCTGATTTTAAATGCAATTCTAACCATGTATGATGTTAACAGAGCGCATTGATGAATAAGGCCATGTTCTGCACTGTGGAGTGGCCTCTTCTGCTTCCTCCGAAAATGCAATTAATTGTGCTTCCCTGCTGTGATGTGTGCAAGTCTATTCCATGAGGACCTATTTTCATTCAAACACTTAAATATTCTATTAATTGATAATGTGAACACCCTTTGGGTTTAGATGATCTCAGACAGATGTTTCAGCTGTAAATTCCTGGTTCATAAGTGAAAGCTAAAACACAGTCAGACCGACTAACACAACACCTGCTATGCTCCGCTCTGCTGAGCCCCATAACCTCCACTGATGTGGCCGTGAACTTATTTTGGATCACAAGAAGACTGTTTTCTACATTGCAGGACCTGTGCCCATTAGACATGCTTGTGAATGTGATTTTATTGGGATAGCAATTGCACTTCCAACTCTTAGGTTATGTGCTAGCTATGAGCCCTTTTCCCAATAAAAACCTGTGGAATGTTTGGAATAAGATGCAGGTGGTTACAGCAAAAGATGGAAAAAAAGAGGAGGAGGAAGAGAGAGAGGGGGGGGGGTATCTGATGGTTGATATTTGTACTCTTTGTTTAAAAAAAAAAAAAAGAACCTTTCATTTTTCATTAGATATTCTGTCAACACAAAGCTGAGAAAATCATGTTAATTTGCTGCTGTTTATCACTTCTCCCAAATTAATTCATTACTCGTGATCTGTTTATCATCACAAAGTGACAGCATTCATGAGGAAAGCCTGCCACTTTTTCCACTCCATTAAAAGATAAATGACAAATTTGCAGACTGAAGTAGCAAAGATTGAACTCGCTTTATATAAGTAATTAGATAAGGATGTAAACAAAAGAAAAGAAGGTGTAGACATCTGAGTATGATATTGAATAAGATCCAACAAGTGGCTTTGATAGTATTAACACGTGTCTTTCTGTGGGTTATCCTTTGGCATTCCTTAATTTGGTTGCATGCTATTAAAAAAACGTGACTCCATTTCAAAATTTCCCCAAATCTAAAGATTATTTTAAAGCTTAACACTCCATATTTTCCCCATTTCATAAACATTATTCTATCTAACAAGGGAGGAAACAGCAGGTATTTGTCTTTTAGATGAATCACACGCTTGAAGAGCTCTGCATGTAGTGCACAGAGGCAGCTTGTTATTTATTCACACAAGCTGTTGCCAAAAAGATATGACAAACAACTACAATGATCAATAATACAATTCTCTGATTGTACATATTGTATAAGTGTTAATTATTCACTAAACAAAGTGACATAAAAGTCTATTAGTGATGCTCTGAGCCAAAACAAGTAATTACTCCCAGCATCAGTCTGATCTTAGGAATTATGTTTTTTGGTGTGGTGTTTAAAAAATGCATGATACAAAATATTTATCTTTATTTTTCAAAGGCTTGTGATGCAAATCTCTGATGGTGAGCTCTAAATGGATGTGTCTCTTCAAAAATGTATGCTGTGCACAAAGCCGTCTCTCGGCATGCAGTTTGAGAGGCTTTTTTCATGAATTTGTTATGAAATGCTGGTTGACAAATACGAAAACATGAATATTGAAAACATTTACAGCATTTTACTTTATGAGTTGACACATTTAATATGCTGACTAAAAGCCTACAGTTGTAAATTACTCTGCGTGTGTGTTTGTGTGTATGCATTGTAAGTGTTAGGCACTCCTCCACAGAGAGAGGCTCACTTAGAAAACATTCTTGTACCTCAAGGCTTCATAAACACACTTGCATTACAAAGATAAGATGCTGCATATTGTGCAACTTCAAAACATGCACTCATAGCATTCATCAAAATCCCCATGTCTTATTAGAGTGGAAGTGCATTAAGCTTTAATACAGACGCCTGAGCAGCCTAAACACGGGCAATTCGGCGGCACAAGCATGCATGGAAACACAAAAGAGAAGCTGAAGATTACCATTTAAATACTTTAATGCAACCATGCGCATTTGATTCCTAAAATTCATAACAAAGCAACGAAACAGATGTTAAAAGAACACACTGATAAGCAAATTTGCACTGATCTTTTATATTTGTGATAGTGTGAACCACAGAGCAAGCCGCAGTTCAACTATGTGACAGAAAAATCCAGAACAAAAGATGCTAACAGATACGGCGAGCTGTAGATGACATTTGAAGGTGAAAAAATGTAACAGAACTATTTTTTAATAGGGCTCATCCTGTAATTTATCATTCTCACTCCCCCTCATTCTTTTGAGGGTAACACACCTCACTGCAGGGAATTCCACTTCTTACTTTTGACTCTTTTAATATTCAGTGTTTGACAAAAAAAAAAAAAAAAAAAAAGACCTCCGCTTTGCTCTGACAATCTACCGTAACACCTCTTGGATTGTCAGAGAGGAAAACGATAAATAGCACTACAACCGGTGTCATTGAACCTTGTTGTGTGAAGATCAGAGTCCCAAAATCACACCTGACAATTCAAACAGCAGAAGTTTACACACGTACGCTGACATTCGCGCACATACACACACTTCGTGACTCCTGTGCCTCGCTCTCTGAGGTGCTGCTTTATTAATGAGTTCGAAACATAAAAAGTATCCGGAGGACGGGAAGTGTCACTCATCAAAAAAGACTGTTTTTGAACAGTCTTGGCGCATGTTAAAGAATTATTCTCTTTCATAAGGACAAGAGACAATCAGTGATTGCCAGGGTTTTTCAGATGACCAGACCGTGAATCTTCTTTCTCAGATATGGCATGAATATTGTATGTAAAGTGTGCAAAGTTGGGTTGCCTGGTGGGAGTAAGGGAGGACTGAAGGCTGTAGACATTTGGATCTGTTCATTATGGCTGTTTGCAATGGGAAAGAGTGTGTGATTTGTCAGTGTGTGAGTGCATGCATGGCTGTGTGAGCCAGAAGCAGCAGAAGAGTGGTATTAATTTCATTGATTAAATGCAATGTTTTGGGTAAATACAGATAGTAAGCCACATATGAATTGAGCAGATCAATGGAATTGATTTTTTGGGAATAAACTTTCAGGCTGGCTCAATAAAAGCTGCTTTTTCCAACCTGCCAAGGCCAGCGAAAACAAAGCAAGATATGACAGGTAGGTGAAAGCCCCTACACACACAATCTACATGATAAAAATCAACCAGTGAAAAGCTTGAAAAATGAGTGTTTGTGGTAATAAACACACATAAATCTACGTATATATGCATGACAAACCCACACACAAACATTGTGGTGCAAGACACGCTTCATTCCTGTGTGAGCCAACCTAGGCCTTTCCAGACTGGAACAAATAATGGTGGATCCATCCACTGATGGATTTTGAAGCTCTCCCTGTCAGTGACACTGTGTCAGCTCTGCATCCATATCCCCCTCCCTTTGCTAAAACAGCATAGGGAACAAGGCCTTTGAATAATAAATACCCCAAACTTTCCACACAACCCCGGCCACAGATGCCCATCCAGCAAACAATGTTGATGTGTAGAGGAAGTGAGCCCTGCTCGAAGTCAGGGTGAATACAAGATGCATGTTCAGACACAAAACAAGACTGAACTCGAGCTTGTAAGAAGCCTGCAGAGTAAGAGAACCAGTGGCCTGAAACATCAAAATCCCTGTGTACACACAGACAACTTGACATTCCTGAAGAAGGTGGTACAACTCCAAGATGGGTGAAAGGAAAAAGAAAAGGAAAGGAAAGGTAAAATCTGATGATAAACAGAGGAATGACTCTGGAAAGAGTGGCCATGCCAAAACATTTTTAAGGGGATGAAAAAGGAGCACCAGCAGTGGTTCATTAACTTAGCAAAGTGGTTCATACTTTCTCTCCTAAAGTTTTGAAACATAGCAGCTTGTCTTCTTCTCAATCCAAATGATGCTTCTTGAGAACTTCCCAAATTTCCCACAGGCTGTTAAGCATACAGTATTAACAGCAGACAGCAGGATGAGAACAAAGTGGCCCTTCAGGGAGGAGCCATACTTCACTTTGCTCCAGAGGTAAACCTGGCAAGGGTGAGGTTTGGCTGATGAACAAGGGGCCATTGATGTAGTTGATGTGTCCATCGTCAGCCGATATTTAATCCTCGTGTTCCACAGTGTGGCCTGAACATGACAGAAAATCATTAGCCACCGAGGGCCGTTAACTGTCACATGAGTGATTGAATAGGCAGTGAGCCATAGAGTTTTGTATGGCAGTTAAACATCTGTCCTGAAGAATCGTAGTGGCAGACCATTGAGGTCAGTGATGAGGCAGATTTGGCAGACAGCCACTCCTCCTTTGAGGGATTGAGAGATGGAGATTTCTTGGTGAATCACAGCTAAAGAGGGATCAAGTATGGGTCAAGCCAGTATAGTTACCTCCACCAAGGCGGAAGTTCTGTATTCAGCAACACTGGTTTGTCTGTCTGTCTGTCTGTTAGCAAAATTACTCAAAAAGTTTTGGGCGGACTTTGAGAAAATTGTCAAGAAATCTCTGAAATTGAATAAGGAACAAGTGATTAGAATTTGGGGGTGATCTGGATCACCGCCTGGATCCAGGAATTTTTTATGGATTCTTTACAGGTGCAGGGCAAGCGCAAACATCTGGGAACAACAATTTCTGTTAAATATGCCGAAAAGTTGTGTTGTGGTTTGCTGCCGTAGATAGTTGTTTCACAGACACCAAGAGATCGTTCTTCCAACTACCGACACAAAAGCCCAGAAAGATGGGTAGCGGCTATACCAAGTACAGTCTCAGCCTAATAAATAAATAGTTATTTAGACAAAGTATTTCGTCCTACTGGAATGCATACCATTTGTTCATTACTATTGTTTTTGTGCAAGGAAAGTTGTAATTCAGTTTTACTCAGCTATAAAGTTTTTGCATTACTTTAAATCTGTAAGTGAAAAGGGCAAGAGCAACATCAGAGTGAAATGCATATTGTGTCTAGGTAATATTGAGTACTTATAAGGTAGAAAAAGAACAGTGCTTCTTATATGGTTTGATCACAACTCCACAACAGTGGTGATGCTACAACAACTGCTGCTAGCTTACAATTTGGGTAAATCTGTTGCTCTAAAGATGATGCTGGCTATGTGGGACGGAAGAGAGACACTTTAGTGTTGGCACTTTCTGTAATATCATGAATAAAAAATAAACAACTTTTTCGACCATATGAATTCAGCCAAAATGCTTGAATTGATTTTCATTTGTAAATGTAATATTTAAAGTACTGTTTTGGGGATCTTGTGTCCATCATTCCTGTTATGCAGATTATTAATCATAAAACAGGTTATAAGGTAAAGTCAATAACATAGAAAGGTAGATGTATTCTGATATTAACCCTTTCATGCATGAATTATGATATTTTCAGTCAAAAAATTTTTACTATGTGTTTTTATTAAACTTATGGCATATAAAAAAACAATGCACTTTGAATTTTTTTTTATGTCTTTTTTGTAAGCTTTTAGTGACATGTCCACTAAAGTGGACTACATGCGTTTGGTCGATTTTGCTGAAAATGAATTGTATTGAAACAGAGAATAGAAACTCCCCCAAAAAATCAAGTAGAATAAAATATAATGTACTTTAAAAGCTGTAAAACACATAGATTCACATTTTAAATATGTAGATTCACATTTTAAACATTTCAAAAACGTACAGTAATAACATGAAAACTGATGTAAACATTTGATTTGTGTGATCTTCAACTGTAAAACATTTAGATTCCCATTTTAAAACTGTAAATTCACATTTTAAACATTTAAGTAACATACAGTTATAAACATTACAAAATTGCTTCTATTGTCAGTGAAACCCACATTAAAGTTCTGTATAAGAAAGCTTACATTTTCACTGAAACTCAAAATACTATGCAAATGCCTCCATTGCCACTGAAACCCAAAATGCCTGTATTCCCTAGGTTATTCAAACCACAAGTACAGTGCTTTATAAATGTGACCATAATGTCATTGAAACCAAAAATATAGTGCTTCACAAAATAAACCATACTGCACTGAAACCCAAAATATGTAACACCCAAATCGCTTCTTCCTTCACTAACCAAACCACCAAACTATGTGATAGTTCACCGTCATTACTTCACTGTCATTTGAAAAGAAGGCACATAGCTACATTGTACTGGATGCACAGGTATGCCACTCTTAGTACCCGTACTTTCTAGTTATGTTCACCAAATCTGTCTTAGGTGAAAATGTCCCATGCACCCAGGGCACACAGCCACATTACACTGAATGCAGATGTACTTTGTTTTTCTTGTGCATGCAGGATCTTGGCATCTTTGGGCATTTTTCGTGTTGGTTAGCTGTGGCCAGTGGTTTCCAGGGTGTCCAAACCTAACCTCAGGTGGCACCTTGGAGACAACTTTGCGCTTCACAGGAAGTGGAGGTGGGGAGTTCTCACTTGGTCTTCCCCTTTTCCGGATCTGGATGGAGCCTGCATTTATCAATGCACGGGCCACTGATGCTTTGAATGACAGAAGACCATTCTGCTCCAAGCCGGACATTCTGAGGAGGTGCCAGGCATTCACAACAGTGACATCCAGGAAGTGGAAGAAGATTCGGATGTACCACCGTTTGTTCTTCCGTCTGTGGGGATACATGGCCACCATCTGATCCATCTGGTCTACCCCTCCCATAAACTCGTTGTACACCTTCACTGAGAATGGCCTTTTGATGTTGAGCACCTTTTTCTCTTTCTTGCTCCATCTCTGGGCTATATCTGTTGGAGACAAGCCAACGCAGGAAGATGCCACATGGATCAGTGAATTGTCAAGCCAACGTGTGACAGTAAGCCTTTTTAAGCCTTTTTTGGCTTTCTGCCTCTCTCCTGCACTTTTATCCATCTTTTAAAGTTTTTTTTTTTTTGTATTGTGATTTCGATGTGCAAATAAAGAATAACGAAAAAATAACGAATAACAGTAACGTTTTCCTCATTGGTGACAACAGAGCAAGCTCCTCTTCCTTCTTGTTTGAGTTGCTTTTCACTCTTGAGTTTCTCTTGTGCTCCCTGTAGCCTGTTGGTTCTGCATGTGCCAGTGGAATAGATGCCCTGTTGCTTCAAAAGGGCAATGAGCTGAATGGTGCAAAAGAAATTGTCAAAAAACACCTTGTGGTTCTTGTGCTGTATGTCATCACAGAGGCGTAAGATGACATCTGCAGCTAATCCCAGTTGGCTGATCCCAACATTTATGGCTGCACCCTGATACACTTCAAAGCGGTACACGTATCCAGAAGAGCCACCAGCTCTCACCCAGACTTTCACACCCCAGGGTTTTGGTTTCTTGGGGATGTACTGTTTAATGGACAACTGTCCCTTGAACGGAATGATCATCTCATCAATAGACTGGCACTCTTCGGGATCTACTGCAGAGAGGAAGGTCTTCTGAAGAGTATCCAGTACAGGTCTGATTTTGACCAGCTTGTCTTCTCCTGGCTGTTGTGTGGCATTATCGGCAAAATGAAGATACCTCAGGATTTGCTCGAAGCGGTTAACAGACATTGCATTGGCGATCATATCACATCGAAGCCCTTGCTCAGAGGACCAGTACATTCTGGTCTTTGGGTAGCGGATGTATGAGATTGCCAGATTTATTCCAAGAAATGTTTTCAGCTCTGGGTTTGTCAATGCCAGGTTCTCCTTTCCCTTCTGGAGTGCATAAAGATTTGTGTGGAGTACTATGTGCTCTATCAGCTCTTCTGGGAACAGGTGCATGAAAAACTCGACTGGCTCTGTTGCATGGACGTTTACAGTCCATTCTCCAGAAAAGGCTGGCCATCTTCCCTCCCATGGAGCATCTTTGTGTTTCCACACATATTTTCTTTTCGGGGCTTTAGCACTCAGTGGTGGTTCTTGTGGTGTTTTCGTTTTTGCTTTAGCACTCAATGGTGGTTCTGGGGGTTCATCAAGTGTTGAATCCGCTTCCTCCTCAGCATCCAGTGCTCCATCATCTTCCTCGGGCTCCGATTCACTGTCATCAACTGTATTATTTGTCTTTGATTGTTTTCCTGGTGGTAGCCAATCTTCATCGCTCACGCAATCATCATCATCGCTGGACACAGATGGTAGTTCCTCTACGATTCTGTACACCCTCCTGTCCTTCTCTGCACGTGTGCCCTTTTAAAAACATAAAACGATTGTTTTTTACCCGAAAACATTACTCTAAATAAACTATTTTCAAGAAATAAGGAGTTAAACCAATTGCATGTATTTTAACATAAATAGTGCTTTTGATGCATGCTGTCCACACAGGTGGACAGATGTAAAATTACAATTTCCTCAGAACATCAAAGTCATGCATCGAATTTTTTGAAGCTATAGTGATTATTAGATGTTACTTTATCCCAAAATATTTTTTTTACCTGCAGGGCTCTGCTACTATAGAAGCTAGCAGTCGAAATCCCAGAGGTTGGGGGCTTGTTTGGTTTGCTAGCAGCCATCTTGGATGTCAACAATTTGTCCGTGCAGTTGCAACCAATGACCACAGGATGGCAGTGCTGGGGTCATGTGCTAGGGGCCACTGTAGGGGCTGACATGCAACTGTGACATCAAAAGCCTATTTTTATAATAGAAAATTACATTTGAAGATGTGTCCACTGTAGTGACCGTGATGCGTGAAAGGGTTAAAAACCAAAGGAAACAGGGTATGGAAAAGAGAGTTCATATCTAAGTAATAGTTACTTTTCCTCAGCAAGTGAGGTTACATAGTAATTCACTGTTCTTAATTAAAGTAATCCTATAAATCTAATTTGGTACAATTAAAAGTTACATTACCAACACTGATGAGATTTTCAATTGGTTACAGTTTGCAACTTATGCTAATGCATGTCACAAAATTCTTCATACTGTTTCTTTAAGCTGCAGAACTTTACAGGCTTCGACAGTGGAACAGCCTGAACCTCAGGGCTGCAGAGACTGTTGCTGTCTCAAGGCTCAAGATCTTTATTTTTAGCTTAGCTTATAGCTGAATTTTATTTGATTTTGTTTAGACTTTCACTTTTATAATCATATATTTTTCTATTTTTAAATACCACACGCTTTGCCGGATGTGTGCGAGTTTGTGTGCGATTGTGTGAGGTGTGTTTTAGTTTTTTGTTATATATGTGTGAAGGCTTTTAAATTTTGTTTTTAACATGCATAATTTGTTTTTATTATGTAAAACACTTTATGTTGCTTTGTGCATGAAAAATGCTCTATAAAAAATTTATTTGATTTGAAGATCTCTCAGTCACCATCCTTTTACTTGTAACTACTTTTTCAGTAATATTTCTGGTTTTAAAACACAAAACTGTGTTAAATTAAAAAGTTCTTTTCATGTTAAGGCTGATATCAGTCTCATTAAGCATGGAAGTCATTACAGAACTTGTAAATTCAGTGAAGTAGACAACACTGACTGTCTTGATTGAATGTTGTCACATTCCTCTAAACCCATGTGATATAACTTCACAAGCTAACATACTTTTTAACATTAAAGTTATCCAAGTGCACAGCAACAGAACTGCCCCAACGGACAGTCCTAAAATAACGTTCCATGGAGAGTTTGGGATTTTCCTTTTAGCATATAGTACACCCTCTTACTACACAGACCGAATCCCTTCTTCTCTTTTCTTTAGCTATGTCTTGACATAAAAGACCTAGGTGGTCTGTGCAACCCATACATAAGACTGCTTGTGTTCCACAAGGGCCAAATCTTTATATTATTCCCTGTTGGCTTCTGTCTGTGTCTTAAAGAAAGTATGGGAGGCCCTGCTTCATGCATTTCCTCTTTTTAAACTAGGAGGGGGCAGGGGTTGGGCTCTCTGGGACAACCTTGTTCAGTTTGGCAGGATGGCCCACAGATGCTATTAATGCTGGATAATTCTGCCTCTCCTTTTCACCACACTACATGTTCATTAAAGTCAACGCTGTTAAATGTTTCTCTCCATTTCCTCTTTTATTAAAAGAATACATGAAAGATGGAGGGGGAAAAAAAAGAGGAAAGAAATTGTCAAATTATAAATTAAGCTGCTGCTTCAATTATTTGCTTGGTTTGATAATAACATGTGGTTAATTTTTGAACGAGGTTAATTACACGAGGGTTAATGATATTCTTATAAAAACCAAGAACTCATCACATTTTCCTGCCTACATTACACCGCCGTATATGAACCAAATATTTTCTCCAATTAATTCATAATTGTTAATAAATATCTTTAATTCAGGGGGCGCACGCACCGAGGCCATGTTTTGGAATGACATATTTGAACAGTTTCTCGACACATTCTGTAACAATAATTACGATAGCTGACTTCTCACCGGAGGTAATCTGATTCTTGCTGTCTTTGGTAGGTGGCCAATTTATTTCATGAAGTGGGCAGATATTACACTTGCCGCACATAGTGTTTTTCAGTGTGTGTGTGTGTGAGAGAGAGAGAGAGATAGTGAAGAAAAAGAGTGAGATGGGAACAAACAGGGGCAGGTAGGTGTGATCACTCATTCACACCGGGCTGCTTGACGTGGAGCTCTACGGGGCATGATTACTAGGCCCTGGGTGATCCTTCAACTCTTCGCCTGACACTTGCTGCTTGTTTCCTCCACATTTCACTCCTCTTCTCTAATTCATCTCTTTAAATCGTCTCCCTTTAACTCCACACTTTGTACGTTGTTTTTTCTTCCCCCCATATTGCCACAGTGTTTTATTTACTTCTGCAGCCCTCTGCCTGTCGGGATAATGCCTTTCTGCCAGTCTGATAAATAAAGCAGTTTGTCTTTTTACAGTGCCCAGGACGCTTACAGTTAATGTCTCTTCATCCGCCTCTGCTATTTATCAGACTTCAGACATGCATTCACTGTGTGCGAGTCCCTCGCGGCACATTTCAACAAGGCTATTAGATTTCATGTGTGGTGAAATAAGTGGTATCTACACTACAAGCTTCAGGGGTAAACGGTTCTTCTTTTTAAGAGTGGAATTAGCATTTTTACATAAAATTTTTTGGGAATTTAGATGAAGCTTCCAATTGGGCCGACTTGTGACCGAGTCAACGAATGTGACTTTATGACAGTGTATCATGACCAATACCACTAAAGTTACAGGAGGAGAGATTCATTAGTTTTTGTCAGTTGTGAGAAGAATCGGAGAATTAACATCATAACCAAATCCATGCTTCCCTAAGGGATGGAGTGTATTTATACTGTAAAATCCTGATAAACATGTATTGATTGAGAGTCCAAGGACAAGATTTGCCACTTTACGTAAAGAGACATCCTGCATACAAGTAGCTTTAATTATTGCTCGCCTACCTGTCCACACTTATGAAAAATAAAACAACTTAAGGTACATAAACTAAAAATTATAAGGTAGAAATCATGAAGCATGAATCTGATTATCTAAAGGCTAAAAATCAGATACGGGGACCTTTGGAGTCTTAGTGACAAAAAGTTAGATGTGAGTGAGCTGATAACACCGCTTAAATCTGAGCTCATACTCTGTGGGTTTAATCTCTTCTTGTTAGACGGACACAAGGGACTTGTGGTGACTTTTAAGGGGGCTAAAATATTACCATGATGGGCTAGCAGCATCCTTTCATGCTCTATCCAACAGAGTTCATATAGACATGCTTGACTTAAAACCACCTTGTTAACAAAAAGAGATTGAACAAAAAAAAAAAATTGAAAGAAAAGAAAAAAGCACCCTGACACTTCTACAGTGTGCATATTTGAAATTTTCAAACACTTGTCTTTTCTTTACCATAATAGATGTCAGTTTTCTCTGATGTAGCTCAAAAAGGGGGGTGGGGGGGTACGTAGGGTCTCACTCTTCCTGCATTGGGAGCCATCACTCAATAACAGATCTGTGTTGTTCGACATCAAACAAAGGAGACATTCGTGGCATCACCTGCAGAGCGCTCCAAAGGGATGAAGCAAAATATCTTCAAATCACTTGTCCAAGACATTTCCCCCTATTAAGGCTGCCTCCGCACAGGCTTTAAGGCGGAGACAGGCCCTTTAGATAAGCTAACCAAACCCGAGTGTTACAGCTGGGAGATCAGACACGCAGTCTGTGTTCTATTACAGAGCTCCCCTTGCAATGGCATGCCATTAAAAAACTAGAAAGGCTCTAACAGCGTTAAAGGAGAATAATGATCTATTTAGTTGGAAAAGCAAATGGCAAATAAAAAATAAATATATGTCTACGAGGATCATGTACAAGAGGAAAACTGATTCACTATTTATTAATGTTAACATTTAATACAGGTGGAATAGAACTTTTTTTATTAATTTCTTTATGTAATAGATTAACTCACAGTTGTTTAGTTACAGTAAATAGAAATGTTGTTTTTTTTCATCATTAAAAGCAATAACATCTATCTCTAGTTTGTGTCAGTGTAAAACTGCATGTGTAGCTGCTTATTCTATCCATTTCAATGTGTATGAGTCCCAACTGTGAATATATGGAACCCGCACTTCAGTGCTAGGTGCGTTTTAGTTTGTGTGTACGTGTATGTGAGCGTGGGTGTGTGTGTGTGTGTGTGTGTGTGTGTGTTGTAATCTCAGCAGCAGATCATGTTTTCGAGGCCTCAGATGAGGCAAAGCAGCTTTGGCAGCAGGCCGTTTCATCTCAGGCACTGGGGCCCAAAACAAAGAGAAAATGATTGATTGGATGATGAATTATTTAGAGGTGGAGAGCTGAGGAACGAACAAGCCGTGCTGGAGAGAAAGAGAGGAAGAGCAGGAAAGCGAGTGAGAGAGAGGGTGAGTTTAGCCTCCCTTTATCACTCGCTCTCCTTGTTGAAGATGGGAATTCAAGTAAAAACTTGCCCCTAATTGTACTAATGCATGTCACTGCAAATTTGCCCAAATAAAATATTGATGTGGATGCAGTGACAGGGCTGCAGAGTACAGAGCACTGATTGGAGAGGAGAGGTGTTTGCACGGGGATCTATAGGACGTTTGAACGTACATGTAACACTACACCATAGACAGAAGGGGAACAAGCTTTTCAGCTCCAGAAATCCATTTACCACTGCAATTTTTCTGCATCTTCCCACTTTTTTCTCTGAATATTAACATGTATACTTACTTACAGATAAATCAACAACATTTGAATGGCAGTGCAAAAACAAGGGCGCTCCTAAATGTCAGTGACAAGAATGTGCGAGTAAATCCAACTACAGACCACTATGTGATGCCCGGTTGGACCACAGGGGGCACTGATGTGATACATGAGAAAGAAACAGATGAGAGTTGAGGGAGAGTGTGAGAGACAGGAGGAAAAAGAGTATGGGGTGGGAGAAAGAGGAAGGGAGAGAGTCAGAGCAGGAGGGAGAGGAGGAGAGGTGCAATGAGGCAAGGCTACAGGGATGAACGCAAAGAGTCTCTCTCCCTTCATTTTTTCAATATCCCCTCCTCATGAAATTTCATTTGGATTGTAAATGTTCAGTAATTTACCATCATAAATGTGTAATGGGCCCCTGAATCCAATGACATTGTGCTGGCTAATCAACTCATTTGAAAATGAATATAGATCTATTAAAGGGAACTCAGCATTTCCCCTTTGTTAAGACTGGCATGCTGTCAAACATGGGAACACTTCCTAAAAGGGAGATTCTGGTAAGACAGATCCGCTTCTAGGAATGGAAAAATAATCCACTCATCAGTTGTTTTGATCTTAAACAGAGATGACGGTCTAATATTAACTCCTTGTGCTAAATTCTGATTTGTTTTGTCGCTAGAAAACTGGCAAGTAATCGACGAAGGAGAAAAGGGGCTCATTTAAAACCTCTTTCAAAAACTGAGAGTGGTGACAGAAACTTAATGATGATCATTTTAAGCTGGGAAAATATAGCAAAATTAAATTCTTGAATTTTAAATCATTTCTCAGTCCCATGGCATACAGCCACAAAAATCCAGAAAACACACAATAACACACGCACAAACGGATTATTGCTTCTTATCTGTGGGAGACAAGGCCCAAGGCACTACCTACAAACACTTAGTCAAGTTCAACAGCCAGTAGCAGCCAGTGATTCGTAGAAATAGAGCGAGAGGGAGAGTAAGAAATGTATATTTTAAATGTTTGGAGGCTGTCAGTGTGTGAATGGTTGGACTAACTCTTTAGGTAAATTAATAGTCTCCCAGTAAAAACCTAGTAAGTTCAGGACATAAAAGAAACTTAAAGTTTTGACTGAGAACAACACTTTTTCCCCAACCATAAACAAATTTCTGGACTAACCTGGGACATATGAGCAGTTTTCAAGTCCAGGAAACTGCTGGGGATAGGAGATATCCAGAGCTTTGGTGCTGCGGTCACAACTTCTTCATTCACTGTTGCTGCAAAAAATTAACCAAACAGCGAAGCAGAAAGGTTTCTTATGAGTTTTGACTCTGCTTTTTAACCATCTGTGTTTTTTTGGGGTTTTTTTTTTCTGAAACTTGTAAGAGTAAAAGACATCCTGAAGGTAATTCTTCCGCTTGTGTCCAGTCAGGTCTGTCCTTTTAGTGTGGTACAGGATAAATGTCTTCAGACTGCTAAAGAAAAATGAACAGCCATCTGGGATGTGGCCTGAGTGACTGAATCTGAATACATTCTCAATCTGTCCCCAGTCTGTTCACACCTGTTCTCAGGGCTGTTTACTTGTGATCTGATCACCAGGGTGCATGTTAGCACCAAGTCTGAACATGACCTCTGTCTCACCCATCAAAAAAATAGCTTATGCATTCTTATTTTCCTGCAAATGTTTCCTTTAATTTGTTAAAAAAGACAACAATGAATTGCTAATACTAGTTAGTACTAATTTATATTTATAACAAAAACTATACAAATATGCTTTATTAACATGTTCTAATTTAAAACAGACCTTGCACAGAAGGCCAAAAGACTCACTGCACTGCATGTCTTGTTCTTTTTCTTCATCTTCTCCTACTCTTTCTTTTATTCTCTCCCTCCATCAAAACTCTGCCCCTTCCCCACTCTAGGTCTTGATGCAGCAATCAAGGCGTAGAACTCATTTATCAGGTCTGAGGGCGGCAGGGGGTGTATTATGTGCTGGTGGGGGTGCTTGGTTAGCCTGAATGCTCAGCTTCAGGCTACTGCCCTGTTGTAAGGTCATTGTAATTAAGTTTTGGCTCACAGTGGTGGTCTGTGCCTTTGAGGTTCAAATGTCTTTCCCCTCCATCTCATAAAAGTTCTTTTTCTGCTCAATTTGATTATGAGATCATACAAAACAGCCTTATCCCACACCAAATATAAGGTTCCATCTGTGAATATTGATTTATCTGTGGACTCAGTTGGGTTGGAATGAGTTAGATTCTCTTAACTTCCTCAGTCATTACTTTGTGGAAATAGAATATTAGAGTTTCAGTGATTGCTGCAAGTGGGAAGCGCACGAGCTCGGCCGAACACTTAAGATTGTTAATCTAAGATCCAGAACTTGTTCTAACTTCAATTACAGGAGTCTGTACTGAGAAAGTAAAAAAAAAAAAAAAAAGAGGAGATGACCTATTGATGCATTTATGGTTTATCTTTGCCATCTTCCTCTTGAACTCCATTTCTCTTTTTTTGCCACCTCTTGCATTTCTTCCAACTTGTGGGCTGAGAAGTAGAGAATACATGCTGCAGTCAGTGTCAGCCTCTCCACACCTCCACAACTCTCACACAAAAGTGAGCAGAAGTTACACACCACATCAAACACAGTCCAGTAAAAGCAGTCAGCTCGGTCAGGCCCCTCCCTGGTAGCAAACTGGTCCAGATGTGGCTGCTGTTTGCCAGCCACCACAGCTCTGTTCTGTGTGCGTCACAGCTCTGAGCGCCCCAGGTGTTGAACATGCAGACCCGGCCATGCACTGCCGGCCTTTTCTCCCTTCTTTTTTCTCTTGTTGATGATGGATGGGTAACAGACTTATTTCTTTTCAGCTGTTAAAGACCTTCTCACCCACTAATCACAGTGCAGACTAAAAAAAAAATCTTAAAAGCTCCAACTTAACATAAAATGTGCATCATGATTACTGAATTACTAACATATCGTGATTACTGACTTGTTTATTTGTGCCTGTTACATTTCAATTTTCTTATTTATGTGTGCTTAAGCCAAGAGACTCCTCAAAATATTGTTGTGCTTGCACAATGACAATTAAGATCTTGAATCTTAAATGTGGGTGTCCACTGTTTCACTGTTTTTTACTGTGGTCCTAAAACCTTTTTTTTTTTTTTTTTTTTTTTTTTAGAGATTCTAGTCAGCATTTCTGAAATTTAACATGTGACACAATGACAAAAACTCAGAGTTCATGTGAGATTAGAAAACAGTTAAAAACAGCATAGTAAAAGGCTTCTTACAGTTTTTCCAGGGCTGAACACGTGCTTGGAAAAACCCACATTGTTACATAATAGCAGAGGCCCAGATGAGGGGCCACTGACTGGTGACGCTTCACTACTGGATATGCAGTTGTTGTTCTTTCCCAAAACCCATGCACATCTGTCCAAACACACACATAAATACAATTCCATCACTTCAGAGGGCTTTAATTTTCTTGAGATTGAGCCTAACTGCCCTAAACTTGCTATAACCTTACTCTGAAGTCAAACTCAATTTCAAGACTTAACCTTGTTGTACCTGCAGCATCAATAATGCAAGAGAATGCGTGAAACAGAGACCACCATATGATGCTCATTGAAAGATCCAGGACTCTACATGAGAGATTCTATAGCATGTATTAGTCCGTCGTTTAAAAATAAATAAATTAATAATAATAATAATAATACTAATATTAAGCAAGTCCCCATTAAATATTGTTCATTTCACATACTTTTCTTACAACAACAAATGCATGCCTCAGGAATCTGAGGAACTCAGTTGAAAAAACTATAAAATTTCACATGTTAGGAGAAAAAAGATAAATTCCTACAAATTGGAACACATTTCTAACATTAAACATGTAATTACCTTTCTATGCAGGACCCTGGATCAAATAAAAATCTCTATAAAATCAATGGTCCATTTCTATTCCCAATTTTGGGTGACTAAGGTTCAGCTGCAGATCCTACATAGGCAGTCAAGGCCAGATTTTTCTGTCAATGTCAGAGATAAAATGTCAGAGTGGGTCCCCATCATTTCTACGCTGGTGGTGCATAGAGTGAGCCAGAGTCTACACACCATTTAACCAGCACATCAACCAGTTCACCCAGTTGCCTGGCAGATGCCCCACTCAGAGTACTGAAAGCAGTGTTTATGCCCACAACTGTGGCTAAAGACGGGTAATGCTGACATGAATTTAATACCCAATTAAATCTAAAGGTGAAAAATGAGGACTTTAGAGCAGTCTGCAGAGCATCATCAAGTACATGCTTTTTTTGAACCCCTAGCTGGTAATACTGTGAGCAAAGGAATAACAACTCAAGAACAATTCAGAAAGGTCACAGGTAATTATAGAACCTACTGAAGATTTAGCATCTTACATTGTGGGTAAAAGTTATGTACATGCTGTGGTAAACAGCTGAACATTATGCTTTTTCTTGTTTGTTTTTTTTAATCAAACATATCTATTTCAAGGTGGGTAATGAATGTTTGATCTCTGTGACAAGATGAAAACAGTCACCCAGCAATGCACGAGGCTCTTATTCAGCTTACATAACATAGTAGGATTAATACTTTTTTTTTTGCCTCAAAATGCTGCTCACACATTTAACAGTGGGCTGAGCGGCATTTCAACTAGCGGTGTACTGTGGCATATCTTTGAACAACCAAACAACTCAAGTGAAGTGCCTGCAGTCCTTTAAGCACTTTATCCTCAGAGCTTCATTGGGCAACAGACAGGCAAAAAGACAAAAACAAGAAAAAAAAATGCAAATGAACTCTTCAACACTTTGACATGCCATTCAAATCCACAACAACAAAAAAAAAAAAGAGGCAGAGCACATTTAAAATGTTTTACAATGCAAGACTCATAACTGCACTTTGCAACAATGGGTTGAACAGAAACAAAAGGATGCAGGAAATGTTTAAGAACAAGCCAGAGAGATATGTTCTTTTTTTAAGGCTTCATGGCATCGCTTTGGGGATTCCATGTGTCTCATCATCTTGTTTAGAGTGCATTAGCAGCCAATGACACAGCCTCCCTTCCTCCTCATTGCTCTATTTTTCTTGTTGTCGGGGAGATTGTCCTGAGGCAATAAAAGCAACCATCAGCACTCCTCCTCCTCCTCCTACACCTCCTCTTCATGCAGAGATACGCCAGGGCCTAATTTTCCATCAGTAAAGCATGAAATCAAGAGAGAATGCCACACAACAAGCACTCTTATGAGGGGACACATTGCAAGTTCACCTACCCACACAACGATGCAGACACACACACACACTTGCACTCAACATATTGGAGCAGAGATACATCCTGAATACTGAATAAATTATGAAATCAAGTGGATGCTAAGCCAAAGTGACAATCAGGGGACTGTTGATGAGAGTATAAATGTGACTTTGGTAGATGCTTTTACAGATTTTAATAGAATTATTAGATTGTTGTTATATTTCAAGGCTTTGACGCAAAGTTGATTTGAGTATTTTTAACTAGCCACTGTGTTTAGCCAGTGCAAACCAGTAAAAAAAAAATTAAAAAACAATAAATCCATTATAATCTCTTATGAGGTCTGGGTCAGTTTGGGTTCTTCATACATCAACAGCTCAGCAGCAAAGACTGCCTCTACAATCACCATACCACTCTGCTTGTTCAGCTGCATCTCCACAATGTTCTCAACATGAGTGTTTTTAAAAATCTTCACCTCCCTTGAAGATTTTTAAAAAATGCATGTTTTTGTCTAATTTTCACGTGGCTAGAGAGACATAGTATTCAACATGCCTTCTCTGTCTGCTGGTTGGTGTATACTCACCTGCGTGTGCACGCATATGTCTGTGTGCGTGTGTGTGCATCAGGGTGTGATGCTATGCTGACTTTATCACTGTGTGCAATACAGAAAGCATGCAGAGAGAAATGACACGCTGTGGTGTCAGTAAGATAAATAACATCAGACTATTTGGTTTTTTACTACAAGGACAAAGTATAAACCTGTTTTAGAGGAAATGTAACCTTCAGGCTTCAGTGTTTTGGCTCCAGGTTGCATCTTACAATCATTTCGTGAAGCTGTTCATATGTCAACTCTTCATTCCTCACCCTTACGATAGAATATAGAGCATTTCATAATTTGTTGTCATCTCATGTGGAAATTCTTTATCCCATTTTAAAGATATATTTCTGTGTGAACAATGAAGGGAAGCTGGAATTTAAAAAAGTTAAATCACAAACCAAATTTGTTTTTTTTTTTTAATTACATCCAACTTGAGGACATTGCCTCAATGTGTTCTTTATTTGCAAACACTTGAAAAAGCAAGAATACTTCACATAAACAAAACCAAACATAAATACAACCTCAGTTAAGGTACGCATGACATATTACACCAAGTTATCAGTATTTGGTGTCACTAGCAATGCTCATAAGAGAAGTAATGTTGCCTATTAAGTTGAGAAAGGTTGCAAGATCATTTCCAAACAACCTGTGAACTCTACCTTTCACCTGAGTCCAGGTGAAAGGTAGAGTAAAGGTGAAAACAACGGTGGAAAAAATTCAAGACAGTTCTCAAACTAAGCGAATGTGTCTCAAGGTGAAACCGTTCAATGCTCTATAAAATTGCTAAAAACAGAAAAGCTACATCTACTACTCTACAGGCCTCAGTTAGCATATTAAATGGTAAAGTTAATGATGGTACAATTAGAAAAAGACTGAACAAGCATGGTAATTTGGAAGTGTTACCAGTAGAAAACTTCTATTAAAAAGACAACAGTACAGGTTTGTAAAACTGAATCTGAACAAACCACAGACTTCTGGAGCGTACCTTGAATAAATGAGACCAAAGAAGGGATTTTTGATCATTACTCATGGCACTGCATTTGATGAAAACCAATACAGCATATCAGCACAAACATCTCATGGTGGTGGAGAGGTGATAACTTGGTGCTTGTTTTACAGCTACTGGACTTAAATATCTAAGAGCACATTCACACCAGCTCTTTTGATTTGAGTCTGCTTCGTCTGGTGTGAATGCGCAAACAAACTCTGATTCTGATCAAAGAAGCGGACTCTGGTCTACCTACAAATGCAGGTCTCAGTCCGCTTCAAGTGAACCAAACACAGGAATCAGACTACAAAGCAAAGGGGATTGTGGGTTCAACACGGGGCATTGTGGGTAAACAAAAACGAAACATTTGTGTGTGTGGGACAATAGGTGGAGAAATGGCTTGTGGTCAGACGTGGAAAAACATGGTAGAAGTTCTTATTAAATATGGTCAACCCAGGACCGTTATGATCTGATGCAGCTCCATGCTACTCTTATATGCTGGAAACATAAGTTGTCCTGCATTAACCAATAGATGAACAAGTTTTAATCTTCGTTGTGTGTCTCGTCATCTCTTTCAGTAATTCTTGATGCAGCGCCACCTACAGCGAGGAGTGGAATACATTATTTAAAAGGTTCAATTTCTTTTAATATGTGTAGTGTGAAAGCAAACTCGGTCCAGAAGAATGTTGCAACCCCCCAAATGAATCAAGTCCCCAATTGTACTGATTCTAGCAGACTATCCTGGTGTGAATGAACCTTTATAGACATTGTGTCAACCATGAACTTCTCTGTATACCAAAGTATTCTAGAGCCAAATGTGAGCCCATCTGAATGATGGAAAAAGTTTGATTTATGTAAAAGGTTTTGCAAGTTTCTGAATTACAGGTACTTTAGTGTCTTAGTTTTTCACAACACACTATTTCAGTGTTTTGACCTAGTTTTTGTAAAATAAGTAAACTGACAAGGAGCAATATTTTATTGATATTAATATTTTATCTGGTAAGGATCAGATTATTATTCCACCAATGAACAAATGCCCAGCCAGAAAACCTGACGCCGGCATCAAAACTTACACCTGAGCCGGTCTTTATTTTAAATCCACATCTATCTAAATAAACACATATCCCTTTCTTTACTTTTGTAGTATCACTGCTTAAAAGTCATAAATGAGCTCTTAGTACATTCAATTTTCCTTTTGTTGTCATGAATAAATAAGCAAGAAAGCCATTTTTGACACAGCTAAACTTTGACCCCCTTTAACTTTTTATTTTCTTCCATACTTTCTGTATATATTTGTGCAGCAGAAGAAGATATAAATGAATCCAAATGCCAAATGCCTGTCCACACAAAACAAAAGATAATCAGGAAAGCAGTGACTTGCATTAAGGGACAAATATAACCAATGCCAGTCAGAATAATTACCTGTCAAAAGGGGACAAAAAGATGAGATAATAACAGAAGAGCACAAAAAATGCTCCTGACATGGGTTAAAAAGGGCAAAGCATTGCTTTTTTAAGTGACTATAAAAGAAAACACAAACCAGCTGCTAGAATAAACTGAACCAAATAGTATCACTTTTCTGTCAAGTGAAAAAAATAAGGCAGATAGTTATTAGGACAGCAACACTGACAAACACTTCAGACAGTGGAGAAGTTTCTCTTCTACACACAAACACAGCGAGAAGAAACAGATCTCAGAGTGCTGACTGACAAAGATGCCCTGCAATATAGATGACGAGAACAAAGCTTCCCATAACAAACTCCAGTCATATTGAGACGATTTCCTTTTCAATAATGAATCGCCATCAGCATTGCGCGTCAATACTGCCTCTGTGTTGTGTGTGCCAGCATGTGTATGTGTTTGAGAGAGTAAGACAGAAAAAAAAAAATCTATCTTCAACGAGAACAAAACTTCTATATTTAATCTGCACTGAGAACAAGCAGGCATGCAAAGTCAAAAACAAAACGGGGATGGCAAGCTGAGGCTTTCTGTGGCATGCAAATCACATCCAGACCAAGCAGCTGCTGTGAGCTTATCCCCTACATCTTTGTGATTGACAGGATTTTTAAATTGTGTAGATTATAAATATTTATAATTGACTTAATATTGACTGTATTCTCTATGTTTGGTTGAACTTGTGTGCATAAAAGAAAAAATAAGGGGCAAAAAATAAAGCTTCAATTAAAAAAAAATAAGAAAACGGCACAATGAGACAATGTGGTTAATTTGTGCCTCCATCTTCACATAAATAACCTTCCCTGTGTGCCATATAATGTGTTCATGAGTGTATGTATGAATTTTCAGAAGGCTATTGTTCTCGCTGAGGAAAATTGCCATCAAACTTTCTGCAGCTGTTAAAGGAAGTTTGACTGTTTTTAAAGGGGTGGGCACAGTCACAGCCTTATTAAAGGTGACATTTGGAAGCATTTCCCAAAAGTGACACACTAAAAACACCAGAAGTTAGTTTAATCATGCCTGGGACATGAGCCCAGTTCAGAGAAAGGGTAAATATTCAGAGCAGTGTTGGAGAGTTAGAGATTGTTTATGCTCTAGTCTATCACAAACACACTATTAAGCAAAACTGCACAACAGCCTGTGGCCACATCTTCCTATGTAAGAAAACACTGATTTAATTTGAAGGCTTTCTTTATTGTTCTTTTCTTTCAAAGGAATTTAAAACTTTAAGATAAAAAAACAACTGAAAAATCCCCCAAAAATGAGTCATCTTGCAGTCCAGGTCCAGCAGAAAAGCCTCTTCTGGATGGAAAACAAGCGCAGGAAGTTCTGCAAGTGCAGAAACAAGTTGCGCACATCCTCTAAGAAATTGAAATAACTTTTGCCTTTGATTGAAATTGCACTGTGTGAGCTCACTACACAGTGTAAGCCCTCTCTGTTTCTGTCTGTCTAACTCTCCACATCAAAAAGGCCATCTGGAGTAGAAACGTCCAGCCAACACACCATGTACTCCCATCTGATCCACAAGTTCCCTCTGCCCGGCATCTAGACACAGCACTGCCCACTGTCTTCATCAATTTTCCCCTTTGATTTCATCACTGAGTAAAAACCAAAGTGGCATTACAAAGTTTTATGTTGCAGCGCAGTGAGTTTTACAACTGAAAGATGTGATCGAATATGACAAATGTTTCTCATTAAACACTGTGTTGCCAAACAAATACACAAGGATTTACTGTAACTGTTTTAAATCCCACAGAGCATTAGGATTTAAAGTGAGCATGAAACACAAACCCTTCAAGCAGATTAAATTTCAAATCAAGCAGGCCATGTAAATGATGTGGTGACAGGGGGCCCAGTGCAATTAGCATGCCAGGCTAGTGTTAAAGCAATTAGGCAAAACAGACGGCAAGAGCACCAGGGCTAAGCATGGGAAGGGAGGAAGGACGAATATTTCCATATTGTTCTTCAGGACATGAGTGCATGTGTGCCTGTGTGTCTGTGTGTGTGCATGTGCAGTTTGTTTGAGGTCGTCTGGCCCTCAACTTGTTTGTGGATTTCTCAGAGGGAATCAGAGGTTAATGGGAACTAGACTTTGTTTACTGACAGCCTACCCAAGCATTTTGGAGAGCAAAGGGAAGGGTGGGGGTGACTCTCAACAGCAAATACTGTCTTCCTTGTAACTAAAAGAAAAAATGAAAAGGGAACTTAAAACACAGAGTCTCATGTCGCTGCTTAGGGGAATCACAAAAACATTTACTGGTAAACAAGCCCAGAGCGGAAACTCTGGAAACCACTTTGGGGAAAAAGCACATTCATTTGGGCAAATCTCTCAGGTGGAGCCATCAAAAGCACACGTCTCTGTGTCGGCTTGTACGAAGAGACGTGGCAGAAAGGACCACCTGGAGACGAGAAGTGACATTCGTTTGAGCGTAAATTACTCAAACAAGCATGCCAGGGAATGGCATTTAATACTTGATGTTTCCCAGAGGGAACGGTGGAGGATGCCTTTAATTCAAACACGAAGTTACGATACACAGACACCGCTAAAAACAAACATACACTACAGTGCACAGGAAGCTGTGTATGGTGAGATGAGGCCCTTTTGGGATGTAAAGTAGGACAATAACTTATCTTTGTCTTTTATAATGTGGGAAGAAATGTAGCAACAAGAAGTGTAAAAGACGGCTTTTATTCTGTTCTTTCAGTTGTTACATTTTCTTCCAGTGTATGTACTTGTCTTCTGTGCACAGCACAATATACTGTACAATAAATACTCTGCAGCATACAGTAAGTGATAGGCTTAATGCACAGACCACATTTGGCCGGTCCTTCAACAAGAGACTGTTTATAGGGAATCCAAATTCAATAAATAAATCAATAAATCAGCCCTATAATAAATCCTGTATTTATGATCCCATTCTTATCTAATTTATCTTGCATATTCAGATCTTTTAGTGAGGTAATGGTTAAACCAACGTGCTGGAACATCTCACAATGGGAAATGTTAATCAGCTACAGATCAGTAACAATTTGTGCATAAAAATTAACCTTGAAGAAATTAAATCTTCAAGAAGTAAAAAAGATTAGAGTTCACTCCGTATAAGACTAAGTGGGCAAATAGTTCAACTTTTTTTACGCCTTTTTCTGAACAAAAATAAGAAAAGAGAAGAAATCATTAATTTCTATATCCTTAAAGGAGAATGGAATCATTTCATTAGCACAAAGCTAAAGGCCAAAATCCTAAATAATATTGGCTTGCTTTATTACTCATCTTAGTTAAGCTAAATATCTAAACTGTGCTAATCATGGTCAACAATACAAGTTTTAGAGAACCATATGCTGCCATCACTGCCATCTAGAAAATATATTTTTCAAGCAAGGTGTGGCTCATTTCAACAAGACAATGCCAAACCACACACATTCTTAACACTATGGCTCCTTAATAAAAGAAAAATTTTAAAAAGTAGTGCAAGTGCTTAACAGGCCTCCCTGCACCTTTAAAAATATCTGGAACTTTTTGCTGAAATCCTATAATGTAGCAAGAATGGGAAAAAAAATCTATAAGAATTTCACATTTTTAACAGGAAATAAATGTGAAGGTAAATTATAGAATGTATGCAAGGAGATTTTTTAGATTATTTAAAATAAACATAAAACAAAAAACAAACAAACAAACAAAAAAATAAACCAGCAAATTAAAGGTGCAATAAAAAAAGAGAAGTAATACAATTTTCTGACTCTGAGTTTTGCTCTATTAATCAACATTGCTTTTCAGAGTTCTGATGGTTAGTTGTATACTTTTGTGTCCCTGTCAAATTTTTGTGTGTAGAAAAGGCCAAAACAGAACTATTTTTAAATGCATGTCAGAGGTTCCTTGATACCAATTGCTAATGCATGCTGAAGAGACTCTTAATTACAGAACTAACAGCAAATAAAATCTTCACTTTAAGTTTGCTTCAAAGCTCACTGCACACAAACAAACGTGTGCAATGAAAAGACAAAAAGCAAGGCTCTTGTCAACTTGATTGTTTCAGTTTACATTTTCATAAATGTACAATTAGCATTCAAAGTCCTCATGGGATTAAAAAAACACAAAGTAATCAAAGCAGACTAAGACAGAAACTGTAATATTCCTATTTTTGCATTCACGTATTTTAACTTCACAATAAGTGATTAATGTGCTCTAAAAAGAAAGAAAGAAAACGGCTTATATATAACTTTGAGAGAAATTCTTCAAAGCAATATAAATATAAGCTTTAAAACAGTAGTAATATACAACTCAATTAACTAAAATTTAGGTTAAATTAAATTTCCAAAGAGAGTATTAATTAGTTCCTGTTCAAGTCACCATCATGAATGTATACAATGTAGTACAATCTATCAGACTGTGTAGCACCATATGGTCGACATGGCCTATGGGCTTTATGGGAATTACTTCATGAGTGGAATCTGAGACAAGCAGAAGGGGCAGTGTTTTGTTTAAATTGTAGAAACAGGGTTTATAGATTGAAGAAGAGAGACTACAAAAGAAAGAGAAGCTGATCATGAAGAGAAGAGTCACAGAAAGAAGGGATGTCATGCCTGACAGAAAAAGAAAAAGGCATCATCACTTAGAAGTTTGGCTGATAGCCACATGGAATATGGGACATGAAGGAGTAGACTACTGTATCCTAGTAACACAAAGACCAATAAAAAAATAGAAAAAAAAGGATGAATGCAATCATTCCCACACTGGGTAACACTTTCCTGCAAAACAGGAAAGATGACAGTGCCGAAGGATGTTTCACATAACAGCTGTGATCCTGTTTGATGGTAACTTGCTCACAGCTAAGGCCCCTTTGGAAGAACTCAAGTTCAACCAAGTTTAAAAGATTAAAGGTAAGTTACAGACGAGAATGCTATAAAACAGCCAAAATAACAAACCTGAGGAACAGCATTTAAATTGTGATTCTTCCAGCTGAATAAAGCCACTTGGTGAAATATCAGGAACGACTGCTCGTAGGATGCAATCATCAAAGCTCGTGAAAGAATTGTTCCGAGTACATGAATACTTTGAAGGGCTTAAGTCCATCCATCTGTGACTTTTCAATGTTGCTTCTTCATTTCCTTGGACCTCTCTATGTCTACAATGGTGCAGACAAAAGGTGAATAAACATAAAAGCATTATGTATTTAAAAGTAAGTCATTTTGTTCATACTTTACATTTGTGACTTGATGTGCTCTATAAGACTGTGTTCTAACAATGGAAGCAACTGTAAGAGGAAGCTATGAATTAACAATATAAATGTCAGTTAATAAGAGATAAATGAAAGCTGGATTGTTGTGTGACTGCTAAGCCTGTTCTTAGGTAAACACAACTGTATAGGGAATAAACCTTAAAGGGGCAACCAACTCAACTGACATGGGTCAACCAATCAAATTGACTCATATCAACCTAGGGCCTTCACCATGAGTTTTGAACCACACAAACAGTTAGTTAGTAAAATATGTACTTGTATCTACTTTCCGACATTATTTACAGCCAAAAGTACAAATAAACAACATAGCAGTTATTAGTGAAAGTAATAGTTTTATCTAAACACCTTTAATGGTAAAGAGGCTGTCAAAGCTAACTCTGGTCACAGATTGAAATGATGTCATTTCCCACGCGACTCTCCCTAATCACCTAAAACTGTGGATAGAACTGGTCAGTTGTTCAGAGAGACTTCGTAAACATTGTATTCTAGTGATGATCTGATAGATATGGATAACCAGCACAAACAAATCACAAAAGATCTGATCATGCAACCTAAAAAGTATATCACACATTACAAAAAAAGAAAAGAAAGAAAGAAATCAAAATCCAAAGAAGCACTGGTAAGATTGACAGAATTGTGGAACAAGGTTTGATGAAACTGAATGAGAATAAATCTCATCTCAGGTGCAGTCAGTAGGTGGAAGAAAGTGGTTGTTTGCTCTCACCTGTCATATGCAACCATTTCCCAATTTTCAGACTATCATGAACAAGGTTCATGCTTAGAAACAAAGGGCCCGCTAACAAAGCTTCCCATAGAGAATTGACTGTGGACTTGGTTGCTATTTACATACAGATGCACTGGCAGGAATTTGCATAATGTTTTTTGTAGCTGGGTTCTCAGGGGAGCAGCATTGTAACATATTGGTGCCTAATGAACTCTGAAAAAAATTGATTTTCCACAGAGTAAATTAAGAAATGCATTATAGCTGTTAAAGCAATCTTGGGGGAAATCGGAGCCTTCCTCTGCTAAACTATGCTTGATAAGTAATAAATTACATGTTACACTTATTTGCTTTAATTCATGCTAATTTTGCCCAATTAATGTATCACTGTAGTTCTGAGGGCAGCCACTGGAGATTTAATTATTTATTGGATTTTGGTGTGTGTATGTGCTTGTGTTGTATTGTTGGCATATGATGCATCTGACTACAGTAAGTACTGTTTGTTTGTGGATAAGGGTGTGACGGAAAACAGAATTTCCAATTTGGTATGAACCTTTTGTAGTTATGTTTTGGTGGAGAGAAAATAAAAATATTATCTATTTTATTTATGAAGTAAGACTATTCAAAAGATGGGTCTTTTAAGCACAACCCCAATTTCAGTTTGTGTAAAATGTAGATAAAAACAAAGTGCAAAAATAAGCAAATCTCATCTATATCTTATTCCCAAGAGAACATAAGAGACATATCAGATGGACATTTAATTTCAGGCCCAGACTCTCCTGTGTAGTCATGCAGTATGTGGTTTAGCATTGTCTTGCTGAAATATGCAAGGCCTTACCTGAAAGAGACGCTGTCTAAATGGAAGCAGATGTTGCTCTAGAACACCTGTACTTTTCAGTATAGATGGAGCCTTCACAGATGTGCAAGCTGCCTATGCCATAATGAAACTCTACACCATCAGGGATACAAGCTTTTGAACTGTCCACTTAAAAGTTGAATGATCCCTCCCCTCTTTAGACTGCAGGACATGGCATCCATGAAAAGAATTTCACATTTCGACTCATCCGACCACGGAAAAGTTTTGCACTTTGACTCATACCATTTTAAATGAGCTTTAGCCCAGAGAAGATGGTGGTGCTTTTAGATAGTATTCAAATATGGTTTCTTCTTTGCATGATAGAGCTTGAAGCTACATTTGTGGATTCCATGGTGAACTGTGTTCACAGACAGGGATTTCTGGAAGAGCCCCTGAGCCCATGGGGTGATGTCCAGCACAGAATTGTGTCTGCTTATAATACAGTGCCAACTAAGGACCAAAATACAATTAAGACGACGTGATTCCTCCTGACTCTCTGAATCTCTTGATAATTTTATACACTGTATTTGGTGGGATCTTCACAATTTTATGTTGAGGAACATTTTCTGAAATTGTTTCACAAACACAGTTTGTTAAAGATTGGTGAACCTCTACTCATCTTTACATTCCAGAGACTCTGCCTCTCTGAAATGCTCCTTTTATCCCTAGTCATGTTACTGACCTGTTGCCTATGAACCTAATCAGTTGTCAAATGCGTTTCCAATTGTCTTCCATCTGTGCTGACTATTTTTCTAGCCATTTGTTACTCCTGTTCCAGCTTTTTTGAGATTTGTTGCTGCTATCAAATTCAAATTGAGCTTCCATGAATTATTTCAACATTGGATATGTTGTTTATGTTCTAGTGGGAATAAAATATGGATTTATGAGATTTACAAGTCACTGCAATGTTTTTTGTTTATATTTTGCACAGCATCACTGTTGTAGTTCTTTGACTTACTTCTACTATAAGTAATGTTAACATATGAATAAAATACATTTTCTGTGTTGTACAGTATATGAATTGATTATGTCCCTTGAGATAACTTTGTTGAGAATTGCTGCTATACAAATAAAGCCCAATTTAATTTAATTAAATATCTAAATGTCTGGGTTTGCCTGAAATAAGGTTTAAAAAAAATCTCATTTAGTGAGGTTAAAATTTGCCATCTACTATAACATCCCAGTAACAGGTCAGAATAGAAATATCCAGATTCCTTATTTTTATTTCCAACCAACTTTCACTTCAAATCTTCCTTATTTTCTTTGCTGTGAACAGCAATTTCTCACTAGCAGTTCTAAATCTAACCAAAGAGAAGATGATGCACCTCTATCAGTATTTTAATATTTCATATCTCAACCAAAAAATTCAGCTTTTTTTTCTCCTGTCAGAGGTTGAACATTTTGAGTTTCCATTTGTCAATGAATGCACCAACAGTAGCCAAACAGCAGTATTCCCATCACTAAAATAAATATATCCAAATGTTGGTGAAACACTGATCATTTTAGTAACAACTTCTATTGCCTCTAGAAACAAAACATAGAGGAACAGGGCAACACTATTTACCACCATCAGGCCATCATGTTACTTCTGCATTTCTATTTATGGTTGTCTGTACAACCTGGGCCAGTTGAACATAGGACTCCTGATGACGTGCCTAAAACACAAGGAATATTAAAGCATTAAAACAGCAAATCAAGAATTTGTCTTTAAGCTTAGTGTGTGGTAGTAAGCTGAGACTGGTGAGTAAGCTCTCAGGATGGGTACTGTTTACCTTTTCATATTGTAATAGTGTGCTTTAAGAGTTATTGAGTGAATCTATGACAAAATTCATGTTTAAAGAATAGGGCAAAGGTGTATACTGATCCATAGTGAAACAATTAACTGATCTCCCTAAAAACTGCCTGTTTGCATGTCACATACATTAAAGAATTTGTGTCAATGTGTGAAAAGTGGCATTATGTATCTCCTTTAAGGCACTCAAATGCTGCTTAGTAGATACACATTTATCTGCAAAAAGCTTCATTCACATTTTTGGATGCATCAGACGAGCATCTCTACTACAAATTCAGGACAATGTTTACTGAGGTAATAAATGGGGTAATTTTCACTTAGACAGCTTAACAATTCAACTTTATTTTGCTGCTACAGAAGTCACCCCTCCTGTTTTTCATTTCATACAATGTAGTCATAAGGTATTTTCCCAATGGCTTCATTTTTCAGACTTGGAGACTTCTTGTATGAAGTTTGTGCTGAACCTAAAGGTGTGCTATAGATGCTGGACAACATAGAGCTGTTAACACACTAAGCTGGGAAATTTCTATTATAAACACAAGGCAAGGCAAGGCAAGGCAGTTTATTTGTATAGCACATTTCATGTACAGGACAATTCAAAGTGCTTTACATAAAACAAAGACATTACAGATATTTAGAATAGTAAAAGGCATCAACACATAATCAACACATAATCACAATAAAATAATAAATTACATTAAAATGATTAAAAGCAAGATAAGTTAAAAAAAAAAAAAAAAAAAAAGTTACCGTGCAGATTTCATGCATAGGCGCATGAGAAAAGAAAAGTTTTTAACCTGGATTTAAAAATGTCTACATTTGGGGAAAGTTTAATCTCCACTGGCAGTTTGTTCCATTTGTTTGCAGCATAACAGCTAAATGCTGCTTCTCCATGTTTAGTCTGGACTCTGGCCTGGACTAGTTGACCAGAGTCTTTGGATCTAAGAGCTCTGCTAGGTTTATATTCTCTGAACATATCACAGATGTATTCTGGGCCTAAACCATTCTGGGATTTGTAAATGATCAGAAGGGT
This sequence comes from Melanotaenia boesemani, assembly GCF_017639745.1. NCBI lineage: Eukaryota > Metazoa > Chordata > Actinopteri > Atheriniformes > Melanotaeniidae > Melanotaenia > Melanotaenia boesemani. Next base: position 18,289,480 of record NC_055704.1, on the reverse strand, counting down.
TTTAAAATCTATTCTGTGACTGACTGGAAGCCAGTGTAAAGATTTTAAAACTGGTGTGATGTGTTCAGATCTCTTAGTCCTGGTTAAAACTCTAGCAGCAGCGTTCTGAATGAGCTGCAGATGTTTAATGCTCTTTTTAGGAAGTCCTGTTAAAAGACCATTACAGTAATCCAGTCTACTGGAGATGAATGCATGGATGAGTTTCTCTTGGTCTTTCTGGGAGACTAAACTTTTAATTCTGTTGATGTTTCTGAGCTGGTAAAAAGCTGTCTTAGTGACAGCTTTGATATGGCTGCTGAAAGTCAGATCTGAGTCTATCAACACTCCCAGGTTACGAACTTGGTTGGTAATTTTAAGAGCCCGAGTCTCCAGGTGTTTGCCAATGCTGACCCTCTTCTCTTTGCTACCAAACAGAATAATCTCAGTTTTGTCTTCATTTAATTGTAGGAAATTCTCCCTCATCCAGGTGTTTATTTGCTCCAGACACTGACACAATAAGTCTATTGGACTGCAGTCATCTGGTGACAGAGACACATAAAGTTGTGTATCATCTGCATAACTTTGATAACTAATGCTATAGTTTTGTAATATTTTACCCAAAGGGAGCATATACAAGTTGATATACATATACAAGATAAAAGACTGAACTTCTTAGAATGAAAACAAATATTGTTACACAACTATTTGTGAACATTGTGAGGCATTTCATACAATATCATGTTTTTCTGTGGGTTTCTGTTTAAATTATAAGTACTGGTATGTGTGGACAAGTGTGAGTGATTGTCTGAGCAACAGAATAAAATCTACTGTCTGTTGGGACTTCCTAACAGAGGCCCAATTGTCTGGGGCTACAGACTGTCAGGGCTTATACTCTCTCTAACTTTCACATACACAAACACGCATTTGAACTACTTTTGGCTGTGTTCCTCCTCTTCCTTCCCCCTCCTCCCCTTCGTAGCTAGCTAGCAGGGTGAGTCACTGTTTACAGGCCTTTGCTTTGCTGTCCTATCACCCTGCTCTGACGCCACTTTTCCATTTAACCAGAACTCTGGCATGTGGTGACATGACAGCAGGCCTGGTTTTGCACCACCTCCTTGAACCGTCTCCTGGACCATCTGCTTTTGTCCACCAAGCTGCAGGTTTCTACCACTAATTTTTTATAGCATAGGCTTATCAGTATCAAATGATATTTCTATTTAATCTCAATAATCATGCATAGGAGCAGACAGATGGTTCAATAAGTTACATAAAAACTTTTTTGTAATTGTTATCAATCTATATACTGTATATAATGTATATACATTTTAAAAAGACAGCAATTTGTGATATTTCAGCCTCATTTTAAAATCATCTGGTAAATGATTTACATCTGAATGCACGTATGTATACACATACTGGAAGAGTCAGGCCGCAGCTGAATGGTCCTCTGAACATTTGGCAAAGCAGCTGGAAAAATTTACTGTGGATTTAGCCTTTTGTTTCACCAGCCTGCAAGAGAGATCGGGCCTCTGCTTCCATCCTCATAACCCACCACGCAAGACTCTCTCCAATCAACAGTAACACACAGAGCTGCTAATATAACATTCAACCGAAGAACTTGGTGAAAAATGTGCAGTTACATACTAAGGAAATCTGTGAGCATTACTACAAAAGAAGAAAACAAACAGGATGGCCTAGTTAGCAATAAGCCTGCGGGCAAACCTAATAAGAATTAAAACGAGTTAACAGTACTTTGTTTCCCCTTTAAGTAGTTCCTCTACCCATGCACTCACTTCTGAGACATCCACTAAGTATCCACCCCCCATCAGACCAATATTAAAAAGCTTAGCTGGCGATGCTTTTTCAAGTAAATTAGAGAAAACAAAATCTCCAAGATTAGTCAATTAAGTGGCACATTAGCCTGAGACTTAATTAAAAGATAGCAGGGCATACAGTCTTTAAGGATATAGAGAGGCGACGGGAGTGTTTAAACAGCAGATTGAACAAATGGCACTTATTAAAAACTTGACTGTGAGTCACTTGACACTTCACATATCCTCAGCACCTTGAGCTACATAAACAGAGTGTCAGCTCCCTGGGTTCCTGCTATGCAAATCTCCAGGATGAGGCAAAGAGAGGAAGTGCACTCGTCATATACCATATCTCTGCTAGGAACCGTCAAGATGCCCTCCTACAATCAGCAGCTTAGCAACCACAGCAACTAAAGAGAAGAAATTAAACTTGCCAAAAAGGAAATTTAAACTACAGTTAAGATGCATCTTGTTCTAGAACACTGAAAGTGCTTTAGTATGTTTGACTCCCAAGACGATTTATCCTCATGAATACACACCTCATCTGAGATAATATGCATGTGTGCATGCTTCGTGTCAACCTTTTTTTGAAAAGCATCCTTAATTAAACCTTTTGTTCTTCAAAAATGACAAAAAATCAGAGCCAAGCAGGCAAAAGGCAGTTATTGTGTCAGAGTGCTGAGAAGGAAGGTACACTAAAACATTACAGTTCACTGCTCCTGTTGCCATTTCAGCGTCACTTTCTATCCAGAACAATGCGACAGCTGACAGCTCACACCCAAGAATTATCACGCTAAACTGAATTATTTCTGCCACGTGTTAATTTATTAACAACCTGTGCATGCTCTAATGTAGCCTGCATTTGCATATACATTTTTAACCTGCAAGCTCGAGCGTCTTGGATATTCTTTCGGGGGCTGAGAATATTTCAAACTGTCTTTTGTTGCAGCGTGTTTGAATTTTGAAGAATGAGGTGGAAAAGAAAGAAAGAAAGACACATAAATCTCACATATGTCTGCAGGGTACAAATTCTTTAAGGGCAGATATCTGCACTTTATCACCTTGGAACATATGAGATGTGGCATCTTCAATGTGAAGCCTCCTCCTCCTCACTTGTTCTGTGTCTTGCTCACTGTCTCTCTTTCTGACTCAAAGAGGCAGCTATAACTTCAACTTCTGCTTCCAGATCACTTCAAAAACAGGCAAGTTGTCTTATTTAGGTGGCTCCCCAGGACTATTCTGTTAAAGAGGAGCAAACATACAGTATTTATAATCACCAATGGACTCTTGGGTTCAAACAATAGATGGAATATATAACTTCGAACAATCGCAGACATAGAATGTTGGATTTGTTCTCCAACACTCCAGTCTGTAAATCAGTTCTATACTTGATGCTTCTGGTGCTAAATTATACATGTTTTTAACATAAACTAAGACAAAATAAAGATAAGGGGTGTGAAAAAATTAAAATGGTAAGATTGATAATCAGCAAATGTAAACAACTCAGTTTCCTGGCGTTAACACCATGCCAAGGAGAAAATAAAATAAGCCATGATCTTTGGGAAACAATTGTTGCCACTCATCAATCAGGGAAATGGCTTGAGGTCATTTTCAGACAAAATAGAGTCCAGCATTCTTTAGTAAGAGACCACTCAAAACAGTTGGAGTGGACGTCCCAGCAACAAACGAACAATGTAATTTAAAAAAAGGAGACAAATGAAGTTGAAGTTTGGCCATAATGTACAACAGTTGGTAAATAGCCCAACACCTCATACCAACTGTCAAGCATGGTGGGGGAAGGGTGATGCTTTGGGCTTGTTTTGCATTTATCAAACCCAAGTACTTTGCACTCATTGAGTCAACAATGAGCGTCTCTCTATGCACAAGTATTTTGGATTCAAATGGGACGCCAACTGTCCAACAGCTAAAGCTTGGCCCAAATTGGGGTAATGATCCCAAATTCAATGGCATTACAGAAGGTGCAAGCTACTGAATCAGGGGATGTATTAAATTTTTCAAACACTGCTTCTGCTTAGTTTATGTTATCTAAATAATGACTATGTAATATGGCATGTGTTGTTAATCTAAGGTTGTATTTACCCAATTTTAGCCCAATAAATTAAAAGGATATACATTCTTTTAACATGACTCTACACACATAATAAAGACATCCAGGTATTCTTTTTAACTCGTGAGCACAAATAAACCCATAACATCTTTTTTTATGTGGCAATGTTACATTAAAATAAAGCAGTTACACTGAACCCTCAGAGAACAAACATAATTTACAGTTTTAAAAGCAGATGTTGAAGGCACACCTGTAAACTCTCTCCACGAACTGCATCAAATTCCCTGCGGCATGTGTACCAAACACCCTGCCAGTGCAGAGTTCCCTTTCTTTTTAATCTACACGGCACTTTACACATCATCACAAACAACCTGTCACCACAGCAGTTTGTTGCAGAAGAGCGTGTAAACAAAGATGCAACAGGAGATGTGTATATCTGTAACAGATGAAACAATTAAAGACACATGACAGGCAAATAAACACATTAAGGCAAAACATCTGGGGTTTTATTGCCACTATTGTGTTGTTGTTGTTTATGGGGAAGCTGGAAGAGACAAGCCTAATAACCAAGTCACTGTCTATAAATAAGAGAGAACATTATAACAGAGCTAACAAGTTATATTGTTTGTTTGGAAAAAAAGCAACACTATAAAGACTAAAAAAGCTTCAAGGTTACCTTTGAACAATATATGAAAAATGCTCAATGAATATGATTATTTGATCTTGTTTTTTTCCCCTTGTTGCAAAGCATGCTGTGTGTGTATGGGAGGCTTTGCCTGTCAGTCATGTTAACTCAATGTGAAGAGGATGCTCCATGCGGAAAGTTGAGTCCTATATATTTGCCACAAAGGCTGCTGTTATTAAGACCTTGATCCATGTTTTCTTTCTGCATGGAGGGAGGTACGCTCAATACTAACTGTGTCTCTTTGTCTGGTCGGGTTGGCTTGGCTGAGTTAGGTTAAGAGGACACAGCCTAGCTCTATAAACATCCCTTATCAAACCACCATGAGAAAAGTTCCCCATTTGTGTTTGTGTTTATGATAAATTTCGAGCACTTTTTGGGGGAAAATTAAAGTCTGATGTTAAAAAAGCCCAAAATATATATAAAAAAAAAGAGTCTTGTATTGTATTATTAACTTTTTCATCATGAAAATCCATGAAAATTGAGAAAAGAATCCCACTATGAAAGATATCCCTATTCCAAAATGAAATAAATGATTTTGATTTGTAATACTGCAAATGAAAGATGCATGAGAATACATAAGCCTACATAAACTGTTGTCGAACAAGCAAGCCTGCCAAACAACCTGCCAATCATTCACAAGATCCAGATGACTGGAGGCCAGTGGAGTACTGGTTCGTTTAAATGATGCTAAGAACAAACAATCAAAAGTGCTGCTTGGGAGACTGCAACACGTCCACATCGCCAAATGACATGTAACAATGGTGACATCTAATTTATAGCTCAAGGAGCATGTACAAGCAAATAAACAGGCATCCCTGATTCACACGTCCCTCTCAATTTGCCTCTCCCATGGTCCATTGCCTTTCAGATGCAGAGGCGAAAGGAAAATAGAAAAAGTTGAGAGCTTACAACTTTAAGCTGATGTCTTATTTACAGGTTTGAGTCTCCTATTTCTGTTTCTCTGTCTGTAAGCCTGAGCAGGCTTCCATAAAACACTAAGCTCCCTTATGAGACGCACATAAACACACCATGAATACCGAAGCCTCAACAAAAATATTCCACCTGCATGTACGGTTTTAAAGATGCCACAATATCAAGAGGATGTGAAGAATGAGGGGGTGTTTTCTTGAAAATGATTGATCTCCGTGTCTCTTTTTGTCTTTTCATTTCTGTCTGATTCTCTTGTTCTCGCGGGCAGATGTTGTAGGCGCCTTCTTCTTAGGGCACAATGCATGGCAGAAACTTTGAACCTTACTGTGTCTCATTCAGGGGTTTTCAAGCTCCAGTCTCGTGATCTTACTTACTGCCACATGTTATCTTTGCATCACCATGGTGAAGCCTCCAGGTAACAAGGAGATTAGAAGCAGTCAGAGGCCCATGTACAGTACAACAGCTAAGCTTTAGCAAAAGGGGGTCTTTAAATATTTAACGTATGAGCACGATCACACGTTGCATTTCTGGGTAGAGATAGGAACAAAGAATACAAATCTTTCCCTTGGAAATCATTTACATTTCATCGCAGAAGCTCTGTTCTGAGACTGATGTAATTTGTAAGTGTTGAATTTAAATTGTTGGTTACAAAAAGAAAAGTATACACATTTTTACCAGCATGTAATGATTCCTGCTGGTAGCAGAGAAACAAAAAAAATTGCTTTTGCTTAGTGTTCTGGGGTACTTTATAGAATTTCCATGTACTTTTTTTACATTTGCAACCACTTCAGGAATCTGTGCCAAAGAAAAAGCAAGCAAACAAATAACACGTGGTGTAAGAAGCGCAGCTTCTTCGGCCTCTTGTCAAAGTCAATTAGCGTTCTCAGGTAATGACCCTATTTGCATTGTAAACCAGGCCCATGTGTGAGAGGGCTAATGGGGCCACTACCTGAAGAGATTAATTGAAAGTGACATTACTTGAACTCTCTTCTTTCCTTTTTTTTTTTTTTTTGTTCTTGCACAGCCCTCTGAAGGATTGTCTCATCTTATTTTAATGTCATGCTGCAAGTCTAAACAGAGGTCAAATCTTTGCAAACTTTGACATGAAAGGGAAAAAAATATGCTGTGATTAACATGAGTATCATAAATCTTCAAAATGTCTTAAAATTTGTCATAGTGCAACAATGTATGTGCTGTGTGCAAAAATTGCTCACAGATGCTGACAGTAACTATATTATTACCTTTAATGACACACAACACAATAATATAAATGTATCAGAATGAATAAGCACAATTATAACAGCTGGGTAATGATGGCTATTATGGATCTTATGGATTGACAAAGAGGTGGGAAAGGGAAAAAAAACAGTCAGATCTTAACAAAAAGAAACAATTGAATGTCCCATACAAAAGAAAAAACAAACAAAAGAAACAGATGGCACACATTACTATTACCCCTTCTTATCCTGTTCAATTACTCATATTTTTACAATTATAATCTTAGTTTAAAAATATTAGGTCCCCCTCTGATATGAAAAGGAAAAACATTTATGTTCCTATTTTTTTTTCTCAAATAAAATAACAACAAAAGCATTAACCTCTTCTCATGGCTGAGGTAGGAGTGAAAGAGTATCCCAGCCAACTGAGCAAGAAGAAGGGATGGATGGATGGATGGATGCATGGCTAGTCAGACAGGGAGGCCACGGCCTCGCTCTAATTTATTTAAAATTGTAAAAGAAATTACCTTGGGATCAAAGAAGTGCAGAATTTCTCCCCAGACGGCAAACAGAAACAATGGAGCAGCCCTAATTGTGACATTACAATCCAGCTCACAGTGAGCGATCAGAGGGGGATTGATTAGAGGAGCTGAAATGTGGAAGACTTTGTGAAAAGGTCATTGCACACTCCACCTGGAGTTTTCTAAATTTTCAGTCTTTTACGTGTTCTTTAAATGTGGAGCAAAGTGAAAAAGAAAAAGTACAACTCCTGCGTGATTACAGACTTTTAAAGACAGCTATTTTTTTTTCCAACGCATTAGTGAAATAAGATGGTAATTTCCTGGGGTCAGGGTCTATCCAGGCATAAAATGACGAGAGAAAAATAAAGAGAATAGAATAAGTAGACCCTCCTCTCAGCTTTTCCAGCAGAGAAGCTGGCATGGAGGTTAATTGAGGGGTGAACAGAAGGTAATGTTGGCTAAAGGTCAGACCGATGTCCCAGCCAGCAGGGGGTCCCTGCCCCTTGATGACCTCAATGAATGTTGTTGGCTATGTATTCATATTGATGTAGATGCTGTCACTACAGGTTGGAATAATCACTTACATACAGAGGACCGGGGGTGTGGAAAACAGTGACGTGAGAGGGTACACACTACAGATGTCAATATCCAAATTAATTCAGCTTTTGGTTCTGCTGATGCGCCATCAAGAAGAAAATAAACAAAATACAAGTTGGTTAGTGATTGTCTCAACTTAAAAAATCATAATTATTATCAACCATCTATATGAAAACAGCAGGTAAAACGCCATTCTTCCACACACACAGTTGATAGAGCCATTTTAGAGACCTTTTACTGCTAAAGCTATGTTATATTTGTCAGTTTTTTTCATGGAGCCTAAATGGTAAACACGTTTTTTAGTTGTATCATCGGACTTGCGACCGCATGTCTTGGACACTCAGGTGAAGAGAGGGGCGGAGCTGTCAACTGATCACCACCTGGTGGTGAGTTGGCTCAGATGCCAGTCAAGCCTGGCAGACCCATGCATGTTGTGAGGGAGTCCCCTGTCAGAAAGAGTTTCAACTCCCATCTCCGGCAGAGCTTCAACTATGTCCTGGGTGAGGCGGAGGAAATTGAGTCCGAGCGGGCTGTGCTTCGTGCCTCTATTGTTTTGGCAGCCAACCAGACCTGTTGTCGTCGGTGCCTGTTGTGGAGGTAATCCCCAAACTCGTTGGTAGACACCAGCAGTGAGGGATGCTGTCAAGCTGAAGGAATCCTATCAGGCCTTTTTGACCTGTGGGACTCCGGAGGCAGCTAATGGGTATCAGCAGGATAAAAGGAATGCGGCTTCGGCGGTCGCTAAACCAAAAATATGGGCATGGGAGGAGTTTGGAGAGGCCATGGAGAATAACTTCAGGACGGCTTCAATAAGATTCTGGTCCACCATCAGGCGGCTCAGGAGGGGAAAGCAGTGCTCCATCAGCACTGTGTACAGTGGGGTTGAAGGTGAGTCCGTGGACGGAATACTTCGAAGACCTGCTCAATCCGACCAACACGTCTTCCAACAAAGAAGCAGAGTCTGGAGACCCTGGCGTGAGCTCTCCTATCTCTGGGGCTGAAGTCGCTGAGGTGGTTAAAAAGCTCCTTGGTGGCAGGGCCTCAGGGGTGGATGAGATCTACCCGGAGTTTCTTAAGGCTCTGGATGCTACAGAGCTGTTTTGGCTGACACACCTCTGCAGCATCACCTGGACATCGGTGACAGTTCCCCTGTACTGGCAGACTGGGGCAGTGGTCCCCCTCTTCAAAAATGGGGGCCGGAGGGTGTGCTCCAACTACAGGGGATCACACTTCTCAGCCTCCCTGGTAAGATCTTTTCAGGGGTTCTGGAGAGGAGGGTCCATCGGGTAGGCGAACCTCGGATTGAGGAGGAGCAGTGTGGTTTTCGTTCCGGTCATGGAACAGTGGACCAGCTCTACATGCCTCTTCGGGGTCTTGGGAGGGGGCATGGGAATTTGCTCAACCAGTCTACATGTGCTTGGAGAAGGTGTTCAACAGTCTCTGCAAACTGCTGCAAAGTTGGAAACAGCAAATATGTCCTTTTTTCTTTTTGCTTAATTTTGGCCAGTCTGGTATGACTGTTCAATGTTTTACTTGTTAGCGTAGCAACTGACATATTACATACTGACATACTACATAAAACATGATTACACATGTAAAGACAGCATGTAGAGGGAACAGAGGGATTTTTGTCACCACACATCTGCAACATGACAAAGAAAGCATGGACACAAAGTTTGTTGAACAATAAAAATCACTGTTTTGTATTTATTTATTTTTTTTTATTTTAAAAATGGTTCTCTCTAAGATTCTACATAATGTGCAAAACTAATTAAACAAGCTGTGAACTCCAGGTAAGCAATAATGCATCAAGATAAAAAAGGATCAAGTTTAGGGCACAGCAAAAACATGACAGTAGAGTACAAGAAGAGAACTACTAAATACTATATTTCTTCTTTTAGATACATTCTTCACATTATTTATATAGTGTTTTGACACTCATTAGCACTCATTAAAAAGGTGTAATTCGAACTAAGGATAAACATAAAAATGAGGTTTACTCATTTTCTTCTGAGGATGTGTCCATTTAACCCTCCTTGCATACAGAGGAGCACACTCTGAAGATGAGCCGCGCATGACGGCACTTTATCTTTGACAGCGTTAGGAAGGGACTTTTTTTTATTTTTTTTGGATAACCATTTAGTAAGCAGTGCTAATGAGGGCCAGCGTTAAGTATCATCACTGAAACAACATCAAAGCAGATCTCCAAGACAAGAAAATGACTTTGCTGGTGATTCACCATAAACTCATCTCAAGCTCTGCAGAATTAAGGAACAGGGAAAAAATGGGGGAAGAAAACTGCCTTTACCCTGCATTAGTTTACCATTTCAACATGACACTTCATGATTCCTTTTATGTATTATGAGTCTTGGGCTTGATACCCAAAAGCCGCTTATATGGCAACTAGGGTCACCATTTTTTAATTCCCTATCTCCGCCCTAATGAACAGGGTGCAGTTCAACAAGTCATACTTGCGCACGTAAAATAGCATCACAGAAGAGACTTGTACCAGATGCAGCTGACAAAGCCTATTCATTGAAGGATGACATGAAAGGGCAACTCATACAAAAACATAAGCTGTACACATTACATTTCTTAATGCAGACTATTATACAGCGAGTTGGTCAGAACGTTTTGTGATTTTTGTTTTATAAAAATGTGCTATATTTCCAGTAAAAACCAAAGCCGTAAATCCTAGAAAACCACGAGATGTGAGATGAGATTTTGTGGAAAAATAAGGATCTTAAAAACATTCCAGCTGTTGGTAAAATTTTGCAATCAGTTAAGCTTATATGCCATTTTGTGCAGTTTTTTTTTTTCTCTAACAATTGATTCTTTCAATTTCAAAAGGAGGTTAAAAACAGAATAAATACTTTTTGTCCCGACAACAGCTTTACAGATCATCTTTAGTCCTGAACCACCTTATAAATTTCACCAGTTTAAACTGTTCTACAGTAGATATGTCTAAATGGAAGACTGTGTTGCAAAACTAAAGTATGCAAATAAGATTTTTTTTTTAACTGTCACAAAAACTTTAACAGTGTTTTACAGTACTACACATGCAATCTTGGTCAAAAAACACATGTTTCTGAAATAAAAAGAGATTATATCATCCTTTTGAAAATGTATGTGATTTGTTGCTCCAAAATTACTAAGTAAAGGCAAGATGAGAAACAACTAGACAGCAATCCTGATACATCAATAACTTTGGTAATACTTTTCCACAATGAATACAGTTTCCTTCCATATTTTCATCCAGGATCTACCCCAAGTCCATGCAGTTTAAGGTCTCCCTATGTGGGAAAGCAGATGCCACAGCACTCCATGCAGATTTCCAGGCAATCGGAGGACTCGCAGCAGGCGTCCATGATGCCACAGTCCATGTCACATGGGCTGTTGCAGTCATCACCAAGGTCGTCGGTGCAGCAGCAGCAGCAGCATGCTTCCGATGTGCACGCGCCACATGAAGCCTGGGCCACCACCATGTTGCAAAGCGTCAGGAACTCACAGAAAAGGCACGCCAAAATGCAGTGAACGCAGCAGTCTGGGTCCGAGTCAAGCCAGTCAGGGTCACAAGTGGTGAAGTGATGCGAGTATGTGGATGAAATCAGAACAAAAACATGAATGTGAAGCATACCAACTGAAGAACATGAGACTTTTTTTTATAAGAAATTGAAAAAAATATTTAGTGACATGTAAAGTAAGGTTGGTGTTTACCAAAATGAATGAAATAGCCACTAAGTAAGTGAAGCAAGCTGAAAAAAGAAGAAAGGCCAGTATGTGGCAAAAGGATGTTGGCGAACTAAAAGAGGAGGGGGGGGGGGGGGGGGGGGGGGTTAAAGAAAATAAGAAAAAATTCAAAGAAATGAATTCTTCTCTTGCAGTTCTGATTAACACAGTATTAAATAATTGTGGCATTATGATGCAAACTGTAAGGCCGATCAAACAAAGATTATTAAGAAAGAAGTCCAAGAGTCTCACTCTGGCAAATAGGTGAATTAATGCCGGCAACACTCACACCCTTAATTAACATTTAACCTCTTCAGGCACCACCTTCGTGAGTTTCAGCTTGTTGTTTCACAGCAATTGAGCCCTTCCCTTCAAGTTACTAATGTGTCCATTAACAGTCATAAGTCACCGTACTGAGCTGCCGAAAAATGTTTATCTACAATTTAAAATAAAGAAAAAAAAGCTTGATAAAATGTTAGTAATTGTTCTAAAGAGTTTCAGAAACCAAACCTTTTTCTTTGGTAGAATGCATTATAACCAAAAATACACATTATTGTAGTAAAATGTTTATGTTACAGTTTTCTTATCCCAAATTCTCAGATTTGCATGTACACATTTTAGGTGTCAACAGTCTGACTTTCTGTTAATTTTCAATTGGGTAATGCTATTATCAAGCTGCAGTGCAGGCGCAAGTCAGTCAAAAGTCACCTGATCCATCATATGTCTGAACCCATGACTGATTGTTGCTACAGTTCCAAGCGTCAGTCCCATAAGTAGGTTAGAGCAGCCAGAGACTTATCAACAACTACTTTGGGTGCTGCCCTGATACTTTCTGATGTACCAAACTCTGCAAGCTACCCTTCTAAACACTTTAACCTGATTAAGCACAAATTCAGAGTTAGCAATTATCAGATGATCTTTTGAGGAAAATCTGAATTTCAGCCCAATATTGCTGTGCATGGCAACCGAGCCAATGAGAGCAGGAGAACTAGAAAGACAAAGGGATTTTAATCAGCATGGCAGTGACTTGATGGGTTTTCCATCTGGACACAGTTTTGCAGGGTGAAAAAGAGCAATGCCAACACAACATTAATTATGGAGGTTTAAACCTGTGATTTCATACAGTAATAGCTGAAGCCACTTTTTCAAAATATTATAAACTTTAACTTGAAATAAAACTATAAAAAATGGAATAGTATCCAGCTTCTCCACACTTCTGTTGCAACCAAGTCACTAAACCTCACTAAATACCCTTCTGTAACTGTGCCTGCCTGGTACACGCTCCCTGCAGCAGTCTCCTTTTTGATCCAAGGCCAGTGCGGTAGCTCTGCTTTGGAGTGTTAAAAAGACATGATGTGGATAGATGCTGAAAAATAGCATTACAAACAGGCCACATTTGCATAACTTTCATCAGCCCATCTTGAGCTGTCAGAAGGGGCTGTTACTGATTGGGTTAGAGGCAAAAGCAAAAGGAGGAGAGTGTGGAGGATGGACTGGGAAGGCGAGCCAAGGGCCGCTGAATGTTCATGTTTGATTAATCAAAGTAGAGGGGATTTTTTTTCCCTAATTCTGCAGTGCTAAGGGCTGCAGAGCTGACCAGAAGCACCGACTGACTATGATACAAACAAGATAGAGAAGAGAACATGAAACGAGAAAGCCTGTGTGTACATGTCGGTGTCTGTGAGGGTGCCTGAAGTTTGAATGCATCTTATTATCCTTATCTAAGGCCATAACACTGGCAGTGATGGAAGATGCATGAGAATGTATCCTACAAGGCTGAATATGTAGGCTGGTGGGCAGGTTGTGGGTTTGTTTCAGACTGGCACAGTAAAACTAATACCACACTGCACTGTGGATTGGCTTGTACAGTAATGTAGGGTTGCAACAACAATTATTTTTGGTCAATACTGAAATAACAGTTATTTAACGTGATTACTCATTTCTCATAATCATAACTTATTCTCCAAAATGTTTAACTAAATACTGTAATTCCCTCTATTTCAGGTATAAAAAAAGGAAAAAATATGTATGTCCTCGTATTTTATTCATTTAAAAAAAGAAATAATCGTATTGAGACTTATAATCTGGTGTATAGATGGAGGGATTTCTTTTCAGCTGGGTTTCATTTACAAACAAACCTTGAGCCATTTTGGAGAAAAAGTAAAGTTTATTTCTATTAAAGTTCTTACTAAAAACACAAATATTTATTAGAAAAAAAGGAAAACAATATATGTTGTCGATTAACTCATTTAGAGGAAAATATTAATGGACAAAATTGAAATCGACAGGTCAGAAACTTTATAAGGACTAAAATCGGTTGTTAAAGTTGCAGTTGGTGCATCAGTTTTAACACTAGCTGGCCACAGCCACATGCACAAAACCTCAAAGTCCAGCCTAACAAACTCTGAAGGACCCAGAGGGTATAGCCATGCCAGTATTGAGAATGTAACAGCACACTGCGAATACGATACAAACACAGTACACAGGCATTAAGCAGTGGCCAGCCATCTCAGCTATTCACTTGGATGTATAATTCAACACCAGCGATTAGTCTGGATCTTACAGAAGCCAGCAAGGAGGAGGGGAAGCAGGGAGGGTCGTGCATTGTACACAAGAGAGCTGGACGCGAGGCACATATCCATGAAAACACAGAGAGACAGACAGAAAGGCAGACAGAGACGGAGTGAAACCAACCAACACACAGGCAGAGCAGCATAGACTGACAACGCTCCTGTTTAATGTCAGCGAGCGGAGATGAAGCCCAGAGTTTGCCGGGCCAAAAGCAGCGTCCGGCGCCTCTGAGGAAATAGTAAGAGACATCTGGAAAGCTAACATCAAAAAAGGGGGAGCGGCATGACAAAAAAACAAGCTGGATGGGCCTCAGAGCAGCAAGCTGTGCAAAACATTCAAACTCACAAAGACGGAGAGAGATAGCTCAAGATAAAGAGGGAGAGACTGATCAGACAAAGCCTTGGTGGCCAACAGAGTGCACAGAAGGCACACATGGATAAAGAGAGGAGAGGATGTGGGCTGGATACAGAAGGTCCACAACATGCAACTTAAAAGCAAGTCTGTTTATAATGTATGACTGAGGGAAGAAGACTAGAGCTTACGCAACACACACACAAACAGATCAAGGTTTATAGTGCAGGCAAGGGTTTAAAACTGCGCTCAAAGGCAGGAAAAAGAAAAAAAAGATCTATAAATGTGGCTGAAGCAGCTTGGAGGCCTGAACTGATTAAATATGATTAACAAAAAGACACAAAGTGGATGGCAGCAGCTAAGACAACCCACTCTGCTGTAGAAAAGCAGTGTGGTAAATGACTCCACAAAAGCTACGGTGTTATCACAGATTTGCCCTGGTGCCAACAGCGTGTGCCAAGAAACACAGAGAGCAACAGATTCCCCAGAGCTAGCTTCTGCTAACTATCGCCTTTTATTTCCTGTGATCAGGGGGCTGTTTAGGAGGCTAATTTCACAGGCAAACAGATTATGTTAATCCGTGTAAACATTCAAACACAACAGCTTGGCTGTTTTCCGAGGGGAAATAAATAGTCGAGAGCGAACATATTGATTCTGAGAGCTCTCGCATCTTCACATAAGCAACACAAAAGCCATAATGAGACTTGCTGAGCTGTTGCTGTTTTATTTTTCTCCACTCTCTATTCTGTTCTTTACCAATTAAGACATCGAAAAGATGATGCATGCAGAATATCTCTGGTGGGTGCATTCCCCCTTTACCTGCAAGATGTTGTGGATGTGTGCAGGGCTTTATGTTTTGTTTGTGTTCATATTTCAAGCATCATCAAATAAAGATCTGACTGTCCTACTTTTGCCTCGTATTAAAACTCATCTCCACCTGACTGTAGCGATCTGTTGAAAATCAAAAGGAAAAGAAAAAAAGAAGAAAACTAATTAAACTATTTATTTTCTATGCAAAGGTGAATAAGCAGGAATGGCTTTACTTAAAGAAGAGAACACAAGTCCATAAATAAATGCACAGCCATGTATTACAGTAGTTGGAGGAGGGAGACAGCAGGACCCTGTTAATGAGGGCCAAGGTGTTGCTGATGGGATGTAGGGAGTGCCAAAAGGGCCCAGAGAGGTGTGAGGGGCCATGAGGGGCCCAAAGAAGGCTGGTCACGACTTATAATAGGCACCCCATGTTCTCAGGCCTCGTTAGACAGTCGCACCTACCTCCCCAATGGAAGAGGACCAGCCCACCGCCTTCATTACTGGACTCACCTCAGCCTTGCACCTGACAAAGTGATGGCTTCCCTGCATGGCAAACGGACTCTCTGACTTATTGTTAAGGAAAATAAAAGCCACAGGAAACAGATAAGATGTCATTTGCTTGACAGGAGTGATAAATATGTGAGGTCATGCACGACCATCATTAAAAGGTGAGAGAAGGCAAGAATTTATTATCAATTTTTTATGTTATTTCACAGACGCCTCTTAATAATACTCTGTTTGTCTGATGCTGTTCTCGTTTCTCAGTACAACTGCAGATTACTCAAAAATGTTTTTGAAACTCTCCAGTTACAGTAAAACTACTGGACAGAGCAGAATGGCTCATTTTCTACAACCAAGAACTGCTTGTAATTTTAAAAAGATTGATATATAATAGCTGCCTTCCTCTCCTTAACGGAGTAGGATTGAGCAAATTACTCGACAGGTTAAATTTGCTCTAAGTGTTATGAGGTGTTTTTAACAACTGATGAACAAATTACTGTGTAAATACTCTTGAATAAATCCTACAGCTTCAGCCACTGCTACAACGGCTATAGGGTTATGAGATGAAGAGACGGAGGCATGCCAGCATTTAAGTGTTATGAAAAAGTTAGTATGCAATTGAGTCTATGCAGATTTTTTGTTTTCCCCTCCTTTACTTACAAACATTGCTCCCTCGTGTGTGGATACTCACCCTCTGGCAAAGGAGGTTTCTGTGAGCTTGTGGAACTGCCTTTGCTGCGTCTGCTGCTGTCGCTGTTGACTGACAAGCTGGACCTCAATTTCCTCTGCACCCTGTGTGACACGGGCGTGGACGGCTGCTTCCGGGGCTGCTCCGTCATTGGAGTGGTCGTCGCTGCGCTGGTTCCAGGGCTTGGCATTCCCGTGGCACTCGTGCTGATGTTGGCACCGCAGGTGCAAGTCCGCGTGGCCCCTGTGCCGCCAACGGCAGGGTGGATTCCATTGCTGTTATTCAGCGTGGGTGTGCCAGCGCTGCCATTGCGAAAGCCATTCTGGTCCTTGGCAGACTCTCCCTCAGAAGCTTCAGAGGGCACAGAATCAGACTCAGACTGAGGTTGAGCTAGTGGGAAAAATAAGGACACAGTTTTCACTTGTTTAGTAAAAAGTTGGGTGTGTGTATTCAATTTCTTATCTAAGTTTAAGTGTGTGTTAATTGAGGAACTTTTACTAATCCATGACATCCTGCCTTTTATCAATATTTGGAGCAAAAAAAAAAAACACAAAACATTGAATAACATCAGACACTTATAAGGATAATTTTCATGTGAACAAAGAAGACTGAAAATATTTAGTTGAAAGGAAAAGAAAAATGATATGTTGGTTTACTTTAATAACTAACTTCCTATTCTGTGTATTTTCATAGAGGAGCAGCAATCTGCACTCTCTGTACCTTGGATTTTGTTCACATATAAAGTCACTGTAGCTTGTGATGTTCTGTTCTTTAAAACTGAACACAGGAAAGGAGGCACACCTTTCTAAGCCAAACCATTCTCTGCAAATCATGCCACCGTTTTCTAACATGATAATATCGATCACACGGCAAATATTTCACCCCAGAACGACAAGGAGAAGCGTACAGACATATAACCTGAAACATGACAAGATCACAAAAGCCAGCCATGTAGTCAGACAGACATTTGTTGGGAGCATTGCCTCGTTGAGTTAAGACAGTGTGAGAAGGAGAGATTAATTCAGTAAAAAAGAAGAAGGAGCTCTGTGATAGTGTACATATAGAAAATGGCTGCTGTCTGCAGCAGTAATGATCTTTTTTTTTTCCTCTGAAAGCTTGGAGATGGCCTCAACTAGTCTTTCTAAGTGTATGTGTGACAGCCACAGAAAGTCAGGAGACAGCAACCTGTCTGATAAGAAGGCAGGGGAAGGATGTGAGTGAGCAAAGGAGGTGGCATTTAACTGAGAGGAACACCTGCACATTCAGCTCTGCTGGGAGTTACTCCTGCATTATTTTCTCTCTGCATCAGAGCCCGTGTGCATGTGCTGCCAGGTTTTGTGAATTATTCATCTCTTTTAAAGTTTGCCTGTGTGAGCCACACATATTCTCTTTTCACTATTTAATACAGTCTTTAAATACGTTGACTATATGCTGCCTTCACGGCCAAATTTGAATTCTGTTGTATTTAACAGCTGTAAAGTAAAAACCTTTGCAGGCTTGTTTAAGTGTTACACAGCTGTCCAGAAATCAACAAATTTTCCAAAGAAGATGCAAACGAGGAAGTTAATATAATGCTGGTAATTTTTTCCATCTCTATTTTCTTTGTGTCAGCTCACCAACAAGTGCAATTACTGTTAACAAGAAAGCAGAGTGTGGGAATCGGGGCCTTCCACTTTTTAACAACACATCACCCTGGGAGAGGTCGGACGTGAATGTGGATGTAAAACAAAGCAATTAAATACACACAGTGGGTTTTTGCCTTCTCCTCATTCAGGCTTCTGCATGCAGCTTCAATAAACAAATATAGACTTGAGGGATCAGGATTCCATGCAATTTGAATTAGACAACTGGGTAGCGAACGATAGAATTCATTATGCAGTGATTTAAGGCCAGGTTGATGGATTTTCTTTTGCAAAAGACAAAAGCCGTGCAACCCGCCCATGACAATGTGGGGCGAAACTAAGGCTTTCTAACAAGGTGGTTCACAATAGACTACATGTGTAGCTGTTTTTCACCCATTTTTAATACATGTGTCTTGCTTTTTTCTCCCCCTACATAGTCATTTCTTGCTTGGTTTCCACAATTAGGAGAAGGAACTACTGGGCTGCGATAAACAAGAGTCACAAACTAGTTGAGAAGCTACTTATATTTATAACTGGAAGATTTTAAAAAATCTATAGATGTTGTCAGAAACAAGTCTTTCAATCAAGTTATGGATGTTTAATTCTTTACAGATTACATAATTCCTGATGTCAGTTTACACATTTTGATGTGTAAACTGACATCAGAAGGGTTGGCGGTAAATAGCACGTACATGTATGGTACCAGACAAAAGTTCGGACACACTTTCCCATTAAATCAAACGGGTAAGTGTGTCCAAACTTTTGACTAGTACTGTAGGTATAATCCCGCATGTTTCAATGATGAGAGTAATAATTATAGACCTTTCCAAGTGTTATGTAGTGAATTAAACATAGTAAATTCCTCTCCAGACTATGACAGTTCCTTTACAAATCAATCCCCTGTAGTATCATAATATGCATAATAACAGTCATTTTATCCCATTTAGGTTAAGTGAACGAGCCACATGGACCTTCACAAGCAAACAGACATTTGTGCACAAAAAGGCCAAAAAAGACTGGGAGGGATAATTACCTTTCCTTTTGAGGAAGTCAAGCTTTTAATTTACAAAAGTATAAATACTTATTAAGAAACCACCATGTAAAAACCAGAGTACATAAGCAGCGGTTCAGGTTTCAGACACACTGCAAAGCCCCAAAAAGTGGTTGGACTCTGAAGCATTGTGCTCTCCGGTGGCAGGTCCTTGGATATCCTTTACGCAGTCGCAGTCTTTATTTTTAACCTGATGAAGATGGTGACTAAGATTAATGGACACATTGGAGCAATATTCATAATCATTGATCATAATAATGATGATACTGTCAAAGATGGCAATGACAGACTTGTACAGTCACCATGAGACAAATGAAGAGATAATGAGAAGAAGGATAAAAATGGGAAAATCTGAGAGAATTGTGCAGCACTCGTAAGCAGGGTCATTGAAAAACTTTCAAGCCTGTGGAAGAAGTATGCACTGATCTTAGTCATTTATTTTTTTAATTAAATATGGCATTAGTAGCTGCTGGTTTACAGGTTTTAAGAATTTTATTGATTGGAAATGTATTTCTAAAGGAATTCATGAAACAGTAGAATGACAGTGGTGCAGGTAGGGCCATCACTAATGACAACTGTGATGTCATAAGCCCTCAAAAAATATAAAAAAAACACCAGCTAACTTCTGGTTTCTGAGGGCAGTGGAAAAGTGCTTTATTCAGTTCAATGTGACATTGCAGCTCTGGTCTTGGGTAGTTAGGTTTCAGATCTGTTTGGCACTGATAGGATCACATGCTAACTTTCACTGAGGGTGTTGCACTCAGGGTTACAAAAGTGCTCACATTTTCTTGCCAGAAACACACTTTTACAACCATAACATTGTTGCTAAAAACTACCTCTTTTTTCCTAAAATGGAAGCATGGAAGAAAATGCTAAAAATTTCCTTCTATGAAACTTGCACAGTCACAATAAAGTAAAAAAAACAGATAAATGAACACACAGTTTGGTTGTTGGGTTTGTTCTGCAAAGTTCCTAACAGAAAAAGGAAAGCCCATCATTCATCCAAGGCTATCAAACAGCCACTGGGTATTGTTGCAATTTATTAATCGAAATTAATCGCACACTGAATGTTGCTAAATTATAGACATTTTACAACTATGTGGAGTTTCAAACAAGATTAGGCTTCTTGAGTTCAAGGTAATATAATGCATGAATGATGTTTCTGAACAGGGAGTTTGATTCCACATTTAAGGATAAAACTGATTTATGTAAATAATAACTGAGCCTATTAATAAATCCTGACGGAGCATCACAGACATGCTGCTACTGCACTATTCCAAGAATAATCACCATCACACAATATGATATAGAAATCCCATCAAGTTTAGAAAAAAGGACCAATTGTTCCTTAAGTTTGTAGAAACAGGAAGGTATCTTAAGATAACCAAGTGCATACAGCCTAACGGGAAGAACTGGACATACACACATAATATACACACGCACACACTTCAAATTGGACTTGTAACTGCCCTATTTCTAGCACATCAACAACTGTTGAGAGTGTACATTTGTAGTTGAATAAAACATGGTATTCCCCTACACACGCTGTCACACACATCACAGGGGAAACTAGGGGGTGAGTGCTTCTTGACTGTCTAAGCAGCATCCCAATTTGGTCCCAGCTACTAGTAGCTGACAGCCTCAAATATCTGGGGAGCATTTTTAAAAGGCCAGTGTTTGATGGATTCATGAAGAACACACAAATATAATTGCCATTTGTCACCGAGTCTTCAGTGGCTGCGCCACACAGGGACCATGCAGCAGAGCGCCCGGAGAGAACGGGAGCTGCACCAGAGCTGTGCGGGGGATCGCTCTGTATGTAAAACTGCATATACTGTATAAACACCTCCGTTTTTGTCACAGAAAATAGGTCCTACAGGAGGGAACTCGAAATTGCACCCAGAAGACATAGGAAAGAAGAAAAGGCCTACTGCATGACACACACATACAGGTAGACCTACCAGGGAGAAATATGCATATATGCATGTCAACTGAAACAAAGCTGTATAAACAAGAACTCTAAAATAGTCGAGAACATGAAGATATACCACAAAAAGGTCAAACAGGGCAGTGTGGAGATTCTCATTTGCACACCACTACATCAAGAGTCGCAGGTAAGGCCTAGAGCAGATTGAACAATCACGCAAAATCTGTTACCAAAGCTCAGTCCTTTTTAATATTAATGCCCCCGAGATAGGGAAAAAGAGAGAGGAGAGACGAAAGGTGTTTGCTCAGGCTTATTAGAATGCCCATCATAGACAGCATACAGTTATTCAAATGTCACATCACTTCCTCCACATAAAACACCACAACCCAGATCTTGTAGTCATCTCCTAATAGCCATTATTACACAACCACATGAGTTTGTGAGTTAACACTGAATGGAATGTAGGAGCAGAGGCGTCACCTTTAGTTTTGGTTGGGAGCCCCAACACAAACTGGTAGCACACACAGCAGCAGTTAGCTCTGAAATGCTAATCTCACTAACAGGGTCAGTGTTTTGTTTATCCTTTTGTGCCTAGTATTAGAAAAACATGTATATTTTCTGCTCAACTGGCCACGTACCTGCATGACTGAAATGCTAATTTGTAAATGTGCAATGACCTAGCCAGACTCCTCTTACCAACACTGCCACCCTCCTCCTCCTCCTCCACCACGTCTCGCTTCCAAAACAGCCCGAGGTATCATCTCTCCTCCTAACAAACAGCAGCATGTGGAACAGCCCCTGCTTTTCAATCCAAAGGGATGTATTTTCTCATTAGAAATTATACATCTTCCCTATCCGTATTTATAGACGTAAAACCAGGGGAATTATGCTGCAGAGAGCACGAGAGGGATGCACAGAGAGAGGAAAATAGTACAATGAATGTTATTACAAAAGGGCTCTGATTGAAATTTTCCTTAGGCACATCAAAGCCTCGTTTACAGCCTGACCTTCTAAACTCCCAGACAAGGACTTTCTTTATTGTTCAGAAGGAGTAGTTAGACAAGTCACTAGTGCACCAACAAAATTCAAATGCCCCATCACAACAGAAATAAATACATCACTATGTGATCTGTATCAATATCAAGCAGATATCTGTAATAGATGAGGATGCAGGTACCGTGCAAACTAGTAGCCTCATATAGAGCATTTACACAGACTGGATGGCGATCTGACAAAGCTAACAGAAATGTCACTTATTCCAGATATTAAGAGGGAAAAAAAGGAATTCTGGACATCGCAGAGCAATCCTGGTGCTGTCATTCCCAACACAGCCACATAATGTTTTGTATTTATCTTAGATAAAATGGTGATGTACAGACGATGATGACCATCGAAGAAAGTTAAATTACCTGCTCTGATATTCGATCCTCATCAGCAGAAGTGACATACTGTGCTTGTGTGTGTGTGTGTGTGTGTGTGTATGTGTGTGTGTGTGTGTGTGTGTGTGTGAGAGAGAGAGAGATAGCCTGCAACAGAACTCTATTAACTCCTGTCACCTGTCAGGGCTGATCAGACTACTCTGCATCTCATTTAAATAGGAAACATCACATTTTTGCCTGCTTCTCTACGCCACTGCAGGACAGTCGGGGAATATTGCAAAACTGGTTTTCAGTGACACTTTCCCCCCCGCCTTTCCTTGTTTTAATTTTCTGTGACATCCATTCAAATATAACTTGTCTAATGTACAGCAGGGAAAGTTACACTTCTTTCAGTTCCACCAACACTGCGGCTTCTATCCAACACAAAGAGAAGAAGCATGTCAGGGATTTACTAATTTCAAATTTTGCTGCTGATTGAGTGGAAAAAATAACCCCCTCGGACCTTGTTCTGCTTAATTACATTTAACAGTAGCAAAGGCATCTTGAAAGACGAAAGCTTGATTTGACAAAATGAACCTCTCAGCACAAGTGGAAAGATGTTCGTGCTGGGAAGAAAGGGTGGTGGTGGGGGGGGGAACGGCGTAAGGTGTTAAGGTAGGGTGGGGTGTCATCAATTATTCTTTGATTTCAAAATGGAACATTCTCCCAGATTAATATGTTTGGCTGCTATCTAAATCACTGATTCTCCCTATGAGATGCCATTTTCTCTCACATGAATCATGTTGAGGGAAAGTCATCTGCACTCACTCACTCCCCCCCCCTCACCCACAACCCCACTTCCTCATAGGCTCTGGTAACCAGAAGTCTCTGGTCTCCACTGTTGTGAGGAATTTGGCACAGAGCTAATTTGAGCTCTTCTAATCCAGCACAGTCAAAAAGCAACCTGTCTGCAGAAGAGTGACACTAAACGGTGCCGTATTCTTTTTGAAATGGATTTGCTTCTGCATTAAGCTTTGTCAAACACTTTTTATTTTTCATCTGTTTCCAAGAGAGGAGAAATAATGAGAATAAAGACAACACGACTACAGAGTTTCACATTGTTTTTTTTTGTTGTTTGTTTTGTTGTGGGGTTTTTTTAAGCTGCACATCTTGCTGAAATTTAGACTAGCTACCACAATTTCTAGAAAGATCAATTATGACATGACTCAGAGCAGGCCTGAGGGAACTGCCAGGCTTCATACTCCAAAAACGTGCTCCACCCTCTCCTGACTGACGACTCAAAACAAAAACGAATCACCCGAGCAGGAGTGAACGGCAGGGAAAGAAAAGAGAGGGAAGGAATGGGGTATTTTCTGTTTCAGTTACATCGATGACTCAAATATTCCACCCGGGTTCAAAATCTCCTTCTACAGGAAGTATGCTTGTTTGAAATACAACGGACATGCACAAAACTTTTTTTTTTCTTTTTTTAGGAGGAAAAAGGGGGGGAGCCATGCAGATGCACAACAGCAGAAACACAGACAGTGAATCTGTAGAGAACCCATTAATACAGACAACACAGAAGTCAGAAATGAGGATCGGGCTTTAGGGCCACTCAGTAAAAACCAAAATACAGCTAAGGTCTGACTCTGGGTCAGAGAGGAGATAGGCAGTCTATCAAAATACCCCCACACCTAGTTCCTTTATTTGCTCAGTATCAATCACAGCATTAACCCTCTGCTAATGGGACAGCTGTGGGTCAGCGCCTCGCATCTTCAGGATGCCAATCAAAGCCTTAAGCTGAGAGATCAGCCTTTGGGACAGAGGTGCTCGTCTGCCTCTGAGTGGCTTTTAAAACACAGAGATGCCTGTATTGATTTTAGCTCTAGCCTGAAAGAAAAGGGAGGGGTTGGTTGTGTCTGCTGTGGCTGTCTGTGCAGCTGGACGGGAGCCAGCCACTGGTCCCTGGTCACCCTCCACTGATCAGGGGGCCCTCACAGAATGACCTAGCAGAGAGGCACTGAACCTGCAAACACAGAGGGGGCAAGGAGTTGGAAGCTTGAGGGGTTCAGGGCTAGCAGGGGCAACATCAGCAGAGATCTCATAATAGAAAAGGGTTTTAACCTTAATGTTAGTGTCAAAACCCTGTTAGGGGCCAAGTAATCCCCCCTGCACTGCTGTCATTTGAACTAGTTGATTTCTCTTCTCTCCTCCTCTCTGTAAGTGGCTTGTGAGAAACACTGACACTGTCACATGGGGCTCCAGTTGGGGGGGGTGGCAAGCATGAGCCAAGCAGTCCAACTTCACCTATGCTTAACACCACACTATATGAGCAGCCTTTTAAGTGCTTCCACTACATGCTATCACTTCTTTAATTAAGGCAAAAGATCTGAATCCTTGTTCAACCGTTTTAGATATCTGTTGCAAAAAAAAAAAAACCCTCCAACCACATAGGTCAGCTGGTGTTAAATAACTAAAATTATCCTCCAGGAAAGAAAAAAGAAATACACTGCAATCAAAATCAATATATGTTCCTTTGTATTGAACGTGAACTTAAAAGACCACCATCTATGAAATGAGGTATGCATATCTAATCATTCAGCTCAAGTATTTTGAGTATCTTCAAAAAAAAAAAAAAGAATAGACTTGGGCAATTTAAGTAAAATATGCTAATTAACACACTTCAAATTTCCCACATGAAATCTATCTGCACCAAGACAATGAGAAAATAATTACAACAGAGGTAGAATTACAATGGTCATTTTAATCAACCCCTACACTAGCATTTCACCCTATTTATACAGTTTTTGATTCCATGACCCACTGCTAAGTAATCACTTGAAAATTATGGTCCACTTTATAATAAGTCTATGCTTTACATTAAAGATACGAATTTTGCAAAACAACAATCAGCATGCAGTTCCAATAGGTGGCAAAAGATCCAGAGAAATGCAAAGTTACATAAGGTTAAAAAGTCTAATTGTACTCCAGGCATTCTGGAAGACCCATGAAGGAAAAACGACAGGGATATATTGAAATGAAAATAAGAAAGAATTTCCTATAAGTAGTTTAGAATAAAATCTATATTTAAAATGTTTAATACAAACCTTGATTTTTCAGTTATTTTTTGCCATCACAAGTGAACATGGGTGAATTTATCCCATAAAAGAATCCCTTTACTGCATTTATTGGGGGTCACAAAATTCACTTCTGAAAGGTCAACTCTTTGCACCAGTAATAAAATCCACTGTGTGCCACCAAAGAAATGAATCAGAGATTCACTCAAAGGCCAGACTAATGCCTTTTCTTTTTTTAAGTGTTGTTATTTGACCTTCCATGTGTACTAGAATTTAATTGAGAATAAAAAAAATAAAAATAAAAAAAAAGAAGAAGAAGAAGAAAGAAGCAGACTTGCTCCTCAGAAGTCAGTCAGGTCATTATAAACCACAGATGCTTAAAAAAAGGATTTACCAATTTGGTGATCATAGGAAGGGCAGAATTGTACTTGTTCTGTCTTACGAGCCACAGTGGTCCCAGAAACAATCACACATTATTCAACTTTAACATTTTAGGTCATTCTTAGTTGTGAATTTTTGCAGCAGTGAGGCATCACTTTCCTGCATCTCGTATCCCATGAGGAACATTTTCATTGTTACAGAACCTCTTCCGTGTTTATGTTCCTGTTTCAAGAGGACCCAGTGATAAAGTAGACTACTTGTCAAAACAATGTGATCATATCTGAAACACCATCAGTACTGTTATCAAAATATCACAATGGGCTTCCCCTTGTTGAAAAAATTCACAGTACACAGGGTTTTCATCAGACAGCAGGAGAGGGGGCAGTGAGGACTGAGATGCAGGCAGGGAGATGATTTCTTATTGATTTCCTGTTTCTGTGGTGAGCAGCGTTCTCAATTACCCCTGGCAGTAAGCAAACTGGTCCCCTCAACACAACAAAACTACAGTAAGCCTGCGAGAGCTTAGGACACAAATCGGCTAGCTTAAGTAGCCCTGAGTGACTCTGCATCAATGACTCAACCACAAACACACACAGGTATGAAAAAAACTTGCATCACTGTGCAAAAGTCTTGAGTGACCCCAGATTTCATTATGAATTGCCAAGAAAACAGGACATATGTACCATAATTATTTATTTAAAGCAGGAACCTCCAACTCTGGTCCTCGTGAGCAACTGACCTGCAGGTTTTGGATTCTACTCTGATGTAACACACCTGATTCAAATCACTGGGTCATTAACAGGCTTGTGCAGAGGTGTGTTGTAGTAGGAGACATCTAAAACCTGCAGGACAGTAGCTCATGAGGACCGGAGTTGGAGACCCCTGATTTAAAGCATAAGTTTTTAAGGAAAAAAAGCACTAAAAACTATTAAGCTTGAAAGTCAATATTTAGTATGATCACCTTCATTCTCCATCACAGCCTGAACCCTCTTAGACATACATTCTTGTAATTTACTTTAAGCAGTCTTCAGGAATCATTCTCCAGGCTTCTTAAAGGACTTTCCAAAACTCTTCTTTGATTGTTGGGTGGCTTTTGTTCTGTTCTCTGTCAAAATGATCCCACACAGCTTCAGTGCTAAAGCCAGACTGAGAAGGCCTCATCATTCCATCAGACCTGTTGCCATTGATTTTCAGTCCACTTCTTGTGTCATTTGGCATACCTCAGCCTTTCCTGCCCATTATGGCTTTTTAACAGCCACCCTTCCAGTAGATGGATCAACTGAAGACCCAGTTACATCTCTTCGGTCCTGTGTCAGGCTGGATTTTTTCCTGTTTATTAAAAACCTCACTTTCAAAAATGATCCACCTGCTGCTGATCTTTGTTTGCTTTCCACTTGACTTTTTTCTTTAGAACTACTTTGTTAGTGCAAAAACACCATTTTGTTCTTGTCACAATGAGGTACTTTTATTATATATATATATATATATATATATATATATATATATATATATATATATATATATATATATATATATACATACAGAGAGAGAGAGAGAGAGAGAGAGAGAGAGAGAGAGAGAGAGAGAGAGAGAGAGAGAGAGAGAGAGAGAGAGATTTTATTTTTTTGCAAATGCAGCTTAGGAAATGAAAACAAATGTGCCTTTGTGACAGCCTGCTAGTAACAAAGTGCCTAAAGATATCATTTATAATTGGTGGCTAAGTTGTCTCTGATGTGTGGACACTTCACCGATTCATCCCTTGAGTTAGATGACTTTTCTGTGCTTGAATGATTATGTTAGTGTTGAGTGGCTTGATAGAATAGAAATACTTTATTAATCCCTTTGGAGAGTCCTCAGGGAAATTTGGATAAATTTTGATAAAAAATAAAAGGACTACATTCATCTGAAAAAAGGGCCAAATGTGTGAAAAAGCTTCCCTTGTCCAAAGAAAAACTTTGAGAAAGGTTGGAGAACTATTGCTTATAAAAGATGAGTCTGGCTCCTTGGAAAGAAAAATATGAAGAAATGAGGGTTGGCTCAAGACTTTTGCACAGTACGTTTCACAATATTACAGAAATTTACCACCCTATAAGAGGTGTATTACATGTTCCCTGCTCTAAAAGTGTCTTACCAGCCTCTCACTGCTTTTGTATGTGTACCAGAAAAAGAAAAAAAGAGTTTGTGTGTGAATACTGGAGGTAGGCAACATCAATTACAACACAAAACTGTTGTCACAGGGGCTTATCTTCTGAGATGAAAACAAAGCCTGCCTCCCTCCAGAAATGCAATACTCCACACACCTGCCAAGCAAGAAAAAAACTTCTGACAGAAAACCTCTTTATTTCTTTTTTTTTTTTACTCTCTAAATGTCTTTTCCATCCTACTTTAGTAAACAAGCCACTGGCAAATCATTAAGCTTATTACCTAAAAAAAGAAAAAGAAAGGAAAAGTTGCCCTGGAAAAGTTTACAACTTATAAACAAAGGAACTGTTGTCAAGACCAGTGTTAAATAAAAAGGCAATCCTTATTATGGAAGCAATCAGCTTCTATTTGTATTTGTTGACAAGTCTCGCTCCTCTTAGGATGATGATACAGCTTTAAGTTTGTGTCATTTCGTGACTTGAAGTCTATTTATATGAATCAAGTAGAATTACTGTGCAAGTTTTTAAATAGACCTGCAACTAACACATTTATAGCAAGAGGAACTTTGTCTAAGGTGTGAGTAATTTGGAGTTACATATTTAAAGGGAAAAGAAAGGAAGAAGAGGAAAAGATGAAGACAAAATCCCTCTGGTAGCTG
Source organism: Melanotaenia boesemani (assembly GCF_017639745.1). Lineage (NCBI taxonomy): Eukaryota > Metazoa > Chordata > Actinopteri > Atheriniformes > Melanotaeniidae > Melanotaenia > Melanotaenia boesemani. The sequence goes on along the minus strand of NC_055704.1, from coordinate 18,260,803 downwards.
GCACAATACTTCTCCAATAGGTAAATGTTTGGTAGAGTGTAAAAACACTGCGGCTTGAGTCAATCAGTGTGTAAAGCCAGCCAATGCCAGAACCACAAACAGGATTTCCTCACTTCCAAAACACAGAGCTGGGGGTTTGGAAGGAGAAATAAAAATGGCCGAATGAGCCAAGTCCGCTTTATGGGAGAATAAGAAAGCATTGCATCCAGAGGCCTCGCTGCTGTCTTGATATTGATTTAATTTGAAACAATGAAGCTTATATTTTAGTTGGCCATCTGATCCTGACTCACGCATGCAACTGTCATAACAACAACTATACTTGACAGGTGGACTGTTGTCATAAAAAACTGCAAAATTATAGCCATTTAAATGTTAAATCAAACATTGCTAATCACTTGCTGCAGTTAAGCTCTATCCGACCGTGCAAGGAAACCATGTTAATCATTTTCACTCTCTCCAATTAAGCAACTCATTGTTGTTTATCATTAAAAATAACAGCACGATGTTCTCCTGTCCGCCCACAGCTTTCCCTGGTCGTTAAAACTTACTTCTTACAGGCTTGCAATAATTAGGCTTCTCCTCTGTCACGTGGCTTTGTCCTCCGGCGGGTGGTTTCCTGGGAGACAATGTTCTTCCTGATGAATCACTGTCACAAGCATCTAGGGTTACAAGAATTTAATGTTAAGCACGGCTTTGCTGGGTACAAAGTTGACACATGATGACTTCAAAAACAATTTGGTTGTTTACAGGATAAATTCTTCTATTTGCATGTGAATCACAGCCATTCCTCCAAAAGCAGACGCTAACATTTACTGTAGTTTAGCCAGAGTGGACAAAATATCAGGGACAGTTAGACAAGCTGTAGGCGCAGAGGCCGCTCTGCTGATTCATGCCAGAAAAAACAATCCACCGACACGCTGCATAACATGGTGGGGCGGTTCAGGTAAAGGCCTTGCCAGAGCTCTGGATCTCATTTTCTCTCCTTTTGCTCCTGGGTATGCTTTACCTGCCAAGCTTCTTTTACTTGCCATAAAGCCTGCATTCATCAAAATTGGAAAAAGTATATAGGCAAACGAACACACGACCAGATAGCCACGCAAAGACATGAGAGATACTTTCACTCATCTCTCTAAGCCGTGTCCACTTCCTTCTTTTTGCTCATTGCACACTGCTGCTTTGTTCAGAAACTAAACCATCCACAGTGACTATATTCACTGGTTTGGTGCCAGATGTTTTCTTAGACCTCACTGTTCCTGAACAATTCCCAGTGTCATATATTGTAGCTCTGAGATGCTACTGGTGAAAAACTAAAGAAAGATGAGTAGCAAAGCTTTTCATCTACTGCAACAACATTTCTATTTGTAAGCAGTGACAGATGTGGAAGTGGAACAGCTGGCGGAGGCCAAAAACTCTAGATAAAGATGACATTTCTCAGCTAGGAGCTGCAGCAGTACTGCGTGAGGCATAGCAGTATTTAGTAATAACAGAAATAAATTGGTCTGTTCTCAGTACATCCACAACCCCCCCAAGATGGGGGGAAATTTAGTCTGAACTGCAAGTGCCTGGGAAAGTCCAGCAAAAAAAAAAAAAAAATCCATCCACAATCCAACAGCCCCAGTGATTGCTTACTTTGTCCTACTTTAGTATTTTCTGACAGTGCCATAATGATGCTTGGTATAAATAGGATGGTTAACGGTTCGTTGCTTGTTTGAAGAAAAATGAAAAAGGGGTGCGGGGGTAAGCTTATTTTACATGTGATAATCTTAGGGGCAGCTAGAAAGTTAATTAAAAACTATAATTGGCTGTGGTTGCCATTAACAGTCACCAGGGCGTTTCTTCAGACTTTATTGGGGGAAAAAGCACAAACATTATCAAGGCTTAACACCAGAGCACAGACATTGGTGTATACTAGAAGTCGTGTGAGTGTAATTTTAAAAAGTCAAGGCAGAGACTATCCCACACAGACTGACATAAGCTGACAGGCAATAATCTATAAATGCACTTAATGCATTTTACTCTTTTCTCTCATGTCTGATAGTACAACTAAAATAAGCCTTTAAAGAAGTAAGTCACTGGTATTTATAGCTCAGTTTCATTAGTAGTGCACTAGAAGTGAGAAGGAGAATGTATATATATATATATATATATATATATATATATATATATGTGTGTGTGTGTGTGTGTGTGTGTGTGTGTGTGTGTATACACATACATACATCACAGAAGCATGCATACACACATTTAGGCTTGTCAGACACAAAAATATGAGCAATAGAGCCAATAAGCTTTGGGTTTAGAGTGCAGAGCCAGCTTATATAAACACCTTTATGACCTTCTCAATGCCCTTACAGTTGATTTTGTTCACCTAAATTTACCAGGTAAATTAAAAGTTACAAATGACCTGTCTTGTTATGTCTTACCGTGTGAGACTGACAGCAGGGGACTTGTCTCTTGCCCCGGGCCATTTCCCGCCGGCCCGTCTGGAGAGGGGACAGTCTCCTTGGACATGAGACAGTAGTCTTCTTTGGGGGGGTTAAAAAAAAACAGCAGAAGTTCCTCCCTTTCCTCAGACTTCAGTGCTGTGAAAACCAACGACTCATTACCAACACAAGCTTGAAGACTAAAAGCAAAAACCGTGCAAAGTCATTACTCAAGTTGAGAAAGAGGTCTGCTTATTCACACACCGAGAAAAGTGACGTCGAGCCCCAGTAAAAACTTCTTGGAAATTTCCCTTCACGCGCTTTTTACATAAACTTGTTTTAAGACTCCACATGTAGCCCATTTGCTCACGCGCTCCCTCCTCTTTATCATAAAAAGACGAAAATAAGTTTAGTTTTGTGGTAAAGCGGGCATATTGTTCATGAAACGCAACTTACCTTTCAAACATGACAACTCCCTTTGCTTTAAATCTGACTTATTCCCATCCTTCCTTCTTTCAACTTTCCTCGAGACGTTAGGACGAAAAATGAAAAATAAACTGAGTGAAAGAGCGAACTATCGTCCAAAACTTCTCCTCAACTTTGTGTACCAGTTTTCCAGTCCTGTTTTCTTCAGTTATTTTACTGTTAAAAAGTACTAATATGATCCTCGCGCTGACTTCGACGCTCAGTGGCGGTAGTTTAGTAGAGTCTGAAACATTTTCATCATATCCGGATTCCTGCAGTGCACCAGTAAAGCCACTCTTTTCTCCTATTGCTTCCTTTGGCAGCACAGAGGAGAAACGAAGCCATCACTGAATTTGTGTACACAAACATAAATTGGAATTAAATTGCAAATTGTGCCTTTTCTTTTTAGTTTAAAATAGTTTAAAATGCGCTCCAAAAGTTGTTGACTGAAAAAAACAAAAAAATGTAAAAATGCTTACTTAGGCAAATGAACAGTAAATCATTACATACACGAGCCATTTACATAGTAGGACAAAATATAGCATCTATTTCCCTTTGCAAATAAATTTATCTGAATAAAACACACAAATAGATGGCTATGGTTCAAAACAACTACAGAAATTATTCAAACAAAATGATTACAAATGGCTTGCAAGATGGCTCAAAAAAGTATAAATTCAAATTATAACCAAAATGACTCAAAACAAATAAAAATTAACTGAAAACAACAACAAAGATGATACATTACTCAAAACAAACGATTCTAGACATCCACAAAAATATGAAATATGTTTTAAAATAAAAGAAATAAATACAAAGAACCTCAAAACAACTTTAAAGTGCACAAAACAGCAAACACAGAAGGCCGAAATAACTTAAAAGATTAACAAAATTATTCAAAATAACTTAATTGAAATTAAAAACAACTGCAAAGTGATGGAAATGGTTCAAAACAACGATACAGAAATGTATAATGACTCAAAATAACTAAACTGAAACTCAAAATGACTCAAATCTATAACAGGAATATTTAAAACAACTCCAAAGGGATGCAAAACTATATTAGATAGACAATAAACAAACTAAAAATAGTCCAAAAACCTAAATCTTTGCTACAAAATAAATAAATAATAATAATAATAACTGAGAAGGTCATTTTAAAAACATGTGAAATAACTGCACAAGTAGCAATAATGACTGATTGGAAACAATAGTTAGGCAAACTAAAGGAGATGTAATACAAATGGAAAATGGCAATGAGAGATTGAAAAGAATGCAGATGCAGAGCGACCGCATAATTACCACATAAATCCACACACACACACACAAAAAAAAATCAGAAATAATGTCTTTTGGAGTGGCTTTGTGTCACTTTCAGTCAAGCCTCTGCGTAAGAAGGTGTGCAGGCTTTTTACATGTCAGTGCCTGGGGTTCTTGCATCGTAATTCCTCCACTGGAACTTCCTCTCATCACATATTTGCTCAGATAAAAATGTTTTAAGCATTATTGCAAGACATTAGTTTGACATCTGTATGTTCTGTGCTGTTAACTAACAGGACTAAAACATTTTGTGGTGTGAGACTGTTTTAAATATTCGTTAAGCTCATTGTCACCTTGCTAAGAAAAAGGTGACAGCTTCAGTACTTTTTAAAAGTGGTTCACATACTGGGTCATTATACACACTGTCAGTAAAACTTAAAAAAAAATTACAGTCAATTGTTATAAAACACAAAGGTTAAACTTGAATTTTGCTCCACAGTTGGACTCCTGCCAAGTTTTGATGATTTGAACCTTGTCAGTCCAGCCTAGATATGAAAACTCCACTGAAACTGGAAGATGCTGAGCAAATTACTGCAGCTGTAAAGTTGGGCAGTACATGCTAACCATCTGTACGATGGTTACTAACTACTGTCAGAATTAGAATTTCAACAAACATTTACCAAAAACATTATCTGTTTTTTTTCTTTTAAAATACTCATTTGATTTACTTTTAATAAAAAGCATGAAATCATTATGCTTTATCCTCTCTGTAGTCAGTAGGGTGCTGTTAGTGCAGAATCTGCCTGATTGCCATCATAGCCATTGAACCCTATTGGTAACAGTATAAGTGAGATTTAAGTCTTGGTAACATGAGAGTGGAGGTGATTGATGTGAAATATGCCCTCCCTCATTGACTGGATGAACTCCATTTTCTGCTCCTAATGCAGAAATCACTCCGGGTCCCCAGCATAATGATTTACGATGAATCTGTGTCAATGTTGAACTCGGCAAACCCCACGTAATCCATCTTGCAGATATACCTACCTACCCCGCCCTACCTTGCCAGCTCTCACCCGCCTGTCCCCTGCCGTCACAATGGGAAAGGTAAGGAATGTGTTTCTGTCTCTCTCTCTCTCTCTCTCTCTCTCTCTCTCTCTCTCTCTCTCTCTCTCTCTCTCTCTCTCTCTCCCAACGTCTGTAAGTGTTGAATCCATTACAGGGCTGATGTGTAATCACAGAGGACCTCTGTGCCCCCTCAGACTGTAATTACCTGGATACAGATACTCCCTCTCTCCATCCCCTAGAGCTTCTCAAAACTAAGAACTCCATTAACCAGCATGCAGTGCTTTCAGCATCCCTGTCTGGGTGGCAATGTGGAGATTTCACTGGGCAGTATGAAAAAAATTATGGTCAAAATTGCATCTAAGTAATTGGATTTTGACCTTTGTAATAACCATAACACACCTCAGAGAATGAATGATGATCAGAGCAAAACCTCTGCAAACCCCCACCCACCCCTCCACCACCAAACAAATGGAAGTCTTTCAAGGACTGTACATGCAACATGACTGCACCGTGAAATCAACCCCTGTTGTCAGTCTTTGTCTCTCTTACATAGTGGCACCGCTGTTGCTGCTGACAAACATTATCTTGTGTGTGATCATGTGCATAGTGTCACCCCCGCTCCCACCCTTCCTCTCTCTTTTTTTCTTTTTTTTTTTCTCAAAATAAGTCAAAGTGGAACTGGCTGTGTAGACACAGTGGGTTGTCACACTGTGTCAACTGCTGGTGTCAGCATTGCATCTGCTGTAGTCACATCTCAGAAGACACTGGGAAGCATCTCTCTGTTGACTTCATCTGTTTGTTTGGCAGCCTGCCTGATTGCTGGAGTGTGTAGTGGCGAAGAGAAGCTCGGCTCAGTCGGTGCACACGCTGCCGACAGGCCTAATCCTCCTTTCCTGGTAAAAGAAAAAAAGGAATCTGGTCCCAAACAAACAATGCAACTGGAAGCTCCCATGTCTCTCCTCTCCCACACTGCAGTAGACCAGGCATTTTAAATTGTAGCTGCGTTTCTTGAATACATTTTCTTGATGGAATGGCACACATCCACTGGTTTTTAAAGCCAAAATTTGATATTTTAAGATACTGCTTATTCCATTTTCAAGAATACAGAGATGAAGTCAGTTCAAAATTACCTTAAAAGGGAAATGTGGAAAAAAAAAGGAGGCTACGAGTGAACTCCTCCAACCTTAATAGTTCATTGCACATAGTATGAACTCGGGATAGTTTTTTTTTTTTTTTTTTGTCAGTTCCAATATACACTTTCATATTTCAGGCCAACTACACATTCAAAAAAGAGTTGAGATGGAGGCAATCTAGGAGTAGTGATGTAATTTTACAAAAAAAAATTGGAATATAGCAAATGGTGTCAACAGGTGCCTAGTTATGATTTCGGAACAAAAGCAATGTCCACAAAGACATAATTGTTGATGATAGGTAGAAGTTCTTCACATTATTAACAAATGTTTCAGGAAAGTCCTTGAAACATGATGAAAAACAAACAAATAAACAAATAAATACATAAATGATGTTCCTCAAGAAAGATTGGAGGGAATTTGTATATATAAAAAAGAAGCCTGATGTTACCGGTATTTAGAGGAGGCATCAAGCTTTCTGGGCTCGGAGGCATCTGGAATGGAGGGTTACACAGTGGAAATGTGTATTGTGGTTAGACAAATCTGTACTGCAAATCAGTACTGAATAAAATACAGTAGCTGCTGTGCGCACTGGATTAAAGAAGATTAGGATAATCTAGAGTGTTATTAGCAGCAAAAGCCAGGCTTTGTGACTGTATGCGGTTACAACAGAGTCTTTACAAATGTTGTTTACTTTTATGTTATATGCGTTGAAATTTTACAGCAACAAATACTGACTTCGCAACGACAGTTTTCATGGGAACATCCATGCATTTTAACAAGACAATGCAAAACCACATTTTGCATATAGTTGCAGAAGTAAAAGGGCAGAGGTACTGGACTGCAGTCATTATCTGTTTCCAACACAGAGAGTATGTAAGATTTTGAAAAAAAAAAAAACAACAGTCTGTACTGTTGCATACCTTAATAAAATGTTTGCCATAAGAATGAATGAATGAATGAATGAATGCCAAATGAAATGCTTCATCACTTGGTGTCCTGTTAGGGGAAGAAATGGCAACGTTACAAAGCCATAAATGCTCTGCAGCCCCAACATTTCTGTTGCAGGCCTGAAATGCAAAATTGACTATGTGTCTATGTATGTGTGTAATCCTTATAGTGAAAGTTAGATGAGCTATTACTTCTTCCAGCTATATACATAATAATTAATACATAAGCCTTGGAACAAAAGTGAATATTATTCCTTACAATGCTAAACCTTGTACATCTACACTAGTATTAACATCGTTTCAGCAGCCTTAGCAAAGTTTTCACTTTCCCTATACTTTATTAATTGTGAAGGTGCCTTTCTTTTTAAGCCTGCACACCAAGATATATATATATATATATATTTTTTTTGACTATAACTTTTGCTGAAACTGAGCTGAAAATGAGAAATGACTCCAGGACAGACCATCTGTAATTAGGTCTAATAAGCTTCTTCCTTTGCAGGCTGCGATTCTAATAGAAATGCAGAAGTTGGCCCTCGTTGGCCCTTGCCTCGACTTTAATGGCCAGGCAAAAGAGTTTGAGGTGTCGCTTTGAACAGCAAGAACCAGCACCTGTACCTGATCAAATCTTCAAAGATTTTACACAGAACTCCATGCAGAATGAGAAGAACTTAATAAGTAAGGCTTTTTGAAGCTGATCGTGACACCAGCTGAACCTTGACGCCCTCACATGATTAATAGCATGATGGCAAGTCTTCTTTTTCTTCCTCCTAGCAAAAGGATTGTTTGAGGCTGTCTGATCAAAACATTCAGCATTTTATTGGCCCAACTGTCAAAGAAAGCCGACTCGGTGTTTGGCAGTTAGAATCAGTCTGTCCAGTTGCAAAGTGAACACAAATGTAACATACAATAAACTGATGGTCTAATTAAAGAAAAAGCCCTCTATGATCAGAATGAAGCCTGCTGCTATTAAAGATTTGAGTTGAAATGTCAATACACACCCTTTTTCTCAAGGAACAAAAGTTTTGGGAGCTAAAGAGTGGACTTTGTGGTTGTAAAGCTGCACATCTGGAATTAAGTTTCAGGTGAGAAGAGTGCACGTAATCATTAGCAAATGTTCACAGAAAAGCACCAGACCTCATAAATATGTATTCCTCAGCTTAAAGAAAGAGAATAGCAGGTGATTGACGATTAAAACTGACATTAAATACAAAACTCTGCAGGTTATCGCAATAACTTGCGCCAGGCGATTTAAAACTCCACATGTTAGGAAGATGCCTGCTCCACAGCCTTAGAGGGCTCAGGATGGCTACCGCCAGCTCATCGAAGAATATGAGATCAAAGCTGACAACCATCTGAAATTCATTTAACTTTATTGACAATCATTTAAAGCCACTGAGACAGCAGCTGCGTTCAACCCATCAGGCTCATTGCCCTGCCAAATCCTGATATATTGATGATATGTGGAAACTAAGCAAAGTTAGAATCTGGTTTAGAACTTATATCCAAATGCATACCACTAAATGTGACAAACATAAGTATTCACATACTGATATGGTTACTTGTGTTGTCAGCACCATATCCTGTTCTTATTAGCCATTTCTTTTATTTTCAGCATCATGACTCACCTTTTGACACTGTGAATCTAAGTTATTAGACACTATTTCACGTTTTATAGATGCCACTCAGGCTTACATTTAGTTACTGTACTTATAATTACTAATTACTGATAATAATACATTTGGAAATTAGGAATAGCAGCTTCACACTTTAATTAAACCGTCGTTCTATGTTGTATTTCCCATAATTTATAACATTTCTTACTGCTGAAAATAAGTATTTTTCGTCCTTTGCTGCCTTTGTTGTCCGATGTATGATAATCAAAAATGTAAGACTGTTTGGATTTCTATGATCCTTCCCAGATTTTGCATTAGCATAAACCATAAGCCAAGTTAAAGCAACCTTGGCTTAAATCACAGTGGGATCCTTATTTGTTAAGGCATGACGCCTCATACCCTGTTTGTCCTGCTTTGAGCTATCCTTGTGTCAGCACGTACCCCTGAGTCCTGTTAGTGAAACCCTCCAGGTTGAGGCAAATGAAATTTACCGACAAATAAAATCTAAAAATGTTCTCGTATTCATGAAAAAAATAAAAAAAAACTGCCTCTTACAAACACACACACACACACACACACACACACACACACATATGCACACACACCTTCACAGTCCACAAATGTACCTATTTCTTGATTAATTGGATGCCCTGCCTAAGCTTCCTAAATTATGCTTTGACATAGGTTATAATTAAATAGGACAAATTCAGGAAGTGTATGAAATCTCTCTTTTTCAGAGAAGAAATTTGAGTTTTAATTTACCTCATGCAGAGACTGGCTGCAGTCACCTGCAGAGAGCCAATTCACTGTGCATCGCCCGGTGCATGATGTGTGGCTTGGACAGAACGCGGCGTTAAAACAAAACCCCCTATGCCAATTTATGGAATAGCGGTCAAATATTTATCCAGTTGATGAGCTGGGCTGTGTGTTCCTCCCTGACAATAATTAAAGACAAACCCAAGCTAAAGGTGAGCAGAAACCTTGACATCATTTCACACCAACCGGGTTTGAATAAGAAGTGATGGACAGTATGAGAGCACTGTGATTTGTTATTTTCACTCATTTGATGAAGGCATGATGAGTAAGATTGAGTACAGATGTGCGATGCAGCTTTAGTTCTTTGTTGCTGTTAACGTGCTGATGCATGCTGGGTATGTATCAGCACTCAAACCAACCTGAGTTTTAGAAGTGAATATGTGAAATTGAAACAGGTTTTGCTTGTTTATATGACCTTTCACTTCCACCAAGCCACAGCAGACCCTGCTCAACATGACACAGTGGAATTGTACTCTGATCCTCTCATCTGGAAAAAAAGGAGTAAAGAAGTATATTCCACATACACAATAAAATTCAAAGATGCGAAGATGTGCCTCAATGCCCTTATTTCCCATATGGTTGCCTGCTACCTCCTGAGTAGAGGCTATTGACACATAGGCATGAATGGGTATGAATGGGATGCTGGGCTGTGTGATGTGGGAAGGGCCTGTTGTGAGAGCTGGGATGTCTCAGACAAGGATCACAGCCTGAGGTGCTGCGTGTGTCCGCTGAAGAGTGCTCAGCACCCTGGGATAACAATGAGAGCAGAGCAGTTCTGAAAATCAATAAACTGCTGGAGCTCTCCTTGGTCTCCTTCATAGAAAAATAACAGCATGCCAGAGTCTATCTGCGTCTTTATTTCCCCCTTTGTCTCTTAATACACTCCTGCTCTTCATGTTTTGTTTTTATATGAACATTCTCATAGAGAAAGTGAAAAACATTGCCAAGTGATAGTGCAGTTCATAAAGTAAACACTGACACAGGATTGAAGATACTTTCTAAGTATCTTGTGGTTAAATATGTCTTTATAAATGTCACCACTAATCCATGGACTCAAAGCATTAAAGTGAAGATTGCAAGACATGCATGGAAACAAGTCAGGATGGGAGAAAAGGGGGATTTTCTAAATCTCCTATCAAACTTGTCTAATTATGTTAATCAAGAATTCTCTAAATGTCAGCGTTGCTGGAGAGGATGAGATTTGGAGAGAGGGTACTGTGAATGGTGAGCAAACCAATCAGCTGGACAGCAATGATAGTAATGACAATTAATTAAAGTTAGACATACAAAAGAGGCGGGCTAAAGTCATGGGCCCACTTCAAGACTTGACACATGAATTAAAATCAAGAATCAATTTATTTCTAGATAAATATTTTCTTACTCTGAATCAGCAGAGATTTTGCTCTGTTGAGCATTAACATCCACTTATTTTTGAGAAAAGAGCTAAATTAACTCAAGCATATCCACATGTTAAATTAAAAGAAAAAAAAACTGAACAAAACTCTTTAAATGAGTCTGAGCATGGATTCATAATGTGGGCTTGTGGACAGAATTGTCAGATTTATGCTTACCTAGTTAAAACAAGCAATTTTAGGGCTTTAAATCTTAAGTAAAGAGATTTGGGGGATCTACTTCCAGCTTTTTTCTGGCCCACAGTCAGATGAGAAAATTGAAAACTGTGAGATATGCTCTTTATTTAGTTACCCAGTTAGCCTAGCTTAGTGAAAAACACCAATTAGCCTGACTCTAATGATTACCAAAAAAAAAGCACTTCTTTTTACACAACTATATAAAAATATTGTTTGTTATCTCAAGAAAGACTGATCTGCATTTTTCTTTTTTTGTTTTTTTTTTTTACGTGTAGTTTGTACTGAATAATCTTGCTACACTGATGTTAGCATGTCAGCACGCTTCATTGTCTTGATTAGGCTAGACAGAATTCACACATACATTTCAAGTGTCAACAGTCTTGCTTCTCAAATAACTTTGAAATGGGGGTGATGTCTTCCACTGTATGAATTCTGCATCTATAGCTTCATTTTTTCAATGAAAGGTTGAGATTAGTTTAATTTTTCAAGCGAAGGTTTGGGCACTAACCAGTCAAATTGCCTGAATGATACAGAATCTAATAATGTGATTGACTGTCCCTACACTTCCAACTGTCAGGCTGACCCACTGTTGAACATTATTGCATCTGTGTGAATCCGGCCTTGCAAAATTCAAGTCCTGCCATGAACATTTGTGATGATGTCAAATTTGAAAAGGTCAGAATTTTTACATGAAACTTCATTTACAGGATCACCAATCAAATCCTTCTGTCCTTTTTGTGATAATGTTGCACAGCCCAAAGCATAATCTTTTTCTTATCTATTTAAGAAAATATGTTGTTTAACCAGAATGGCTGAAAACAAAATAACAATTACTCAAAAGTTCTTGTTAGGTTCAACTATCCAGAGGTGTTGCACAATATTCTGGGCCCAATATATTAATCTTCTTGCTGGGCCCCTAAATTGACTTAAGCGATAGTTCTCATGCATACTTTTCCCACGATATAAGACAAAGGTAATAAATATTATCTTAGTTTAACCTCTAAAAGGCCAAATTCCTGGTTCATCTAATAGACACTCTTCTTCATTGCTCAACCTCTCACTTTCTTCCTGTTCCTCTTTATGCTCAGTATGCTTTCCTCTCCTCAACCTCCTTACTACCTTCAGAGCAACCTTCACTTCCCATTTCTTCACTTACATCTTCTATATTTTTTCTGCCACGAGGAGGACAGATAACAAACCATACAAACCAGAGAGATACCAGATTATCTGAACCTGCTTATAGCAAAACATACACTAGAATAAAAAAGCTACTTGATGTAAGTGATCCTGAGATTATTTCATTTGAATCAGCTGCAGATGATTGTAAAATAAAATAGAATAAAATAAAACTTTGTTGTCATTGCAACAAAAGTGCAATAAAATTAAAAAGCCCTCCAGTCAGTGCAAAACAGAATAATAAAATAGAATATTTGCAACAACATAAATAAAACAAAATACAACGTAAGTACAACATAGTAAATAAGATAAATAAAGTAAAAAGTAGCTGCCAGAGTATAATATATAATATATAATATTCATTCATTCTCTGTACCGCTTAGTCCATTATGGATCACGGGTAAGCTGGAGCCTATCCCAGGATTTTTAGCAGGTGAGAGGCAGGGTACACACTGGACAGGTCACCAGTCCATCGCAGGGCATCGCAGACAGATAGACAAACAACCATTCATGCACACATTCACAGGGAGAATTTAGAGTGACCAATTTAACTAATGTGCATATCTTTGGATGGTGGGAGGAAGCTGGAGAACCCAGAGAGAACCCAAACCTTTCTGTGTGGAGAACATTCAAACTCCACACAGAAAGGCCACCTCCCCCAAGGTTCGAACCTCCCCCCAGCTGAGGCTTGAACCAGCGACCTTCTTGGATTATTTTGGCAGCCTTCCGGAGGCAGCGGGAACGGTGCAGTTCTTCCGAGGTGAGGAGGGGGCAGCCGATGATCTTTTGGGCCGTGTTTATTTGTAGTGACGTCCTCTGATCCACCGTGCAGCTGATGTACCACACACACATGCAGTACACCAAGATGCTCTCCATAGTGCACCTGTAGAAGGATACCAGCAGCCTCTGGGTGATGTTATCCTTCTTGAGCGTCCTCAAGACGTGCAGTCTCTGCTGAGCCTTCTTCATTGGCTCTGAGGTGTTCATAGTCCAAGTTAGGTCCTCCTTGATATTGACTCCCAAAAAGTTGAAGTCCTCCACCCTTTTCACAAAGTCCCTGCTGATAAACAGAGGTGGAATATCTGTTTTTTCCTCTTAAAGTTAATGATAAGCTCCTTGGTCTTGGATATGTTAATAACTTTATTACCTACATGAGCTCATCTTGTCTCATCCTCAGTGATCATCTGGACAAAATGAGGGACCTTGTATTCTGCAAGAGGACCATGTGGTTCATGATGCTAAACTTTGCTAATACTGATGTTAATGTTAAAGTGGTACTGAAAGGTTCAATATATACGATTGTTATGCTATAAACTTGTTGCTAGGCTACACCAACAAACACATGAGTCACTTTTAGTATTGAACCTTCTGTCTGACTGTGAACTTCTTCTACTCTCTATCTTATAACAAGCAGGCTGAACATCTTTCTGATTAATGTCCCTTCTTTTCTAGTTAATACATTGAATAAAGTAATTCTGTAATAATTATAAGACAGAACACTTTCTCTTTTTCCAGGTCAGATATTTTAAGGCACTAAATCTGACTCATGAGCACCAACAGTAGGAGTTGTAATAATCAGACTCCGACTTATTCATCAGTCATTGTGGCCCTAAAGTTGGAAAATTTTTCTCCTGTTGTATTTTATTAATTTAAAAAAATAATGGTAGATCATTTGTTATCAGCATTACAAACTCTGGGGTCTGGTTGGTTCAGTTTTTTTAGATAACATGATGCCAGTGACATCTTTACAATCCTGAAATTACAAGGAATCCATTGATACCAAATATGTCATTGATCCCTGGTTACGCTCTGTCTGTAACTGGTTGAACAAACCTATGCAGATGTGGACAAAACTAATATTCTGGAGAGGTGATAGGGAACTAAACGAATATCCATGTTAGTTATCCATGTTGTTAGTGCAACATTCATTCTCACTTCACCTTCATTCAGACAACTGGACTTTGATAATCATATTAATGAATAAGAACTTAAATAAGAAACTTTTCATTGCAGGATTTTCTAGACCCCCACCCTGCAATGGGCCCTGGTTAAATGGTACTGTTTACCCCCCCAGCCCACCCCCACTGCAACTATCACCCCTTCAACCTTTAAAATACAGTCTTTAGCTGACTTTAAACAGAAACTGAACAAAGGAGCAAAATCATGGATTAATGTCCACAAAGAATGTTAACCAACTTTCAATGTAAAGTCACCAGCAACATGTATTGTTGATGCATGACTCAGTTAAACATACTTCCAGACTCCATAAAGCTCCACGATGTGTGTAAGTGGCAGACATTAAAAACAATCAAGCTGTTTATTGTGTTTGCAATAATTAGATCTTTAACAGCAGGAGGCTTTTTCCCTCTGATTCTCTAATTTGATACAGAATCATCTCATCACTGTGCCACAGGTTAGCCACATAGGGAGGAAACCTTAATCTAATCTAACACTTGATTCAAAACTCCAGGGGATCCCAGCTAAGTGTTGCAATTTCTGCTCATTAAATGAATGCTGTTGTTTGTTTCATGATGAAATAAATAGGATATGCTTGACGAATTAGCTGCCTTGCCAAGGAAAATTTTAATGATCTGCAGTGGTAGCTGTATAGCATTATTAACTTACTGCTGTATGATACTGCAGAGCTGGCAGGGTGAAATTTAAATGCAATATTATCACTTCATTTTATCCTTATATAATTTTGTTGAAGTGAATCATTTTGAGCCCTCCAGCTTTTTTTAAGATACACAATCAATCCAGCAACATGAATAATTTGTGAAATACACTGCCTGGGCACACTTGTAATTCTTGATTACAGACTCTGTGTAATACAGATGATTAAAACTCCCGAGACTATGTGTGCATGCACTTCCAGATGAGTCACAAAATCTAAGTGAAATTGTAAACTTTTTTATTTGAAATGTCCAAACTCAAACTTATTTACAATTCCTGACTTCTGATGACATGTCAACCATTCTTTATGTGCACATATCAACTAATAATTCCCATAATACCACACAACTCACTGGCATGGGCCTGAAATGGAGCACAACATTATATCCCATTTGCATGTCATTAGGAAAATGGAAGCAACCTCCCCCTGTGGGTTTAACCCCTTATAAATATATTTAAATATATAAATATCATGAATACATTAATTGACATCACCATCACAACAGGAGCTCTAAAAGCACACAGCACTCTATCAGAGGAGCTTGCTTTGTCTTTTTTTTGAGAGACGTGTGCAGACGGCACACCTGGAAACATGTGCACCTGCATGGACATGTACAAAAATCATGGCTGCCTCAACACCCAACTTATCCCTGACCTTCTCATAAATACACACAGAGAGTTTCACACTCCACCCTCTATAAAATAGTCACACATGATCCTTCCTCCCCACCCACACCTCTGTGCATGCATGACACAGACTGCCAGCCTTTTTCTGGCTTTGCAACACAGAGCGTCTCTCTCTCTCTCTCTCTCTCTCTCTCAGGCCTTTCTCTACTTTTCTCCTTTTCCTCCTCTCTGCTCCCTCTGTTTTCATGGATCAGCGGAGAGAGCAATTACATCAGCGTCGGTCTGGCAGCCTGGAGATGAAGAGCTGTGCGGCTACGGGCAAACACCTGGCCGTGGTTAGAGGAGCAGAGCAGGAGCAGCAGTAGGAGGGGAAGGAGATGCAGTGTAGACAGATGTGCTGCAGGTTCTCTGGGCAATGGGGAGGCCTGCAAGCGCAGCGTGTGAGTGAGCATGTGTATATGTTGGGGGTTTAGTTGTGAAAGGGATCGGTGAAGCACAAACGTGAGAACCCACAAGACGTGTGTGCGCGTGCGTGTGAGTCTATTTGTAAATCATGTGCGAGTATGGTTGAGTAGAGTCAGTGAAGCCCTAAAACAACCCCCCCATCACAAGCAGTTAACATTACAATCCTTCACAGCAATCAAAGCTCTCTGAACCACCAAAGTTTCAGGCTATCCATTCAGCATGCGTTTGCCTTACTTATTGACAGAATCATGGCTATTTGCATTACAAAGGAGAGCTGTTTGAAAATATTCACACAACATGTCATCTGTGATATGGCTTCAAAATGCTTCAAACATGCCCAAAAACACTGCTCTCAAATGTGAAGAGGATAATGGAAAGGGCTGTGCCACCATTTCCTCCAATCTGTTGCTGAGGGATATTTAACTTTTATGAGAAGAAAGAGGGGAAAGTAAAAAGAGAGAAAGGTGCGCAAAATAAATTGACAGTTTTAGAAGAAACTAAGGCAGCTGGGGTTGCGTGTGGATTGCAGATCTGCTCTTTGACTTCATTCTAACCTCCCAGAGACCTTAGACAGACATGTGGTTGCCATCTGGCCAAGAGTAACATGCTATTATATCAGTTGATTTATTCTTAAATGCTACTTAAATTATATGACTTTGGCTGATTTGACTAAAGTTTTGTTCAAAGCTCTAGATGGTATTACTCTGATCCAGTGATAATGTGTCATACATAAAAAATAATTTCAGCTTTTACATACTTAACGTTTAAGTCGTCATTTGAGTCAAATAACTGAGATGAAGCTAACTGTTAGTTATAGTTTCCATAAAATATATTGATCTGCATTACTCTAACTTGTTCAAATTATCAGTAACTGAAAAAAGTGAGTCACGTGCAGACTCAAAATTGAAAAAGGTTCAAACAGGTGTTTATTTAGAGTTAAAGTTCAAAAGGTAATCTTCTGACAGGTTCTGGCTACGCTCAGATGAGCAGGCTTGTAAGGGATTTGAGTTTGTCCAAGAAAGTCTTAAGATTTTGTCCAGAAAGTGTTTCCAAGAAAGAGTTAAGCAGCAGCACATTGGGAGGACAAGCAACACTGCAGGGACAAGAGGATGAAGTAAGCTAGCAAACAGTTAAGGTAGAAGAACGAATGGGCAAAAGTGGAGAGAAAACTAAGACTACAAATACTGGTGTTAATGACGGGAACATGGATAATTTGCATAATCCACTCGCTACCACAGTCATGCCTCCAAACACCAACCCACTCAAGGTGCTTATAGAGCAAAAAGAAGAGAGAGAAATACCATGCGGTGCAATAACAATGACTACCATTAGTTTATAAAGCACATTTGGACCAAATAGATCAAGGGAGGGAAGTTATGAAGGTTAAGGAGTTTCCCAAAGCACAGCAACCATTGTTCATTTATTTATTTTTTTTCAAAGATTCTAGATACTTAAAAACTTTTGTTTAAATGGCTAACCTTTTACAGATATTTACTAGGCTTTTTATGTAATCAGAGTTTTTCATTTAATCATGTTCAATTATGTTGTTTTAGTCAATAACTGTACTATAAAAGCTCCAGCTCAATTCAGATTCCAGTAACCTTTTATAATCCTTATAGCTACTGGAGACAGTTAACTGTCACTTTTAGTGTTTGGGCTAGAAAAGTGGCCAATTTTAATTTAAGCAACAGTTTTAAAGTTGAAGAAAAGTTAAAGAGAGTCACAAGAACTGGTTGTATTGACTGCTCCTACTCTGAAATAATGTTTCTCACTTGTAGTTTTGGTGTTATTTGGTCAAATCACCTTTTCTGATCAGTTTTCTTTTGTTTGATTGGAAAAAAAATTGGTAATCAAATAGAAATTTTGCCTCAAATGTATTTTTGTCAAATCAAGTTTCTTCTCCATACTGTCTAAAACAACTGGTGGATAATCATTCAAAGTGCTTTTAATATGTACTGCAGGGTTGCTGAATTATCCATTGACATGATGTTGGAGTTTGTATTTCAGATTTCTGATGCCTACGTTGTTTACTGGAGCTTTGAAGCTCTGTGTTATCGACTTACCAGAGATCATAAAGCTGCCACATAAATAAAGACTTGAATGCAAACTCACAAAGCACAGGTAGAGGTAGCAACACAGGAGGTCTCAGAAAAAACAAACACTATTAAGTCATGGTAGCATGCAAGAAAAACAGAAAATCTCTTCTATCTACACCAAAAGGTATTCTGTCCATATACCTCACTCTTATCTATCTTGGATAACCCGGACCACCCTCTCCACCCTGTGCTGGACAGACAGCGGAGCTCCTTTTCCAAAAGGTTCAGACAGCTTCGCTGTCTCAAGGACCGCTTCAGGAAATCTTTCCTGCCACACGCAATAAGACTGTTTAACTCATCATCATTGTGTCAGAGATAACAATATGAGTGACTCTTGTAACTGGTGAATTTTTGCACTGACTGGATCAACCTTGCACAGTTAAACTCCTCATCTTGTGTCACTGAAAACAACTGTCACTACTAATCATTGCACTGGACTATATTATTTGCTGGCTATTCTCACTTCTTACTGTGTATAGCTAAATACCTCCGTGTATAAGTCTTGTAGATATTGAAATTTTTATACTGTTTTTTATTTTTTTGCTACCTTAAGAAACACAACTGCTAATTGACTGTACCGCTGCAACACCTAAATTTCCCAGCTTGGGATGAATAAAGTACTTCTATCTATCTATCTATCTATCTATCTATCTATCTATCTATCTATCTATCTATCTATCTACCTGCACAGACTATCCCTAGTAACTTTCAATGACAACACTTATTTAACATGAACCCAAATGAAGAATAAAGTTTAATGCATTACATGGAAGAATTCTGAATAGGTTCTGATGGCACCAAGGCCAAAATGTGAGAGCAAGAAAAATGCTACTGATAATCACACACACTGGCCGTGATATAAGGGTTAAAAAAGATGTGCATGCAGTGTGCAAACAAAAACATTACCAGTTGATTTTGGTCAGATTGTTGACCAAATGCAAATTGCAGGATGCTCATCTTTGTACGCTGCATCAACCCAACACAGTGGCACTTGTTGCAGATGAGTGTAAAACCAACACTCGGCTCCAAGCCAATTAACAGCAAAATCATCCTGAACAGATTTTCAATTGATAAATCTTTAATGATACCAGGGATTTTACACAAATGCACACTTGACAGTGCTAATTTAAAGCAAATAGGAGGCTTGATTAAAAATTCCCTCGGCATGGTGGGGGAAGATAAATGTTTGAATAATTTATGAGATTTAATTGACACAACTACAATGTTGTAAACAGAAATGTTTTCATGTTCGTAATGCATTTAGACATGAGGAAATTTTGGGACAGTTCCAAGGATGAGAGTGTTGCTATATTTGAGATTGGGGGAGACTACTTGAAGTGAATGAGGGTGTGAAAGACGGTGATGCAGGAAAAGTGGAAAAAGTGTGGGGAAAAAAAAGCAGCAAATCAAGCTTTACTACTTTCCACTTGCTTATTATTCTAGATTAAATTGCCTGTACAAGCACAACTGGGTATTTTTATCATAACAAATAAATAAAGAATGATATGCAGTGAAAGTGATCAGCAAACACAATGATACACAAGCATCAGAGCCAGCCTGACGCTACAGCACTTTGGTTTGACCCCAGCAATGTGACACCAAACAAGGATGTAAATACAGCAGAAAAAAAAAAAAAAAAAAAAAAAGAAAGAGGAGATACAGAGAATAAATGTATGAGATGAGGGCCAATTTCCAGGCAGAGCACATATGGTGTTTGTCTCAACAGTGCACATATAAATACAAGCACACATCAAGATAAACAGAAAGATGGCAGAAGAACAAGGCCATGTTCCACCAGGGACCTAGCAGGGGTTACACGGTCAGCAGGTGCAGGGCCGCCTCTTGTCCGATAAGAAACTGATCTGCATGTGCCTGCCTGCTTTCCTGTCCGCCCGGCCCCCAGTAAACAGCCCGTTTATCTGCAAACAAACAGAGTTTACTAGTGACTATGAATGAATACATCAAATTTTGATAGAACTACCATGTCTGGCTCCCTCGTGCTCAGAGTGCATCTCCTCCATGATACAGTGTACACCTGAATACATGAATAGACAACAAGGAGGCCCTCGCTGTTTGTAGGGGTAATGTTGACTGAATTTTTAAAGGTGTTATTTTGATTTGACACGACTGGCGGCTTGGCGGAGTTTGGGGAAGGGGTGGGGGGGTATAGGAGTCAGCCAGAGGAGGAGACAGAAAATCATCCAAGCCAGTCTGTGTCTGGGGAAAGAAACAGAATAAACAGCAGAGGGAGAAGCTGGAAAGGACAGAGACAAAAGACAATCAGCTGGTAAGGGATGGAATCTCCATACTGACTGTCAAGGGGATGGACAGTATAGAAAGAGTGTGTGTGTGTGTGAGGAAGGGGGGGTAACGCTATAGAAACAAGGAGATAAACAGATCTTGACATGACAGGCTTACTGTGATGATCCTACATATAAAGACATAAAAGCACTAACACATGAAGACAGCCAGATATATTGTAGCATCACATGCCAACATTACAGACAGCAAAACAGTCACCCAGACTGCCTGCAGGTAATATAAGTAATTGGCACCATTTGTTTTGTTTTTTTTTGCTTGCACCTTTTTATTCCCAACAATGACAATAAGAGCCATCACAATGCGCTTCCACACAGCGATGCATGCTCAATGCAAAAAGGAGGCTCGGAGCAAAGCTGACATTACAACACATGCATTTATGTTGCCTGACAATGTATCACCTCCACATCAAAGGAAGCTTCACCTTTTGCAAAGGAGGCGAAGACGAAATAAGCGGAGGCCCTCGCTTTATTAACTCCCAATCAATAAACATGCAGTCAGCGGCGAGGTAATCAGGAAACACTGGCAAATGGCCTGACAATGTATCAAAGCCGACGCTGCGAGGCAACGGCGCAAACTCTAACAAGCATTTTATTACCGGTAGCTGTTACTGACATTAGTCAAAAACCAAGAGAGATAAAATAGAATAAGGAATGCAGTGCGGCTGGTTGAGAGGGCCCCTCGGCTGAGAGCGTGCACCTCCAGTGTTTGATAGTCACATGCCTCCTCTTTGATATGATAACAAATATAAATTGTTTAAAAACATCAAATAGGCAGTGAGCTGGAAGCAGACTTGCTGTGACGGATGTCTGGTTTAGAGTGTGATAATGGTGCTTGTCCACAAGTATGGGAATGTTCTGCTGCAGGGTTTTTGTTTGAGACACAGGGATGATGATGCAGAGTTAGATACTGAGGTAAAATTATTTAGCAAAGACTACTCAGAGGTATAAGTTTTATGTCTTTTGAGCGCATCCAAACAAAACTATTATTTATATATTCTTTT
The DNA here is from genome assembly GCF_017639745.1 of Melanotaenia boesemani. Taxonomy (NCBI): domain Eukaryota; kingdom Metazoa; phylum Chordata; class Actinopteri; order Atheriniformes; family Melanotaeniidae; genus Melanotaenia; species Melanotaenia boesemani. The sequence continues at coordinate 18,239,133 of NC_055704.1, read as the reverse complement.
GGAAATAAGTCAATGTGTCCCTATACTCTGAACATAAGAAAGTTGAGATAATGTGGGAAAATATACCCAAATTGACTTGAGTATTTATAAAGAAAACACTGGTACCACAGCTCATGCAGCTACTCTAGCAATAGCCAGTTAGCTTAATTTAGGTTAGCCTAACACAAAGATGAGAGAAAGGAGAAGCTTAACTCTGTGTATAGGTAAAAAATATAAAATACCACACACACATGAGCATCCTAAATGCATCTGCTATAAAAGTTACATATATTCTCCTGGCATTTTGTCTGTCTATCCGTTTTAACATGAAGAGCTCAAACTACATGCAGACAGGAGAAAACTATACAAAGAGTTGAAGTAAAAGTTGTCTTTATGTGAGCAAGTTTAAATCCGTGTACATGAAATACCATTGGATTTTTTTTTAGCTCAGTCTTAGTTTTGAGTATTCGGTGACTACTATCTATTTTCCTCCAAACCACTGATCTAAGAGCTGATTCTTTGTAGCAGAGAGAAGAACTGGCGTAGGGGGGAACTGAATCTTTAGCCTTTCCCGCTCAGCTCTGCTGAGAATCCATACAGGCAGGAGCAGGACTTTAGTTTGATGGGCATAAAATGTGGCCAGTGTGACGCCACACTAAGCTCATACCATGATGTGAAAGAGGAAATAGGGGTTGAAGATCCAAAAACGGTGAGGTGATTCAGATCAGGTGCACGGGGTGATGGAGAAAGATGGGGCCTGACATGGACTGACCCTTAAAAAGTGTGCTGTTTGGAGTCAAATACTTCAGTGTACTAATTTATTTCTATTTATTTTTGTTACAAAAATAAAGGCTTTTAAGAAAACACTTCATAAAAACTTGCTAATCATAATTGCTAAATTAGACAATTAGACAAAATTTGAGTGATACTAAATAAAGAGCCACTGTGAGCTATAACAGCCAAATCCAAGTCAGCCAAATCTTTATTATCTGGATTTAATGAAACATATAAAAAGTTTTCACAAATCACAGTTTATTTCCACCTGTGGTAATAAATTGTAAGCCCACATTTGAAGGAGCACAAGCAACTTTACTTAATTTCACTACCTGGGGATGCTGTTATTTACCTTACAACTGAACTATATAACATGTGCATTGGGGGGAAAAAAAGAGACATGGCAGCTGTAGAGATCTGTGCTGAATGCCCTTAGTGTCAACATAGTGTTTCACTTTTTTGTTGTCTTCTCTTAGTAAAAACAAAATGTTACAGGAGCTAAGCTTAGACAGCCGGCTGATTTAGAAAACTAAGCAATATAGCTGTTAAAGGTGCAAAGGTGTATTACAGCTAACCAAATACCCCCAGCCGCACACTTTTAAGAATGTCTTATTTTCTTTTAAGCTGCACTTAATCAGGAATTACAAATTTATAATGACAGTTCACATCCGAAGAGCAATAAAACAAATGAATTATAAAAAAAATAAAACAAATGAGAAACTGCTGTGGCTGCAAAATTGTGAGATACAACAACCCAGACTGAAACAAACTGAACCAGTATCAAAATGAAAACTAACTAAGCAAACAATGTGTCACAACTCCAAGAACACTGTTAAATACTGGCCTCACCGCATTATTTCTGAGGGGCCTGTTGACATGATTTATTTGGTGGTGAGGAAATCTAAAAATTTACTCCAGGCTTCACTTGAAGGGACTCACTTGCAACCACATCTGCTCCAACATAAACAGAAAAACTTGAACTGCAACACAAAGACTGGATCTGACTTGTTTTTCTGCAAATAAGCTATTACATAGATATAATTTCACATAGGTACTCTATTTGAATAGTTAAACAACTCAAGCATAAGTTACCCTCGTACTTTTTTCCACTTTTTTCTAATTGTGCCCTTGCTCTTTGAAAGCTTTGTTCAGGGCTTGTGCTTCATCCCGAGGACCACATCCAGATGAGGAACAGTGACTGACACTACCTCACTCTCCTCCTCTCAGCTAATTTGTTTGTTTCGTTCTAGGGCATAGCTGATATTAAAAGGAGATCCTGAGCAGCAGGGAAAAAGGGATGGAGGGAGTTGGGGAAAAAAGAGAGTCAAGGGTGGGTGGTGGGGGGAGCTGAGTTTACAAGCCCCAGGTATGGTGAATGGGTGAGTGAGAAGATGCAGAAAAGAAGGCAATGAGATAGAGAGAAAAAAAAAATCTCATCCAAATAATTTTCACCCTGTAGGCACTAAAATGCAAATCACAGATCAAAGAGGTTTGCAATGGAAACTAGCAAGATTGGGAGAGAATATCATCAAGCTGGGGTTATATATGTATGTTCAGGATGTGTGAGAGACATGCTGGACTCAGGTAATGGAGCTGACCTGCACTTGAGCACTTCAACCCCCCCCCCTCCCGCCGCCACTATCATTTCCCTGCTTTCCTTCTCCCAGGGTTATAACACATACGTACAGTACAGTGAAAAGTAATTTACTTTCTCCTTACAGTACCTTTCCTCCTTCGCCTTTCCCTTTGGTCTGTGTTTATAAAGCCTTTTCATCAGCCAGTGAATGTGCAGTTTACACAAACCTCCTCTCAAGGCAGTGCCAAATTCCCCTCCTACATGTTGACACTGACATCATGTGTGACAGAGGGGCCTGTTTGCATGTTGCCCTGAACAGCAAGAAACGTCCCCCCCACCCCTTCTGAACAACTCCAGTAAACAGATTTAGTCAGGAAGGAAAGTCAAGCGGTCACGGAGCGGCAGCTGCTGCAGCAACTAGCGCTGGAATGTGTGTCTAATTGTGTAATGAAAAAGGCACTTAACCAGCTTTAAACGTTTGAAATATCCAAGCTGTGTTTGATTTAGTTTTTCAGTCTTTGGCCAATTTAATCTTCTCAAAATGCACAAAGTGTTCAGTCTCCGCCCACAGTTGTAACAATACTTTCACATTCATGTGCTTCTACACACACAGATGTGAGAGAACATACAGTGGATGGAGGGGTGTGGGCACACACAGAGTGGGCGAGCTATAGATAGAAACTCAGGGGAAGGATATGACTGGGAGAGGTTGAGGAAAGACTGTATGAGGAGTCTCCACATTAATGCCTAATTAATGTCTGTCTCCCCGTTAATGTCTAATTAACAATTTATGTCTGTCTCATTCACCTGAAGCTGTCATAACTTTTCTTGTCTCCTAAAATGAAATGTGACAATGTTGTCTTGCGGCACGTACTTTTGTTGTCTTCTACAGACTTTAACTGGCATGCAAAACAGATTTAAAGAAAATATACATCTGGTGATACAGGTTAAGATGTATTTGTTTCTGATTTTCATGCTGAATGAAGGGCAAAAAATTCACTTGATTTTCTTTTAAAGTTGTTTAAAATTGTTATATTGTGTGACCTAATTCATGGCATGTCAGCATGCATTAACAATATGTGAAGCTGCATGCTGTAGCTGTACTATGACAATATGGCAATACGACAGGTTAAGTGACACAAAGGACATTTCGTCTGGCAGCAGCAAGCAGGAGTTTTCCAATAATCAGCCATATCTAAACTCCTTGTCATTCATTCTTTCTGAGCACAAACTAAAAGCAATGCAAACTCAAGTGAAATACATGTAAACTACCAAGACTTTGCAAGAATTCTGCAAAACATCTCCAGAGAAATACATGTCCCCCTACTTTTCCATAGATTCTGTATTTCTTTTCAGGGACAGAGGAGGTACTCAGGTGCAGTTCTCTTGGTGCCATCTGCATCAGCACCAAAGCCTCCCACTGATATGGATTAGCAGTTCGCGGTACTTTGACTCTTACTGCCGCAGGAATCAAAACACAGCTGGTTTTATTTTTTATGGCTGGTCAGCACAACCTGCGCAAAGCTGCTCTCACTCTTCACCCCGTCCCAACTTAAAAGGCACTGTTTCTGCTGTGCCGTAGTGGCTTCCACTCATATTTGCTTTTGAATGTAAATCCATAATCCTCCCGTCTTTTCTTCTTGCCCAACCATCTTTCCCTCTTTCCCCCCCCACAAACCTCTCCATCCTTGTGTTGTCGGCTGTTCACATTTCCTGTGCTCTGTGTCACCTGCTTTGTAATCTGATTACTTCACAGCAAAATTAGTATGTATATTTAATGCAGATTTTTTTCTTCTCCCCTCTCTGTCTTCTATTCTTTTTAAATCTTGATGAGTGATGCAGGAAAGAACGGGAGATGGGGTGGGGTTGCGCTACTTGCATGTCTAGCGGATATGCCAGGCCCATGCTAATAAATGACAGCTGATTTATGCGTCTGTATTCTTTTATTTATAAAAAATAGCAAGCGGGCTGATTTCTGATATTAATAATACAAGTGGATCCTTTTTGATTAGGCTTCTGTGGAGAGCTGTGCATATTCAGCATTACAATTAAAGCCTCTGATGTGAAATAGGAATGACACGCTAATGAAGCGAGCTAGCGAGCCTGAACCGCGACTGTCCAACAGCATTATGGCCCATCTCAGATGAAGAGTAATTATACGAGGAACACTGAAATGTCATTAAAAATCTTCAGTAAGTGATTTAACCCACCATTCCTCACTAATGCTGGATATTTTTTTCCTTTGCCACCCCCCAACCTCCACATCAACTGCTAAGGTTTACCTCCCTTTTTTTTATTCTTTTATTTTTTTTACCACAAGGCAAAAGCCAAACTTCTCCCTCAGAAGTTTCACACACAAAAAAGTGTATCATTCTCCTTGAACACAAACATATTGAAATTTTAAACAAAGACATTCAGATGCATCGTCCTAATTTAATTTTAGAAGCATGTGGTGCCAGTGGTGGTAGATAATTGAAATCATTCCATAATAAATCCATTATGAATCAGTGATTAGGGCCAGATGTGATTATTATGAGTTAAGGATGATAGTTATTTTCCCAATATAACCTCTCTATCCACCTGCACCTTAAAGTGCTTAATTTATCAAAACTAAGTATGAGAAGGAGGGAAACAACAGAAAGCAGGCTGATGCGTGAAACAACAGCGGGAAACATGATAAACGGAAAGTGTGTTGTTTCTAAGAGGATTTAGATAATCTAATCTGATCCCTACATTCTTGCTTGATGTACTCATTTCTCATGAGTAAAAGATTTGCCAACAGCCTGAAAGCGTTGTTGTTATTAAATCATAAAACAAACAAATAATGGACTGTATCATGCTACCATATCATTTTCATTAGGGCTATTGTCAAGCCTATATTTCCCCCCTGCTCCCCTGCCTCATACACACAGTGAGTGTGCATGTGAGACAAGGGGGGGAGAGGGAAACCTGATAGGATGTGTGTGCATATGTGGCAGATAATGCCACAGGCAGGAATTCATGAATATCAGCAGTTTCTCACCATTTTGTTGGGTTAATCCCTTGTTTCAGTTGGAAAAATAGGCATTTCTCTTGCATACATTACACCAGTGCCTGTACCCCACATCCAAACAAAAGTAACTTTACATCAGGATTCCTCTGATGTAGTGATGAGTGAAGTTTATTGTATTAAGGTCACAGTTTTATTTTTGTGTTTTGTTTTTTTAACTGGCTCAGCAGGTCCATGGGCATGAGTGGAAACTCAGTCATGTTGCAAAAACAGGAAGGTAAATTTAGGCCACAGAAGTGGCCAGTAAAACCCCACACTACTGGATCAAGCCCTGAAGTAGTTTAAAGACTAAAACTTGCTGACTGTAAAGCATCACCAAAAGATTTTTTTTCTACAGAAAACTTCACAGATGTGACACAAACGTGTGATGGCATCCAATTTCAGCACCGGCTGGGCGCTTACTGGAGTTGGGTGGGGTGGGTAAGGGGGCACAAAGCGTCCCCTCGCCCACCGCCAAACCAAGCGTCATGCCTCCGAGCCATGCAATTATTTTCGCACTGCGTCCAATATCAACTTGAGAGCAATGCAAATTATTTAAGACGCGCTTTTCAGGGCTTGCAATTATAATAATGATGATCTCAATTAGCGTTGCCATTGCCTCGGACTATTTAACAGGCAATTTTGCAGCCTGGGGGCGAGGGTCTTCTAGGGAGTCGACACGCATCGTCAGGTCAGAAGGGCTTTGGAGAAAAAGAAAGTGACCGAGACAAAGCTTGCTCTCTTAATCAATAAACTGAGACTAGAGATATTTACCGCCCAATCCCACAAGGGCAAGGCTCATAAATTGATCTAATTGGTCAGTGTTGGAGATGAAATAAATGATGCCAGCATGCAGTGTCTAATTCAGACATGCAGCGTGCAAGGTTAGTTGCTATTGTACTGAGATTGTACAAAGATCTATGTCATATCAGCATGCAGGTATCTCTAATAAACTCATCTGCATGTCCTCTGAGTATTAGGCTGATAGCATTACTGATATGATTGTACCAGGCTACAATGAACCACAGTTTAGTATTCTGTAGATACATATCCAATTGTTTCTGGGTCAGACCTAACACTAAACTATCCAACTGGTTTTTATAGCTGTGAATTCCAAAGTAGGTTTTCAGATCCACAGTTCATGATAGGATATGATATATTTAGATTAAACCACCTTCAGAACATTTATTCCACCGCTTTAGTCATTTTTTCAATCTATAAACCTAATTTCTGGATAATTGGGAAGTTTTCTAAAATGTAACAAATAAATTGTGTAACTATTCAGCTTGTTTGTGTTTTATTTAATAGATAAAGTTAATACAAAATGCATCTAAGTTGAGGAAGAGACAACAAATTTTATAATATACCAATTGTAGAGTCTGCAGATTTATTTGCATTAGGTAAGGGTGTCAAGATTGGGCATAAAAAGAGAATACACCAAAGGCTTTGTGTTTCCATGCAGTGATTGGCCAAGGCTCCACCATCTTGTGTTGAAGACTTTCAAAGAATTGTCAGTCAGGTTGAAAATAAAAGAAAAATAAATTCAAATTTGTAAAAGATTGTATCTACGGGGAATTTTTGTGAAATTTTCAGGGAATCTAGGGAAATTGCACTGTGTAAAGGCCCAGTTCTGTTGGATGCTAAGCCCTCAACTAGCACTGCATGGGAACTGTCATGCCACTATAAGAATAATGCAACTGGCCCAGGTTTACCCAGTAAAGCCAGTATCACTCAACACAGTCTAATACTGCATCTAGAACTTTCAGCGCAACTTCAGTTCTATTTATCTAGCACCAAACTACAACAAAAGTCATCTTAGAGTACTTAAAAGAGCAAGTAAACTAGTTCAGAGTCAATTTTAATCCAGTTTAATGTGATTCTTTATCAAATCAATAAAATTCAGTCTAAGTCCAATGAATTCTATCCAGTTCATTATAACTGTCAATATAATGGTAATTAATAAAAGTAGCCTAGTTAGGGCTAAAAAGTTTGATTCAACTCAATTTGATTAAACTCATCTTCTGTCCTGAGCATGCACTGTCTTGAGAGATTCATCTCAAGACACAAAAACTGCTTTAACACAAGGAAGAAGCCACAATCTCTGTCAAGAAAAGGCATCGTCTTTTGGAGCATGAGCTTATCAGTCAGATACACATTAAGACATTGGACATGTGTTCTGTGGTCAGATGAGCCAATGTTTCAGCTCCCTCTTGTGAAAAATGGATGTCAGTCTGAACACGCCAAAATGATAAAAACCATCCAAGCTGTTACGGGGGTGCATCAGAGTCGACTTGCATGTGTGTAAAGATGCCATTGATGTAGAGGCATATGCAAAAAAAACTTTGAAAAACATATGCTGCCATCAAGGTGACATTTCCCAGTAGGTAAGTGGTTATTTCAGCAGGTCAGTTGTGCAGACATTGTTCTGCATGATGAACAACAGCGTGGCTTTATTGATGGTGTGTGTGCTTAGCTGGACTGCCTGCAATTCATATATGTCTCCCTTACCTCACAAAGAACTGGAATTTTGAATTTAGCAAGGGGCACAGAATACAATTGGTGTGCTCAGTTCCCAAAAGATTTAAAAAGTGTAATTAAATGAAGTTGTTGCATTTTTTTAGAAAATAGGTTTTGCTTTTTGAAGCTGGAGCTTACAGTCTCTGTCAACCATTAAAGTTAAGCTTATGGCTGTAGCTTTACATGCTGTGTTTACTGACATGAAACTGGTTTCAATCTCATTTAACTCTCAACAATAAGAAAACGAATAATACCATAAATCTTCCAATTTTTTTTCCCTTTGGAAATTAACTTCTGTTCATATCATTCCCATCATGCCATCATGTAGTATACAGCACTGCCATTGTACATTAGAGGGACTTTTTCCTCCCCACCATTCATGTGGAAAAGACTTGCACCACCAGCTACCCTTTCTTTTATTCATCGCACTGTAAATAACTCCACTTTATGAAAAGCAGCCAGTGTGACTCACGGATACCTCTCTAACCACAACCCATTATTATTTCATGGCCTTTGAAAGAGGGGTCTATAGCAGGCGCTCTCACACTTTAATGTCGGAGCTCCCTATGATGTTGTGTAGTACACAGCGGCCCTTGTTGCGCTCTGTATGCAATCCCTCACTTGAATTCACAAACACTTCCAAGTGCATAAATAGCATGGAAGACGAGTGCCTTTCGAGCTAGCTAATGCTCTGGAACGCCATTGCTGAGGAGATAACAGGAGCCTGCCATAGCTGATGCCTGGGACTGTCATTGGGGGGAAGAGAAAGACAAGTGTGTCTGTGTGCCTTTCTGAAAAATGCTGTTGTTTTCTGACCTCTCATGGGACATCATATGGCAAGGCGAAAGAACATGCATCAGCGTTACGATTAAATGACCAGCAGATATGATTCAAAGGCTCCCACGATGTCCCTCTGAGCACCCTTTGGAACGTGTAGAAGGCTCTCGGCATACAGACAAGCTAATGGGCAACCTATTGGTCATGGTAGATTCAGTTTGAATCTCAATGAGGGTGTCAGTGTGTGGCTGCTCCATGACCGACAAGGTGTGGTAGGCCTGCTGGAGTTGATTTAGCCACATTGCTTGTCATAGCCAGTCAACATCCATCAATTGAAAGGCTAAAAAGCATGTGTTTTTTTTTTTTTTCTTTTGAAGTGCCAAGAGGAAACTGCTGTCTTAAAGAAAGATGGAAAAGAAAAGGCGTCTGATGCAATTTCACATCTTTGTTTCCCCTACGTGATGCAGAACGTTGATGGTAATAAGGCAGACTTTTTTTTTTTTTCTTTTACATGAGCATGACAACAGACTTAATAATATGGTGTGTGCCAGAACCACTTTTGCAGTGTGTAACCCAGAAATGAAGCCTAGTTGGGTTAGGCACTTCTAACAAAAGCCTTTTAAAAAGGTACACAGTATTTTCTGTGTATACTGGGGCATGCTTTTGGTACATGAAAGAAGGAGGCTTAAATCACAAACAGGCTAAACCCATTACAGGTCCAGTGGGGTGAGCAATACAGTGGCTTGTCCAGCTCCTCTAAACAAGACTCTAGGTGCTGGAAGCTGGAGTAAAGCCTTGTAACATATACATTAAATTTTAATTGTTTTTTTATTTTTTTATTGCTACACACCCCTACCAATCCCTCTTCCTTCACATCTCTGAAGTAGCAGATCCTGAAACGTTAAAAGTGTAATGCCAGCTAGATTTTCATGGCATGCCTTTGTAGGATAAAAGACATGTGTGACAGAGGAGGGAAAATAATTTACTCTGATGCTAGAGGTAGACAGCTGCTTTTTCAAATTCCAAGTTTTGGTCCTTTATTTTATTCAGCAGTGAAATGCCATGAATACAGAAAATAATGTCTGTTACAATTCTCAACCATGACCTTCTAATGTCAGAGAACCTTTAACATATGGACACAGTACACAGTAATGAGTATCAAAAGAAGTAGTTGAATCTTGATCAAAAATTTAAAAAAAAGGAAAAAAAAAAAAGAAAAAAGTTTTCACCAATTACATAAACATATGTTTGCTACAGTCCCAATTTACTGTATACATAGGGGATCATATTCTCAATTATTAGAGAAAGATAGCAGTAGAAAGGATACATGACTCAACTGCCAGACATAATGCTTCATAAAGTATGCACAGAGGTACAAGCAATAAATACACACATTAGGTTAAGCCTTACAGCTACGCAAAGCAGATGCAGAAAAAGCAGGTTTGCTATTCTTAGCGAGCAATGAGAGAGAAACAGTAAAAATTCAGGTAAGTCAGAAAAGAAACACAGATTTTTTTTTTCCTCTTAGAAAAAAGTCTGGTAAATTTATGGGTCCACCAACATTTTTTTTCTTTTTACATAAGTATGCACAGTTATCAAAATACAGACAAAATCAACCCAGAAAACCCAGACAATCCTAAAATCTAGTGGAGCAGATCGCAGTTCTGGAGGTCTTTCTGGTATTATGTGCAAGCAACTATTTTAGACTTTTTTTTTTTTTTTTTTTCCATAATTTATACAAAACCCATGCAAATCTACAGGTAATATGCATTCTGTGGCTGACAGATTTTTATCCCTCCCAAAACAGTATATCTGAGGTAATGCACTCTTATGCATTGTACATGTAGACCATCATCCTGATGAGTTTTATTATATTCTTTTTATTAGTTCTTGTTTCCAGTCCACCAAATGATTTTTTTAGACATGCATTTTTAAAAACACAATATTCCCTTACAGGTAATCTATACATTATCATTCTACAAATGTTTGCGGACAACCTATTACAATGCAAATCTTCTGTATCTTGACGCAGGGAATGTAAACGTTGGTTTGAGCCACGTCCTATGAGACAAGCGCAGGAAAGTGTAACAGCTCTTGTGGCATTCTCATAACTCGTGCAATCTGTCATAATTGTTCTGAATTTGTTGTGCAGAGGTAGAAGCTTTTAGAAAGCCTTTTTGGGTAAGTGAGAGAACCCTTTTTTTTTTCCTTTTTATTTATTTAATTTTTTTTCTCGTCTGAAAGACGCAGCTTCTTTTTTATTTGGTGTGATAAGATTATTAAGAACGTCATCTTCAAGTTGTTTTGCTGACTCCAGCTCGGTATTGATGGGATAAGCTTTGTTCCTGGGCCCAGTAACCCCCTCTCGATGTGGAACTGGCAAGTGTTTCTATGTGTGTATGTGAGAGAGGATGTGCACGTTTCCTGGTTTCCTGGACTTGGCATCACACTCAAAAGCAACATATGCACAGTGTGTTTGCATTTTGGTCAGAACGGGCAGACGCGTTGCTCGTTACAGCAGGACACAAAAAGCCACGTTGGTTCTTTGACGGCATTTTTTTTTTTTTCAGCCAGAACAAGAACAAAGTTAGACTCTGACATGGTGTGTGTGCATGTTTGTGTGTGCGGTTGTTTGTAGGATTTTTTTTATCCCATACAAGAGGAGGCAGAATTTTGTGTAACTTTGGTTTACTGAAAACAGAAATGACCGTTAAAGCAACAACAATTTTCTAGATGACATAGGCTGAGAGGAAAATGATGGCACGTATTTTCCACTATGACTACTTCTTTTTAGTCAGTAGACTGTAAATACTAAGTGTTATAAAAAGCTGGCTACCTATACAGAGTACATCAGTGTCAACACAAGCTGTACCTATATAGTTTAGGAGCCATGACACACACAATGAGTATTTAATGACGTTAAAGCAAATCTCACCTAGAAAAGGTTACTATTCATCTTAGATATCTTCTTCTGAAATGGCTCTTAATATTTGCTTTTACACGGTAACCACATCATTTCATATTAACTTGAAATTATGACTTATTTGGCTTCACTAGATATTTTTCATGTTTGGTTAGAAATGTTTTCAGTTTCGGTTTGGATGCGGCTCAGAACAAAACCGCCACAGAAGTAAGACGTGACAGTATATTCGACAGACCCACTTAAAACAATACATATTCACCAGGTTCGAAGAAAAACATAAAATGAAAGGAAAACTATGACTTTTGAAGGGAAATGAAAAAGAAAAGGTGCTAAAATGAAAAAAAAAAAAAAAAAAGCACAATAACACAATGTTTCTGCACTTTCACTGAACACACAAATGTTTCGTTTTGGTCATGATCCACTTTTGCGGTTAGCTGCTCTCTACTGGTTAAATCACCGTCACAAAATGCCTGTAGTTCAAACATCATGTCACCTTTCACCTGCAGTACGTCTGGCAGGAAATCTCCAAAGTGAACGTTTTGAGTTCTCAAATTACGCATAAAAAAAAAAATCATCATTTATTTCCGCGCTCTCTTTCATCTTTGTATAGGGCTAAATGAAACAATCCCAGAGGTTATTCCAAGGTAGTTTGCGGAATGAAAGCTTCTCTTTGTAGTAGTTTAAAGTCACAGAAGACGGACCAAGAGGAGTTTGGTGGCTTCTGTCTATAAGCTATTGGCCATTGCTAGTGTTGGCTTTGGTTTCTAGCTGCTGCCTGTGACTGTTTGCAGGTAGACAAAGCTTTAAAACGTGGAGGTAAAGAGAACACCATGTAGGAAATGATGCAGAAATGCATTTGTTTTTGTAAATGGTGCTTTAAGCGAACCGTTATTGTTTCTCCAACTTCATTTACACCCCCCCCCCAAACTTTAATCACATACAGATAACAGACTGGAAGCCAACTTTTTCTTTTTTTTTTCTGGACAGCTGCAACAAGCCTTATAACCACGGTTCCTTTTACTATGATCCAGGGAATGGCATTTACAGTTGGTGGTGTCTAATAATCATACATGGAAATTAATAATGGTTTAAAAAAAAAAAAAAAAAAGCTAAAATTAATATACTGGTTTTCATAATAGCAACATACAGGCAGTGACAAATTTCTGAGACTACTCCTGTGCAAATGATAACAGAGCAACAACTTGAATTGAACCAGCAATTGTCTCTAGACATTAACAACTACTGTGGGTTGGATTATTCACAAACATAAGATGTCTTCCTTTTTGGCAGTATATGAGGCCGCTAGCTTTCAACGGAACATGATTTGCTTCTTAGTCTCATGTCCCCCCCACCCCCATCCATGAGTCCATCATCCTTATACTGTATGTGGCCATGCCACTCCTAATGAAACAGGTCTCTCTCTCTTTTTTTTTTTTTTTTTTTTTTTTTTTTAAACAGACATCTTATGTCTTTCATGTTTGGGGATCCCAAAGGGCTGCAACAGAGAGTTCCTTTGGATCGGTCTCTATCCGGATACATGCTCAATAAATAGTCCCAGTGGTGAGAGAGACAAAGAGTCAGCTGTGGTTGTTTGGACTGTGAAGTGGTTTCTAGTCTTGTAGGTCTGTGTGAGAGAAAGAGTGCGACTGGGTGAAGGGATACGTTGACCAAAAATTGTATCCTAGTCACTCCAGGTCTTCTGATAGGTTTCCTTCCTCCAGTTCCCGGTCATCTTCTAGCTCTGGACTGTGATTGGCTGTCGTCACGAGTGACATTGGACAGTCGTCGTCATCCATATTAAGTGGCTCCTCCTTCACGTGAACAGGTGGCCTGTGAGGCAATGATATTGGTGAAAAATGTCAGGTAAGTGTACTTTTTAGGACTGGAAAAAACCCTGATCATGCAAAGACAAAATGTTAACTACAGTGATGCAAATTACAGCTTTAAAAAAACACGGCAAAGGTTTTAGGTGCTTTCATTGCTTTGCAATGGGCTGTACAGCTAACACATACATATTCTGTTGTATCGAAAAACAAGCATGTCATGCATTATCTAGTGAAAGTAACAACCATGTTGTTTGCAAGACACTAATTCGACATGATGCCTCACGTCTACTGTAAGTAAGTGCATGAAAATTGCATGAAAAAGACAGCCTCTGTAAGGTCGATAAGCTGCGATGTTCCAGACATGTTTGGCATTTAAAAGTTTACTGATGACACCAGGTTGAAATACATGAAAAAGGAAAAAGGGGGAGGGAAAAAAAAAGAGAAAAAAACAGGCCACATGATAAATAATGGAGAATTTCTCATCCCTGAGCCCCCTGGAGCAAAGGCTGAGGAGAGGCTTTTTTATCTAGTTAATAGAAAGTGCAGCCACTCGTTAATATGCAGGGGCTGTGCATGTCGCTCCTCAAGAGGAAAAACCGGCAGCTAGGTTCTGCCATTAATCAACTTCAGCCCCGGCAGTTCGCTCGGACACCATGATACATGTTTTTAACTCAAAATGGATGAATATCTTTAGCCACCGTCAATAAGTGCTGGGCAGGAAGCGGCAGCGGTGCTGCTCACAGGACACCTTTTACTTCAGAACAACAGAGGAGAGGGAGGAAAAAAAATGTTGGTCGGCTAACAAGAATAATAATGCTGTCACACACAAACAAGGCATAACATGATCCGGAGACCTAGTCGGGGAGAGGGGTTTGTGCCACGATGATAAATCTGACAAAACCTAATTATTTCTGACACATCAGATGCATCAGAAAGTCCCCGCAGACTCAGAGAGTGGAGAGGGAGACTTATCAAGTGGTGGTACATTAGGATGTGCCTCTCCTGGGCTGCCCCTCATCAGTGGAAGAGGAGAGGATGAAGAAGGGGGGTGGGTTGAATTTGAAAAGAATTTTTAAAAGGTACAGATGACTTTAATATTCAGAGCCAAATACTGTAAATTAATATTCTGATGTGGTAGGATGAGAAGAGAAGGCTGATCTTAGCAGGATGCAAATGAAGAAATGGATATTTCGGTTTCTGTCCCTCAGATTTGTGAAAGACGTGAGAACAAGATGCAGATAAGAAGCCACAACAACATGGCTGTATGTAGCAATAAGCACATTTAAGAAATAACACAAATATCTTTATAACACAGCTTTCACTTGTGATGACAAATCACATTAAAAAATAAAAAAAACACAAAGTTTGTTGAACATGGGAATTTCTTGTCAAGTATTACAAGCAACAGTACATATTATACTTTAGTACCTGCCAAATCTGATTACTACTGTTAGTTTACACATGACTCCATGCCTCATTCTGCATACTAAAGCTTGTTTTTGAAAAAGATCCTGATCATCTTTTCGTTGCCATTTCTTCAAAATGATAATGAGTCCAACCCATTGATCACCTGTCAGACCTGAATGTGAACCCCCACGTTCTCACGTGCTTTAATATGCAGCTCATTAGTTGTTTGTGTGGCTTAGAAGAAAAATATGCAGCGCCGTATTCACAGGCTTGAGCATTTTGACACTTTATTAAGATATGTGGATGAGCCATTTAGTACTTAATGGCTAGCTGCCATTACTGAGTCACTCAGGAGTAAACGCTGGTCTTTGCGCTGTAATAAATATGTGATGTTCTGCTCCTGTGTGTGCATGTTGTGGAGATGCCTGCTCTCACATCAATGGGAGATTAGGGGCAGCAATCATGCGGAGGTATGGCAGGGATGCAAATAAGGTCATTAGTCCAGGGGTCTTAATAGTAGGGTGGGGAGGGGGGGCAGAGAAGTGGTGTAGTGAGGGAGGAAAGGAGGGAGGGGGATTGAGGACATTTATAACATCACACTATGATTCATTAACTAACACCGAAGAGGGGTGGTCACCTAACAATTAAAAATGACAGCACTAGACTTGGCTCATAAAATAGAGTGATATTACATGGATTTTCTTTCATTTTTTTCTGAGCACATGATAAAGTTGGGTGAATCACAACCAGGAAAAATATTTTACTCCAGCCAATTTGCTCAAGTTGGGAGATCTAATTGTGAGTTTCAGTCTTCCTGAGTGTTACTGCTACTGCTTCTTTTAAGCATGCCCCTTAGGGTGTACATGAGTGTATTACACATGCATACTCACACATACACACCTCAGCGCATGCAAACCCAGAATGGCCCAGGGCAAGCTGGTCTGCGGTTAAGCAGATATCATTAACCTTTAGACATTTAGGGGAAGGAGAGGTTTATCGAACTGTTGAATTGACTTCACTACGCTGAAGACTCCTCTCCTGAGAATGACCTTCGAGGTGATGTACTATTTAGTTTAGTGCTACAAGCCTCTTTATTATTTAAACATATACTGAAAAAGCCAGTCGTGAAAAACACATTTCTTCCATTTTGAGGTTGTCGTGGCTAGGTGAAGGCTGGCAGGGAAAGAAGAAGGGAGAGAGGGTAGGAGTGAGGGAGAAAAGGATGGATGGATGCATCTCATCCTCCGTAGCCACTTGTCATGGTGGAGTAGTCATAGAGAGGAGAAGGCGAGAAGAAACGCAAACGGCAATGCTGTCCTGTTACTGAAAATTAAATGACCTGAGGGAGTGGTAACACTGGGATTCGGTCTAGAGCTCGGCAGATTTACTCCACTTAACACTCCATTTCAGAGAGAGGTAAACCTGCTTACATATATTAAAATATAGACACTTGATAGGATTAACCAAAAGCACTCATAAATACACTCAGCTGCTTGGAGACGGAAGTGCATCCTTGCATTCTTTGTCCATTGCAGGAGTGGTTAGTTTATGTCGACTGACTTTGCTACATGAGCTCTGATGGACAGTGGATGAGAAGCATTACATTGTCAATGGCTTGTGTTTGTGCTTCCATGCTGCTCTCATCCCTTCATTTGCTTAGACATTCACATAAGATCAGTCTTTAAAAACAGACCCACTCAGCGACATCAAAACCAAGATGTAGAAGAGAGAGATGTTTAAAGTCATTAATGCTACACTTACTAAATATTAATAGGAACAGTCCTGCATAGAATATTGCAGCTGAACCTCTATAATGTACACAGTGGTATAATGAAAGACAAATATATAATAAGAGACTATTTATAGACTAGAGTTGTTGCCCAAAACGTCATGCTTGCTTCAGGTATAACCACAGAGACTATGAAATCACCACGGCAGAGACATGAAACAACAACAAAAAAAAAACAAAAAAAAACCTGTGTTTGTGGTACAACACTGTCTGGAAACTGAGCTTTGCCCTCCAGCCAGTGCAAACTAGTGATACTAATACAGTGGGTTAAATACCAGACAATTAAACCTACAAGGACAGCAATGAATTGAGTCTAAGTAGAGACAGTGGTGAGCGGCAGCTTGCATTGTCTTATTTGTGAGTTGTCCCTTCTAACATTTTGAAGACATTCAGCTGCTCGGTACTGTACCATACTTCAGTTAAAAGCCATGAAGGGATTCATGAACATAGATTTGATTTCATGGTTATCAGTGGACACCATACAACAACTGCTATTGCTGGTTTTGGTTATGGCAGCATTTGCAGCTACTTACTGCTTTTAATAAGATCCATTCATGGTTGCTTTTTTTTAAAGCACCTCTTTCATAACCCTGCATGCTTGCACATAACTGCAATGCATACAGGATGCAGGCTGGATTAAGTGCAGGTATATTTCTTCTACTTGCAGGAACTTACATGTGTACTGGAGGGGAGTATCCGGGGCTGCTGTGTCCGTTGGTGTCCAGGTGGTCGAGTGAGCCGTTGAGGTCGTCATGGGTGGACTGCAACAAGATGGGAGGGCTGCCGCTCATCATACCTGGGGGGCTGCCACCCAGCAAGCCGGGTGGACTACCACCTAACAGCCTGGGTGGACTTCCTCCAATCAGTCCGGATGGGTCTCCGCCAAGGAGACCGTGACAGTTGCCTCCCATTGGGCCTGCAGCGCTGTTCATGAGCCCCGGGGTCCCCAGCAAAGGCAGGGAGGTCTCTGCCAGGGCAGCCTGCAAGGAGAGGGAGAAAGAAAAAGAATAATGATAATCACATACTGAACAGTGCATTTGGAGGTAGAAGGAAAGTAAAGCGGGAGGAAAAATGGACACACAGATTTGTTACCATCGGGTAACAGCTGAGGGGTGATGAGAGAAGCATGTGAGGGTGTAATTACATTAGAAGTTAAAGGAGTTAAGAGTTCGAAAGCGGGTGAGTTGTTTGGAGTTTTAGAAGAGGTGTAAAAAGTGAAAAAGTGGGAGATGAATGAATAATATGATTTAACATAGTAATTATTCAAAACATATTCTTAGTTTTAGTCTGTTTTAAGCAGTTATTCACCCCTGTGACACTTAGCAGACTACCTCCCGCCAGCTTCCTTTCGTATGCCCTTGCATGAAGCAGCTATGTATTAAAAAAAGGAAAAAAAAAATGTCCCCCAAAAACTTTACCTCACAATAATAAAAACTCCTGACACTTTCGCCTGCTGCGCATTAAAGTTATATACAGTGATTAAATTTTTAAAGTTTTTGCCATGAGCACCTCGCCGGCGTACACTATGAAGCCAAATCATTTATGACAGCTTAGATAAATATTAATGCACATGCCCTTGCATTTGCACATGCCGCAATCAATCTAGTGTGGCTGCCACAGCAAAAGAAAAGAAAAGAAAAAAACAGAAAGAAAGACGGAGAGCTGCTTCTTGGTTCGACCACAGGGTGGCCTTCTGAGTCTGAGGGTGGACAGGAAGGAGGTAGAAGTAGAGAGAAGGTGTGAGAGGGGAGATTCAGAAAAACGTCAACAGGTTTCTAAACTAATACGGAGTTCTGTATAGCAGTTTCTGGTTTATACCTGTAAGCTAGCATTTAGTGCAGTTCCATAACCAAGACTGGAGGGCAGGTTCTTGACAAGAGATGGACTTCTAGATACAATATAAGGAAAAAAAAAAAAAATTAGTTTGCAATTCATTTTTCTGTGGAGATTATTGATCACAATCTAATATTAATCAGGCAGAATATAAACTTAATTCAAGAAAAAACAACAGGTTGTGTCTGCTGAGTTGCTGTGATCCTCTAAAACAACACTGACCTACAGCTCTACATGTATGGAGAAGCGGTGGAACACCTACCCTGTGATCTTCTGCGACCTGCGTTTCTGGTACTCCACCTCATCTACTGTCCACACTGCCCCCTTCACGTTCTCCACACGCACAAAGCACTTGTGCAGGCTGAGGTTGTGGCGCACAGCATTCTGCAGAGAGACACCACACACGGGTCACACAGATGAAGTAAAACAAATAGTATTCAGTCATTATCCATCATGGGAAAAAACGAAGGCTTGAAATTTTTTTTTTTTTTTCACATTTTGAAGAAATTCTTAACATTCATGCACCATTGATTTAATTAATAAAAATTGAGTGAGAGCGAATGCTCTTACAAGTCCTGCACACAGTACATATCAATCAGAGTAAGTAGGCTAAAAGGAGGTAATCAGCATAGCGAATGGCTTATGGTGGTGACAGAAGCAGTAATGCCGGCCTTGATAATGGTGATGTCAGTAACCCTTCCTGCTCCAGAAAAGCGTAGCTCTTAATGGACACATCGCTTTAAAGATGACAGTATTGGAAGAAAAAAAAAAAAAAAAAAGACAGTCATCGGGAGGCCCCTGTGTGGCCATTGTGTGTGTTGGAAAGAGAATGTGTGTGAGCTAGAATTAAGCTGAGCTGCATCTGACATCTATATGTCCAAATATCCTCCATGTGGTGTGACATCTGGCGTTGAACATGTGCTTACATGACACACTTATCTTTTAAATTTATTATCAAAGCCGCATTTAAATTAAAACAGGATGTAATGTTCATTATTAAAGCCAGAAAGGTGTTTTCATTAATTACAAGATCATAAAATCCTTAAGACAGAGAAAAATCATATTAATATGACCATACGATCATAATTAAAACATGCATCAGACTCTACAAATAATAACCTTGGCTTTAATATCCCCGTCTCTTGCATTTATCACTTGCCTTAGCTTGGTGTGTACAGCTCTTTCTTCAACAGAAAGGGAATCAGAAAAAGAAGAAGAAGAAAAAAAAAAAAAAACCTCATAAGCAGATCTCGCATCTGACCTGAAAATCCCAGGATTTGATTGATCTTAATGCCCATGGCTCTGAATATGATAATTTTAATATTAATGAGCAAATGAGCAGTTTTATTATGCATGCTATATAGTTAGAACTAATAAGCTTCTGGGTGAGAGAAAGGAAAAGTGGGGTGGGGGGGGGGGGGCAGATCCCTCTTTTGAGCTGATGAGACCAAGCTGAGATATTAAACTACCTTTCATTTCTTTCTCTCTTTTCTTTTTTATTTAACGCATTCTCTCCGTTAATCAAATGACAAGCCCATCGCTGATCATCCCACTAATGCTTACAAAGGGAATTGTGGAGCTGTAGATGTAAATAGATCACCTTGGTTATTGTACAGGGTGGGAGACGTGAAGAAAAGATATTTCTAAAGTCACTATGACATCATTGCTAGGAACAAAGGAACCTATGCAGCAAAGCAAGAGAGGAACCATTTAAAACAGTACTGATGGAGGCTGCTGGGATGTTTAGTGCATAAACAAACATCTGCAAAACCACTGAGAACATAACTTGTCACAACATTACGCAGCAAAACATGGTGTGTACTATACCTAACAAACTGGAAAGGGGCACAGATCTTTTTTGCATGCCCTCCTGAATTTGTGATCACACACCCATGTGCTCATTTGCATCCCAAATCCAAATTAATTCACTTTGCTAAATCTAGTGCTGCGACATGTCTTGCATGCTGATGAGGGGCTGCTGGAGTTTTCCCTCCAGCCCTCTATACAGCCACAAAGGCTAAAGGCAGAATGATGGGCCAGAGCCATGGGATGAAAACACTGAAGACTCTAACACTCATCGAGGTCTTTTTTTTGTAACACTCCTGGGTAAAAATGTTTTCCCATCATCTTTCTATATGCAGATAGGACAATAAAGTTGTGAGGACACAACTACAAATGGGCCCTTTTGCGCCAGTAAATATAGAGTGCTCCCTCCATGACAGGGTCATTCTCACTTCCTCCCCCTGCTTTAGTTCCACGCAAACACAGCCTTAACCCTTCTCTAAGAAACAGTTTGCATATTTGTGTGTAGACTTGTGAGTTTAGAGCCCATGCATCCTTAGCCTACCCTTCCACAAAGCTGAGAGTGGTTTAACAACCAAACAGCCATCCTTCCTCACAATTAACCAATGATAGGCAAGAGAAGGTGGTTTCTGGAATAGGAGGAGGGGTGTATCTCTTAACAAAAGGTGCTGATGATGGAGTGGTTGCTGTATAATTAGTGCGTCAGAGCCCTCTCCTCTCCACGCCAAGCCTCCGCTAGTAATTGCGCCAAATTAGAAAAAGATATCTAAGGGGGGGAATAATTCTTTCAGCTGTCATTTCTTAACAGAACAGGTGCGACTGTGGAAAATAAATAAGAGAAAAAATTACCTCAATTGAAGAAAATGGTTACAAGTGAAGGGAGAGGAGTGCTAATCGCTTTGTGCTGAGTAAATATATGCTTTCATGAGGTTTTGTGTTTGATTTAAGAAAGAGGAAGGGCTAGACTTTACTGCTGGTGAAAGTACAGAGTAGGACTCAGGAGGAGGGGTGTGTGTGGAGGAGGGACAGCTCAGCGAGGTTACCTTCCAAGTTGCAGCGTTGCGTCTGAAGTAGGCGAATGTGCGTGTGAACCAGCTGTAGATTTCATTAAGTGTTAACTGCATGTCAGCAGAGTCCATGATAGCCTGAAATGAAATGACACCAAATAATGGTTTACTAAAGAGACCAGGTAACTGATGCACACACGCCAACAGGCGGAGAGTAGCGAGAGGGAGAGCTGCTGTGATTCATGCAATTAATTTTAATCTAGTCAGGCAAAGTTAATCTATTTCCCACTCACCTGTCTTATGAGGGTTGCGTAAGTGAATGGTGGTCTGACATCTGCGTTCTTATAAAACTCGTAGTTTGGGGCAATCTCTGGAAAAATAAATACTGTGTCACCACCTGAAATAATTGGTGAATTTTATTCCTTTAGGTAGTGAACACAAGAACACAAGATCTCATCAAATTAAAATGGTGAAAGGTGGGGGTGGGGTGGGGGGACAAAAAGGGTGGGGCAGATTGGAAAGGCAGGGGGGGGGGGCACATCAAATCTGCATTTTCTATGTCTAACAAAATGCATTTTTAATTAATCTCTCTCGTGAGAGATCTTAAACACTTATACATCCATAAAATGAGTTCCATGTAGTTAGATAGGTTGAAGTTGAATAATTTATGCTTCTTCACACTAAACACAGAGAGTAAATATAAACATCAAAGACAGGCCATTTAAAATGCAAAGCTTAATACATGGGATGTCTTAATGTAATAAATATTGTATTTTTCATCATTATTTGAACTTAATTAACATTCATGCAATATTTATGCACAGAGGAAGTTCTTGTCTGTTTACATAAAGAGTGATTAAACACAGGCTTGCTTTTAGAAATCCACCAGACTTCACACATTGGTAAGACCAACAAGCCTCTGTAATGATGTGTATGTGTTTACAACAAAATATGTGGGTGTATTATATGTAGACTGTGTGTGTGTGAGAATGTAATTCAGGGTTGATTACTATTAATAGTCTAGTGTTCAGAGTTGGAGTATTGCTTTAATTTACTATTTCAACATTCATTAAATTTAAATACAATCTTGATTTAAATGAAGCAAAGTCAGAGATTGATTCAATTTTTCAGCCAAATAAGGATTCAGATTAATACCAAAACACTTGAAGGAGTTTTTATTACAATTCAATTCAAAGTTTAGGCAAATTAAAGGGTGAATTTCCACTGAAAATAGGATCAGCAAGCTTTTCATTAGCTTGAAGTGTGAGTGTGAATGAGTTTGTGAATCTGTGTTATGCACAGCACTGAGTAGTTTTTCCCACCTGATGACAAAGGCATGGAGTATTTGTCCGAGTGGCGTCTGCGCATGGCTCCCATGCTGGGGACGTTTGCTCCTCCAAGTACTGATGGCACCTGGGGCATGGCAGCCATGGGTGTGATGGGTGCTGTGGGCGTGGTGGGAGTCTGAGGTAAGTTGGGGGGCGATGCTGAGGGCAGGTTCTTCGACATGGTGACGCTGGACACCAAATTGAGCTGCATAACAAGAAATCAAAACATAATTTTATGGTGCAGGAAAGAGTCGCACACAAGTGTGTGTAGGGGAAGAAGGAGGAGGAGGAGGAAGGCGTTATTTTGTGGTTTCTCTGACAGTGTCTGCACCCCTCTCTAACACAGCTGTGTTTCCACTAACAAGGCTCGTGGAGAGGAGCCAGCCCATCTCCACTAATTACAACCACCAAATTGTATCATAAGAATTCTAATTAGAGCACGCTGTTCAAGATTATCCAACCATCAGCATCCGTGTTATCCCAGCACCATCTCTCCTTATCTCTCTATTTATCACACCCTCCCTTTCCCACTCCATTCCACCATCCTTCCCTCTCTATCCATCCCACTACAAACACTCATCATCATTATAAACGGAAGAAATGAGCCCCCCCAAAAAAACAAACCAAACCAAAATCCTACTTATGAAATAATTCTACATTATTGTGACAGGGTCCAAGTCTATTAAACTGACCAACTGTAACATCGTGAATCTTAAAAAAATAAACTTAAACAGACTAATAATGCTGATCTTAATGCAAGGCTTTGCAGATATGAATGAATACATACAAGTTAAACAGGTTTATAATTTTGTAAATGATTTTGTTATAAAAAAAAACCTGGCATGATGGAAGTCTGCACAATATAATACTGAAGGAGAGTTGCTGAAGCTTCACATAAAGTAACTATTTTAAAGTAACAATACATAATAAATTTATCTAAGCTATTAAAACTGTGCATAAGATATGCATGTTTCTCTTTTTAGAGAGTATTGCCACAGGATTTTGCTTTATATGTTATCAGTTTGGAGTGATGTTATCAGAGGCTGGAAACATGTCAATAAACATTAGGGTACAGGCAAAAATTGACTAAAAGCTCAAGATTTCAGATGTTTTGGTATCACAGTTCTTTTATTTTTATTTATTTATTTTTTTTATTTGGTATCACAGTTCTACCTGCTTTGGTTTTACAGACTTGGCATTAGCCATTCCTACTGACAGCAGTGAGTATTTATAAAAGTTGCTTTTCTGATCAGGATATCCAGCTATCCAGCAAAAACCACGAGGTCATTGCAGATTACAGATGCAAACGATTTCCTGTACATGGCACTAAAAGCCACACTTGTGTGTTAAAGCCCAGTCTAAATGACTTTTCTAAATAGGAACTTTTGATGACAGAAGTTCATTCAACACAACTGGACATTCTTACTTCAGGAAGGTTACAATTAAAGCCGACTTAATGCCCCTAATTCAGTGTGACTTGCAGTACATGAGGAAGAATATATAGTTCATGTTCTTTCTCAGGGTAAGGCTAGAAAGACAAGTTTAAGAAATCTGCATTGACAGTTATGGTCATTTCAGCCATACACGCGCTCTTTACTGGATCTTTATCGCCACTCATTTGGCACGAGAGACGACAGAGTGTTACTTACTTCTGGCTCGTGTGCCAACTATACTTTGCTGGTCTTCCAGCCTCTTCACCACTTTTGCATTTGCCTCCTAAATCTCATGTGAACGGCTCTAACCGACTGGAAAATTCCTAACTGACCTTTGAGTCTCAGCACTAATTTAGGTGGAATGGTAATGACATCGTTACATATTCAAGCCAAATTGCCTTAATTGTAAGTCTACAAGTGGAATGCAACCGTAGCGAGAGTTGGAATTGAAAGCGACTCGAAAGATGGAAGACAGTATGGGTCCGAAGTCGCAGGGAGATGGAGGGGAAAGGCTAAGAAAAAAGGTTCCGCCAGTCATTTGCAGAATGTGTTGATAAATATGATAAAATGTCAAGTTTGAGAGACTGGCAGATGGAGGGGTTTTCAGATGATAATTATCTACCCACTCAGCTGTAATGAGCTGGTATAGTCCAGTAAATACACTCTTTCAATAGCTGTAGTGTGGTCCTGGCAAAAGTGTATGTTTGTGTGTGTGGTAGCCAAATAAGACTGTTTGTCTTCCTAAACTGTGTTGTAGTCTTCCATTTTTACTGATGGGCTAAAACATAATTCCCTGTAATTCTTACTGCCATTTGGGAATCCACCAACTATCTCTCTTTTGTTATATCTATTCCCTTTTGCTCAGAAGTTGCACACATATGCATGTCATTTCCCTAACAAATCTTCATCTTACCTCCCTTTAAAAAGCACGAAAGCCTTAAAACTGAGGATTTAACTGTTCATTTAGGAATTCTGTCTGAATTGCCCCCACCATCAAATGCAATTAGCTGCTCTTTCATGTGTGCTTTATGTAATGCAATACTTCATTAGCATCATTCATTCATATTCAGGCGTGGATTATAGGCTGCAAATTCTTTATTGGACGAGATGGAACCAAGCTGCTGGAGTTTTGAAGATTAAAAAAAACTAAAGAAAAAAAAAAAAAACTAGAGAGGGAGAGAGGAAGAAAGAGAGATTGAATAATAAAGAGAGAGTTTGATTCCTGATGGAATTATAGGATAATTATGCTATCTTGTGATTATCTACATTCTATGATGAGAGGTGATGAGGAAAATTATTCTATTGAAAGTAGGCACTTACTAAGCAGCAGAAAGAGGCTAACAATGTTTTGCTGTCTAATATTTCAAAACATCTAAAATTAAGGGGGGGGGGGGGGGGGGGGTTGGGGTGAGGTTTGGAAAAATGTATAATCATAACACCAAATTTAAATACTGTTAGGAATGAATGCAGTCGAGATCATTCAATCTAAAAGTAAAAGACAAAAAAACAAAAAATCCAAAATGGCATCATTTTTCTCTTCAAAGACCCCCTTTCACAATTTGGTCTTTTTTTTTGTGGCAAACTTAGCTTCAGTCTGTATTCACATTAACATCACATCGTCTTCCCCACTCAGCTGTTATTTTCAGCTGTTTGTTAAAATGATATATCTTCTCCCCGCTCATTCCACTTCTGAGCGCTGCTGTGGCCACTGAGCCAAACAGTCATCGGCAGCCAACAGGTTGTTTTGGCTATTATATCTATCACAAAGAAATGACCCCGCCGCTTCAGCCGAGAACTCTGCTGCTCCGCCATCTAATACACTTCCAAACTCTATTGTCCTCTCACGACGCACAATAACTGATAAGAAGCAGATGTAACTCTGTATTACAAATCCTATTCCAGCCTTTCATCTTCTGTCGCTCACTCGTGCAACTGCTGCTGTGGTTAAACCGCTCATTTTCTGTGTGGCCGTGTTTACGGCAAGCAGAGCAATATGCACTCACTGGTTTGGGAGATGACTTGGGTTCTGAGGGCCGCATGTGCAAGTGGGTCATCATCGCCTGAAGACGCTCACGTTCTTTAGAAAGCTGTTAAGAGAAAAAGAGAGGAGAGTACATTAGGTTGGATTAGAGGAGAGAAAAGAAAGAAAGAAAGACAAAGAAAGAAGAAAGAAAAATACACAGAATAGTAATGTAAGCAGAGTGTGAGAAATGGGGGAGACGGAGGGAGAAGGTGCAGACAGGTCAGGCAAAACAAATAGCATTTCATCTTTTTGTCAATAGCAGAATTTAGGTCAGCGAGACTTTGACAGTAACAAGCTAGTTGGGCCATAAATTAGGTGGTCCTGAGTGTCTGCTCAAAGTCCTATGGACACTGTTAGGGGGATGGAGCGCAGCCAGCAGCTGCTGAGAGGTGAAGGGGTCTTCCAAACAGTGTGCCAGGCGGCCCCGCCTCCACGGTCCAGTTAGTGGCCCCAGCCGGTGCCTATCATCAATCTAATTCACATGGAGTGACAGGGACTGGACTGTGTGAAGGGCTGAACTCCCCCCACGCCCTTAAGACATGCACACACACAAGGATCAAACAAACACAGCAGTGAAGCAAGCAGGTATGCACACGCACGTGTGCACATGCACAGAGCTGGGCCTCATTACTAGTGACGGCTCTTGTGGAAATAGGAAAAAAAGGAAGGATGATGGGGTTAAGGAAAGAAAGAAAAGGAACAGAAGAGAAAAGACAGGACAGACGGCACTGTAATTGGTCACACTGTACAGATCAAGCTTTAAAATTTAGCTGATGCAATAGAAAAGAAAACAAAACGAAATAAAATTATACAAACTGCTGTGTTCCTTCCTTTTCAATTTTAAATCATTTATTTATTTCTGTCAGTTAAATTCAAACTGTTTGTATGACCTGACAATAAATGAGTGAAAAAACTGTGGAGCTTTGAGCAGGCCTGGTATTCAAGAGGAGAACATTTCACTCTTACTCATCCTGAGCTGAGGCGTGGTTTCAACAAAACATTTCCAGCTGCTGCTGCGTTTGAGTCCAGTTTAAAAACGCACGTCTATTTGTTTCTAAAGGAAGAGCAGTGCTTGTCGGCAGTGCTGAGTAATAATGTCGCTCAATCAGCGCTCTCATTATCTAGCCAGCATGACTTCTTAATAAGGTCACGCTCCACCTACTGAAAATAGTTCCCTCCTTTTGAGCTTTCTTCAGGTGCAAAGTGCAGTTAATTAACACAGCAGACTGGCAGAGATGCACGTGCTATTAATTGGAAAGAAGAAGAGGAAAAAAAAAAAAAAGAAAGCAGAGAAAATAAAGCATAGGCTTAATTCAATTAAAACAGCCATAATGGCTTTCGTTGTAAGGCCTGAGGATTCCTTTGTTTGGTAGCTTTGTTTAATTCAGCAGGTCCTGCTTGTTCGGGAGTGTTAAGCAGACCAGAATATGGCCTTTCTCCCGCTTTCACAAGTTTAAAAAAAAATATAAAGTTTTGACTGGGAGAGTTGTGACAGATGTGATGGAAAAATTACCGGAGCTTTGTTAGGTTTTCTCTTCATGAGCAGAAAAGAGAGCTTACTTGTATTTCAAGCTGCTGAACAACTTGCATCTGGACTCTACACTGGGCTGTGCTCCGGTCATCCAGGGCATGTTCACTGTTTAAGTGCCTGAAGGGACACACAGACAGAAAAAGATATTAAACGCTGACTTTACAATCCATCAAATATGTCACATGAAAAAAAAGAAAACAGAAGTTATATTCATTTTCATGATCCAAATTGTGCAGGATGATAATTATGGTATCAACTTCACTGCTGTTTTGTTTTTATGATAATATTTCTATACTGGGACAATTATCTATAGGATCCAGTTAGCAACCATTGTTCCACTCTGAAATGAAGTAATTAGAAGTAACATGACGGTGTGTGGTGCCATGTTTAACATGACAATAGGCCTGCGCCAGTTTAGATGGCTAACTTCAGTGCCACACTGAGCGCTGCTTTCTTCTGAGAATAAAAGATGCTGGCCCAGCAGAATGGCTTTGTAGCCTTAATTTACTGAAAACAATACACACAATTTAACACCAGCAACATTTGACACACAAAAGCAGCTCCTCACTTCAAGGTGCATTATCCAGGAGCAGACATATTAAATATATCTGGTGTGTTCGCCTCATTAGAGGAAAAAGGCAGCCAGACAGCCATAACAGTCAATGAAGGTTTTTTTTTTTTCTTTTTTTTTGTGTGGTCTTGATTGGATTTCATTTATAGGACACAAAAGCACACATTAGCAGATGTGCAAAAAGAGGAAAAAAAGAAGAAGGAAAAAAAAAACAACAAATATGTGGCAAAACTGCTGTGATGCTGGATAATGAGCCTCTATCTAAATGATCATTGGTGACAAACTCACAAAGCAAGCTTTGAGGAGGCATGCTTACGAAATGCCGGAGCTGCCACTTTATCTCCAGTAATTATAGGTTAGCTTGCAGACCCTTCAATGATCATTTACATTGCAGCCTCCAGTGCATTAGAGGGAGTACAAAAATCTCTTCCTCTCTAGCTTTCACTTTATCTAAGAACACACACTTGCTTACATTATCGTGAAGTTGCACAAACAGTGATGGACCACACAAATATATAAACACTCCCACTACATGTTCCTCCCCTCTCTCCACACATTTCTTGTTTATCTGCAATGTGCAAAACAAGGCAAGTTATTGTGATGGCTTCTCTTGTCCTGCCAATCAAATGCAGAACAGAGCATTTGTAATCGCAATCGGTCTGTACTTTTCAATTAGACTGTGCACATTTAAAACCATTTCATCTTGTCCCCGCTTATGCTTTTGTAACCATTTCAGATTTAATGCTCAGAAATTTTTCATTACAAATCAAGAATGAGGTGGCACTAAAGAAGGAGGGGTGGAGAGAGGGATGGATGAGGGATAGCAGCAGAGAGGGGAGGGATGAAGTGGTGGATTTTTTCAGCCTTGTGCCTAATTGCTGTTTCAGAATGCGCATGCAAAAAGGGGGCATTTCATTAATCATTTAATCACGTCCCTTGCAGGATGAGGGAACTAATGTTGCAAATACCCTTTTCATTTCACTGCCCATAATGCTATCTTATGCACTTGATGTATGGCGTGTGTCATGAATTACAGCTGCTTCAAAAGCAGAGAGTGGGCTGCTTGCTGTCCCTGAAGATACCTCATTACAAGAAAAGAACAAAAAAAAAGAAAAAAGAAAAACTGGGAAATCTTTATTAAGCTTATTTTCCATTGACAAGCTTGTTTCTCTTACATTTTATCAATGTGTGTGTGTATGTGGTTGTGTGTATGGGCCTTGCGACAGTCCTCAAGACAGTTTGAGCTTCCTACATTCAATTTCACTGCTGGCCAGTTAGCAAGGCGATTACAGGAAGATTACTACATGCATTTATGAAATATTCAAATGGCAGCATGTTCTGCTGAGCATTAATAATGCCAAACAAAGACAAAAATGGAGGAGAATGGCAGACACACAGCATAAAGAAAATGAAGGTTAAAAAAAGCATTTTTCTTTGTTTTCTCTGTAAAATACACAGGTTTTAATTACTAAAAATCTCTTTAATTAATATTACTTTCATTCAATCTTTGTCCTCTAGTGATTTTTTTTTATTTACAAGATGAATATTTTCAGCACCTTTTGTTTGCCTGAGTTACAGCTAAATCTGTAAAATCTTAAGGTGGAGAAAATAACTTAGAGTGGCCTAATTTTAGCTTCCAGGCGTAACCACTTAAACTCAGAGGTAGGCAATATTTGTCTTAATATTAGGGCTGGCTAGCTACTGCTTATGTTTACTGTTATGGCTCATTCTAGATGAACACCAATTTCTGTCCTTTAGGGAGTGAACCATGTGATGAAACCTAGCTGAGAACAAGGGAGTAAAGATGTAGATAGAGATGGAAAATTGTAGCCAAGGAAGTGAAATAAAAGCAAATGAAGGCAAATATAAATGACAGAGTGATAAACAGAAGGTGATGGAGCAGGTGGACACAGATGTTCTTCAAAGATTTTTTTTTATTGGATCCTGTAGCTCTACTTAGAGAAGAGACCAAAATATCTCCAAGCTTTTTTCCCCATTGCTGCATACATGAATATGTATAGGACATCAATGTCCACTAAGGGCCCAATAATAAATCTACTCAAGCCAGCATATATAGATGATACACTTCTGCTAATTGTCTGTGGGTATTATCAGGGGCTGTGAAGGCCCAACAGAGAAAGTTAGGCCCCTTAACTGTCTGCCTGTATGCACAAACACCAAATCAGCCAGTCACACACCACAACCACAATACATGTATCTACACTTGTACTGTACACATAAAAGCACAGATAAACAAGCAAATACATTTAGGTATATTTACACAAATTATCCATTACAGATCAAATTGGTGGTTGTGCCCTGGCTATTAAAGGTCTTGTCACAGTGCAGCAGACAGACGGAGTGTTGGAAGAAAGCTTTTCTATCCAGGGGCTTGGGGCGTGCCTGAATGCAAGCCTGCCTCCACGGTGTGCATATGTGTACATTATATAGAGACAAAGACATTTGGCTGCTGCCTTGTGGGTTTAATTAGCAGCAGGTTACAGGCACATACGTTTAGGTTAACGGCCAAGCTTGCCATTTTAACATGGGGCCTGCCTTACTGCCAGTAATAAGGAGAGCAGAGTGGTGTCAGAAAGTGGAAGAGTTAAGTGTGTATGTATGGTGGGGGATGACAAGTCTGTTTATATATGGACAATCTGTATCACATTGAGGTAAGATTACATTAATTTAAAAGGGGTGTACAAGGTGAAAAGCCAAACAAAAGGAAAAAGATATCAAATTGGATATGCACACGTTTTTTTCTTTTTTAATCTGCGATATAATCAGCAGGTGCAGTGCTCTATTCAAAATCTGTGTTAAGAGGGAGACACTGTATAATACAGCTATATTAAAAACAGGATGCATACAAGTAACTCAGTGTTCACAGATTAATTGCAATTTCTTTTATTTTCATTAAAGGCTACCCACAAAAACAACTCCTGCACATAACCTAAAAGCATTAACGTGTCTCTCCTCGCTTTGTTGTCTAACGCAAATACACCCACAAACCATAATACCCACCACTCAAGAAGCAGTACTGGCGAAATCATTTCATTTTCAACATCACAGAGCTAATTCAGGTTGCCAGCCACCTTGCGGCTACCTTTTCCAGGTGAGAACACTTTAAAGCAAGCTGAAGAGCTATTAAATGCTGATCCTGACAAGTTTCTTCATGCAACAAAACAATAGATGACTAAACGTGTCACTGCTGCTGAGCTGAGCTCCTGCAATGAGCTATGAGATGCCAGCTTGACTTGCCACCCCCCATCCTAAACACGCATACTCCCCCCAAACTACCAACATCTAAACTGTCATCTAAATCTGACACCCACTTTATGTAACCCCGATTAAACTATGCCCGTGTGTGCGCACAAGTGTGTGTCAGCGTGTGTGTAGCCGCCTGGCATCTCTGGAAACATAAAAGAACTCCCTCTGACACCTACAATCACTGCTCCGAGGCACGCCACCGAGCAGCCATCTTTGTTCTAATGACGAGCCTGCCTTCTTTGTTGGTGTCTGTTTTCATGTGCTGGTTGGGTTACAGTGTGTGTGAAGGTGATGGTTGGGGGGGGCTGAACCAAGACACTGTTCTGTTCTGTATAAGCTAATGTTCTGAAAAGTGTTCTTACAAAACTGTCTGCCAACCTGTGCACTTGCTTTCAAGTTTGAAATCTACCTGTTTTCTCACCATCTGTCTTCCTCGCTCTTTCAGTTTGCATCCTTTGGCAGAGATTTACCAGCTTACCGGATTTACAGACACACACATCGTTTTATACATTGCATCTCTGGCCTTCACTTGAGTAACCACCTAAGCTACCTAGACACAGTATCCTTAGAGCACACAGGTTTGCGTGTGCTTGTGTATGAACAGAGTGTATAGTGTGAAGAAACAGACTGATGCCTTCTTTAAGTAAGTGTGCTAAGGTGATAGGACATGGTATCACAAAACTCGCTAATCCAATGCAGGCTTGCTGAATCACACCTGTTCCAAAGCTGCAAGACAAACTGTTCTCTGGATTGGACAACAGATAGTGCACTGCCAACTGGCTTTCTATAAGCATAACTTCCTAAATTATACTGCAGCAGATGATGACTATGGATGTGCTGTGGCCACTTTGCAGCTATGATATTGACAGTGACAGGTTTGTGTCACATTTTCCACGGGGAATAAGCAAACACTTGTCAGGCTGTAGCTGTGGTACATATTCAAGTCAGATCCATTTAAATCCACTGATGTCAATTATGGCTTTTTTAAGTATGTTATATGCCCTGACAGCGTGTGAAAACTGAGCTTAATATACTGCCTGGAAGTGTCCTTCAAAGACTGGTAAACATCAGTTTATTAGTACCAATTTAATCCATAGATACTCCTTTTAGCTTTACTTCACAAGATGCTGTGGAATTAGCAAAAACCTGACCTAAATCCTACAACAGCTTCCATGTGTGGACTAGTTTCTTGTATCAGTAAATTTCTGCACCTTATTACAGTCAATACTGTAGAGAAATGCATAACTTGAAAAATAAGCCAGAACAATGTCCTGATTTCAAAAGTTTATGCGAATTCACATGGACATTTACAGTCCATGAAAAACACTCACCAGATCGTTATTTCACAGTTAATTACAAATCTAATTAGAATATTCAAATTAAAGCTTTCCCTTTCTTTTCTTCTCTGTGTGAGAGCAGGGACCCAGGGAAAGAGGGAGGGAGAGAGACTCTCGGTGAGTGGCAATGTGATAACCTGCAATCGGCAGTGCTGCAAACACCTTCTTCCTTTGATGTCCCCCCACTAACATCCTGGCAACAAAGCCGGCCAATTACAAATGAGCTAATTAACTAAATTGTTGATGGAGCATGAAGAGTTCATTTGCTCTGGCGCCTGCACCATGACAACGGTGAATAGGGGCTTTTGTTGTCGAGGTAAGTGTGCGGCCGTGCGAGTTGCCATTAGCTTTTGACGCTTTTTCACAAACCTATCAGGCCCCTCCATGCTCGGATGGAAATTTGTTATGGATCAGAGTTGGTTTGAATCGTGCTTTGCAAGAGCAGAACCCTGTCAACCAGCTGTCTGGAAGGTCAAAATGTGCTCCGTGAAAGGCAGCAATGTTTTCTTTGTAAGGCCAGGGAGAGAGGATATGGTGTGCTGAAAGGAGGGGAAAAATAAATTAAAAAATAATTGAAATTGTATTACCACATGGTGTTAACAGGGAGAGGTGGGAAGACATCACATCCTGTATTGCATCTCAGATATGAAGCATGTTCTTACTTCAAAAACTGTCCAAAGTCCTCACAGATGTTCTCACAGCCGGGCCACTTGCATACACCATGACCATACAGGGGGTGGGTTCCTCCATTTTCTTCATGTAGTGAACTAGAGCCAGACCAAAAAGAGGCAGGAAAAAAGAAAACAGAAGGAGATTCAAACAGAAAATCAAAATATGAGAAACAAGTCAGCAGCAATCTTCATCGAGTCTACTTTCTAACTACATTCACGCAGACAAAGTGTTGACTAATTGTGAAGAATAGAATTTCAGCTAACACCCCCAATGGAAACCCAGAATGAGTTGAAGCTTTGTCTACACTGCAGTCACCATCCCATCTTGTAAAGCCATTATCAGGAGGGGACGGGGGCGGGGGGGGCCTTCAAGTAAACATTAAAAATCCAGACAGCCATATAATTTTCATCAGGAGATTAATACTCTGTGTAACTTATGTTCTTTGAGGACGAGGGGAGCAGGGGTGTTCTGGCGTTTCTCAAATGGCACCCAAATAAGTTACGACCCTGCCTAGACAGCCCATCCTATTAAAGATGACAGTTTAACCTTTAGGCTTGGCACTGGTGTGTGTATATCTGTGTGTGAAAACGTGAATGAGCGTAGGCTGTGTACAGTGATTGCCTATATGTGTGTGTGGGTGGCTGCTTATAGGTTATGTCTGTGCTTGCATGTGTGTGGTCGATGACAACATGTGGGTATGGTAGAGCACACGCGGTGTTTTACAGAGGGGTTTTCCCCACATTGATCCATGGCACGTTAGTAAGCAGCACTCCTGACAATACTCCTTGTTCGATCATTATGAGACACCACACACCCCCTCGGGACAGAGGCAGATAAAAAGTCTTGTTTTCCTTTTCTTCTTTCTCATTCATTCCGTCACATTCTGTCTTCCTTCTAAAGATATCTTTTTCAAGCCTCCTTTTAGTGGTACTGGAGAGATAGCATCTACTTTAAACCAATTACACAGCACTTCCACCTCCAGTGTGAGTCTCTACCAAACATCCACACAGACACACACATCTCCACCCTAAGTCCTTATTATAATATCGCCCAAGAAAAGCCTTTGAATAATGCATGGACCAGAAAGGGAGATATGTGAACAGTCAGTGTTTCGGTGCTGGGTGCATTTATAAAAGACGCCGTCACAAGGATAAACATCCTGGAAACGCCACTCAAGGCATCATGTATTCTGTTTACATGACAAGCACGCAAGGAAGGTAATTTTCAAAAGAGAAAGAAGAGAGAAAGCACTAAATACTTAATGTACAAGGGGGTTACCTTGTCTTGTCTGCCAGAGAGGCTTGTTGAAAGTACACCCGCATGCATTGCTTCCTCTTCCTGCTTTTGATACGTGTGCACAAACTAAGTGTGTCCCATGGGAAAACAAGGTTCTTATTTTTTGTTTAATATTACCAAGTGATAATAAACTATTGAATAAATAAACAAAACATCCCGTTTTCCCTGGAGTTCTGATGTTTTTCTAGCTTGTGCTGTGGGTGGGAAGCCCACTGATGTGATCTTCCCTGCCTTTTTCCTCAGTATTGTATTGAGAAGGTGGGCTGATAACGTTTAACTTTTTTTTTTTTTTTACCTCTCTCGCTCCCTTTCCCTTTCCCGCTCTCTTCTGTGGTTGAGGGCAGGTGACTGTCCATTGGTGATGGAGTGGTGAGAGATGGGCGGTGATGCTTTGGCTGGATTGGAGGAGGAGGTAGTTGAAGAGGAGTTATTGGTGGAGAGGTCTAAACCGCCGCCACCCACGCTAGCCCCGGTGCCGGTGCCAGTGTTGCTGTGTTTGATGCCGTTGTCCTCAATGGCATGACCACCGCCTCCAGTCACATCCTTCCACAACTGCTGGAGCTCTGCGGGGCTCAAGCCACCTAAAGACATAAAAAGGGAGACAAAATGGAAAATATATGGGGGTTATAGTAGATTATAATCATGAAGCTGCTCAGTTTAAACCCTAACATTCTGTATAGAACAAAAGTCTCAACTCTAAACATCATTAAACAGCCAGAGAAAGTCCATACTGCTGATTAAAAGGCCTTTCCCTCAGTGAGTGACTGTCACTGCAATGCTTCCCTTTAAACTTGGATGACAACTTGACTTTTCTACCTAAAATCAACTCACTTGTTGCTTTATTTTTCCAATGTGAAAAAAGGGTACAATTTCCCACCTTAGATAAAAGACAATGAGACTGGAAGACTTATTTGGAAACATTTACTCTGTGATTTTCATCAAACGTCTTTCTGCCTCTTGTCTCCTGCTTCTGCCATTTTGCTGGTAAACAACAAACATGATTGTTTACTCAGCTCTGGAGGAGGAAATGGAGTCTGTTCTCCCCTCTCTCTCTCTGTTTGTCCTTTTATTCATCTCTTTTGCTTTCCCCTGGTTCACAGACAAGGCAGTAAACAACAACAACAACAACCACTGAAAAGAGGATGTGGGGTTGGGGAGTGGGGGAATAGAAACAGAGATGAGAAAACAGCATACACAAACACAGGGAGAGCAGAGGAGAGGAAGAGAGGTAGACAAAGAAAAGTAATAATTAGAAAACAGAAAGAGAAAAGGGAAAAAAAAGAAGACTAAACAAAACATTCACGTGGAGAGTTAAGGACAAATTGGATGGTGGATGAGAATACCAATGAGGGGAAGAAGACAAACCGACATACTTAAAAGATAACGCAACAGGAACACAGGCGCATACCAATGAGAAAAACAAAGACAGTCCAGACAGAAAGACAGAAGAGGAGGACAGGCAGGTTTAAAGACACTGGATGGAAATCTGAAAGCAGGAAGGGATGCTAAAAGAAATTCAGACACCTGCCCACAAATCACAGGAAGTAGGTGGTGAGTAATGTTCCCAAGAGCAACAAAACACACTCTCATCTGTTCCCTTCCTCTGCTTACCTGGTGGGGGCAGGGTCTGTCCGGGCAGGGCGGCCTGGCCTGGAGCGGGCCCAGGGAGCGAGAGCAGGCCCTGCCGCTGCATGTTGAGCAGGTGCTGCTGCTGCTGAAGCTGCTGCATCTGCAGGAGCTGCTGCTGGAAGACGAGCTGCTGGGCGGCCAGCTGCTGCTGCTGTTGCTGTTGCTGCTGCTGCTGCTGTTGCTATAGCAAGAAGGAGGAGGCACAGAGGAGCAGAAGAGGAGCAAAGAGGAGAGGAGGGAGAGAAAATTACAGAGGAATTAACAGCTGAGAGCAGGAGAGAAGACAGAAGACGGACGCTGTCGAGTGTGTGAGTGTATGGAGAGTCTGTACTCACTCGCCTCTGTGTGACCTCTCTGAATCGTCTTGTCTCTCTGTAAGCTCTACCTCTCTGTCTGCACTCTCAGTCTTTCCTCCTGTTTTTTGTGCTGTTCAACAGTGCTGTTGCCTTCTCTTCTTGTGTGTGAGCACACACACAAACAGACACAAAGCAATACTGACAGACCAGCTCTCGAGCCTGTCAGTGTATGTGGCTTGTGATTGTGTATGATACTAAGCCGCTGGTATAATCCCTCTTCCCAAACCCCTGATAGTTAATTGTCTCGCCTTCACTGATGGTCTGTTACAGCTTATGTGACCAGAGGGAACTGGCAGAATGAGAGATTTACAGCTCCATGTGCATGTGAATACACGGTCACAAACACAAATACACACACATATGCACCATCATGCACCGTGTCGCCCCATGTCCCCCTCCCTCTCAGGTCTCTTTGCTGCCTCACTGAGTTGTTTATCGCTGGGCCAGCAGGCAATTGCATAAAACCTTGTGCAAAACAAAAAACAAAAACAATAACAAAATAGAATACATCTAACTTAGTTACCACTGCAAAAGTCAGAGGAGTGTATAAAGTGCTAAAATTACACAATATAAATGAGGAAAACTACTTTATCACATTTAATGGAACATATTCTCCTTTGTCTAGATTCACATATATTGTTTGATCTGTAACAATAATATTTTTTAGTTTTTCGTCCTCTATTCTCCATTAACGTGTATCTGAGTATACAGCAAGTCACACTCCTGTTACTGTGTGCTGGTATCATGGTGCACCTGGAAAAGTATTGAGGTGGAGGGACTGAGGAGTGGAAGGTGAGGGGGTTAAACTTGTGATGTGCTCACTGGAAAACAGGCTGCATAATGGCTTGTTGGAGGGAGGCAAGTTTGCCCCCCACAACCCTCCAACATGCCTCAAGAGAAATAAGGGAGCAATTTCTATTCCATATTTGATGGCAAGGCCCCTGAAAAACTCGATTCACAAATCCAAACAGAAACAAAGCCGCCGGGAGGTCAGTTGCGACTTCCTGTTGGAGCAGCATAATGGGCTGTCTGAGGAGACAATGAAAGGAGCATCACAAAGAAAAAGTAAAAATAAATAAATTAACATGAATTGTGTGTTTATGTGATAAATTTCTTTACTCTTTAAAAAAAAAATAAATCTAACCATTTCCAGTGTTGTCTAGATGTGGCCCTTGACTTGCTCATAAGGTTCAGCATCAACGGAGTTGGACACACGTGTTTGACGCTGTCATGCTTGTCTCTACAATTTTGATAGCCAAGAGGAACGAGACAGTCGTGTCTGTCGACCAGCTGCCTGTCACTGTGATTTATGAGCGGCGTAAATTGTAACTTTAGTGGTACAGCATGTGTTTGTGAGTGAACGCATACAAAAACAGTTCATTAACAGGAAAGGATGCAGGACCCTTTGTCTCTGGTCTCCTCTCTATAAATCAGTGAGTTAAGTCCAGAGTGTCTCCAAACGTCACTTGAGACAGTTCATTAATGGAGCCAGTCCCTCGATCTCTATAAAGTAGCAGGAACATTTACAAGAGCAGACTGTAGCTGTTGCTGGGATTGTATGATGCTATTTTTCTCTGACAAAAAAAAATCTGTGGGGACGTGGCATACAACTCTTTCCCTATGTGAGTTTACCTCTTTATTTCCCTCTTTGTCATTTAAATCTTTGTGGAAATAATGCACGGTGATGGATTTACCTCTTTAACCTGCTTGCCAGGGTGCTGCTGCTGGAGAAGCTGCAGATGGAGCTGCTCCTGCTGCTTCTTATAAAACTCCTGCAGGTGTTGCTGCAAACACAAACATAGAGGCAAAGATGAAAATGAGAAAATGCATATTGTTCCAAATGACCTAATAATCAACCATGAGTAATGTAGAGGTATTCTGGTATATGTAACATTGTTTTATTACTTTTAACCTTGTGTACACTGCTTTATCTCAAGCTAAAGTTTGTCAAGTATAAGTGGTGTATTTTCTGTGGTTTTGGCATTTATATCTTTGGTGTATTTTACATTTTTCTTTATATTAACTTTTACTAGGCCTTCTATTAAGCAGAGAGAACAACCCATTATATTAGCCATGGATTTGGCAACCAGAGTGCACAGGCTTTCTTTGGAGTGACTGAAATAAACAGAATAAACTCTCTAGGATCAAGCTCACAAAGTGAACAGAGTACAGTGGCTATTTAAACTTTCAATCCAGCTTTCTTAAAAGTCAAATGGTTGTTTGTCCTGAAAGATAAGCCCGTGCAGCAGACCTATTCAAATACAAGGCCTATTTCTATCTGAGTTGCTCCACATGATTTAACAGACAGGTATGTTAAAAATTAATGGGAGCCCTAAAAGCAATTGGAAAATGTTTGGAGCTCTTGCAGCATTCACACACATTACATAAATCAATAATAGAAGTTTATTGTATGCTGGCTTACAGTCGGTTTTAACTGTGATCCCTGTTGATTTAGGATTTAGGACAGATGTTCTGCATGACAAATCGTGATGATAAACTTTGCTATGTTGTAGACTAACCAAGTTAACCACATAGTAATGCAGAAAAATCATGTAAACTGAAATGGCTAAGCCACAGCACATGGAAGATAATTACCTTCACTTGCTGGAAAAAACAGTCTTGGTAATATTATACAATTACACACTGAAACCAAATCTCAAGCTGGAGCGCACTTAATGAAGAGGCATAATCAGAACGACTGACACTCTTAATTAAACTATTCTCTTTTCTTAATCAAATCTATGAATGAGAAATGCATTTCAACTCTGACATGAGGCTGTGCCAAGCACATGGCTTCTCAAGTTGAATCCAAATATTACATCATTTATCACCTATCATTCAGCTAGTGGTGTTCAGCCCAAGTGTGCCCTACTCTCTCAGTCCCTGATGGATGGTTGTCAGGGAATTGAACCAACGACTCACAAGAGACAGTTAATTAGAGGTGACATGAACAAGTACGTCAATTTCAGTTTCCTCTTGGTAAGCGTGTCAAGGACACAGTGGTGAGTTGGCATGAGCGAGTAGAGGCTGGAACACATGGGCAGAGGCATGACTCAGGGCTGTATGGGGGTTAATATGTGCATTTTTTTGCACTGGCACACACATCGGGCAGGTATGCAAATTAAAGTTTTGAAGATTATATAAATAAATAAAATAAATTCAGGAGTCTGTAGTTTAGATTTCTGTACATTTGTGTGCATTTACAGCATACCAATCTACTGCTGTTTAAAGTGGTATAAATTTATCTGTGTGTGTACCTGCTGCAGCATTACAGCCTGCTGCTGCTGGAGGAGGGCCTGGAGCTGCTGGGGGGAAAGCACCTGCTGCTGGAGGATCTGCTGCATCTGTTGTGGCGTGATCACCTGGGGACTCATCATGGCCACTGACACTGGAACCTGGACATGGATGATGAGTAATGAAATGATGGATTGGGAGTCATGAAAAAAAAAAGAGAGGTGCAGACAGGGACAATGCAAACAAGACGCAATAAATGTGAAAATCAAGAGAGGCGAGAAGGGTAAACAATGAGAGCGGAGAGCAGGCAGGAAATGGATGGAAAGATGAGGGAAATAGGAGAAAGTTTGAAAAACAGAGCATTAAGAAAATGTACCAGGCACAATGGTGTGGATCTACTGGGACTGTGGTAATTGGAGGTTTGAGAGGTAGAGAGAACAGGCCTCTCATGGCCGTGACGTTTGGCAGCCTAGAGGAGATGCTGAAGGACAGATGGGTGCTGTGCCTTTGTGTTGCTCATCTTATTTTCCTGCCTTCACCCCACTGGGAAAAGCAGGGGATTTAAATAGACATAGACCTTAATTAGCAGGACCCTTGAACTCCCCCACTTTAGCGTGCCTATCAGTGCTGCTATTGTAGAGCAGTGTGAAAATGCACAAGTCTAAAGTTGATTAAAACTACTCTGATGAAGTGGACACACAGCAGGGACAATCAGAGTGATGCAGTGGGCCCTGGTAGGGGGTTTGAGTTCACCTTTGGGAACTATTAATGAAACAGGACATGTAGAATTAAGATACTTTTAGTAGTGTACAGGATTTTTAAAGCACTTCCTTTTTACACAAAAACCCAAAAGCCCAATACCGATACGCCACTTTTAACAATTTGCTGTTTAGGATAATGATTAAAATGTAAGCTTTTATGCAGCTGCAGAACTTCACCAAAAAAGCCCTCAAAGATACACATCCTGTATTTTTTTCCAGTCTTCCGATGCAGCAGATCAATAGGAAAACAAATTGCATGTTTCTCTGCTGTCTTTAATCTCACACAGTCTAAGATTGTAAACTAACATGATGAAAAACCTGAGCTGAAAAGACATTTGTTTACTTTTTTTTAAAAAAAATGGCAAAAGTGAATGATTCAGAATCCATTTCACAGACAAAATAGCTCAACAGTTCATTCTTGTTGACGAGACTCTCAGAAGTGGCACAGTTCACGTCGCCACATTTATGACCTTTAAAATGTAATTTAATCAGCTTAGATGGGTATTAGTTTGCTTGTTTCTGGCACAATAATAAAACTAATGTAGCATTTTCAGGGCTTGATGCTGCATCATTTTCAACATCCAGCCTCATGCAATATACCACAGTTAAAACATTGTTATATAGAAGCACATCCACTGATTCTAATTGCAACAGTGTTTGGCACAGAGCTGCCATGACAGTAGCTTGCCTATATGGTGTGTCAAGGGGCCAATAAGACATCCCTGTCCTCATCGCCAGCTAATCAAGCTGGCTTGATTACTTTCCATGCATGTCTCTCCTTCCTCCCTCCTTCTCTCTCTTCCTCTCTCTGTCAGGCCTTGACACGTCCTTGTTTAGCTCTCCTCTCCTCGACGCCCACCCCACCCCAGGTTCTCCCCCCTCTTTGATTAGCTGAGACATTTGCATGGTCACTACACATTTTTCATTTTAGAAGTCATTATGCATTAGTGGCTCCTGATCGCCCGCCTTGACTAATCCTGATGAACTGAAAATCACAGCTGAAGGTCAACTTCCAGCCGGCCCCGCTGCACATTCATATTCATATTCAAACAAATCCTGCCTCCATTGTTCATTAGGGTCTTAGAGAGAAGGGACTCCATCTAAGGTGGAAGGGATGGAGGAGGAGGAAGAGGGGGAGGAGGATGTTGTGGTATATCTCTTTTTTTCTCTGGACTCCTCCATGCAAGAGCACAAGAGAAATTGCATTCACAATAAGTGAGGTGCTGAACAAAAGCCGTCAAAAGTTGTAAATTAAACAGTCCGAGTGTAATTATGCAAATGCTGTGCTTACACCTTCAATGTTATTAACCCTTAAAGGTACATTTGCTAGGTAAGTAATTACCCCTGCAGTCACTCCAGGTTTTGTGTTGGATGCCATTACAATGGGACGAGTGCAGTAGAGAAACAACCCAAGAGATGTGCTCATTAAGACTATTAATTGGATGCTGGCTCAAATATGTTTTGGCTCTTAAAAAGGATGCTGCTGTAGATGTGCAGGATTTAACACAAATGCACAAGCATGCATATGTCAAATAGAATTAAATATAAATTGCATATCACGTTTCAAACTGTTTCTCCACTCTGTGAATGGAAAGAAATAAACATTCAATGCCAGGTACTTGTAAAAGAATTTCAGCAATAATTAAGAAACAAACAAGATTTCAACCAAGAACAACTAAAGTAAACAGACAGCAACACTGAGGTTATGAAATACAGGTTTCCATTTTCTACTTTCATTAGCTTTTTAAAAGCATAATGGGTGATAATCACCTTCATTTCACCACTGCTCCTAAAAAAAGAAAAAAAATAGGTGGGTAGAGAAAAAGAGAAAAGGCAGAGGATGAAAGAGAGGGGAGAAAAAGGCAGAGAAGGCACTGGCCCACATCCATTGTGGAGTGCAGCACAATGCTAATTCCAGCATTTAACTGCATGCTTTTCTGCTTGACGTATCAGAGGCTCCAAGATGAAAGCAGATAAGTAATTGCTCTCCTGGTTCTTATTCTTCACTGACAACCCATAAATTTAATTTTACACACACGTTCATTTACATTTTCGAGTATATGACATGATAATTGCAGGAATATAACACCTCCATTCTGCAGGATACTGCAGGAGGGCTTGATTGACATGAGCGGTGAATTGAAAGAAACAGGAGGCTGAATTGCCTCTCCTTGAAATGATTTCACCACGAAGGGATAAAATTAATGAGCATTTAGTAGACGTTGGCAGTGGCGTAAACATCCACGCACCGTGAATAGACTCTCTATCGCAAAAGAGGAGCTGTGATATCCAATTGGGCTGTGCCTCGGTTTCTCTGTTATCCAAAAAGGAACGGATGTATTTCCAGCTCTGATGCACAAAAAAGTATTAATGGGATTTGATAAATTGTTTGAAATTAGCTGCGGCTGATGTAGGCACTGGGGACTTTAATAACTGAAAAGGTTATTACAGGGGAAATTTGCATGGAAAAAACCAGCTTGTTAAACAAAAACAAAACATCTGAATGTGATGTCTACTTTACAATCATTCTTAAAAAAATCACATTTAAGATTGAGCTCAGCATTTGTTTATGTAATCTTGCCTTGAAAAGTACAATGAGCTACACTGACATGAACTTTAAAGTTACCTAGTTTGTCCTCCCAGTTGGAGAGCAAAACAAAGGACCTTTAAATTGGCTCATGATGTAAAAACACCAGTGGGGCCTTCACTAATACAACCACATCATTACACCACTCTTGTCTTACCCTCTCCAATGCTTTGCAAAAGGTCATGCTCAGGTATTTCTTCCAGCCAAATCTGGCATCCAAGTCTCTCATTATATTTGATTTAACTGGGAATTCTGGCATTAGATGTAAAACACTACAGCTCTACTATGTGCTCTCTAGCTGGCTGACAAAGCAGCTGATCCTGAGGTATGAACAAATACACTTCAAACAGTTACACCACTATGGGGCACATGCTTTCTTATGACTGAAATAAAATGAGGTAAAACAAGAGATAAGTACTATCGGCGTTTAAACTTAAACAATTAGTCTGTCAGAGAGGAATTAATTTTATTTAATTTCCTTCCATTTAAATCACTCAGTAGTAATAAGCAAGGGGGTTAACTTGTGATTAGATGGCTGCCATAAATATTGTGGGGCGGTTATTAACGACAGACGTTCCTGTAGCAGTGGACAGGGGGACTGAGCTATGTTACAGACACTGGTAAGATAAAAGCAGAAGGTCCTCAGTGCCAATTACTGTGGATCCTTGGCAGGAGAGAGTATCTGCTAATTAAGCCACTGGCTTCATTTTGCAAAGAAAAAAGATTAAGAAATCAAGAAGGGAGAAACCCTGCCACTGCCACGCCCCATCCCTGTTTCATTTCAATCTTCTCAGCATCCCCTGGGGGCACTGGACCAAAACTCAGGCCCCCATCGTAGCTTGTGGACTTTTGACCTCTTAACTCCCTTTCAGTTACACTACTCATTTAGTAGCCAATTACTGCCAAATGTGGCCACAATATTATTGATGGCTTTTGATGGTCCACAAGAAGACCACAGAGGCAGCAGGGTGAGCTGGACTGGTCAGAGCCTGACTCAAGCTCAAGCATGTGGATAAGAAGTAATGCATGTGTGTTTACACTGTAAAGTCACACCCGCACACATGTAAGCT
The DNA here is from genome assembly GCF_017639745.1 of Melanotaenia boesemani. Classification (NCBI taxonomy): domain Eukaryota; kingdom Metazoa; phylum Chordata; class Actinopteri; order Atheriniformes; family Melanotaeniidae; genus Melanotaenia; species Melanotaenia boesemani. The sequence continues at coordinate 18,194,799 of NC_055704.1, read as the reverse complement.
TCCCTCAAATGCATGTTCAGCTTAAGGAGATCAATAGTCCAAATTGTCAAAACTGAAGCTAAGTAGATTACTGAATGTTTTCCAAAATCAATTTCTATAGCAGTTTGGCAGCAGTGCATGGTAAGTGCAATTTATCATAACATAAAGACCCATCATGTAAAAGCATCTAATAAAAAAGCTTGAGGAGATTGGGACGGGCACAGCACTATTTCCATATTGATTTATCTCTACATGAAGAAACTTCCTGATTAAGCCTCTTGAATGTAGTGTGCACCAATGTGGCTGTGCAACATAGCTTGTGCACATTGTTTGTGTCATTATCAGTGCGTGCTGGCATGGTCTTATCGCTTAACTGGCACAATTCACTCCCGACTGATGCTTCCCTGCAGGTGCACATAGTTCAAGAGTAAACGGGAGCGACAGAAAGAGTGAAGGGGACGGAATTAAAAAGTGCAAAGAGAGGGTTTGGGGGGGGGGGGGGGGGGGATGGGGGTGGGGGGAGCATTTTCTTCTGATGTTGCAGGTAATATGGCCTCCACTGGATCAGCCTCTTCATCAGTGACACACAGTAAATTACAAGTGCTTCAAGCAGCTCAGTGAATTATAGTTCATCACTTGGAAAGGCTTTCCCCCTCACCACCAGGGCCCAGGCGTATCAGATCTGCCGGTTAGGATCCAATTAACACCCTGGCCAGAATCATCTGATTGCATGTGTAAGGGCTGGTATAACTCGTTTATTGCACCCATGTATCTTCTGTCACAAGGTAAATTTGTTGCTGCTACATCAAAGGTCTGAGCTACTTTTTTTTTTTTATATCCCTCCCTCTTACTTTCTCTTGATCCCTGAAACTCAGCTACCTCGCCTTGGGGTTGCATTTCAACTTCTTTTGCATCACAATGATGAACCTACTCTGTCCTCGCAATTTAGCAGTCTTGTCCTGTAGCTGTTGTAAAAGCAAGGAAAAAAGACAAGGTAGGGGAGGGAGACGGTACATGAAAAAGAAAAAAGAAAAATCTTGTTTTCTGGTAACAAAAAGCGGTAACCAAGGGTATTTGACTAAAAATGTGCTGACATTTTTTTTTCTCTCTCTCTCCCAGAGTCAACAGAAGTTTTCCTCATGAATAATATAATATTTTCCCCCCACTCTTTTTTCCCTTCTCTGTGATAATTTTTCTCTATTTTCAGATCCTACCAGAGGGGATGTAGCAGAGATACGTATTCATAAATGTAAATGCGAACCAGCATCCTTTAGCCATGCACACTGGAGTCAGCTAACCTGAACTCAAACCTACCGTTAATGCTCTTTTCTCTGCATCTATGCTTGAGTGTGTGTGTGTTCCGGATGAGAGCCAATGAGCAGATGAGTGCTGCTATTGAGATGATATTGGCTCACAGACTTGACCTTTAAAAGTGTGACACTTCTCAGATGGCCCAGTGCCCAGAGTCAGTTTGACTAGCCCCAGCAGAAGCTGCAAATATACAGAAAACATGACTAAACCCTTATGATCCAAAAACCAAGATAAAACCTTAAAATTTGTATTTCATACTTGGAGCTGAAACTGAGAAGTAACAGAGGTCATTAGTCTTGTAAAAAGCTATTCAGCACCTTGAGGTCAAACCCTCAAGTTTTTCATGATATAGAACTGGATGTTAACTACTAGCAGGAAAGGTCAGAGGGCTCATTCACATTGTCAAGCACCCATCTAACACACCTCCATGGCAGGGTGAGTGGGAGGTCATTTTGGCGGTTTTATGTGCACCCCCCAATACAGGCTGTCACAATAGAAGCACTAGGGCGGTGTGGTAAAAAGAGACGATGTCAACAAGAAGTTGTGTTTGAATCCTTTAGATTTCTGCCTGCAAGTAAACATAGTTCTAAAGTCCAGCTCTGCTTAATTTCTTTATGATGAGCAAAAACTTGCACAAAATGAGCACAAAGTTACCTCTTGCAAAAAAAACAAAACAAAAGAAAAACCCCAAAACTTTAACTGCTGCTGTGCATGTGTTTGTGTACGATATAAGGCTGGGTGAAGATGCATTATGTACGTGTGAGTGCGAGTGAAACAACTGTCAGATCCGTAGGCCTCTGTAATCCTCTCCGCCTCTACTTGTCCGCGTTTCTTTATTTGTATTCCAAATGTCAGTGTATAAATGCCTTTCAGAGGGGGGATATTGCCATAGAGGAGTGGAGAGCAAGTGGAGAGAGAAGCAGAGAAAAGAGGGTGTTGTGCGCCTAGGGAGAGCCCTGTAAGCAGCATGGCGGAGACAGGGGGATTTACAGGAAGAAATAGGTGTTTATTGAGTGCTCCCGTGGGCTTACTGTGTAATAATAGACCTGTCACATTACGCAAATGTGGAGAAGCAGCTTGTGTCTGTGTTTGTGGGACTGTTGTTTTTTTTTTTTTTTTGTATTTTTAACATGCATGCTTGTAAGTGCTAGAACTCTCTGCCTCCGCATCATCAACTCATGAGAGCAAGCGGATAGAATTAGTCAGGCGAGAGCCTTTAGCCGCTAATACGAGTAATTAAAACTGCAAGCTGAGACACTTAGATGCTTGTGTACTAAATAATTTACATGTCATGATCTATGGATCATTTCTCGCTTCTAAATACCAAAGACGATGAACAAGAGGAGAGAAGACTGGCAGAGGATTTATCAGCATCTCTACCATAAGCAGGATGTCATGGTTATATTAATCCTTTTCCCACTTTCTGCTGCACTAATCATACAAGGGGATCAATCTACGTGATTCCTCGGGTGGAAAACATGTAGCTTGATTGCCATTGACGCTTATCTGGCTGTGAAGCTAATAAAATATTGCACTGTAGCGCCCATTGTGGCCTCATAATCCAGGTAAATAACACAGCCTTATTGGGCAAACTCCCTTAAGACAAGAACAAAAAGTAAAAAAAACACTAAATAAATAAAAAGAAGCATTTTAATTAAGTATAGTTGTGGTATTTCCACAAGGGAGTATTACAGTTAAAATGTCACTTGAAATGATTCAAGTGTGCATAACCACATCCACCCACTGTGAAAATGATCTAAAACCATAAAACAGTGAGTCCAGTAGAGCTTCTCTTCAGTATGACACTGTGGATGGTGACTTTTTAGAACAATGAGGTGAGGATGTTAATAAAAGCTGGAACAACAAATGAATTAGCCAGGAACTGAGGACAGGTCTGATTCATATTGATTCATATTGTCAACCAGGAAAGGATGGAGTAAGCAAATGTAAATCTCCAATATTTACCATCTGTTGGTGTTATTAGAAGCAGAAGCTTGGGTATGGGCTGACAGTTGTCACACACCCACACAGTTCTTATTCAATGCTGCTATTCAGGCCGTTTATTTTATATATTTTAAATCAGTTAACTTTGGCATACAAATCCTCAAACAGAGGAACCACAAAAATAAGCTAAAGAGAGCTAGTGATTATTCAACAATTCTTTCATCACATCTTCACTAATAGAAAAACTTCAAACTCAAAAGATCAAAAGCTGTTTCAAAGTATGTACAATACAGATGCCATGAAGAGTGACCCTACTATTAATATTAACAATCTAGATGAGTTTGAGCTGAATTATTTCAAATAAAAGCACGACTAAGTCTTTTGCAACCTTTTTTCTTCACCAGTACGTAATTAGATACACAGGGGTGTGACTCCAATTGAAGGTGTTGCCATTGTTAGTCTCTGTGAAAATATCAACGGGTGAGGTTAACGCCAATTTCCCTGTCATTAATGAAATGCACGGAGCTCTTAATGAGGTAAACCATTGCTCCTTGATAGTACTTATTATCTGAGTGGAGGGTGCAAACTCCCGCACTTCTATTTCGAATGGCTAAAAATAAATTTAATTTAAAAAAAAAAAAAAAAGAGGAAACTACTTATAATAAAAACAGAGCAGATGTCAAGGGGCCTTACATAATTTGAAGGAGAAAAAAAACCAACAAACCATCTTGTTGATGTAAACGAGTAGAACGAAAAAAATCTTTGGTGGAGAAATATCTTAACACCATGAAGAAAACTGCAGGAAATGTGTGTGTGAGAGTGCAAAGCTGTTGGTGTGTGTGTACATGTGTAACCTTCTCCAAATCACTGACAACAGAAATAGACAGCTCTACGAATCAATAAGGTGAATTAGTGTTGAAGGGTGGAAATGACAGGCAGTTAAAATTAGCTGTCTGTGTAACTCACTAGTCAGGTTGACATCTTTCAAATATTAACTAACCTCTGGATTTTCTGTGTCAACAAGACCATGGATCTCGTGTGGAAAAGCATACAGATAAACGACGACCTTCAACTGTCATAACCTTTGGATATACTTCTAGTATAATTGTCCAGTTTGACAGACAATATGCATCATATTAAACCATAAGGTGCATGCTTAGAAGTCAGCAAATAGCATTTGGCTCAAAGTTTGCTTTGTGAGATTTTTCTCTGTTGTGTTTTTCTTGCATCTACGTGACGCTTAGCTTTCTGGAGACTGGCTTGGCCAGCTTTAAGATTCCAATGACAGGTCCGAGGATTGCGTCTGCAAATCAAACAAACTTTGTGGAACAGAGGAAATCTTCTTTTCAAAGGAGCATGTATTATGGAAGGACTTAAGAGATTAGACAGGGAGCTGCTTTACCTGCAGTGGACGCTGCTTGTCCTGGCTCTTTGGAGATTTCAGGCCACTGCCTGGCTGCAAGAGTAATTGCCTCGCTGCTTGTAGTGCCTGGAAAGAAGAGAGCACAACACAAGACAGTGTGAAAAAAAGAAGACAAAAAGAGAGATGGGGAGGAGGGAAGAGATGAAGAAAATAAACTATTAGATTCCCCGAAGCTGACAGCGAAAATAATTCTCAGTTTCACGCATAAAAACAGTCAGCGCTGACTGAAAACCCTGTCAGGTATCAAACGGTTCATTCTGATGTGGTTAATACTATGCTGAAGATATGTTTTAGTAACAATTCACAGAGCTGTGATCAAGGATAAACACCGTTTGTCTAGAGCACCCCTGAAGAAGAGAATGGAGGGGGCGGTGGGGAGGGGAAAAAAAAGAGGCAGAGTAAAATTGACCTGTCTAGTGTGTGCTCAACTGAAATATCCACTTCTCTCTGCAAATTACCACCACATTTGCATATTCATAATATCAATTTGAAGTAGAGGCAGCACGATGTGAAGTGTCCCTGGGAGCTGTAATTAAAGTTGACAAAATCAACATCAGATTACATTTAGAATGAATTAACTAGCAGCACAGGTTTTACACTATGCATTACGGGTGCTGGTGTGCAGAGGATGGGCGATGGTTAGAGATGAATAGATCAGAGGAGCTTTCCTAGTCTAATCAAATTAGCTCAAAATTGTTTACACATGACATGAAATTTTTTTTTAAATTGTGCTGGTGAATTGTACAATTTGTTGTCAATGGACTTTGATGTGTTTGCTAGACAACAATATGATAAGAATGAAAGAGTCTAGGATGTGGCGTAATTTTTTTCCGGTTCAGGTACAGTCAGGCTTGCAGCTCCAACAGCAGGATGAGAGAAAGTCTGGCATAGCTGCTGCACACTGCTTAATACAGTGGATGTTCAGGATTGGGTAAAAAAATAAATAAAAATAAATAAATAAATAAGTAAAAAGGAAAAAAAAACAAAACAAACAAACAAAAAAAACTTTACACGAGTTTTGCTTTGGCTTTAAAAAGGACAGGGCAAGTAGGAGGAGCAAGAATAAAATAATAAAAAATACAAAAAATAAAAAAACAGAAGGAGAGTGACACTTCTTCAGGAATCAGTGGTACTCATTTCATTCTGGTGCTTGCCTGTATCCATGACAACAGCTGCCTTGACAGTGCGTGCATATGGCGCAGCTCTGCAAGCTGGTGGGAACAATGTTTGAACTAGTACATTGAGATCCTGTGCAAACAAGAGGAGAAGACAGGAGACAGACAGAAGAAGGCAGTAAAAACGAGGAGGAGGAGAGAAAAAGTTGCCATGTCTTAAGCCTTCAGGGAATGTAGCCCCCCCACCCTCATACCCTGCCCGATCAATTATGAAAAGACAGACCTGGGGAGGGGATGCCTTGAGAGGTGGGGGTGGTGCTGGGGAGGGGGCTGTCTGGCTGCTCAGGAGGAGCCAGAGCTTCTGATCTAAAGTAAACAAACACATTACACTGGCACTGGGTCCTAACAGCATTGATCTGTCTCCTCAGTAAGAGGAGCCCAGTCGCCAATGCTTTATAATATGTATGTGTCGGTGTGTGTGTGTGTGTGTGAGTGTGTGTGTATAGTGTCATCTGTAAGCTGAGCCTTTTTTTTCAGATCACACACTGAAGTACACATGAACACCTGCAGTGGGCAGCTGTACACAGCAGCATGAAGTTTAGTTGTTGGTGCACACCATGGCTAGTAAATCACACATGGTGTTTGCTTCCATCTGAATAAAAAGACAAAACAAATTCCTTGAATGCAGCCAATCATTTTGCTAATTAAAACACAGGCCTCAATTAATCTCACCATGATTGGTGAATCAAAGTAATTATGAGGCTTATTGAGTCCTGCACACAGTAGTTAGGGGGAAGGCTGCTTGATGAGTGCGGCTCAAGGTAGCTGTCTGGGGTGGAAATGTTTATCCATGTGTGAATCGATAATGACTTGCTGTGTTATACCCAAAGTCAAGAGAGCTGCTCGATATATTACACATGGTTTAGAGTACAAAGAAAGGTTTTTAACTGCACTTCCAATATCTGTGCCAAGTTAATATCAAAGGAAGTGTATGCGTGAGAGGTGATGCAGAAGGGTGATGAGAGATCAACTGCACCCAGCTTATTAGAAAAGAAGTCTACTCAGCCTGAGCACTTCTCCAAACATAACACAGATCTTATCAACACCGGACAAACTTTTCCACACATCTGAAACTGTCTGTCACCTCTTCGGTGAAAGCAGGGTTAGCCATTTTTCAGGAGTCTGTCAGAGTGTGGAAGGCAAGGGGGGAATAAAAGTTTTGTCCACTCACAGTCACCAGCTCTGAGTATTCAGTCATTACAATAAAAAAGCACCAACTTGTGTTACTCACTTCTGACTCGATGTGGATGGTGAGCCAAAGCCCATCTGAAACCACAAAAAGAAGCAAATGCCAAGGAAAGTCATCAAAAAGTTCGCTGAAGAGCTGCCGCAGCGGACAAAAACACAGAGAAGTGCACACGCACTGTCTATTTAACCTGGGTTGCTATGCACGAAAAAATGACATCCCCAGTCTATTAATGCACACATTGTATAAACAGCACAATGTGACACATTCTTCACAATGAGAGAGCAAGCCAGACAGAGCAAAAGAGAAAAAGAGCTAGGCCCCACTATATAAATAACAAGGCACTCAGAGGCATATTTGATGTTGATATCCATCACTGAGGCTGGAAAAGAGGAAAAAAAAAAAAAAATAAGAGAAGGGAAAATAACACAGAGCGACCAAGACCGCGACACAGAGATCCTTATGAAAATAAGATTCAGCTCAAATGGATCTGGTGTAATTGGTTTCAGATAGTGAGGTCAGGAGAAAGGCGATACAGGCAACTATTATGCGAAACGGACTGAGAAACAAGAATGTTTACACAGGCATTCCTCTCCAACATTAATAGGCATGCAGAGATCACCAGAGAGCGCAAAAAGGAGAGAGTGAGGAGAAGCTGACAGATAGAGGAGGATAGAGGGACCTGAAAAAGAACACCCCCCCCCTGCAAAATCCCCCATCTCCATACAAGACTATACAGAACACAGCAATAAGCAACACCTATCACAATGCACCTTTGTAAAGGAGCATGCAAAGATCTTAAACAAGCATGAAACAAATTAGCAGGCCCTTCAATACGGAGGCCAAGCCATTACAAATCTCCAGATTGCTTATTGTTGGTGATAGCGCTGGAACTGAGTGAGGAGGAAATAAGCCATCCACAAAGAATGTCACTCTTTCAAATCCACATGGAGGCTTCACAATATTCAGCCATGACATTGGAATTGGATTTATTTGAGAGTCTGTGACATTGTGTTTGGACAGTGTAGATCGCTTCCTGACTCAAATCACGTTGGGAATTGTTTTATGAAGGGAGATAGATAATATTGGAATGACGACAAGTATGTAACAAGGTGCCCTCAACAGATACCTTTTTATGTGATGTAGCTTTGTTCCAGAAATTAGCTGTAAACATGGCAGGTCAGTTATTCATCACTAAGAAATATGGTTGCATCATCCTAACGCAGTCTTCCTATGGTGTGCTGAACAGATGTTTTATGTGTATGCATGTGTGTGTTTATTGTAGGGACTAAAGGGCTGCTGTTCAACACTAGGCTGTCGGCCAGAACAACTCCAGTCAAGCTGACAGCTTTGACAACTCTCACACTCACGCACACACTTGAGGCATAAACATACATACACACACAACACTGCATCACCAGGCTTATCCATCTTTGCTTCCAGGAAAAAGACTCAGAAGGAGGGGAGAGGATGCGAATCAGAAAAAGAGCAACTCTTTATCAAGCTGGAGGGAGTTGCATGCCATGGAAAATGAGCCAAAAGAAGTTTAAGCTGAACAAACAAACATGGTTGATTGGACTGAGGCTGCTGTGCCTTTAGAGGGGAAGATACGCACTGACACTCCACACCAAAATATTTAGACCCTATCTTCTTATGTAAGTGGATTCAGGGCAGATGGATGGATAGATACAAATCTGAAGGGGCTAGCTGGAAAGAATCAACAAATGAAAAGAGGAGAGGGATAAGATGTCCCGCACAGTGCCTGAATGCAAAAGAGGGGTTTGACTTTGTAAAAACAAGAAAAGTGTGCCTGAAGTATCTCAGCCATGAGAGTGGAAATACTTGTATCCCTTCCTTAAAGGTCAGAACGAGTGAAGGTTCTTCATAGCCTCAACTCAGTTCCCTTAACACCTCCACAAAGCCCAGACAGTACACAATACACACCTTGGTTTAGTCTAGTCTGCTTGGTTGAGTACTTGGAAAGAAAACATAAAGTAATGACTTCTGGACTGCAGTTGCTCACACACAAAAAGTAGCAAGGATATTTGATACTGGACAGAAAAAACTTTGAAAACTTATTGTAAAAGTTGAGAGAAAGGAGGTTTCCGCTATCATCCCACTGCCAAATTTGTATCGTCTAGACCTGATAAATGTGAGGCAAGTGTGTAACCCCAATAAAATCATGAAAAATTCCAAATGAAATCTGTGGGTGATTTCTCAGAGAGCACCTCTGTGATACAGAACGAGACATGATGTAGGGAGAAAGGGAGAATTTGGAAAGTATGCAGGAGTAATGAGCATTTTAATGTATGACTCAATAAATCAACGGTCCGTGGAGAATCTGCTTGGGCCTCAAGACAGAGGTAAAAACATCCAGGAGAACAATGGGCTTCTGTGTCCCACACTGCTACTCCGGTGTATTTTCAGCTACTCCACGTTCCTGTTTCTACATACAAAGTTGTTCATGCACAAAATATAATAATTTCTAATATTTGCTTATTTGTTGTGGTGGTAAGTGACAACAAAACTTATTTTGCTCGCTTATTGTTTGAATTAAAAGTAATTTTCTCCCTCTCCCCCTTTGCTCCCTCCCTAATTCTCTCTATGCACTCATATCACATTATTCATTTCTCTCTCACATCTTTTCTTCCCTCCCCCTCTCTCCTACCTAGCTCACCTCTTGTTTATTGATTTTCTAGATTAAGAATTCCTAGGGTGACGGATTGTAACACACAAGCATCAAATTATTTTGGGGTGTGCTTATTTGCCTTTCCCTTGCATCTATTTGGCCTGTGTCTGTAGACAATTATGCCTACCCAGCCAAAGACTCAGGTGCTAATAATGAAGGACAAATAGAATCATATGTGCAAACTTCTCCCACTGATGAAAATTTATATTAACTTTCTACCACAGTAAACAGAGCTGCATAGCTACACCGTCCCTGGAGGACTGATGAGATGAATTTACCCCAGGAAGAAAGCTTGTATGAGAGAGAAGAGTGCTGATGGTAAGAGGGACTCAGAGGTGTCTAACTCCATTGTATAACCTCATAAACACCCCCTTACAAACTCAAAATGTTGGTCTGTTTTACAGATAACAGATCAGAACTGTGTGTCCCTGTCTGAAAGTTGAAGAGTGCATCCGCACCAATATGTATGTGTCATCTGAGACAATGACAGACTGTGGCAGTAATAACAGAGAGCATGACCTGCTGTCTTTCACTGTAACCACAAATGGTGACTAACATCCCATCCCCTGCTCTTGTCACCATGGATACTGTGTGCAAATATACCAGTTAAAGCAAAGATAAAGTGTATTTTATTCAGATTTCTATTCCTAAACTGAGAAAGAAGTCAAAACTGCTTTAATAAGACCATTTTTAATGATATTTAACCACTGAATATATTCATAATTATTATTAGCTTATCAAAGATCAACCTTGACTTAACATGTAAACCTACTGGGGCACTCGGAGTACTATTTACTATTAAGTGTACTATTTTTGCACTTTAGATGAAAGCAACCAGATCTGCATCATTCATTTGCCCATGTTGTAACTCTCCACTACTTTCCAAGTTATTCAGCTTAGCAGATTGTGTGAAATCTTCATGACAAATCAAAAAAGCAAACAATTGGCAGATACCCCAAGAAAACTCAATATACTCTCATAATTTACCTCCTCTGCTTGCTCTGAGGTTCTGCAAACCTTCACAATATACTATCACTTAGAGACAAGGCGAAAGAAAAATAGATAGATGAGAATTGAAGAATCCAGGGAGGGTATTTGTGTAAATGGAACAAAAAAGAAGTTAAGCATTTGCCTCACACAGATGTTTAAGTATTCATTTTAAAAAATCAAAGCCAGTATGGGCTTAAGTTAAGTTTTAGATATACACACACTCCCACTCTCTCCTGAGGTTTCCTCAATAGGTGAATATGACCTCTCTAATCCTCAGTTACAGGCAAGTGGAGGTTACACAGTTGGATAAATTTCTGATATGAAATATTGCAGTCAAGACAGAAACATACAAAAGTGGCTGAGCCAAATGGAAAAAAAAAAAAAAGGAAATCTGGGGGGAAAAAGACCTTAATTGCTTATAGGTAGCATGCACATAAATCTGAAACATGCCAAACACATAAAAAAGGTATAAGCCAAGCTATTGTAAAAACTACTGCAGGCATCTTCTCATCATTCTTGTCAAAGGATCAGACACAGAATAAAGGCGTCATGAATGAAGCTCATTTCATTTCTCTGTCTTTGTTGACTAGGCTTAGGCTCCCACGAAAAAAAGCCAGGGGTGACTTGCTGCCAGATTACGACACAAGAGAACTAGCAGCTGTCGCAAAAGTGACGATTTTGAGTAAAATCCCACTAACAGAAGCTGCAAAAAAATTTATACTGTATGTTGGCACAAATATGTGCATGTGCTGCACATAAGACATACATGCACAAGCAGACATTGGGGTCTTTGTGATAAATATAAGATTGTGTAAACCTTAGCTGATCTCAGTTGTTGCCTCTAAGATTGGTAAACAACATTTACCTTAAATTAAATCGCTACTACGGATGTACGGCATATTGTGACTCTAAGCCTACAAAAAACAGTCATTTGGGAAAACACAACAGCAACTATAGCAGTTACCAAACCAAAAATGTAAAAAAAAAAAAAAACATACTTATTGTAATGACACCGACACGTGCAACCCAACTCTGTATGCTGATTGAGTACTTCTGTATCTGACCCTTTCTAGGGGGCTCTGCTGTTGCAGGTCAATAGTGTGAGTGTCTGTCTGTCTCATCCTGCAGAGCTCAGGTTAAGTGTTGAGTCTAAGTGTTACCCTCTTCATGTGGTCGATGAGAGAGAGGGAGAGAGGAACAGAGAGAGAGAGAGAGAGAGAGAGAGAGAGAGAGAGAGAGAGAGAGAGAGAGAGAGAGAGAGCACCCCAACCTAAGCTCTAAATGAACTCACCTCAGTCCTAGAAGCAGCACGTTTTCCAGTGTTCGTTTTCAAGATACTTCTGCTTATTGGCAGCATATTGTGACACAGTGGATAATAAATTAGGATACACTAGTGTCTTTACATAATCTCCTACTAATACTAATCAATACTACAATTTGCTAATCAATCTTTTTTTTTCTTTTTTTTTTTGATCAGGTGATGGTAGACAACTTGATCCAGTTTTATGTCCTGCTGCTGAAGCAAATAAGACTTTAATAGGAGTTTTAACAACAATTAACCAGTTTAAACAAGTTTATGTGTCTACTGCCATTAACCACCAGTACCCTCAATGAAAAATGGGTGATGTATCTTTCAAATAGTGCCTCACTTCCCCTAAAGATCAACTTAATAAACATTCACTATGCCTGCAGGTGGAAGGGCAATGGATCACATTCACTTCTCCTTTCCTCTCTCTATCTCTTTGCTTATATAACATCTATCTTTTCCAATGCTCCTCCTCCCTTTCTTTCATCCACTCTGTGTTGCACCTTGGTGGTTACCTTGTGAATATTCCAATTACAGTGATGCATGTTTGACCTTTAAGTGAAAAGAAGAAGATACAGTTATCTATCTTGCACTCATGTAGTCAGCCTCTGTCAATCAGTACCCCCCCCCCCCCCCCCCACCACCACACACACACACACACACACACACAACACGCTCACCAACACAGGGCACTTGCCTGAGGAAGCTGTGTTTGTCTGTGAAAGTCAAACAAAAAGATGGAGAAAAGGAGCACAAACTGTGACCAGGGTGAGGTTAAAAAAAGAGGCTTGCTTAAGGTTTGAGCATGAATACAAACATCTATAACACACACATACACAAAAGAGAGAGATGTTAAACAAGCTTTTCCTTAATCTTCAACCAGCCTGAGTGCGCCTTACTTCCATAAACAAAGACTTCTCCAACAGCATCCTATATCACGCTTCTAAGAACAAGCAAGCGTGAGCAGAATCATAGTTCTTGAGTTTCATTCCTGCACCCACCCTTTTCCAAAAGGCTAATCTACATCTTTCATTGCATCAAGAATGGAAATTCGCAAGAAATGCTTCTTTTTCAATTTCATGCTGAAGTAGCTCAAGTTAGTGGATGTAATTTCTCCTAACAAGAAAATTTATCACTCTGTCGCACACTTAGTCCAGCTATGTGAGAAAAGGGCCTCCTTTCTACATTTTTTTTCTTCTTGGGCTTTGATAAATGTGCCAAAAGCATGATCAGTTTCTTCATAGCTCTCCATACAAGGACAGCACAAATTATACCGGTGCTCAAAATAAAAAAAATAAAAAAACAAAAATAAAAAACAAAAAAATAACTATGGTTGAAATATGCATGAAAGATTATTGACGTTTAATTTAGGAAGCATTATAAAATGAAGTAGAGAATAAACCAAAAGGAGAATGGACTTTATTTCATACATTTTGCAGAAACCTCAACTTCTAAATCTAAATTATGCAATGGTACAAAGTCACAGAAAAAAAACAGCCTCAGAAAAAAAGAAAAAAAAATAGAAAGAAAATCTCTCATTTAAAAATGTGTGCCAACAAAGAACAGTTTCCAGCAGTTTCCGACACACATTCTGGGGAAGACTAACGATGCAAAAACTCCTACAAATCCATTTGAAGTTTTGTGCAAATTAGGATTATCAGCTCCGCGGTGAATTGGATGAAAAAGTCCAAACAGGTGAAAAGGAATGCATGAAGAATAGTATCACAGAAACAATACCACGCATGACCAAGCCACCAGCCTAATGTATATTTATCATGTAAACTTCTGATAAATGCATATGCAGAAACAATCAAATCTCTTTGTTTCCATTGGAAGATTTTGCACTATGGGTTCAAGCGTGAAACCAATATCAGCTTAGTGTCTACTCAAGCTTGAAGTGCTGCGCCCAGCTCACAAAGCATGTTCTGCATATGCTCATAGGCGTCATTTTTATCAGGGTGGAACAAGCAGCTTTCCACTGCTATCACTGATCAATTCGCGCAAGTTAAGTCCCCAGTGTGGGTAAATAAGCAGTGGTTAAGTCTTGATGAGGAATGGCAGGCTGTTTGAGTGGGAACATGGGCCGGAGAGAGGCGGGCTTGTCTGTCTCTGCTACAATGGATGCCTAGCGTGACTTCCATCATTAACCTCAGACTAGAGTACATCTTATTCTCTGTAGCTGCTCAAAACAAGTGTTCAGTTTACTTTCCAGAAGGACTAAACTGTAAGTGAATTTTCTTTTACAAATTACCTCTCCTGACTTTATACATGCCAAGCTGTATATACATATATATATATATATACATAAATACATATGATCATAATAATGTCTGGAATTATCATAAAGTTGTAAATGATAGAGATGGCAGTCCACCAGTCAAGATGAGACCTTGACTGATACACTCTAAAACCCAGCAGCTTCAGCACCAAAGCCTGCAGTGAAGAGAGCCAAAGCCAGCGCTAAGTGACATGTCAGTCAGTTTGTCTGTTTGAAGCGTTCAATTCCCCACGGCCTGAGCTTATTTACTGCATTTGTATGAAAAGCTGCAAAGAGGAGAGCGCTGAGAGCCCGGCTGGCCCTCTTACATATGTATACAGTGTTTGGAGGCAATGCGTAAAGAGCATCTCCCCTTGCAGGCTGGTAATATTATAACTACAAACAACTTGGCAGATGGCTAGACCCATTTATTTATTCAAAATTGGGTCAGGGATGAAGGTAATCAGAGCAGCACAGTGTTAACAAGTGCATCAAAAAGCTGTGATGATACCTGGAATCTGTTAGTAGAGATTCAGGGCGCATGAAAGGATGAGAATCAGTGACAGTAAAGATGCTACTTCTCCTTGCTAGTCATCTTCTTAACTAGATTTTAAGTCATTTTAATATAAGTTAGAGAAGGAGAAGAGGGTAGAAGAGGGTATACACAACAAACCATCGGGCATGCGTTTCAGAGTCTGATTTGTTACTATTCATGACTAAAGCAGAGAGGAACTGTAATACTAGACATGCTTGTTAAATTCACAACACTCCAAAGCTGCCTTCTAGCAAATCCTGTCTTTTGGTTGTCAGCTTAAGACACCCCGGCATATGCATATGTAGGATTTTTAAGCTCTGTTAAATGGATAGCAGTGTCGTGGCCTATCAAATGACTATAAGCCACTTGCCGTTTTTTTTTTTTAAAGGGGGTAGGGGAACATTATAGTGAAAGCAGACAGCAATGCATTACCTTGTATGCATCAGAAAGCACACCCTTCACATGTGAGTTTTCTTCATCCTCCAGTTAAGTCCACATTAGAAGAAAACAGAGGTATTTAAATATATGTGTTCAGGTTTTGTGTGACAGTAACACTCCACCCCGCTTTATTAATGACTGTTTAAGCCGATGACAGGGGAGTGGCAACAAACAATGACAGAATGCCTGTTTTCGATTGTGAGGCTGCTAAAGATGATGCACCATTCACCACCAAGTCAGTTTGCAAATAAATTATTGTGAGGGGTATTGAGCTGAAGCAATCGCTCAGCCCACTCGGAGAAAGCACTGGGTTTGTGTCTATGTGTGTGGGCATGCCTGTGTATGTGTTTGTGCTTGTGTGAGTGAACTTATAGATTCAGTGCCATTTATTTCCCAGAGCTGGACCAGGGCAGTTAGGGAGGCGTAAAAGGAAATGAGTTGTGAAGTGGCCATTGATCCTGGCCTGCACTAGGTTAGCTTGAGACTGTGGTACTATTGGCGACAGTGTGTGTGACTCAATGACTGACTCTTATTTACACAGGGGTGGTTAACCCTGGCCTGGTCATTTTTCACTGGGCTACTGCTCTACATAGAACAAAAGAGAAGAAAAACACAAAAATGTCAAGTCAAACAAATCAATTTAAATATACCCCTTTCTCTAAAACACATAAAAATGTTAATTCTCATAGCACTTTATAACTTTATATAGTCTTTCTGGGAAATAATGATGCTCTCTCACACAAGCCTGAATATGCACAACATATAATTGTTTCTACCGGTGCTGCCTTTGACCTGTAAAGTACACTCTCCTCTCCATAGCTCCCAACCGCCTGAGGATAAAATGCCCATAAGTGTTCATTTCCAGCAGATTTCACTTCATCTCTCATCCGCTCCTCACAATTCTTCCATCGCTCTCTCTTCCACCCTCTCACTGTCCCTTTCTCCTCGTGTCTCTTTCAAGCCTTGCAGCTTGACATTTCGCCATGCTCTCAAGGGACGCCTGTGCGAAATGGAGTTACTGGGAGAGCACCACTGTAAATTCCAGAAGGCCACATGTAATGTGTCTTAAACATAGATGGACAGCCCAGGTTTCAAGGAGCTGAGAAAAAAATGGGAGTGGAAGGAGGGGCAGAGGGAGAGCAGGAGGAAGAAGTAGTGTCTAGATAGATAATAGAATAATACTGTGTTTTGTCTGGGGAAGGGTGAGCAAACAGTAGCCATGCTGTCATTCACATCCTATATCTTTAGTGTCATCGCAGAAGGGGGAACTACAGGCCTATATGTCACAAGCCTGTATGTACTCTTCTATGGGGACTGTCTGCTGATAGCCAGGTTTGAAATAAAAAGAAGGATGGCTTTCATTGTAAATAAGTCAGACACAAGGATCGCTGGAGAAGAGGTGTCTTCTCACTGAAAGGGGAAATAATTTTACAAAGACATACAGTACATGCTGCCTTCCTAATGCTCCTCCTGCTTTTACTGAAAAACCTTATCTTGGCACAGACTATGATGGTTAACAAAAGGCTCCTTTATGAAATCGCTCATATTTCAGTTGAGGTCTTTCTCCTGTCCTGAGAGGTGATTGATGCATCAGGCCAGGGCCAGTGTCTTATTTACACAGTTGAGTGGGGCAATCTCAGGCCTGAAAGATAAACCTAATGAGCTTCTTTGTGTAAGGGTGCAAATGAGAGACACCATCCTCCCACCCTCCTTCCGTGCTCCATCCAAAGGGACAGTCTGGGTGATTAGGCCTTTAAATTATGCTCAAGGGCAAAGCACAGATTTGCATCGTAGGTGTGTGTGTGGCCTCTCAAATATGGCACAAAGAGACAGGCAGAGAGGCAGGTGAAGGACAGACAGAGAAAGATGCTTGAGGCTTGTTTGTGGAAAGTGATGATGGGTGAAAAATGTGTCTACACCTAACAACAAACTTGAGTTGTTATAAGAGAAGGATGAGCTCATGTGTATGTCAGATGAGTGTGCACATGCATACACACGCACATATACTGTCATTTTGCCCTTTGTCTGTGGGGTAACTTCTTCCCTAATGACTTTCATTTTGGGGAGAATTTCATTTGCCCCTAAACCCTAAATACTACCTATCACATGCTGTCAAATTTCTCATCCTTTCTATTTCCTGCAGCTAAACAGCTAGGAAGGCAGGTTAATTGCTGTCACTCTAAAGTTGGACCACTGCCTACCTCTCGTGTAGCGACAGGGGTAGCCTAGAAGTAAGATGGCACCTCGGCGCACTTATTGTAATTTATGTCAAAATATTGCAGTTATTTAAATGAAGATGGGTAGTTTGCATTTTGCTGCATCATGTGCCTCAAAAACACAGAAAAATGCATATCTAACCAGTTTACCAACATGTAGATCCTTCCTATGACAGTAGCGATGACGGATTATGGCTGGATTAAAAAAATCAGTTTTAAACTGATTCAAATTTAATGGATCCGATATCAATTCATAAAACAGGGAGATCAATTTTTACCTCTGCCAAGGTGGAAGTCATGTATTTGGCAGTAGTGGGTTGTCTGTCTGTTTGTCTATTAGCAATATAACTCAAAAAGTTATGGACAAATTTTGATTAAATTTTCAGGAAATCTCAGAAATGGAATAAGGAACAAGTGATTAGATTTTGGGGATGATCTGGATCACCGCCTGGATCCAGGATTCTTTACTATACAGAGATAGGGATAATTTTGCCTTTGGAGCTTCTCACTTAAAACTAATGGCCAATCATTGGCAAAAAAAAAAGGACAATGGCTTGGCGAAGGTCTGTGCTCTCTGACTGCTTCTAGTTTTTTATACGTGTCCTTTTAAGGTGACAACAGTGACCCAACTCTTGTGTGACTTACCGATGCTAGGTGAGAACTTAGCATATATGCACAACTGTAAGGTCGTCTGTGTCGCTTCCATCTAAAATCAGCTTCTCTCCCTGAGATTATGCCATATGTTTAACAAATGGAAAATGTTTTGAAAAGGACAGGAAGTAACACCACCATGCATGTATGAACTAAATCTGATAATGGATAATGGGTTTTTCTGCCCTGGGTGTTTTTTTTTTTTAATCACAACATTTCTGGCTGTGAACCCGGTGGAAACACTGGCCGGTAAACATAGACAATGATCTTTTGAATATAGTATTTTAGAAGTGCATGTAGATGCATCAGATGAAATTATTACAGTAATCTGATTTCTCCCAGGTACGGTGAGCATGTAATTGGGTCAGTGTTTTATAAAAACTAGTTATCTGAGAATATCTTTAATATTCAAGAGAAAATAGTGTATTTTTAAATTAATCAATATATATAGGCTATGCAGTTAAAATGATTGCAATAATATTTCAACTACAGGTTGTAACCTTCTAATCATGTTTGCACTTAATGGGTGAGACCTGGAGACAAAGTAGTAGGTTGCATTGGCATAAGGTTTTCCCTGCAGCTATCCAAAGGTCTGACTTGAACATAATAGATTAGCTGGGGGTTCCATCTTACTCTGAATATCAATATACTTCCTATGGTAGCAAGCTCATTTAGAGCTGGCAGTAGTCCTGAGTATTGGCTCATCAATCCCACTGATAACCCTGGCAGGATTAAGTCCACAGACCACTGTAATCAACTAACAGGCTCATTATGGGACATTATGGTATAGATCCAAAGATCAATGCATTTGCAAAAAGTATTAAAACATAATACTGACTAAGGCCAATGACAAATTGATTGTTAACATGAGCTCAGCACATTTTTGGGATTTTTTTTTTCTTTCCTTTTTTTGTTTCGCAAGACAGCTTTTGTAGTGATCATTTTGCATAGTAATTAGGGCTGTGTAACATTCATCATTTGCTCTGATACATATCTGCAGCTGGTAAATTGCAATCAGATACAGTGGGTATCTAATCTGTGATCTCAAATCAAATTAGGTCTATTTAGACAACCTTGGGAATGTGGTGATGAAAGCCTGACAGAAATTAGGGGGTTGGAAATTTAATTGTGACAATGGTTACTATTCAAATGACCTGCATAAAAAATATTAAGCATATACATTCTAAGTGGTACATGATATAAATATAATCAACCAAATGAAAATAAGTGACACAGCTGTGTGGTCTCAACAATAAATATTTGAATATGCAAAAATGATCTGTAACCTGGGCTTGATCTGTGTTCCATAAGCCTTTGGCCAAATCCAAGGTGATGAGGCCTTAAGATGCTCCTTTTCTAATTATAGCTGCAGGTGGTATTTTGGAGCTGCTAGGTAATGGCACAACCCATAGGGACAGTGGAGAATTCATCAGTGCTTATTATTAATCATCCCCCCAGCAGCGTGATGAGAGACTGAAGCTTCTATACCCAGCGGACCACTCAATGTCATTCCAAATATGGGTGGAAAATTAAACCCAACAGCCTTACTTGAAAATGGACTCAGAGCAAATGTGGACAAGATTTACATACAAAAAAGTGCAAGTGTAGATAGGTGTCAGTACATATGACCAGAAAATGTCCATATTTTAAAAAGATCTGCAAACTGTCATTTAACACAACTGCCAGCATCTCAATTGTCTTCTTCAGGTGACACACGTGTAAAACAGCCCTGTTTTGTCCTGATAAACATATTTTTAAATAAGTAAAAAAAAAAAAAAAAAACCAAACAAACAAAAAACAAAAAAACTTTTCCTTCTTCCTTGAACTGTGTTTCATCTCTGAGGAGATGTAGAGTGAACGCGACACAGGAAGTGTGTGTGAAGTTAGCAGCACAGGCCCCCTGCTTTAAAAAGCCTCCAGAGACCTGTTAGCTGGCCTGCTCATTTCAATGTGTCTGTCTCAGGGTTGGGAGAAGGCTCGGGCTGGCCTCTTTACAAGGCGCACACTGTCATAGCCCCCCCCAATGCCTCAGCTCTTAGCCGTACGTCCATCTCAGAGACTTAACTAGACACTATATGCTTACATCGCCTTTTTCTTGGTGCTGTGGCCTTTTTTTTTCCTTAAAAAAAAAAAAAAAAACTTTAACAAGGAAGCTTTTTTGTTTCATTTACTGACTTAACATTTCCAAATGGACTTTTCTCTTCTCAGTTTTAATACCATTTTGAGTAACTTTGTCTTATTAAATCTCTAAATCAGATTTGGGAAATTTCTAGGTATTCCAGCTGTGATAAAGTTTTCCTTCACACAGACATTACACATGTATGCATTTATAACAAAATTATACTAAATTGTTGTTTAAAAAAAGACAAAAAAAATATTATTTTCAGCAAAGAATTGCCCTCCAAGATAAGGAATGTGAGTGTGCTGCAATGCGACCTGCAGTGGGATCATTTACCTGAATCTTTATCTTTCTCCCATCTTTTTCTGTCTCTTTCACTCTATCTGTTGATTGTATTGCCACAGATCTGGACCCACAGCTCTGGACCCGACATTTCCAAATGTAAAAGAATGACTGAGAGCAGGACAGAACTGACCTCAATCAGATGTGTGTGCAGAGAGAGTTGCAGGGTGGTGATAAATTGGGGGTGTAGCCAAAGTGCTACGATGCTGCTGCAGCCACCGGCAGGACAACTGAGGTTCTGCTGTGGATGGATGATGGGTGGAAGGATGGGGGTAATGGGGGCCTCTAGGACATGCTTCATTTTGCTACCAGAGATACACACAGATGCAGACACACAAACATCTCTGCATCTATTGTGTGGCCCTGACTGATCTGACCACGGGGCTTCAGCTGCCTCATAAAATACACACACATTCATACAAATATATGCTACTACGAAAATTCTCATCAGGCCAAAAGGACAGCACGCATCATTACGAACCCCCGGCGTTGTCCCCCATTCACCCCAAAGCATAGCCCTCTGACCCAATCTCCCACTGCTCTTTTGGCAAACTGTCAAAGCCATCATTTACCGTGAAAAGACATGAGAGACACTTGACTCCTTTACTCTGCTGGCGACTGACTTTCACAACTCCTGCCCCCCAACCACCACCTCTCACACCCCCCTGCAGTTCATTCACCCCCAACTTGCTCTGACTGAGATGAATACAATGAAACATGGGTTTGAAAGGAAAAAAAAAAGATACTTCAAACACCACCAAACATTTGTCTGTGATATGCATTTGTGATATGCAATTCAGTAAAATTCACAAATAGTTAAAATGATCAAATCAGAAACAAACAAAAAAAGGAAGAAAAAAAGAGAAAATATCTAACTAAATAAGTTCTAGAAGAAGATAAGTGAAATAGAGATTGGGGGTACAAGGTAGTTTTTAAGAAGTGCCTTGGTCAAAGGTTTCTTTGCTGCTGGTGTATCTGCATGTGTGTGTGTGAGCCTCAAACTAGTGCCGAGTTAGGAGGCCCTCTGGTGGATACAATGCTGCCATGACATACACACATACACACACACACACACTGCCCACACTGGACTGTGCAATGTCCCAACACACTCTTTCCCTTTCCTCACTCCATCCTACTTTTCCTCTGTCATCACTCAGTCACATACATCCACACACAGCTTTTCTCACACGGCCTCACATGTCTGCATCAACCTCTATATACACAGAAACTGAAATGCCAACACAATGATACACTGAAATGTAGAAAAAAACTAAAGACTTTCATCATCTGCAGCTACTAGCAAAGCATGCTGACAGCACAACAAGCTGATGAGAAAACAACACAGTCTGTTATATAAACAGAGTTGTTTTCCACATACTCAAAAAAAAAACAAAACAAAAAAAACACACACACACACAAAACAATATATCAATTCAGTGTGCCTTCTGCCTATGAAGAACTACCCCAGCACCGCCTGAGCAAGAGCACAGCAGAGCAGAGAGGGAGAGCAAAACAGAGTGAGAGTGAGGTAGAGCGGCAGAGAGACGAGACGGGGGAGAAACACAACTTACCTGCTGTTGTTGCAGATGCAGCAGCTCGACTGTGCTTACTTCGCTGCTTGTGTCACCAGCGCTTGATCTCCCATCTCTACTGCCAGCCTCTAATTGGCTGCTGCTTAGGGTGCTCATTCCATTTTGACTCATTGAACTGTTGCTTATTGTCTCTGTGGCCGACTCCTGCATCATCATGATTTAAAACCTAGAAGTGATTAAGAGGCACCAGTTAGGGCTCTTCTTGTTACAATTCCCCCCTTTTTCCCTCCTTTTTTTTTTTCTTTGCACGCTTCCATTATCAAGCCCTCAGTCCCCCTCTGCAAATTAAAGCATTTAAAGAAGAGGGAGGGGGGGATGCAGGAGGAGCAATTATGCATTCATTGTGTAAATGAAGCAATACAAAGAGATGCATGTCCCAGTGCTTTTTGAAATGGGAAGGGTGCCTAAATATTAAAAATGTTTATATCTTTGAAAAGTTTGAGATAAATAAATACAAGCACCTGGTTTTATAAATTACTTTTGCTATTATTTCCATAATTGCCTACTTTAATTGGAAAAAAAGGTAAAAAAAAAAAAAGAAAATCCTTCAACAATTAAACAAATAAATGATCCTAACACAGGTTTGTGTTTAATACCTGATCATTTCTTTGTACTTTACCAGACATAACATAAAGAGAAACAGAATTGGGCACTGCTAAAAAAAAAAAAAAAGAAAAAAGAAGAAAAAAAAAGGAGAAATGTGTCAAAGCTGTCAAATTTCTGCATCTAAAATAAGTTGCCTAATGATGCAAAGCTAATCATGTAAAATTAAAATTTGGTGGGGGGAGAGGAGGAGGCACCAAATCACATAGTGCAGGCCTGGTGATGAGAACTATAATGGGATTGTCTACCTTGCTGTGGCTAAATAAAATAAAATTTGCCTTGCAGGCTTCCATTGAGGAGAGATGCTCGCGTCTTTCTTAACCCCCTTTCTTTTAATCAAACCTTATATAGTTTTTCTTTTTTTTCTGACATTAAAAAAAAAAGTCTGGTATGAATCAAACTTTCTGGTAGATTTACAAGCCAAAACAGCTAATCCAACTGTAAATAAATACAAGAAACTGACTTTTTTTTTTAAATGGAAAGGTAGTCAGACGGAGAAAAAAGGAAGGAGAGGAAAGGACAAACATTCTATCAGGAATATCACTAATGATTGTGCTAAAAACAGCATAAATTATGCATATAACCTCCTCTCTTTTTAGTAATAAATGTTTTATCATTATCCCCTACATTTAATGCTCTGTACCTTTGCTTGGAGCCCCACCAGCATCATTCCACATACTCAGAAGAAATAAAAGACACTCAGACCAAACTGAGACTGTGCAACACAATTATGGATGAAAAATAGTCCTAAAAATTATATTTGAAAAAAGTTTGACAACAATTCAGAAAATGGACAATAAAATACCTAAAGACTTAAAACTTAAAAAAAACATGTAATTATTTCAGATCAAATTTTTAATCTTATTATATTTTGTTTTCCAGTCTGCAAGAGCAAACTAGCATAGGTAAAAGTATTCACTTGCAACAACAGAGAGGCGAAAGATGTTTGCATGTGAATGTGTTTTTGTGTGCATTTCTGCCCAGCCCATATGGTTAATGTGTATTCTTTGGCCTGTAAATACCATTTTAATAATAGTGTGTATATGTCTGTCACTGTATTTGTGTGTGTGTGTGTGCGCGTTTGATGAGGGGCAGATACAGAACAGACCGTAAAGGATGTCCACAGCCAGGATAAACAGGATCTAGGCAGGGAGAACAAACAGGGCTGAGCTATTACACAGAGCAGGGCGACAGCTGCCCGGGACACAAGTAAATAGGGAAGAGGCCTGGACAAGGCGTGCTTGTGAACAAACAGGCCCCTGTTAAACACTGCGCCGCTCACTACTGATGGAGAGAGACATGGTGAGAAAAGACAGAGAAGAGAGAAAGACAGAAGAAAAGAAAGCGAAGGTGGGGAGGTGATGGAGAAAGACAGTGGGAAAGAATAAGAGAGTGAAAGAGCAAGAGAAAGAGAGGGAATGGGCGGGAGGAAGGAGGTGGTGGTGAGGTTGAAATGGGAAGGAGGGGGGGTAGACTGGCACAATGTGACATCCAATCCGGTGATGAATCTCAGCATAAGAAACTCAAGGCTGCAGCCGAGATCAGCCGGCTAATAAGTATTCAAATTAGGCATAAATTTTACATGCCCAATGTTTAAAATATTCAGAGAAAGACTGTCTGATTGCCTTTACTACGATTTTATGAACATTCTAATGGAGCTTCGATCTCTTTTTTCTCTGCTTTCTCTCTTGGACCAGCAATGGATGTTCCGAAAACTTGAAGATACATGAGACAAGGAAATAAGGATTTTTAATAACATCCAAATGCAATGCAAACTAAAGCAGATATCTGCGGAAAATTGCTTCTATGATACTAACTAACCGATGTAAATTTTTTTTTATGTACTTATGTGTGATTACTTATGTATAAATAATTAATGTTATGTTAAAAAAGGCATAAAATTATGAAAAAATTAGGAATAATTTGAATTATATATACAAATAATAAAAGCCCATTGCACAGCTTAATCTCAGTGCTATAATCCACCCCCCGCCACAAAACAAAATCTGTGCAATATGTCAAGCTGCAACATGATGATAATGCAGATATATGCAAAGTATATTCGCAGAGATCAGATGGTGCTTTAACCTTAATGACAGCGGTGAGATAAATTAATTAGCCATCTAAAGACAGCATTCAAATCTGCCAATTAGAATGTCAATTAGAAACACAGCTAGGCTGCAGTGATGAGCGGGCGGCCAAGCTGCGGCTCTGGCTGTGGGGGTGATGGAACTGTCACAGCCAGAGAGACACACACTTTTACAATACTCAAGAGAGACAGATAGTGACAATACTCAGCACCTGAGGGCGTGACTGTATGAAGTATGTATCTACATTTGTGTCTGGATGTGTCTGTGACTAAACGTGCCCACCACAGGTCCTCCTGTGCCCTCTCCCTTAGGGGTAACAGTCCTGACCCCCGGATCAGCCTGCGCTGAACCAACTGGGTTGGAAAAAGCCACGCCACCTACAGCTACAATATCTGATGGGGCCCCTTCTTCTGATCTGAGGTGGAGCAGGCAAGTTTAATGCAGCATGAGTGAGGCTGCCGGCTTGCCCACATGTGTGTTTTGTGTCCACAAATTGTCAGTGTCCTGCATTTTTACACACTTGCGATTTGATGCAATTTTCTCAAGCCATAATCTTCCAATGAGGGAGAACCTAGACCGCTTATTATCATGAACGGAAGTAGAGAGGAAGGGTGTTATTACCTGGTAATACGCTGGTAATTCTGCAGGTGTATTACTTGATGACAGTGATACTTAAGGTTTAGCTAGTGGGGTGTTGTAAAGATAGTGAAAGATGGAGACAGTCTAAATTTACTGATGTCAATGACTGCTGGTGGCTTCAACATTTCTATTAAGGTGGAGGGTCAGAAAAAAAAAACTTCTACCAACTGTCATTTCTTTCCTTGTGCAACCATACAACCAAATATTTACCCATAAATTCTGCAAATCTATCTGTTCCATCACCATCAGAGAAAAAAGCATCCTGGTGAAGCATTTGGCTCAGACTTCACAAGGATTTTCCCCTTTCTTCTGAGAAGTGACACAACAAAAGGTATAAAGAAAATTGAGCCTTTCATTGCCTTATACACTCTCTCTCTTGCACATGCACACACACACACACCTATCATTAAATGGTAAAGAAGCAGCCCTCCATCTTTGTTTGCGAGGTCTAAAAGCCCTTAATGTAGCCTCATTACCTGGCCTGTCTCCCGCTCTATCATGTGCAGTAAACACACACTATGACACTGGCCATCCATCTAGAGGAAATACACAGCTGTCTGCTGTGCTCAAACAATGTTTCAGGAACACAGAGGAATTTAAACGCATACACTCAGACATTCACTGTTAAAACGCTACTGGCCTGACACTGTCTTTAACTCTGGGTTATCCATTTCCAGTGAGAGGATGTTCACACTGTCTCTCTGTCTAAAACACTGATCCATTCATTCTATATGCATGAGTTGCAAAAAACATTATCATTAGGATGAGACAGAAAAAGGGGGGAAAAGGGACCATAAACCTGTGATCCCAGACGTCCGTTGATTATCAGCTCACATTTCAGGTGGCTGGATGTAAGTCTTTGGCTTTGTGAAGTAAAAAAAAAAAACAACATAATAATAGAAATTACATTTCACAGTCTGATAACTCCTCACAGTTCTCTGATCAGGTCGAGATATGGTTACCATTAAAAATAATCACAGATTCTGTGCTTGAGTGAAATTAATTCATCATTGCTATAAGTTACTATGCATACCAAATAAAGAAGTAACTGTGCAAGGGCAAGAGCTCACGTTTTCAATAGTTAAGATTGCTTAATAAATCAAAATGCCATGTATGTGCTGACAAAAAAAGCATAGCATTTTATGCGATAAATTTATCCCCCAAAATCGAATAATTCTGTGGAAAAAAAAAAAAGTTTAAAAACTTAATCATTATTCTTTAATTATGATTGTTTGTTTGTACTTGGGTATGAACAGATATTTTTTTCTGGTGAGCTTTCAGTGAGCTGTCACAGCACAGGGACACCACAAGAAATTCATTACAGCCCACTGCTTCATGCAGGAGAGTTTGGAGTTGGAAATGGAAAAACGACCACTTGGGAAGCGACGTTCGACAAAACCCAGTCTCCCGGATTAAATAAGGCAAGCCAAGCTGCCGTGCCTCAGAATTAAAAGCTTCCTTTTTGGCACTAAAGGACCACCATAAAAGAGCATTAATGACTGCTTCTTATAAACCTGTGTATGGTAATGGTTTCTGCTCACAGATAGAGGAATTTCAAAAGTACTTTACCAGTGAATAAAGATTGCTTTAGGAAGAAAAGGGGGCTGAAGAAATCATATTTACAAAATCAGGAGTGGGGCCAAATGAAAGAGATGAATATGAATAATGGACTTTGCTTTTTTTTTTTTTGCTGGATTAACATTATTCAAAGCAACAGAATCAAATGTGGTTATCTCCTGTCCAATGAGCCCTACATTGACAAAACCTCAGTCATATTTCAATTCTTCATTTGAGCTGACAATAAATTGTAGTTCTGTGATAGTAGACATTCAGTCAAGAATGTTCAAAACTTAATTCTTTTCTATTTACAATAAGAAGATGAGGTAGAAAAAGATAAAAGACAGACTATTTGCCACAGTGTGCAAGTGTCCCTGAATGGATATGTGAGTGTGTATCGGAGTCAGTGTTCGAGGAGAACAGAAAAGGGGAAAAATGACAAAGAAAACCAGTGGAAAGAGCATAAAATGCATGTTCAATTGTACAATCGGCACAATGTCTCTTTAGAATCAAATACAAGAGAAACTGATGAATAGTGTGCATGATACTACGTTAGTGTAAATTAATGTAAAGCAAAATGTAAAACTGACTAGGGGAAAAAAGTATCTGGTTAGGAACAAAAACGGTATGTAAAGCAAAATTATGAATATTCAATTAAAAGAAATTAAATTTATCACTGTGTATACATCTGCCTTTGCTGAGCTAAAAGCACTAGTGCAGCTATAAATGCACATTTTTTAAATATATTACTGTGTCTCTGCAAAATTCCGACAGAAAGAGAAAAAGAGGAGGAGAAAAAATAGTTTTCTCCAGTATTTAGGCTCGACCCATATCATTTACATGTTACCCATCAGACACCTCATTCTGCTGAGGCAGTAGGCAGCCCTGCCGCGGCGAGTGAGCAAGACAGTGACGAAAGCCGATCAGTCGGCTTTCATTTGCATATTTGCCAATTCTGTTAATTAACTCAACCCACCTAATCAGGGCTAATTGACCTATAAAGAGGGGAGGCCTCATTGTCTCATCCAATCATCTTTATCAGGAGAAGAGGAGGTGTGCTGTGAATTCAGGGCACTTCCGACCTAACTGTATTTATAGACCTCATGTGTGGAAGTATTCCACTCAGAAAAGAGGTTTGATTCCGTAAGTGATCAGGACTGAGCTGCTTTGACACAGAGCAAGAGATGGATAACAAAAACAAGCTAATGGACAAATTCCTTACACTGGTGGGGTTGAGGAGAGCAGAGGAAAATCAGAGGAGTTAATGACAGTTGGATGGTCTGACTCTGCGGTCCTTTCCACTGCGGGGCAGATCCAGCGGACAGGCACGGGAGCCAGCCGCGGCCGGCGCAGCTACAGAGACATAGCTCATTGTGACGTTTCCAGTTATTTCTGGTTGATTAGGGCCATTATGTCTCCAGCTCTGATTTATGTTGTCATTCCCTCTCAGCAGTCCTGCATCGATAGATCTTAATGAATTGGTAAATAAGGGTGAAGATTGCAGTTGACAACACCGCAACATTCCTCATTCATACCAGACAAGATTTATGTAACCAATTAGAAGCATAAAAGCAGGAGGGGGTTTTGGTGAGGACAAAAAAAAATCTTTCCTGAGGAAAATTACAAAAGCCTAACCCACGACAAAACACATAATGAGCTGTCTTTAACCTCGGCTTAGCCACACTTTTTCAAGACAATGTTAGGCACTTCAAAAATTATTTGGATGAAGGACTCACTCCTCATTTCACAATTTGGGAAAAAAAAGACTTACTGCTTGACTGCATGTCTTTGTAAAAAAAAATAAATAAAGACATAAAAAACTATATTCAAGCTGATGTTAAGACCACATCTTAATATTGTCCAAGCCAAAAATAATAACAATAACCATAACAATAAAAAAGCCACAAAACCAACAAAAACCCACTTTCATATGGAAACAAATTTAAGAAACAACCCTTATACACCACCAGCATCTCAAACATAAAAAAACAGACCTAATGTAAAGTGAACAGGTGTGTGTTTCGGGGGGAGGGGGGGGTGGTCACATGAATCAGTCACTCTGTCAAATAGTTAACAGATGATTAACTAAATTGTCATTTACATTGTTCATTTGCCTCAAATATCAATTATTTAATTCACAGAAATAGTGGTTCTGGGATTCCTTCAGCAGACAAATAAAGGCCACTTATTAAGCCATTAAAAAAAGAAATCCAGATAAAAGTTCTGATCATCAATAGTCAGCGACAGTCCAGGAAGACCCATAGGGCAGGAGTGAACAGAGGTGGAAAATTAAAGCAGAGTGATACGGGAGCCGACTCCTTTCAGCCTCTCTCCCTTCGAGCACATGCAAATGAGGCCGTGCTGCTTAACTGCATCATTTATGTGGATAATGGTGGCATCATCATTATGGGAACTCAAATTAAATTACATCACAATTACCATAACAAAGTGATTGGTTAAACTTTCAAAACAAATAACGCGGCTCTGTTAATGAACAGTGTTAATTGGCCAGTGTGCAATCTAAATAAAACATGTAAGTAAACATGTGTTTTAGTTAGGCAATTTTAAAATTCATCCTCACCACAAACTACTGTTTTTTGTTGTTTGTTTTTTTTTTCCCAACAAAATTAAATGGATGTGAGCAGACTGAAAACCTAATACTGCCAGGGGGATTTGTAAGCTGAAAAATAAAATGTGTAGCATTTAATTTTATTGCTCTAAAGAACCTATTATATGCCAGACTCTGGAGAACAATGTAAATTATCTGCCTTCAAAATGGAGTTTGGCCAATTCTCCATGTGAGCTAATCACATAGCTCATTATGCATTAGGGTATTAAATTATGAAGAGGAGTCCCTTTCGCATTCCTGCACAAAGCTCTATGAAATGTTAATAATATGCCCACAATAGGCCAATACCATGCCTTGCTCACCCTCATCAATATTTAAATAAACAAATGATCCCACTCGCCTTTGATAAAGATAATTAGTGCTTCACCAATTATCAGTGACCTCTCGCCTTTTTTAACTAAACATCTGCTCCAGAGTTTGAGATATTTTTCCCCCCATATAAGTAGGAGAAAAACAAACAAGTCAAACTTAGCTTTTCACTCAAAGAAGCACATTTCTGCAGCTGATAAATATTTGATTGTCACAACAGATGAGAGGTTAAACAGGGCCTGTCCCCTTGTATTTACTTTAATCATAGTAGTGCATCTCTGTCCTCTTAATTTTAATGATCAATGATTAGCTTAGCAACATCTGTGAAGCACACTGATCGGGAAGTACAAGAGCAAAAAACACCACAGTAAGTTCACACTCGTGCAGACGCACAAATCGCAAAGCCACGTCAGTGCACACACTCGCTTGGGCCCACGCACGCGTGCACACAGTCACACAGTCACGCAGTCACACACGCTGAGCCATTCATCAGCACTAATTAAGCAGCAGATTAACAGAGCCCGCAGACCAAGGCTGAACGGTTACACAGTGGGACGACCAACGGGGAAGGCAGGAGACACAGCCCGGCAATAAAACACAACCATTAAACACAGCCAAGAGCCTGGAGTAGACTATGGGTGACAGAAGATTGATGGGTCGATGAATGCATGGATGGATGGATTGATGGAGGGATGGACGAAGTGTGCCTGACTTTTTTTTTTTTTTTTTTTTTTTTTTTTTTTTACCTGAAGGTGAGGAGTGCCAGAGATCTTGACCAGAGAGCAGAGAACTCGCCTCTGCCACCGGCGAGGGTGTCTAACAGCAACGGCCACAAGTCGACTGGTGTCACTGTGTGAAGAGGCAACACTATCTGTGTCATCACTTCAGCCGTGTTTATGGGGGATGGCATCATAAACAAGCCACCCCCCCCCCCTCCTCCTCGCCACCCGCATCCCAGCCCCCGCCCCAGTTCCCCCTGCTCCCCCCCTCTCTCTCTCTGCTCTCGCCACCTCACCACCACTGTGCCATTCATGCATACTTAAATCACCCTTGCCCCATTAAAAAAAAGAAAAAAAAAAGAAAAAAAGAAAGAAAAAATAGAGAAAGAAAGAAAGCCCAGACGCCTCTCCTGACAATTATTCTATCATTTCCAGTTGTCACCGGGGCAATTACTGACTGGGGCCCCCTGTGCAGGTTGGACACGCAGGCCCGAAAGAGGAGGCTTGAGTTAGGGTTTAAAAAAAAAAAAAGAAAAACGGAAAAGGGACAGCAGAGGGAGTGTGTGTGAAAGGTGGGGGGTAGTGTACAAAATGGAAATTTATGACAGAGACGGAGGCCCTATTTCTCTCCACACTGGACGTAATTAAACCATAATTTCTTTTACCTGCTGTGGATAAAATCTCACATTCACTGAAAAAACTCCATTCATTCTCCATTTTATTAGAAAAGACAGAAACAGCAATTATTAGTTAAATTTCTATTTTGTTTACTAATTATTAAAAATAATCTTAAAAATTTGATTCATCACATCAGTTACTTTATTATG
Organism: Melanotaenia boesemani; assembly: GCF_017639745.1. Lineage (NCBI taxonomy): Eukaryota > Metazoa > Chordata > Actinopteri > Atheriniformes > Melanotaeniidae > Melanotaenia > Melanotaenia boesemani. Next base: position 18,163,273 of record NC_055704.1, on the reverse strand, counting down.
AGTTTGGATAAAGAAAGATTTATTAAATCCGTGCATTTGGGTGCAAATGTGTGTGAAGTTACTCTCAGTGTGTGGGTGGGTCCTTTGTGAGACTAAGCGAGTGTGTGTATGTGAGAGTGTGTGAGAGGATCTTCACACGGGGACTGCTGTGACTCGTTGCAGGAAGCTCACCGGCTCTCCGCTCGCACCTTGCCTGCGTGCTTACCAGCGAGCTCCGCTGCTCTAATCACACATCTGCTTCGCTAAAAACTCCCTCTGTGTTCCTCTCTCTCTCATTCATACAAGTGCACTCTCTCTCACACACACACACACACACACACACATACACACAACCTGCTGGACTGGTTCGCTACTTTGCTCCATATAGTCGGCGCGCTGAGACGAGAGGGAAACAGACAGAAGCAGGGCTAAAGGACGCTGCTAAGAGAGGTGCTTTCACCGCAAAGGTATGTGTGCCTGGCTTTATTCTCGCGCAGTTCAGTGCTTTTCTTTTCAGTTCTGATTGTGTGCATGTCAAAGTCTGTGTGCGTGTGTGTGTGCACAAAGATGTAAAGAGTCTGAATAGGATTAGTGAAGGGTTGAGCGGCAGTCGGCATCCTATGCCGTGCTCCAGCAGTGAGTGTAAAGGGCACTTAAAAACAATTAGCCAGATCACGTCCATGCATTACCCAAGTTACAAAGCACAGCTGCATTACCACAATGTCACGTCTAAACAAAGCCATAAGTAGCCTATGACTGAAAAAGAGACATGACCTACCTTTTAAACGGTCAGTGAGAAATCCACTCTCCTCGGTAAGAAGCATTTGAAGAAGTATTCTCAGAAACCTGACAGCATTAGCCTACTCTGTCAAAAAATGGAGATACCGAGGAAAATGCCACTGGTAGAAAATAGAAGATGAAAAGTGAAAAAAAGAGGGTAGAGAGTAACTAGCTGGCGCTTACTGTCAAAGACATCACCAGAGAAGTATTTACAGCGGTATTTACAGTAGTGCAAGGGGAGAGCACCTCTGCCTGGTCACGTCTGAGAGACAGTTGCCGTTTCAGCGCTGCCTAATTAAAACAAGTCAGGCAGCCCCGCTGGATTGTTTTGACGCCTGAGGACCAATAGTACACAAAAACCAGTGGCTTGATCGGGGGGTAGGGGGGCTGGTCGTGGGGAGCTGAGGAGAGGGGGCGGAGGGTGCTGAGAGTTGGCAAAGAAATAGGGAGGGGGTGGGGGGGTGGGGGTTCTGGAGGAATCTGCGAGGGAAGGAAGACTACAAAGGTTGAAAACTGCATGGGGAGATTACCGCATGCAGAACACTTGCAGTTTTTTTTTTTTTTTGTTTGTTTTTAATAAATGATACATTGACACTGAGTCTATTTGTCAAGATGCTGCACAAAAATGTCTTAAGAAAAAACAAAACAAAACAACAAAAAAAGACCAATTTAAAAAGTTATTCTCAACACTGTCAGGGGACATCTATGCAAAGATATATCATACAAAAAACTCAAATATCACTTTTGAAAGCATAACATGAAGAAAAGCAAGATGTTTAAAAAATCTCTCCAAATGAATTAGGTCAGAATCCAGATATAAATGGAAAGACTTCCGATTATCTTTACCTGTTAAAAAAGCTGACTAAAGCTGAATTTAACTCGGCTGGGCTCAGATGTGTTACGTATGATGTACTGATATATTTGCCCTATTGTAAACAACGCACAACAGGTAATGAGATGGAACATTTAGAGCTAATGGTGTTTGCTGATACTTTTGTCAATTTCTTATTATTCCCTCCTCTCTCCTGTTCTCTCCCCGTCTCTCTCGCATGCCACAGATGTTTTTCTTAGTCGCTCCAACAGACAGGAATCTACTGGCAAGTAGAAAGCCTTGGTCTTCCCCATGAGAGAGGAGTACAAAGCCCCCAGTCTGCACACAGCAGATGCAGAGAGCTAGTCCATCTGCCACCAGCTTGCCGTGCCACATGGGCCTGAGAGATCCAATACAAGAGGGAGCATTTCTTTATTTCTTTCTTCATTTGCCTACATAATGGTGTTATATACATAGAAACAGTTATAAATAAATTAAATTTACAGTTAATAGATACACATGTGCTGGCAGCTGCTTATAAGCTTATAAGGACAGCAAGAACTTGCATGTTTTAAGAAGAGGTACCCAGGGCAACTGTGACAGATTTGTTTAGGAGAAGACGTAGCCCCTAACATGGGGTAAAGACCACTTGAACTCACAGCTCTGAGCGGTGTACTGGTATGATTTAACAGACTCTAAATAGCACATTATCTCCCCAGCTCTGCTCAAGCATATTTCAGCAGTATGATATCATTATTAAGAGACAACACAGACCAAAAGATGGAGCATTTTCATTAGTGTCAACTGTCTGAACTGTGCAGCGGGTAGGAGGGGGTGTGGGATAAAAACTAAATCATGGCAGAGAAAGAGAGACGATGGAAGTTGAGGCCAGCGAGATAAAAAGAAAAGAGAGATGGAGATGACTAAAGTGCAAAAGAAAGCAGGAGAGGAAAAAAATAGCAACAGAGAGAGTCAAAAGGGGGCAACATTAAACAACTGCTGTAATTGCTCTAAGCATCCATGTTATGCTGGTAATTTCTACTATTTCTCTTTCGCCACTAAAAGCTTAAGGGTAAAAAAGCTCCTCCAGCACCTTTAATAAACTATTTGGAGAGTCTCACTGGAAAAGACAAACAAGAGGCCCCTGGTCTTAGAAACATTAGCTTCACCAGGGAGAATGCTATGCTCATTTCCCCACATCTGAGACAACTGAGTGTCTTTCCCTTCAGGTGTTTATTCCCCAAGTCTCTTCTTCCACTGCCTTCTGCTGCCAAGGTCAACGGAGACAAGCAGGCCCACCAGCGCCTTGATGAGGTGGCAACAGAATGGTGGGAGCAGAAAATGGGGGAGAGACAGACAGACATGTGTAGTGGGTACAGTGGGGAGGGGTGAGAGTGGCAGCAGCTGGTTACAAACCCTGGCAAGAGTAAGAGCAGCAGTGGGGGAGTGGGGGATATGAGATGCTGTGCTGTGACAACAATAGTAACGGATGTTGCTTCCCATATCCCTACATTGCAATAAATTTTCTCAGTTTACAGACAAACACACAATTACTACTACTAACTATGTTTATTTCCTTAAAGCTACAATGAAAAAAATCACCACAACCCCGTCACCACCAAGCCACATCAAAGTATCTTCACTGCTATTCTGAAAAAAGGAAAATATTAGTACATTTGAGAAACTTGTAAGTATTCAAAAGTGGATTTAGGAAAATGTGCACTGAAGAAAAAACTTTTCAGGGTTGGATAAGGTTCATTTCTTTAGCCCAGGTACCAAGAGCAAAACTGACATACACTTTTCAGTGGAGATTACCAATTGACTCCCCCTCCTCTGTTCTCACATTAAACCCAGACAGAATAAAGTGATGTCACCACTACCCCTTGCAACAGTGATAACCAATGAGCAAAACACTCCGCATAAAATAAATAAAGAAATAAAGAATGCACATCAGCACCATTCATTAGTTGTCACTTAAATGTTCTGCAAGCACAATTCATGATCCACCAAATCCAGCCTACAAAAAATAATAATACAAATAAGGCATAATGACTGGGTAGGGCTCTTTTAGAGTCCAGGGCAATGTTGATCACACAATATGTTGCTTATGGCCACAAAGGCAGAGACCATTACAGACCGGTGATTATATAAGTGGTTGGAAGACAGCACCAATTTAATATACTGTACTTAAGCACCAGGGTATCCATGGCAACTTGCCTTGCACAGTGCATTCAGAAGTCCCTAATGAAATGCCTATTAAGTGGATGATAATGACAGAGTCCAAATATATTTGCATATGTGTTTCGCTGCTATAAAATAAATAAATAAAATCATGAGGGCAGTTAATGAAGGTAGAGGGATCCTTGATTACTGCAATCACAATACTAAACTCTGTATGATCATTTTGTTCTGTAAGCTGTTCAATTTCCTTTGTCAATTCAGAAAATAAAGCACTTTTAAATCAACAAGTAATGAAAAGCTTGGCAAGCTTGTCTGTAATCTTTAATAAACCCTTTCATAAAACTTGTACAATTGATTATTGTAAATGAGGGTGTGAATTCAGGCCTCACTGCCTTCCTCTGGGACTCTCCACATGTGACTTCCATTTGCGACTTTGGCTGAGTTCCCAACAGGACATCCCTGAGAGAGTGTTTGCTTGACTCAATATCAACAGCCCGAGCAAGCAGCTGGGGGGGACACTCCGGCCAAGCCTGGCCTCGGGTTCCTATTGAAAATAAACTAGGCTGTACATTCATTGGGCCCAGAAATATCAACACGCGCTGCAAGGAGCCACGTATAGCACTCAGCAGCGTTCTGCTGGTGCCTCTCCAAGGCTTAATGATACCTGCGCCTCCCCTCCAGCTGCTTCTGCCGACGCGCCTGCTATACACAGACGGCAGGCGGGCAGGAATTAAAGTATACATTACAGCAGAAAAATAAAAGAGATCGAAATGACAGAAGTCACGCAGTTCAAGCTCACCCGGCCTCTTGAAACGATGGAGCTGGCAGACCAGCGACAGACACTCCAGGTTAAATTGGCTCTCCTGCGCCTCCTCTTATTTTCCCCACCACCACAGCTGCCTCCAATGCCCACCCTAACACCACCTCGTCTTAAAAAAAAAAAGAAAAAAAAAAAAAAAGCTTTTCTTCAAACGAGTATTTGAATTAAACGAGTTGCTGAAATCAAAGGCTCAGTTGAGATGGATACATTTAAACAAGCAAGTGCAGCTCACAGCAGTTTACCTGTTATATCGCTGATTGGAATTACATGAAAGAGCAGAGGATGGACAACTTCCCTTTTTTCACAGGAGTAGATATTATCAAATGGTAAAGAAAGCAGAGGTTTAATTAAATTCCTACTTAGAGAAAAGTACATGCTGCTCGGTTGTTGTTTTTTTTTTTCCTTCTTTTTTTATGTTCCTGGCCTCTAAGATGTCATCAAGATGAAAAGGCAGCTAAAAAATGTGAGATTCAATAGTCGTTTCATTCAGTCGGATTTCCTGTAAGGGATAAATCTGAAACCCATTTATGACAGCGATCTGTAGTGTCTGAGGATCCCACAGCTCCAGCTCTGCCAAAGAGATTATCATTCCCAGAACCACAGCTACACAGTTGAATGGCAGCAAGACAAGCTCCACTGGCAGTCAAAGGAGCACAACACCTGTATATGCTATGCAACAACCACTACCTAACATCCAAGGAATCCTATTGATGCATTTACAAGTAGCAATGAAAAATACTTTCACGCTGCATGAAAAATTTAACACTGGCCGTGAATTAGACAATAATGAAAGTTTGGGGAATAGTCTCCAGAAGCGTTTGAGATGTGGAAATTTGGTTTTTGTTGTGCTGGATCTTGCAGTCCTATTACTTCTCCCAGCTGACATAGTGGCCATCCATTCATGACTAAAACACCATTCAACTAGATACTAATTACACCTAGAAAAAAAAGTCCTGATAAAATAAATTCAGGAAAACTCTAGCAAAGAATAATAAACTCATTATATGTAAAATTCAACTCTCATATTATCCACACCACTCCTAATTCAAACCTAATTTTTACTAGCCACTAATTTGAGGTTGAAGGGTGGGGGGGTGTAGGAATTACATCTGGAGGTAATTGAATGTGTGGAACTGAGCCCAGTGAGGCTGTGATACATCCCCAACTGCCCCCACACAAAATAAAGAGAGAGAAAAAAAAAAGGAGCAAGACAGACAAGACATAGAGGAGGAACTATTTAGGTGAGTGGGACTTCCAGAGCACTGAAACGACACTTTCCACAAAAATGTTTTCATTGTGCTGTCACCAGACACAGGCTAGAGAGGATATAGGTGCTGCAGGCGCAGGCTGAGAGGCAGACAGAAACACTGATAAATGAGAGTGGGAGTGAGACTTTAAGGAAATGTGGGACTCTGGATAAGGTGCAGGCTTTGCAGACAGCTGCACTGGGTCAGGATTTAGTAAATAGCCAAATATGTGGAGCTGAAGAAAGGCTGCGGGTTCATTTTGACTCAACAGTTGTGCCCGCTGTAAAGGCTCAGGCTTTATGAGGAAGTCTCCCTCTCAAGTGACCAGCTACATCTGGGCTGCCTAAGTGGGCTGCCTAATAAATGGCACACTTTTTAAATGATCTGCAGTTTCAAAGCACTGAGTTAAGAGTATCCGGCTGGATTGATTTCACTGTATGGATGCAAACCTAACAGCTATTTGCAAAGACAACAAGACTAGAAGTTATGCCCGAAAGATTTTTCTCCATCATGCAGAAAGAAGTCCCACTAAAATGAAAAAAAAAAAACAAAAAAAAAACTGAGATTAAAACAAAGTTTGACTGCCAACAATCCCTGCAGGGGGACATTGACATGTAGAGAAACTTGCCTCAGTCCCTTCTACACCAGAACCCCTGCTCTTCACTTAAATCTTTTGCCATCCCTTCAAACACTAAATGTGTTTTCCAAATGAAAATAAACGGAGTCCGACTGGTTTGAGGCAGTCATACTCTGGAATATGAGATCAAATAAAGGCTTCTGTGGAGGCTGAAAGGAGAAATGAAATGGCTTCTGAGGGGAGATGTACCGAGTAATAAAATTACTCCTTTATATCTTCCTAAACAGCGCATGTTCCCCTGGAGTGGGTGAGGGCTTCACTTTGGTCAAAGACAAGTATGCAAGTGGCAATTTCTCCTTCAGGGATGATTCCCTGATACACTTCTTGAGACTTGGCGCACTGCAATTTTCTTGAAAACGAGAAACTATTTCAGCAACAAGTTAAGCGGAACTTTGGAAGTTTCACTTTGATGATGTGCTGCCAGCACACTGTCATTGAAAGGTATGTTCCATTAAATTGGAACAGCAAGATTCATAAGCCTATTGCTTTTCAATGAGTTCAAACTAGGCAGAAATGTTCAGCTGAACACTTGTATTTTATCCTACTGTAACACGCGCAGCTACTTAGAACTGACCATGATGTGCTGCAAACACAGCAAATCATTTTCAGGATGAGAAATGTCACTACTTCGAAATTGGTTTGCTATTCCAGTTATACAAGCAACGTCCTATTTGGCATTGGGGGAAATTTACAACAAAAGTATGAGTCTAACTACTTAAAATCATGCAATTGATTTGTACTCTTAAAAAGCTGGTCACAATTATATTCAGATGGACTTTTTCACTACAGCAGAGGGGCTGTATTAGAGGAAATTTGCAATTGGAGAGAATACATTATAATTCATTATACAGTAGCTATTAAACCTTCAGTAAAAATGCTTTAGTACAAGGATTGAGCCACTTATCAGACCTACTCACTACCTTTAAAAGCTGTCCATGTTCAGTGCTCTGAGTGGCAAAAAAGCAATCGCTGATGACTTTGAAAATAGGACTAGATGTACAATTTAGCAAAACAGAAATGGCTGGCAGAGGATTTTAAGAATCAAAGCTTCTAACTGTTTGTTAAAAAAAATTCAAGGAGGAAGGAAGAAGAGTTTGCAGAATAAAATACAAGAATATGATTATCTTCTTTTACAGCATATGTTGGGGGGCATGTTGTATCTTTGGCTTTTACTGCCCAAAAACAGCTATAAAAAATTAATATGACAAAAGCACTCCATCACAGCCCCTTACATAAAGAAATCTTTACTGTGCTTATTTAATTAGTTAATTTCAGAAAATGATGCAACAAATTTAATCAATTCTTTCTACTTGTACACATACACCCCTGCTTCAGTTTGTTTTTCATGCATTCTTGGCATGTAATTAAGTCATTTACACCAGGTTGATGATATTTTTGATGCAGCTATGAATCAGTTTCTGGCATGAACATAACACAGATCCTATTTTCTCACCGACAAACTACAATGCTGTTGTTTACAAACATACTCAAGAAGAGAGCAGACTCAGCTGAGATCTCATTACTTTAGGCCCTAAAAATAGTGAGGGAGGGTACATCAGTGGTTTACACTTGTCATGCTATCATCATCGTAGATAAGATTTAATCTACACAAGGGCAACCAATTATACTTGGAGGCAACATTTTTTTAACACTTTGTGAATTTAGAAAACAATAACTTTCTCTTTATATTGTCCTTTACCCCTGTTCAAGCCTTCTGTTGTCTTCTTGAGAGGGCAAATGGCAAACAGGGACGTTTCTGACAGCTTAAAACTACCCATCAGCTGCTTGTGAGACATCCCCCTGCACATTCATCCCCAAACAAACAGCAGGCTCTACTTCAAATACATAGCAGGACTATTAGGTAATCTACTTGTTCTGCTGTTCAGTCTCTTTGAGACTAGGTGACTAACCTCAATCTGTTCCACCTCTTCTCTTCAAGCTGGCAAACATATAGGTGAATAATGCACCAAAATGACTAAAGAATATATACATACTATCATATTTTTAGATGTATTTTTGTGCTTATTACATTATAGTAGCTTTAACAGGGAAAACGAAGAGGAGTGCAGTAGCACAAGGGCTCATTGTTTTGGGATGGGACAAATCTGAGGTTTCTTTTTCGATATACAATATCCTGCTAGGTACCAAATGGAGTTACAGTAGTCTAGTGTCTGAGCTTTCTTGGAGGGGAGGGGGTACAGAGGCTGGCTACGTGTGTCTGTGAATTGATGCATGCTTCTTAGTCAATTGCTGTGTGGCTTGCATGAATCTCTTCCAACAAAGCCTGGGAAATCAATCAATCTGCAAAGAAATACCTCTTATGCCAGATGTGGCACTTGGAAAAAAAAAAAAAAAAGACGACTTGAAAAGCTGTGCTTGTAATAGGGACTCTAAGGGTCCAAACAGGATAAAACCAAGTTGAAATAAAATATTTATTATAGATGAATCAAGCTGTCAAAATGCTACCTACTCTATTCTGAATTTCTGCTTGTTATTTTAGGTGGCTTCTCAAAGGCGTTGCAAGTCAAATCTCAAAGTGTGCAAATGTCTTACTCTGAAATATATCTCCATTATTTACTTTACAAGTTGCCAATGAGAATGAAAGACAAATGTTTCATTAACAGTCTTTTTTTTGTTTTTTTTACAAGCATTCAGTAGTTCCGTTCCTTGACACATATGCATGCACTCTTGCATTCACCGAACATAATTATAAATGCAAGACTTGCTATAGGGAGCTGAACTTTTCACACCTTTCAAAGCCACAAAATTGGATGGTTTTGTGGTTGTGCAGCTGCCGCTCCGCGCTAATGCAAGGCGGTGTCATATGAAAAATATTCCTCTCCCCAAACCACAGGGCTGGTCATTAATGAAACACAGGCCGTGCAGTGAGGTCATACAGAGTCTAGATTTCAGCAGCAACACTTAAAAACCGCTCAGAGAGAATAGAGAAACATGAACACAAATCAGATTCCAGCTCCAAGGACGAGGAAAATAAATAAATAGAGAAAAGCACTGGCCCCTCTCACATTTTCCCCCAGTGCTCTGCAAACAACCGTCAAATGCAGCTCAGAAACAGCTCACAATGAAAGCAGACTAAACAATCTGGTCCCAGCCAAGGAAAATGCTAAGCAACTCTGCACACAGGATGTCTCACCCTAATTGCCAACTATCAAATCTCACAATGGAATCTATCCATTTGGCAAAATCTTCACAGCAAACTTGGCAGTATACTTTTGCTTTTAAAAGTGTCAACTTCTGTGATGAGAAGGCCGGACAAATAAAGACGGGAAAGTACAGCTACCAAGAATTTAATTTCTATCTCGGATTCACTAAGGTTTGTTGAGCTTACAGGAAAAATGAGCAATAATGTGCTCTGAGAGTGAAAATAAACTTTATTAGATAACAGTGCTTTGGGTCTTGTAAATAAGTGATTAAAATCCTCGCCATTAAAATCAACAGACTAAATAGGTCCCCAAAGGCTTGCAGACTCAGTCCTGCTTGCTGACTTGGGCTTGCCCTTGCTCTCTCCCCTTCCTGACACACTGTGTTCCGGAGGTGGGCATGGATGTGTAACTGGAACCTTGGGACTGGTATAAGAAACAGGGTTACCAGGAGGGACAGGCCTCTAAACAGGAAACTAATGGGACAGTCTCCACAACCATGTGGCATTGTATTTTCCAGCCAGCCAATGCCACGCTCACAGAGACCCCATAACTTCAAACGGCCAAAATAGCAGCACATTCATGAAACAGAACAGAACTACTGGGAATTAAAAAGGGGAAAAAAGAAAAAAAAAAAAAAAACACACACACACACACACACACACACACACACACTCACACACACAAAAAAGGTAGCAGACCTCGACAGCAGATGGTAAAATTAACATTTCAACAGTTCCTTCCTTTCATGTAAGTCTCGGCAGAACTTTTTATTTATTTATTTATTTATTTATTACTTTTCCCGAAAAAGAAAAAGCTTGGGTTGGGTTTTGGTAAGATATAGTGGTGCAAAAGGCATCTGGAAAAGGGAAAGAGGAATATTGGCTTATTGCTCCTGATGGTCCAGCTCTATGAAAAATTAAATAGGTCTGTTTTGCAGGTTTCCACTCTCTGGAGTGCCCTAAGCTGTGTTATGGAAACATCATCTCAGTAATTTATACGCCAAAGAACACCTGGTGATGAAAGAAAATAAACTATTCCTCTATTCCTTTCTCCATTTAAAACCCAACACTTTGACTTTGTGATCTCTTCCTTTGATGTTTCTTTTTCCAGCTTTTTAATGTCCATCCATTTGGCTTATTTTGCAAGAAGTTGGCATCTATTGTAGAGTTAAATCATTCACAAAATGCTTGTCAGATTTCATTCTGAAGTCTTGATATACACTTCAAAAAGGTGCTGTAGAGACGTTATCGCGAAGAGAGGAGAGGACTGAGGCATCTTTAATAAAGACCCAAACAATGGACAGCCTCTCTCATTTCCAACCCTGTCCAATGGAGCGTCTCAGTAGTACCCATTAATTTGGACACAGTTCTGGCTAAATTACATGTGTTCCACCTCTGTGACATTTTAAATGCAATTAAAAGCTGGTTATGGAAGTGTGCACGGACTTCCCTGTGATGAAGGGAAATCACTGACGTGATTAACATGCAAACGAGCTCATGCTGGCAGACTAGATTGGGGTTTGAAAACCTCAATTACTTTTGTGTGATTATCTATTTACCAGTACACAGATTTCCATTTCTCATCTCCAGCCGAGTTCCTCATGGACGAGCGTCAATTATATGTAGCACACCTTTATTTATGATGAGCACGATGCTGAAATACAAGCTCCGTTTATTTTTTTACTGTGATGTATGGCTTCCTTACAGGGTGCTCATGAGGCATGGACCACCAGACCAACACTTCCTAATGTTGCAGCATTTGTCTTACGAGAACTTAATATATTAAGAGGCTATTGAGAAAAAGGTGTATATGGAAAGACACATTGTCAGCAACATAGCTCAAAAAGTAATGGACGGATTTTGATTAAATTTTCAGGAAATCTTCTGAATGGAATAAGAAACAACTGATTAGATTTTCATCTGGATCACCGCCTGGATTAAGAATATTTTAACACTAGAACTGCCAACATTCAAATATCCCCTTGAACCGCCAGAGGGGGTTATTTTGTCACCTTGCCAACACAGCATAAAAAATGATAAAGGTGCAGTTTACAGAGGCCTTTTTTTCTCCCCTTTGATTTTTTTCTTTTAATTTTTTCATTCAGAAGAAACAAAGCTTCATTAAATGAATAATTAATTGACTACCATGTGGCATTACTTTGGGCTTGTATTTCAAATAGAAAATATCAAATACTGACCATTATACTGAGTCAGGAGCTGACCATCTCTAAGTCTTCCTCATTCATTTGTTGGAGCATTGCCAAAGCTTATTCTGCACTCATTCATCTGCTCCTGTTATTTATTAATTTTTTATTACATTTTCTGTTTGTCTGACTGTCTGTTAGCAACATAACTCATTACGGATTACTGTCTGGATCCAGGACAGTTTTTAAGGATTCTTTACTATTGGGAGACATTTTGCCATTACAGTTTCTAACTCATCAGATAACGTCCGGATTCACTGGGCAAAAATGGTAGATGTTATAATCCAACAACATAGCTTGACCCAGATCATTGTGATATTCTGGATCTGGCAATTCAGTAGGTTCAAAATACAGGTGGTACTGGGCGGGCGGTTGGGCCTTTGGGGGTTTTCTCAGGTGAGTAACCCTACGGCTTGGTAGAGCTCTACGCTCTGAGTGGTTCTAGCTTTTCTTGGATTAATTAAGTATCACACACAAAAAAAAGGAAATGTCACCCACTTTAATGAGTTTAGAAGTGACTAAACACTTCCCATTTAAGCAAATACAGCATTAAACAAAACAATGACCTAAAAAAACCCAAAATATTTAAAAGTTAATAAACTTCAGAGCAGCAGTTGTGTCAATGTGCACTTGCATTTTGATAATTTTATTTAGGCCATGATTATTTTCTTTTAAAAATAGTGCAGTGCATTATTTTATTGTCAGTATTTCCGCCCGCTCCTTGGAGCTCTGGGACGAGAAGAGAAAGAAAGACACACAGATTTGTGGCACAACCAGGCTTTTCACATTGTGCCCGGCATGCATAAAACATGCCCTGTTGCTTCAGCAGGAGCAAAAAGGAAAACAGTGCCATCAAGTGAAATTTCTGAGGATTCCTCAAACATCTAAGAAGATAAATTTGTCACCTTATCAAGCTAAAAGCAGAACAAGATATTGGTCTCACTTGGTAACCTTTAATTAACAGTATTTTTTTATCCAAAATATATTTTTTTTCTTGTCAAGGAGATGTCTCCCTTTTTTTTAAATTACACATTCAAATATATTCTAAACTTTGGTATGCTTTTGTAACTAAATACTATTCAAATATTCAAATACTCTGGATAGGGATATTAAGCATGTGAGCACCTCCACCTCCAGTGGAGATGATAAGAAGAGAAATAAATATGATGACTTGCTGACTTCATGTTCATAAAGCTGTTCCAGCTACCTCAGGAACAAAGGGAAACTTTATTATTATTTGAAGTCAATTTCCAGGACTTCGCTGCAGCATTGATTTAAGGCTGCAAAAGCAGAAAAAAGAAGTAGCTACATCGTGTGAAACTGGCAGTGATGGCTACAGTCATGAGTGAGAAAGAATAAAAGAGAAAGAGAAAGGGAGAGCTTAGATAATAGCAGATAATGGACAATTAACTGAAGCTAGTAGTGCTTGCTGGAGTTAATAGCAGCTTCTGGTGCAGCAACTCCCTGATCACCACTCAGCCATATTCACACTGGGAAGACAGGCGGTATCAAGCTGCAGGCTCCTGGGCCTCAGAGGTGTACATGCTGTATTAGCAATCCCCACATTGCCTTCAAACAATGCTTGATACCAACAAAGTGTCCCAAAGTGCAAACGCAAGCAGTGCGCTGATGGGGATGTGTGGTGCCATAACCTTGTCCATTGTTACATGTCCTTTCACCATCAAAATAAACCCAGAAGCTGTAAATCCCTTTTAAAAAGTCACATACTGTCGCTCTGGTGTGCAGACACAGAAATTAGCATAATTAAACCTATATAGAAGCTAATTGCACAAATACGTGGGTGGATGTCACCACTGTTCATCACAGGGACAATGTGTGCGTTCATATGAAGGGCCTCCAAAGTGATTTAACTGCCCACCCAGCCCCCCAGTCCCTTCAAGCATCATCTAAATCTATTGATCTGTGAAACACAGGGACCCAGGGGAGGCGATTCACTTAATATCATACATCTAATGATGAGATGAATAACGATTATACCGTTTGGTAATTAAACGTCTTACAAACCATTTAACTGACTGTGCGTCAGGAGGGGTTGCCGCAGGTCGAAGCGATTGTTTTTCATTTCTTAGTCAATGCCAAAGTAGAAGACACATGCCAGAGGTATAGCTGGGGATTGTTGGTGATGATAGGAAACGGTTGCTGACACAATGTTGAAAACACAGTAATGATTGTTAGCAGCTATGGCATTAATCTATAATACTGTCAAGTCTTCAGCAAAATAGTGTGGTAGGTGGAAGGAAATAGGGAGTGGAAAAAATAGAGCTAATAACACATTAGTTTGCCACTAATTCTTGTTTTTGTCCATTTACAAATCTCATTAGCACCACAATGTGTTTCTAATAAGTAATAAGCTGGTTAAAAAAACTAGGGGGGTGTTTACTATAAATACAAACCTTGACAAGAGACAAAAAAAGAAAAATGAAGAAAAAAAAAAAGAATGTGTCCTTGCAAGAATGTGTCTGATCAACTCAAAAGACATCCACTCAAACACATAATTTCAAAGCCAACTTATTGTCGACATTTACAACTTTAATCCTCTTTTATAGGCAGTTATCACCCACTGCTGGCATGTCCATGTATAATATAGGTACAATCATACTTTGTGTTTGTTTTTTGTTTTTTTTTCTCTCTACCTTTAATGGATAAAAAAGCATAAAAACAAAGTTAACCCCATAACACTTAATGTATCATATTACATAATGTTTCTGAGACCTATTGTATCACTTTATGGTAAAAACTTAAATGGATGGATGGATGGAAGGATGTGTGGGAGGGTGGGTGGATGGATGGAATTAAAAACCCTGTTTTATACAATCTGATTCATGTCTTTTGCCCCTGGTGGATACCTTTAGAACTACAATAATTCTGACATATACAAACATAAACAGAACATATTTTCATTTACATTTTGATAAAGGGCAAATAAAGACTTCAGATTAAGAAAATCGGAATTTTCTGCTCATCATTTAATGGGTCAAGCGGTAAAGGGTTAAACTCTCTGAGGTTGCAAATCTCACATAAAAATGTCCAAATATTTCCTCCTCAGAGGGCTAACAATACCTTTCTGCAGTTGGTCCCAGCTCATTCGAACAGCATTTACTAAGAGTGATGTGTGTGTTGTACCTCTGGCTCCATATTGAATGATAGCTGGTAAACATTGTCATTCCAAAGGAGACAGGATTAAAGCCTGCTTTGCCCATTGAGAGGAACAGTACGCAAAGAGAGAGCGGGAACAATAGCCAAATGGAGGACGGTATCACAAGGGTCCAATGTCTGCTGTGATGAATATGTGGGAGATTATAACCCATTCCATCATTTCCATAATGCAAAACTCTTTTTCTTCTCCGCTCGTGGACTATTCACTAAATAAATGAGAAAACTATCACCCGCGCAGAAATATTTGACAAAAGGCAAAAGGGAGGGAGACTGAGATTTGAATGACCCCCATGCCTTTGACAATACAGTCTCTGTTCGGACACATTCGAAGGCAACGGAGTGAGAAAGACCTGGTAGAGTATTTATCAGTGGGCACAATACAAATGTATTACCATGTCACCTATACCACTTTACGGCACAGAATGGAGCGACAGTGAATACAAGTGAGTTTTATATAATACCACATGGAAATATGAAGGCAAAGTTCTTTGATCTGTGGCTTTGCCCCATCACTTACACATTTACTTGAGGGATCATTTTGTGGACTCTGCCTTCCATTTACCCAGTATGCTAACAAGCCATGCTAATAAGTCTTTCCAAAAAAAATCATTTGAATGGAACTGCAGAGTTTGACAGAAACTTCTTCGAAAAAGAAAAGTAGAATTACGAAGTTCAGAAAAAGTGAATGTGAATAAAAGAAGCAGAAGATGACTTCTGGCTAAAGAAAAAACACCTTTAGTATTATAATGTATATGTATGGACATTTTACTATATTCTGCTTATATAAGCGGCCACTTCACTGCAGATCTTTGAGTACAGCTGCTACTTTTCTAGAGAGCTCCTCAAAAAACATTAAACTTGTGAAATTCCTGAGCCATAGAAAATATCTCCCACCCCAGCTCTCCTCACACCTCAAACATCAGTGACATGTTTTCAGCCGTTCACTTGATGCATGTGTGTCTTCATGTGTGTGTAAGTGAAAGAGAGAAAGCCTCTGTAAGGCCACATGCATGCACATTGGTGTGTGTATCATGCATTAGGTTGCTGCAGTCTATTCCAGAGATTCCTCCCATGGTAGCCCAGTTTATTTACTTTATCTACAATATAATGCTTCAGTGAACATTAGCAACTTTGAGACACAAGTTTCAATCAGCCATCGAGCGGCTGTGCATGCAAGCTCGTGCGTGTGCTCAGCCAGGTGCAGAGAAAAGATGAACACTGCCACCAAAGAGACGGTGCAGCTTTAAACCCAAAGTCTGACAAAGAGGTCCCAAAATAATACAAAATAAAAACATACAGCTGGAAAAGAGGGATAGGGGAAACAAAAGAAGAAGAAAAAAGGACAGAAAGCCAGAAAAAATAAATTGTATAGGACAGCAGGGAGAACACTGGGGAAAAGGTTGTGTTGGATTTATAAAAATGAAAGAGAGAAGCTAAATAAAAAGTGATATTGTTTTAAAATATGAGGAGAAGGAGCAAGACAGACATAGGGAATGATAAAAAGAGACAAAAACAAAATGAAAGAAAAAGCAAAGGTGAGAGGAAGAAAAAAAGAAAAGGCAAGGAGACAAGATGTTCTCCCTGGGTAATGTGGAGCAGGTCTTGTCCAATAAACACAGGTGAGCAGCCTGACAGGCCAGGACCACCAAGCTGACTGACAGCTGAGAGCTCTCACTGACCGCCAGCTTTATGTTACATGACATGAGGAGTGCAACTCAACTGACAAAGAGAAACTGCCTGGGCCTCTCAGAGTGTGGGAGGGAGATGGTGAATAACACCCATACCTACATGCGTAAGACTGTTTAAAGCAGCCTCCACGCACTGTGGCCACAGAGTTGCAAACATACAGCTATCTACTTTCACGCACGCAGACAGGAGAAGAGCAATGGCCTTTCCCTTCACAGGTGAGCAGAAAACGGAAACACTTTGGTGCTTCAGTTAGTTAGTGGGAGAAAGTATGGAGTTGTAGGGTGAGGGGTTGGGATGTATGCTGTATGCCGACTGAATCTTTTCCACATGACGGGCCTTGGGCTGTTTTTGTCAACTGCACTCTTGAGCAGCAAGGAGTCAGGTAGTGTGACCACATGATTGCCCAAGAGGCACTGGGGAGAGATGGGGAGAGGGAGCAAGTGAAAAGGAAGTGAAGGGCAGAGAGAAAGGAGGGGAAGGGGGATCGGGGGCCAGGGACAGGACCGATGCAACACGCATGATGAGGTGTAATCACAAACCCCATTCAGAGTGCATTGGAGTTTGTCAACATACACACATTCACATTCCACTGTCTGTCAGCTCTATGACCCAAATCGAGCATGCTGGGAGAGTGTGTTATTGCACACACATGAATACTTTCTGCCCATTTTGCCTCCAAGCAGGTAGTAACACTTGCACTGTCTAGGCTTGCGGTTTGTGGCGAGGAAGTCAGATTCCTAGCTGTTGTAGGATTTCGCTGCCACCGGTATCCCTTTTCAAGCTGCGATCAAATGATCATTATGAACAAAGGACTTGGCATGCTGCCTCTGGAGAAAAAGCTTTTTTTCAGTAGCTGCGACCTCATGGTTTGATTTGAAACTTTTACTTATGAGAGAGCAAAGAATGAAAAAATGTACAAGAGTAGGAGATAGATCCAATCTTAATTATAAAACTGTATTTTTCTGATAAAAGCAGTTTAAGACATGCACTTTTGATGCACTTAATTAAAACTTCTTATGCAAATATAAAATGTGGGACTATCGGAATGCTTTACATTGACATAAACCTTTGTTTTATATAAGTAATGACAAGTCTTACCTAAAGTTCATCGCCATGAAGTCAGTATAGCACAAAAAGAAAGATGCATTTTCTCCATTTCTGGGGCTAACATGTAGCATGAGATGCTTGCATTTTAGAAATTTCTTGGGAACTCGAGGTGTGTCTATACACTAATGCAGCGTGCAGACCCTGAGATAAACAAAATTCATCAGTTGGTTAAATTACTGTATATTTAGTTTGTGTCATGATGACGATATCCCTATAAAACACTGTACTGTGAAGGGCTAACATAAACTTTGGACTATGTGTGCAGGCTGAAAAATGAGGCTCCGTGACAGTTTAGTGATAACACACAAGTTCAATATGTCAAGACAATCAGTGCTTAGACCTTGGGAGAAGAATGCGCGACTGTGTGCGACTGATTCACTGGACACGATCACCTGCGAGTGAAGCCACTCGTAATTCTCCCCACCTGAAAGAAGGAGTTCAACCTAATGTCAGGCCTCTCTGATGTCATGACTGCCTCAGGTTGGGTTTCACAATAATCTCAGGCTCTTGGAGAGATGCCATCGAGCCCAGCTTCCGCACCCAACATTTCTCCAATTAAATTGAAGGGAAAGAATAACACATGAAACACTAGAACCCTCTCTTTTTTTTTTTTTTAAATTAAGCTAGTGCATGCAGGGTGTTTGAAATCACTCATTTTTAGAGAATCAGTCATTCCTAATATGCGTTGCACATCTAGGACTATTGGCAAGGCTCCAAAATGTGCTGAGGCCACCTATGCTGAGGGCAAATTGATTCTTTTATGCCTCTGTTAAAATTTCTAAAGCTACAAATTCTTCCTCAAAATAGATTTAGAGTGAAAGAGAAAAAAAGAAACAGGAGGCTGCCATGAGGATCAATGACTTTTTATCTTCTCTTAAGTAATGATGGCAATACTCATTTTGAGTCTTCTCATCTCCCATCTCTCTGCCTTCATTCTCATGGCAACTGTGCACTCTGGAAAAACACTCTTCGTGCAGTTTCTTCTCTTTACTCCTGACCTACACACTGATCCACACTGCACATCCACATCCTTGCTTGTTTTCCTAAGCAGACCCTCAATCATTTTTCTTTCAGATATGTTAAAGTCAAATAGATGACAGTTGCTAGCACAGGCTATTGCATGGGGAAAAAAAGAGAGAAAGAATCTGAAATGTTTATACTGTGTTCGAGACCTGGACTGAAATCAGTCTTGTTATGGTTAAATTCTCAAACTGGGTCAACACTATCATGGGTCACTCTCATCAGCAAAGCCCAATGGGTGGGGGAGGGGGTTCGGATGGGGGTTAGATATCAGTTATATAAAAATTAAAAAAAAAAAAAAAAAACTTTCTATGTTCACATTGGTCCAATCACTTTGCTCATTTTGCTCATGGCACAAGATTATGAGAACCCAAACCAAACTTCATTAAGTTGAAAATGCAGACTTGGGAACTTCAAAACTTTTTTTTTCCAACTGGCCCTTCTTTTTGCCTGAGAGTGAGGACAAAACAGTGGACCATGGAAGGAGAAGGGCACGTGAAGAACGGCTGCAGATCCTTGGGACAGAGAGGGAAAGCAAGGAAAGTAAACCTTTGATGAGTAAGACTTTTTTTGTTAAGCGATGGGGCTTAACTTTAAAATATTCTGGGTGGCAGTGAATGGGGGATTGACCAAAGGCCCTGATCTCAGCCACACACTGGGGCACTGGGGTTAATGGTGGATAAAGATTAGAAAAAAAAAAGAGAGGGAGGGAGTTGCTTTTCCTGATCTCTATCCACCCCCACATCCCATCCTGCAGTTTTCACCTTCTCCACCAATCCAAAATCAGCTACACAAAGGAAGCTACCAATAGGGAATGATCCAAATCCCTTTGATTTTTTTGCCTCTACCCCCTCGACTGCTTTTAGTGCCCAGGGTAAAGACCCATGGAGGTTTCCCCTGTTTGCCCACTCACAGGGACGACTGTTCACAAGCTTAAGAGAAACCATTTGGGGATTGAAAATGGAGTGACAAGAGGTCTCTGATCTATGTAAAGAAATCATTTTCAAACAGGAAATATGAGCAGAGGGCTGTTCAGCCCAAACTGCAGCTTCTTTAAAGCAGCCAAAGATATGCTTAATTGCTGTAGATTTTTTTAAATATATATATATATATATATATATATATATATATGACTACACTGCAACCATGGCTTGCACTACTGGGGCAATTACACTTTTTTGCAATGATTAGAAGGACTTCTTTAGGCCAGCAGATATGCAGTAAGACTTCATCTTTGAAGATTTAACAGTGTACTAGACAAATTAAGAACTAATATTTAAATCTCTTTTAGGTGGAAAAGCATATCTGGACTCTTCTTCACTTTGGAAAGTTGGAACTGTTGGGGAGTCTGAGCTGGTACTATAGATAAGTTGCTCAGCATCTTTGCTTCTTTCAAGATCTTTGTTTTAGATGTTACAGAAATTTATAATGATGTTTAATAGAAAAAGAAGAAAAAGAGAGAAACAGCCAAAAAATCAGTGAATATCAGAAAATAAAAAATGAAGTCAAAATCAAGTCCCTCTACTGCATACCCAGGCGTACATTTTTCACTAAATAACTTCATCATTGAAAATAATGTTGCTGCCATAATGACTAGTAGCAAATCATTCCATGTAAAAAAACAAAACAAAAAAAAAATCCCTCACTCACACACACATACACACACACAAAGATATTATTCCTTTGACCAAAAGCTTGAGTCTTCAGGACCGTCCTCAGTTCTTATACTTGGTTTTTAAGTTTTATGTTCCTAAACTCATACAGTATGAATGCATTTAACAGAATGATCACAAGCAGTCATGTTGCAGAAATAATAGTTGGTTCACATCACATGACTCAGAACTCCTCAACAAACTGATGACAAGCATAAGTTTAAATCATTAACTTGGAACAAAAATGTGTTTTCTGTAATTATGTCCAGTTTCAGCAGAACCAGTTAGGCTATTTATTTATTACGTAAAAGGCTGAGAAATAACATTGGAATAAATTGAACAGTTTTTAGTTTTTGTTGCAAATTATTCAAAAAGAATTTCACTAATTTCACTGGAAAAAAAAATCAATTAGTGGAATTCAGTTGAATTCCTATATCCAGAATATGTTTTGTTTTCATTTATGCCCTTTACTTAAATTGTAATGGCTCTGAATTATTTGTGAATTTACCTACTACAGCTTTTAATCTCCCATATTTCCTATTTCTTTCTTATATTGTGTAAGATGGTAGACAGTTTAGAATAACTTCTTTTTTCTTTTACCGTTTCTGCTTTTCTAATAAAGTCACACCAAGTCCTTCCAGACCATGTAATAAAATATCCATATGACATTAAGCACAAAGTTAACTTTACTTGTACTTTGCTCTGCTGCGTTTAATTTCAGCACCCAGGACTCTCATTTACCAAATCAGAGTCCTGATTTACCAAATGCCAAACCATCAACAGTTATAACTGATATGGCTCATCACAAGAGACACATTAGCCTGGAAGACAACACAACAGTCACAGAAAAAGTCAATCAAAACTGCTTTTACTTACCACTTTGCACTTCACACTGTGTGTCTTCTGCTTTCTTCTATGGATGCAGAGTGTGCATATTTCATCCTAAAGAGAAAAATATGAAACTAGCCTGTGATATGAGTTGAACACACAATGAAAAAGGATAAAAAAAAATCTCTATCATCAGGCAGCAGTAATGCATACTATCATGAAGTTAAGCAATGATAACCCTCATTCCCTTTATCCTTTTTAGTTCTGCAACAAATCTTAATCAAGACATCAGCTAAATAAATACAAAACATGAATTTTGAGCTTGACCACATTTGCCAGCCACAGTGCATACCATAACATCTAAGTGAGAGTAGATTGAAAATCCTTGGGGTGTGAAAACCAAACAGGCACAACTGAGAGGTTGCCCAGTGGAGGGGGAATTCTATCAAGGTGGACAAGATGAAGATTTGTTACATTTGAGAAGGAATGGGAACCCTATGACCCCCACCACGGTTTACAATCATCCAAACACAAAGGACTAACAAAACTGTATCACCATCAAGCCAGAACTGTTCATAAAACTATTCTTGAATCACAGTGGAACACTTGGGGATAAACTTCTTCATACTGAGTGCTCAAAACACACAGCTAGATGTTCCTCTAATCTTTATCCAGGTTAAGGACTCTTTGACAGATGGACATGAAGGAACCATGTTCAATTACTTACCCTAAGGGAGAGAACTTGCTGTTGTTGTTCGTCACAGTGTGGGGGTAGGAGTCCAGCGATGTCAGGTCGCTGAGATAAGAGAAGACAAAAAGTATACAATTAGTCCAAATACACTTCACGCAATGATTTTTGTCCTTTTGGTGCATTCTCTGCTGTTGCAGACAAGTGTGGGCTAGATGGTGGATTGCATAACTATTTTCTGTATAGTGTGTAGGTGAAAGCAATAAACTTTGAAACTGAAACAACAAAGTGCACCTGGA
Organism: Melanotaenia boesemani; assembly: GCF_017639745.1. Taxonomy (NCBI): domain Eukaryota; kingdom Metazoa; phylum Chordata; class Actinopteri; order Atheriniformes; family Melanotaeniidae; genus Melanotaenia; species Melanotaenia boesemani. The sequence goes on along the minus strand of NC_055704.1, from coordinate 18,140,991 downwards.
TTTTGCTGTGAAGCCTGAGAGAGAGAGTGTGTGTGTGAAAGTGCATGCACCGACAGGCAATGTAGATTTAAGTACAAGCACCCCCCCCCACACACACACACACACTGATATCATTGTAAGTTAAAAGGTGCAGTGCCTGGAAGGCTCGAGCTCTCAACGCAGAGTAAATCACACCGTTAACCTGACACAATTGATTTCTCATGTACCCCCATTCAGCCCTCTGAGTCGCTGCACACATGCTAGAGACCATTAGTATTGATGATTTTTTGTGTTAATCACACAACTCAAACAAGAGTGTGCAACACCACAACTGCAGCTACTGATGGCTTTGGACATTTTTACTGGACATGCATTACATTTAGGAGAAAAAAAAATGCTTCTAAAAGCATGGCTAAGGCCAGCTTCTGCTGCTGGGGGCATGAGGGGCACGAAATGGCCTGGATGTTCCTCTTGGAGATGTGTGTGTGTTTTTCTCTCCCTCTTTTATTCTACCAGAATTCCAATGACCCCTACAGGCAACCAGCGGCTGCTGAATCCTGAGGAATGTGCTCTCTGAACTGTACAAAAAGCCCTCAGCTCAAAAGAGCACAGCTGAAAACAAAACATGCCAACTGCTATAATTTTTCACTGTTGTGAGTTTGAGGAAAATGTTGCACAGATTGCAACAGTTACCAGGAGCAAGGTAACAAGGCTTGAGGTGGTGGTGGTGGTGTGGGGGGGGGGCACTAAAATGTTTAAGAAAAATTCTTTTTTTTATCATTATAATAGCCTATCTCTGTGGGCTACCCTTTAAATATACAAGGTAATACCACTTTTCTTAAATTATTTGCCCCTATGCAGACTTCACCTTCTCTGAGCTGTGCAGACGTCATATTTTATTCAACAGAAAAGCATTTGGCATGCTATTAGTTTGTATGACCCCCCAATTCGTGGGGATTTACAAATACCATACATGATTTTATGCCAAATGTAAAACCATCTGTAAATTCTATCAACTTATAAATATGGCAAATGCTTTCAAGTATTCATGAAGGTCTAATAATGCTATAGGCTGATATTTACATAAAGCGTCCACACACTGAGTCAAGATAAACTATTTAAGACCCACACCACAAATACCTCCACTCTGCAAAAAAAGGAGGGCCTTGCCATGAAAGAAAACATTATGCTAACAAGTCAGATTACTGTACACAATAACTTTATCTTAAAAGTAAATACCATCCTTGGTCTTGGGGGGGAAAAAAAAAGGGGGGGGGGGGGGGGGGCTGCTATGGGAAGTCACTGGCAATATTTCTGTGGGGACCAAATGCTCCTTATCAGCGTTAGTCGAGCAATTCAGGCCCGACCGAAGAAAGATGAGTCTTCAAACTCATTCTATTCATGGTCAGACGTGTAATTACCCTCTGCTCACAGTCTAGACGTAACCGCTTTCACAGTATTTAAGACCCCCTATGCAACGCACGGACGCCGGCTCCTACCACCAAGCCTTGCACGTTAAATCTGTGGGCAGATAAATTAGCGAAGAATGCAATAAAATAGGCACAATGAGAGGAACTTTATCCTCCCTGCTGCTAAATGAGATTTCTTTGAAATGCAGATCAGTGGCTCTAGATTAGTGAATTTTAGCTGCTGTCAACATCATAACAAAATACAAATGCGATTGTTCGCTGCTGCCTTATCTCCTTGCTTCCATCTGCTGGCTGGTTATTTACTCCCCCCTGATTTACTATGCAGATCTAAATAAGTCGCATCAAAAGGAGGGCTTACTGCACAATGCCTTCTTAAGCTTCTACATCAAGGTATTTGAAAAACCGGTAGTCACATGAAAAGGCTGCCCATCAAAGGCACATCTCTAATGAACTCTCCCATATCAGAGGGGGCTTGTGGGGCCTGGCTTTAATGCCTTCTGTGTGGTGAGAGAGGAGCAAACCTGCAAACCAGACCCACCAAGCCATGGCAGAGGAGGCAGGAGGGGGAGGAGGAGGACAAAGAGTGGGAAGAAAGAAATGAGAAACAGGAAGAAGAGGAAGGCCTCAGTTATCAGATGAGATTAACCCAACACTGGGACTAGTCCGTCCGTCCGTCCGTCCGTCCATTCATCCATCCATCCATCCATCCATCCATCCATCCATGTCTATAAAGAAGGCACTTAATGAAAAACTTTAAAAGTTTTTTTTTTTTATGATTAGAAGAACTTGAAATAGATTAAATGGGTCACAGGTTAGTTTTAGTGAAAAATTAGAAAACAAAGTGAGCAAAGGAAATATCCAGTTAATGAAAGGAAATCAAACAGCATCAATCAGTGTCACTGATCAGAGGTAGAAATAGACACATACTCTGTTATCCTTCTCATTCTTCCCAGGACTACACACAGCTCTGGTAGTCTTAGGCATTACGCTCCCGCAATAACCTTTAATTTCATGGTGTATTTGTTGCATTCAGCATGCAGGACGGATTACAACAGACAATCTCCAGACTTATACGAGAAAAATAAACTGCATGGAGAGATCGTGATCTTGTAACCCCAACATCACCATCATCGCCGCCACCACCACTTTGCGCTTTGCAACCCAATGTTTGGATGAAGGGGAGACCCCCACCGACGAGTGTGCAGTTTACCAGTGAACAATTAGCCCCGGAGCAAGAGCAGGCCGTGCGCTGGCACATGTGGTTAAGAGGCGAGCGCTGCAGGAGGGTGCCAGATGATGAAAGGATGAAGATGGGAGGAGGGAGAGGAGGGCGACAGAGGAGAGGACACGGAGTGGGTGGGGGGTGGTGGGGGAAAGTGGTGGAAGGAGGCGTGTGGCAGGCACGCGTGTGCCAGTTTTTGGACTTTAAGCATGTCCTTCGTCATTCACTTACAGATCCTCTTTCCAAGCAAGATAAAGACATATAATGAGAGGGAGTTACCCCCCTATTCAACGGCACAACATCTTTCACTCGAATTTTGGGAACCCATCCAAATTGAGCTGCGATGTGACGGCACCTAATGGTTGAGTCGCTTTGCTACAGAATCCCAACTTCTCGTCCCTCCCCTAACTCCGCCTTAAGCATCTTTTTGCTGAGTAGCATGCCAAATGGGCCCAGTGCCAGCCGCATTTACAACCACAAGGGACTCTTGTCTTTTTGCCTTGCTTAATGAAATGACAAAACAACAGATTTGCATATGGAGGAACAGGTGTTCTAACAGGTTTGACTCCTCTTGACCCAAGCCATGTTAAAGAGAGAAAGTACAGAAAAAAAATGCTAAGAAAAAAAAAAAAAAAGTTTATGACCAACAGCTGCCTGGAGGTATTTAGGCTCTGATGGGCACTCAAGTCTGCACCATCTGCCCTGCTGCTTGCCAGAAGTGACAATCTAAATTAAAAAACTACTCATCAAATATATAAAAAAATAAACCATTGTTTTGCTGGGTCCATATGTTGTGGCCATTTTATTTAATTCTCAGAGCTGCACTGGAAGCTGAGCTTCACGGCCTGTAGCTGTGATCCAGGGAAAATCCAGGAAGCCGCACAGTAGGCTGTAATTACCCTCCCACTGATCTGCAGCCTTCAAACCAAAGCCCTGCGTCATCCTAAACATTATCTAAGTCCATCCAATCCACATTACAAAGAAGAAAACCTAGGAGAGCCAATGTGGTGGAAAAAGTGGCTGTTGTTTAGAATGGGATTAGGGATTGCCATCAAGGAGCATGAGCTGGGTGTTCAGATGATGAAAGAAGATAAAAAATCACTGCATCATATTTTCTTTTACTTGATAACTGCTACTTATTTTCTTTGTTACATTTATACTGCAAGCCAGAAAATACAAACTGAGGTGAAAGGAGTGTGGGTGTAACTAAATCCAAAGTTAAAGAGATGCATTTCTGAAAATGTCAAATGTCTCCCCGCTATACTTTGACCATATTATGTCCTGACACAAATGGGGCATGACTTTGAGCAATCATGTAGTCCTTTTCTAAAAGACACAGCTAGTGTGCGACAATCCCAGCCTCCAGACCACTGCCCATTCCTGCCCAACCCCCCACTTGCATTATTCTTACTGTTTTTATTTAGATGAGTGAGACAGAAGGAACAAACCTGAGACAGTCGTGACCCTGTGTGAATGTTGTAACTTGGTCTAAAGCTATGCCAGCAGAAGGCAGCACCATATGCCCTCAGCCCCGAGCTGGATGCTCTTTCTGCAGCCTAATGTGCCTGTCAAAAATGGTTATTGTCACAATGCCCCCCCCCCCCCTCAATGTTTTTTTCCACCCACAACATGTTAGAAATAAACATTTTTTTTTTCTCCTTCTCTGTGTCTGGTAAAGAGGAAAGATCCTTGGAGATGAACGGCACAGAGAACATAGTACCTCTCTCTTTCTGAACAGGATACATCTCATCAATATTAGACAGACTATGACTGAAACAAAGATATTAATGCTATGATTACCACTTACATCAATTATCTTATATTATTCGCTCTACCAATCTAGTTCTCAATTGTGAGCCACTACTCATAAGACAAAAAATATCTGACTGTCTCCATGTTTGCTCTGTAGAATGTGCAGTGCAGATATCTCACTACTTACAGTTAATCTAAAGGATGCAAGAGCTGTCTTAACAAAGGCCATTTAAACAATGGCAGTGTTAGCTACCAGTCTTAGCATCAGTGATGCCCCACATGATGTTTGACTGTTTACAAGTGACAGGCTGGTAGCTGAATGCAGCATGAGCAATGCTGACCTTGCCTTTTACCATGACTGACCCTCTGTCTTTTATTCAGGGCAAGACCCCAAAACCAACACATTTTTTTTTCCACATGAGGACACTGTCCTGACCGTAGCCTCAATAAAAGCTGTAATGCCTTCGCACCATGTTGCAACTGTTAACAAGAAAAGGTGGGGAAAAATGTTGGTTTGCTCTGATTAAAAGAATACATAGTTTATTGGAAAAACAGAGTGAAACGTCCGGCTTATTGCAGCTCTGAGTGTGAGCAGAAAGGGAGAGAATTACATGAGGTGAGGTCACGGTCAAGGCTACAGTGCCAAGAGAACTTTATGAAAAGCCTGAATTATTTTACATACATTCAGGAAACATTGTTTACACAAACCCAAAGTTTGTTTTATAACTTTGCATTAATGTGCCTTTCCATTTCAGAGCCCAACACGTGGTGAGATTATACACACCAGCCAAAAACTACAGTTCATTGCCTGAGAGATTTTGGTCATTTGCTTTTGGCCTTTATAATCCTCGGAGAGAGGGGCAATGCAAAACTATGGAGCATATTTTGACGCTTTATTATTTTTGTTTAAGTAAATACATAACCTTGTAGTCTTTCCAACTTGAAAAAGCAAACATTACATCCAGGAAAAAACAAGACTGTAAAAGATTATGAGCCAAGATAAAACAAACTGTAAACGAGTAAGTTGCTGACTTTTCTCAGATCCTGCAAGCTCCTTTATAATCCGCATCCCCTGACCCAACCCTGTGTAGCTTTCACCAGCCAAGGAGTCACAACGTTTCTCTTCTACAAAAGTGTCTAGTCGAGCTTAAGAAGTGACCCAGAGCGTAACTAAAAAAGTCTGAGCTGTCTCAAGACTCTTAGTAACTGGGGCACACAAAACATCATTACCGTGATGTGGATAATTACAGTGTAGAAGGGTGGCCTCTTAAGCATGTAATACACTCTTTTATCTTTAGAAGTCAATCTCTCTGAGGCTGACAGCTTGCAGCATATGATCCTGGTAAACAAATACTTTTGAGCGGCACAAAAGTGCCATTAAAGGCCAAAACTGTCAACACAAATTCCATTCTTACTGGGGGATGGAACCAAGGAGTAAGGGAAGGGGAGAAGGAGATAAGAAATAAGAAAAAAAAAGAAGAAGAAAAGAAAAAAATGGCTTGATCACTTCAGGTCGTTTTAGCTTGCATGGAGGTTGTCATGGAAACATTTCTATCAAGTTAACTGAGATGAAACCTCAACATATACTACTAAATTGCCTTTAAGTTTAGTAACAGGGCAAAGATAGCCACGGTGAACACACATTGGGTAGCGTATGTACATGGGCTCTGGGACATGTTTAGGACAGTGATGCCAGTTCACCTCTCTCTTGATCGTTTTAACCACTCCCCCCCACCAATGTAGCAACACCTCAAGCGAACAGTCTGAGTAATTACAGAGGTGTTGGGGGATGGGTGACAGTGCAATTCATAAGCTAATGTAAAAGTGAGCAAGTGTTTCATTGCTTACAAAATCAACTCTCTCAAAACACAATTCATGCAATCTGTGCAATTGTCTAAATTTGCAACTGAATATTTTGACTCCTGTCAATTAGGTTAAGCATTCACTGGAAATGCACAGAGTTTTCACATAATCACAAATAACAAAGCACTCTGCTTCACCTCAGCAAGCAACTATTTCCATATCTAAAAGGCAAAATCCTGCAGCAACCAGTGTTCACCGAGCTGAAAGCTGATTCTTAATTTTGATAAATGATTGAAACATATGACAGGGTATACACATTAATCCTGTGGAGGACATTCATTTTCCTATTACCATAATGTAGAGCACGACCACCCGATGATGAATGCAGCAATCAAAAAATGGACGCAGAGAGGGGAGAGCCGGGGTAATAAGTGTGCTGCTCCCAACAACGGTCACTCTTGGAGGGAGACTAATGGCAGGTCTCTCTCCATCTCACCTTAGAGAGGAAAATGCATCCCGTTTTACAAAATCTTGTACCCCACACACTCACACACGCAAAACCCCAACAAATAAACAAGAGCGTATGCACTGTTTTACAGCATGCTTTAAGAAATGATTACAGGGGCATTTCAACAAAGGGGCTGATTGTGCACTGTCGCTGACATATTTCACAAGGGGCATTTATTGCTGCCTGGCCTTTGAAGAGTAAGAACTGCTGAGTGAGGTGGGAAGGACTTGGCCCACACCTGCATAACTGAGGAAGGAACACCTGTGCACCCTGCAGCTTGAACAAGGAGGGTGGCTCCAGCTTATCCAGGGGTGAAAGCTGATCAGAGGACAGGCCAGGAGAGTTTTGCAACTCCCAATGCCTCGTTAGAATTTCTTTACAAGGGGGAGGGAAAAAAAGATACATCTATTGATTTTTTGGCCATAGTGATTAAGGCGTGACAAGAAACAGAGGGTAACAGAGCATCTCGGAAGGAGCTTTTAGACCTGAGATAAATGAGTTTTAATTGCAGGTTCATCATGATGAAACGTAATACGCTACCAGCATCCCTGTTTGTCACGGGACAGCGAAAAAGATGGAATATAAAAATGGAGCCTGCAACTACGGTAAGCCGTTGACTCCTGACAGTCATATGTATTGATAATGCATTTATCAGTCCTGCATATAAAGCACACTGATAATCAAATACAATTACAATCTATTCATAAAATCTACATTCAATTTAGTCTTTAATTTTGTGCACAGCAAAAGCTAAAATAAAAAAAAAACCTACAACCTTTAGCATTCATATCAAATATATTTATCAATAATGGATTTTTTTTTCTTGTTTTTTGCATGCTGTCTGTCACAGGTGATAAGACAGGAGCACTGAAGGAATTTCAGGAAAACTGCATAATTATTTTTATTATTATTATTTTAAATAGAGGATGCAATGAAAAAAATCTAACATGCACAAAACAGATTAAACATTAAAACACTTTACTTGTTTTCTTAATTTCTGCAATCTCCTTAAAAAAAAGGCTAGACAAGAGTTGTAAAATAGCTGTAAATTAAAACAAAATAGTTAAAATCTAACACTACGCTATTTAAACTTATTTACAAATAAGCCTTATCTGGGTAATGTCAGTGCAAGTGTGTAAACTGTCACGTGGCTCTTATTAAAATGGATCATTTAAGGTTAAAACAATTATACAATAAGCTTGCATTTCAAAGTCAGCGTTCAGACTGGGAAAAGCGCTATCTGAGGGTCCTAACCTTAAAGAGCCGAGGGGGGGTGGGGGGAGAACCTGTCAACAGATGCTTGGTAATTTTAAAAAAGCACATAAAAGTCCTCGCGCAACTTGTAAATAACAAGGAAACGTTGCAAGTCATGCAACAAAGTGCTCTTAAAGTAACAACAGGGGGAAACTTGTGACCGGCTGTCCACTTCCTAATGCACGTGCTACGGGACAGAGAGGTAAAGAAGTCAAAGGGTGCGGAGAGAAATAAGCTCCTGGGCAGAAAAACTTACCACAAAAAAATGGCAGGTATATTTTTCCCCTCACGGTGAAGTCAAAGGGACACACCAGGTGAGAAGTCGTCGTCCTCTATACTTGCGGAGATGTTCGCACGTGACTGTCCAAGTTCACCATAACGTTGAGAAAATGAACAACAAGCTGCAGAGTAAATAAAAAGCTCAATATTCCTCCGCTGGGCACCGCTGCCGGAGACACACACACTCTCCTGCTGTCTCTCGTCAACGCCGCTGTTATTACTAATGCAACAGAGAGAAAAGCAGTACACTGAGCCCTGTTTGAATGACGCGCAATGCGAGGAAGAAGCGCCTTGTTTTTTTTTTTTTTTTTCCTCGTTACGATTCAAACACACATCAAGCTGTATCCCAGCAAGCAAGTATATTTGGGACTAGAAAACCCCCCCGGGGGGGGAGGCACTTGCTTGTGTGCGGAGGTGTGTATATTATTTTTGGGCGTACTGCGACCCCATGTGACGTCAGGGCCACCTGCTATGTAAATAAAAAAAACTTTTTTTTTCTTTTTAAAGAGAAAAAAAACAACAAAAGTTTGTTTCTTATTTTTTAAAAAACGTATCGCGGTCTGACCTTATAGCGTCGTGAGCAGGTAAGCTTGCAGGAAAGCGCGAGCGATAGTGTAGTGCTGCTTGCAGGGGACTGAGCCTGCGAACTTAACGGAACGGTCCATCCGAGCAAAAGATATTCAAACCGTGCGCTTTGCTGCAGAAACTCCACATTTAGTGGTTTTTAATGCAAAACCCTTTACAATTAGGAATGTGGGAGGTAAAATAAAGTTTGGTGAAATCATTATGCATTCCGGAAATACTAATTTTATACCATCAACTTACTGCAGCTTCAAACTGTGGAGACCACACACTGATCAAGATTATTTTGTCTATGAAGGTGGATGATCAATCAATCACTTTTTGTCTATTAATCGCCCTAAGACAGACTTACCATCATTCATATAGATAATGTGGAGTATAGCTGACTATGTACATTTTAAACACAGAAATATGAGCGGTCCAAATTTGTGACAAGTTATGCTTGAATGTCTATCATCGCACAAATAGATATATTTAGATTAAAAAATTAGCTTTAGCAGCCTTTTAAAAAATAATTTAAAAAATGCGCGTTTAATTGCGAGTTTTATTATTTTAGAGTATTTTACGTGCACCTCACTAAATTTAAAGCTTGCAGAGAGATATATAGCTATTCGAGCGTAGATTTTTGTTATTATTATTATAAAAAAATGATACACATTTTTAAGTTTCAGTGTGAATATGTCTAAAACGAGACGACCTAAACAAAATCATTAGTAAATAAATATCTCTTCTTTTTGAAATAAAAGATTAGATCATTAATTGAACATTTTACTATTATTATTATTATGTATGATTATTATTAAACTTGCTGTCAGAATATCATAACGTTAGTCTGTTTATTCTAAATGCAGTAAATTCGAAGCAAAACATTTATTGAACAGCAATTAAAATGATTTACTTTTGTGCGTGTCGTCTGCCTTTTCCTTAAAAAAAAAAAAAAAAGAAAAGAAAAAGCTGCGACCTTCCCAGTGAAGAAATGAATGACCAGATTAGAAAGGAAAGGGTAGGGGTTAATCTTTTCTTTTTCTCCCTCCTACCCCCCTTTTTTGTAATATAAGAAAGAGTTAAGTGGATCTTGTCTTATTCTGACTCCTGTCAATATTTTTAAGTATATATTATGATTTTTATGTTATTCATTACTGTAAAACTTGATAAAAAAAAATACAACAAAAAACATTACGACATTTTCGTGTGTAAAGGTCCACAAGTTTTATCCAATATTTACATATAGGACGCATTTTTAAAAAATATATAAAATAAAGATGAATTTAACATTTTCATGTTGTTTATGTTCATATTGATTTATGTTTTAGACTTATACGCATTATATGAATATCCTGCACCAGGTCAGTATTAACAAAATACACACTACATACAAAATGTCGTCAAACTGCCCCCCCCATTGAAATATAAATTTATATCAATTTCCTTTTTTGGTGAAATTATTTTTTTTAAAAGTCTTTTCAGAGTAAGGAAATGCACATCATAAATTCTTACCAGCCAAAATGAACTCTCTTATTTTGGCGTATTATCTGATTTTGTTTACATTGGAAAACCTTACAGTTATCTTAAAAAAAAAAAAAACTGATTAAACAGAAAGCGGGCGATACAGCATCTGGAAAAATGTGAAGGTACAGTATCAGGAAGGGGGGAAAAACAACTACTATGAAGTTGTGGTGGGCTTATGCTGCCACCTATTGGTCAACTTTGAAATTTTTGCTCAAGGTAATGGGGATAAGACTTCAAAGTAACAAGTTTTCTCATCTATTTATTTTTTCTTCGGTCTTGAATAATTCTCTGGAACGCTACTTGAACATTTGGAAGCTACTGTGACAGAAAAAAAAAATAAAAAAAAATAAAAAAATTGTCATCTGAAAATATAAATGAATGAAGCCTGGTTGTCGAATAAGCTGGCATTAGTTCGATTTTGATCACATAGTGCCATCTACTGATACACTTTAGACACACATGTTGTTAGGTATTTATTTCTACATCACAATGTTGCACAAATCCTGTTCTTTTTATTTAGAAACTGTTTGTATTTCATGATTAAAATAAACCATTGCAACACCACATACAATGTGACTTAGAGACCAAAGTGCAGTTGAAACCCAGAAGAGAACTTCTTTGGTTTCAAAATGAAGGACAAAGGGTTCTTTGAGGACAAATCCTCACTTGCCTATCTGTGAAGGATTGTATAACTAACACTAAAGTCAATTTACAGGATCTGCTGAATTTGGGGGTATAGTTACACTGCTTATCAGGGCTGACTTGAATTAAACTTCTTGTTCAAGGTGGTTTTGTTTAAATGTGCACACACACACACACACACACACACATTTTAAAAGATAGGAATACAAAGTTCAGTCTGCTGAGAGGAAGAAAGTAATTTTCTTTTCCAAGATGCAATGAACCTACAAAAATAAAGACTGCCTCTTCTGGTGGTGATACTAGAGGCTCTGCAGAACAAAATGAGAGAAGCCGCACAAATACAGCAATAAAACTAATAGTGATTTAATACATAATTGATGGACAGTCTCTCATTTCCTCCTCTCGACGTGAGGGGTAAGTGGTCAGCATCAGCTCCCCAGCAGTGGGGAGGATGATTCACTCTTCATAGGGGGCACTTCAGCAGGACAGACAAGTCTTTAAACAGCTGATTTTTGGTCAAAGAGAGACTCGGACTTAAATTTGTTTATATAACATTGCCAGTCTGAAAGAGAAAGCATGGATGTGGCGTAAAGTATGGATTTAATTCAGCGTGATTTTGGAGTTTAAACAGGTAAAACATTTGCAAACAAAGTGTCTTTTATTAATTTATTTCATAGCCAGCGATAATAATCTGAGAGGCTAACTGAAAGGATAACCAGTCAGGCTTGGTCTAGTTGTGTCCTATTAATAGGCCTGGCTCAGATTCAGTGCTCAGCTGTAACCAAACTCCATCTGTCAAGTCACGTCCTCTTCCTGCTCTCCCCTCTACAGTATCAGTGCAGCCAGGCTAGGGGCACTCTGGTCTGTGCCACCCTCCGAGCCAGACAGACAGAACGACAGGCAAACAGCTGCCTCCCACACCATCACGCATTATGGAGGCTTTGTACATTCAGCCTTCAAACAGGGCAGGGGTGATGGCTGAGGAGGAGGAAGAGGAAAAAAATGGGGAACAAGATGAGGGAGGAGCAGAGGCCTTTTCTCCTACAGGCTCTACTACAGATGAAGAAGCGGATGAGGATTCAGAACCAGAACCAGAACCCCCACCAGTTGTTCGCAGGAAGGTTTCGTTTGCAGATGCCTTTGGTCTCGACTTGGTGTCAGTTAAAGAGTTTGACAATGCCGAGGTGACAGAGTCTGAGATAAGCTGGACCAATGAAAGGCCGGCAGCCCATTCATCAGAGGAGTTTTATCTCTCTTGTCTGTTTACATCCCCCTCATCCCCAGAGGAGCTGGACCAGAGGCTGCAGGCACAGATGGTGGAGCTGGAGAGCATTGAGCTCCTTCCTGGAACCACCACCATCCGTGGCATCATTAGGGTGGTCAACCTCTGCTACAGCAAGAGCGTTTATGCTCGGATAACCATGGATCGATGGAAAAGTTACTTTGATCTGCTGGCAGAGTACGTGCCTGGATCCAGTGATAGGAAAACAGACAGGTTTACCTTCAGGTATACTCTGATTCCTCCCTTTGAAAAAGAAGGCACCAGAGTGGAATTCTGTCTCCGTTATGAAACTTCAGCGGGCACATTCTGGGCTAATAACAAGGAAATGAATTATGTGCTGTTCTGCCACCAAAAGGAACACGTGAAGGAGCACGCTCCCCAAACACAAGAGGAAAACAGCATCTATAAGAGCAAGAGGAGCTGTCTCAGAGCTAACAGGTGAGAGAACGTGATGCCAAATTCTTTTTCAAACACGCTTCTGCTGACAAAAGTCACTTAATCCCTGTGAGCCGAAGCACAACACTGTTATCAATATTCCAATACAACAGTCTTAAATTCTTTAAAGATTTTTCTAGGCTTTGTGGTAGAACTCGAGCAGAAGAAGGAGAGGCCTAAAGCTGAAATTTGACACAGTGTGAGTGGTCCATTTACAGTGTGCTGCTCTTCTAATTAAGTGAAATTGAATGCAATAAAACCTGCTAGTTGGACCTTTGTGTGTTTATACAAAGTTGTTATGTAACTACTCAATAAAGAATGTTTGCTTGCAGGACAAATATTCTCCTTTTATGGTCAGATGTCTGTGCAGGTTTCATATGAGTGAAAGTTCCTTATTACTATATGAGTAACTGCAATACATAGGGTAGACTTTCAAAGGCTTTTGTGCAGGTAACATGAAGACTATACCCTGTTTTTGTGCACATTTACTGCTATGTAGCTTAATCCTAGCACTGGTATTGGGCTTGAATTGAAAGCTTTTCAGTTTTGCACTTGGCCAAACTCTAGTCAGTCACATGGTTAATTTATGCAATATGCAGTGAAAAATTATTATTATTAAATGAACAACAACAGTCTTAATATATGTATATATATATATCAAAGAAAAGAAAAATAAAACACACAATATAGCAGAATTTAGGTAAATAAACAGGTAAGGTGAAATTACACTGTGTGAGATTCTGTAATTGTGTATTGTTATTTTGAACTACAGGAATGGAACTACTGAGGGAAAGACCAAGGACACTATTAACACAAATAGTGTTTCTGCAGGTGTGTTCACAGTACTTGAAATTTATGTGGGTGCATATGTATGTATGTATGTGTATGAATAACTACATGCAAGTGCAAGCTAGTTTAGCTACTTTTATTTGTTTATTTATTTATTTTTTACTTTTTAGAAGTAGAAGCAGCACATAATGTAGAAAGGGCTGGCAGAGAGACGATGGACATCACAGAGATGCAACTGCTACTTCATTGTGAAGAGCATAAGCCTTGGGTGAGATCCATGTTTTATCTTTACTTAAAAAAATGCTACTCACATGTTGTGTGACCAAAAAAAAATCTGTTTGTTGTGAAAGTACACAGAGTATGTTCTATCTACAACGTGGGGTAAGGCAGCTGAAGAAAAAATGCATATCATTTCATGTGCATATCATACGCAGTGCTGAGCAAGACTGAGGAAGCCAGCTAACCTGACACTTGAGAAGAGGTCTGAGATCACTCGTGTGCAAACCACTAAGAATAAATGCAACGTGCTTGTACACATGCAGCAAAATTGATGATTCAAACATAATTAGGGTTATGAGTTGAGGTTACAGCAGTATTGCAATGCGTTGCATCATCACTGTAATATTACATATAAATGAATGCCGACACAAGCATTCTATAAACCTGATGACGTTACAGATTAACAACACATAGGGCAGTTAGCCTGTAGGTAAAGTGAAGTAAACACTTGACCTGACCTTTGACTTCTGGCCTTCTTGACAGGTTGAAAGTGTAAAAAACCGACGCAGAGCAACACATTTGGCACATGTGCAGGACTACCTCTCCCTAAAGAGGCAGCAACTATCAAAGGCATATCCACATGATTCACACTGTGGCCAAAAGGTTTCTCAGCATACGCCAGCTCCATGTGGTGATTCTGTCAGCTTACCCCATAAATGCCAAAAGATGCAATTGAGCAAGAGTCCACCGGTACTCACCTACCATCAGATTCCTCTGCTTCCACTGGACTGGAACAACGATATACCACAGCAATGGGGCACTGTCGATGTGGATGACATCTGGACTGGAAGAGCTAAAAGGACTTTGTCAAAAGCGTCTAAAGAAAACACACCTTCTTTTAATAATATGTGGGAGACTTTTCCTAAAAGTACAGATGATACTAACAATAAAGAAACCCCTATGAGTGATGAATGGCAGGCTTTTCTTAATGGGCCCAGCTATAAGGACCACTCTAATGTTCCTGAGGCAGAATGGCTGCAGACAGCAGCATCTGTGTCTCCTTCAAATGATAAGCTGCCCCAAATTCAATATGCAGCAAGAAGTCAAGACTTTCTAGAACTTCAGGTGGGCACAGATACACCTACCACCTCACACTCACACACCTTAGCTGTATGTCAGCTGCTGTCAGACGCTTGCGAAACATCATCAGCTACTGCTGCCTTGAACACTGAAGATCATCAACTAGCAGAAGCATGTGTCAGGGGCCCAAGAGATGACAACCCATTGGCGCATGATGCTTTCCAAAGGTCACAGACAAACGCTGTAACAGACACTCCACAGGAATTTAACCTCAAGGGGGCAACGCCTCTGTCCGAGGACACTGTTGATAGTCCAACTGAGTGTCACAAGCATGCAGTCTGGGAGCGAGAAAGTGAGGGAATAATAGGAAGAGCAGAAGGAATAGGAGGAGACGAGCCCTTCATATTGCACACTGCTGACTTGGTAACAAGCTCAGGGGAGTCTGAGACAACAGACATGACAGCAATGCCAGAGTCTCAGAATGCCAGCGCTGTTGATAGGATCTCACAGGGAGCAAGGCAGGATGAGGGTCTTTCTTCCATCGGGGAAGGGGAGGTTACATGTACCACACACAATGCAACAGATGACATGTTGGCATTTAGGGAGACAATCAGGCAGGAGGAAAAGGATGGGGAGATGTGTGTCTTTTCTAACTCCAGACAAGAAGTGGAGGAGGAGATCACGATGAACTATATGGAAAAGAAAGCGTTTACAGGAGAGGAGATATATAGGCCACAGACCGAAGAGTGCGAAATATCCCCAAGGTATGCAAATGAATCACAGTGTGAAAAATTCAGGCTGACCCAAAACAGTGAAAATCCATTCCAACTGAGTGAGAGTGGTGGAAGTGAAAGAAGACTTGCAATGTCACATACATGTGGGGAAAGTTTTGAGCAAAACAGAACAGAGAATAATGATGTACTATCAAATAACCCAAACACAGACACATTACAAAAGACAACAAGCAATGAAACAGAAGGACTTAGTGGTTTAAGTGATGGAAAAAAGGTATCGACTAAGCAAGCATGGCAACATAATGATGACACTTTACAGCTAAATTCATCTGGCCAGATGGGAAGCCCATCATTCATTGTGGAAGCATGCAACAAACAGTCAAGGCCAATCCCAGTGGGAGAAGAGCTACGTATTCAGAAGAGGGAGGACTTAGCATTGACACAAACAAAGCAAAGCTCTGAACTGAAATATGAAAAAGATGAGCAAGTATTAAATCCGACTGGAAAGGAAAAAAGATTAAGCTGTGATGAAAAAGCAATGGAACGGCAGGAAATAAACCCTTCAGCACATACAAAACTTACAGTGTACTCAATGGAAGTCAGAACTTGTTCAACAGATAAATGCAACCTAAACCTTTTGGAGGTGGTTGAACAGCAACAAACTCACTTGCAGGAAGACTTCGGGGGTCGAAAAGAGGACATAAGTAGCAAAATAAGCCTAGAAGAAGATATGGCAAAGGAGAATGTCACAAAAAGAGACACTTCAACAGAACACCAACCTCAGACATCAGAAAGAATAGAAGTAGATATGATTCAGGAAGATGAGAGGGTGAGTTTTGGAGAATTGAAAAAAGAGGCAATGAGAGAGTTGATATGTAATGGCAATGTAGAAACCCCCCATGGGGAGAAGGGGAATGCAATGAAAGGAGAAGAGTTGTCAGCAGAAGTTGAGAGCTCTCTATGTGTTGAATATAAAAAACTATCAGAAGGAGCAAACGACCCCATTAGAGCAGAAAACGCAGGATCACTTGAAGTGATAGAGCCGAGATTGGAGCAGATGTTCATAGAAAGATTTGGAGAAGATTTGGTGAGGAGGATTTGGGAAGAGGTCTTTGTTCGAGAGGTGCAGCCTTCTGGAAGACACACAAATCCTGTTGATGAAATGAGGAACAGGCTGGCAGACACCACACAAGACTGCCATCTAATTTTGGAGAAAGACTTGAGTGACACTTTTGATTCAGGTGTATTTTCCCTGACAGAATCAGAAACAGGTTCAAACTCAAGTCTCTGTCAAGGCCCAAAGCAAACTTTTGTGATTGAAAGCAATGAGTGCTCTCCAAAAGACAGTTGTCAGTCACTTGCCTCAGCAGAGCAAACTCACAATCTTTCTGAATTACATTTTGATTTGAATTCAAGTGCTCATCTCAGACAAAATATCATCACCACTTCAGCAGCTCATAGTGGGCAGTTATTGTCTGAATCAGACCAAGCTCTCAGTTTTCCAAAGGATCAGGAGAACGACTGTCAAATTAAAGAAAGATCAGTCACCCATCAGGAGACAAGTGGCCAAATGGAAGACCATGTAGCCACTCACATGGAGAGTGTTCATCAATCAACCCACCTTTCTCACAAACATCTGAGCTCAGAGAAAGCAATAGAGTCACATGCTCTTTTATGGTGGACTGTATTATATAGCACCACCCACATCACCAGACTTATTATCTGTGCCTTCTTGGTTTGTGGATTCTTTGTCATTGTTTCCCTCTATGATTCCCCCACATTCTGTACTCTCTATGTATTTTCCTTGTGTTTGTGGATTTTCAAGTGGAGGACAGACCTTATGAGGACAGACAAAGAGATAGTGGGATAGGCTCAAATTGGAGAAAAGTTGTTCAAGTTGCATTGTGTGGCATTTTTAACAGTAACATCTTCTCTGTGCGTTTAACCTAGACTGGAAGCTTGAATATCATCGAATTAGACAGTGGTACACACTGTTCTGGTATGGTGTGTGTTTGGTTGTATATTGTCATATTTTACTGAGTATGTGAACCAGTACGACAATTACCAATAATCCATTAAAATAAAGCTAAATATAGTCAATATTTTATCCAGTTCACTCAGAGAGGGCCCTATGTGGTCCTTTGGTAAATGTGATATGCAGGTTGAGATCCACTGAATCGTGGAGGATGTGGGCAATTTACATTTGTTTTGACTTTAATTAAGATCATATTCACTTGCGTGAATTCAGACAATTTTTTAAGGAAACATTTATGTGTCTCATGTGTGTATATTTGCTGTGTTTTATGGGCCCAAAACCACTTCACAATGTACCAAATAGAACAGATGACTTCTTTTGATTTTCTTTAATAAAAGAAATTCACAATCTTAGAATTTTTGTGTTTTTTTATGCTTTTACATTGACATCAAATTGTATTGATGGAATTAATCAGCACTGCTTTCTTAAATTCAGTGTTTTATATTTAGTTAAATTTGTCCCATTATCAGTGTATTTAACACTGAATAAGATTGCAGATTGAAGTCTTTTGAAGGCATTTCATTAAGTCAATAATATACTATTTTTCTTGCCTCCATCACAAAGCACTGTTGAGATGAGTAGCTTTGATCACCTTGTTACAACGGTGGAACACTCCTGCCTTTTAAGTGAATATAATGACATTCCCCAACAGCTGCACCCTCCTTCTTCCAGGACAATTTATCACTTTGCATCAATTTGCTTGAGAAACAAGACAAAAATGCTCAAAATGTCAATCAGACCTACAGTATCCCTTGACCCCAGTCATACCAATTGTCTGTGGGTTGTGCTAGAACAAGCTGTATCCACCTCAGCAGTTCAGTGGACTTTTGTCAGAACATGAAGAATCTACACAATGTTACTCTATCTGTCACTGCAGCATGAACTAAGGACAGGAATAACAGCCTTTCATCTAGAGCTGTGGTGCACATAAATGTGGCCTAGCCTAAAGAATGGTAGATCTGATGCATGGTACATAAAGTACACAATAAAATTTAACCACTCTGTTTTACAGTGCAATGCACTTCACAACTATGTAGGCATTGCAGTAACTTTCAGTTTGGCAATAGACCAACATGGAGTTTTGAGCTCTGGTAAGGCTGTTGGCTATTGAGTAGTATCTTTATGACACTGCAGTTCAGTAGAAGTTACTTGATCCTGTCTGGGGTATGTTGACCTTTTGTAAGCTGGCACTGGTCTTATGCTAGCACCTTTGGCTAACTGGCAAAAAGCCAGTGTTGGCATAGATTTGCTCTTCATAGGGCGCTGCTCTGAGGAGGCAGAGTACAGAGCTGGCACAGCCACTACAGTGTGTGCAGACAAAAAACATTGCAGTGATGGAAAGAAACAGAGAGACCTGGGCAGAATCTTAACTAACTTGGGTTACACAGAGGTGTGAGGCCATATGCCGTATTACTGACAAACTCACAACGTGTAAGGATTATAGATTAATCAATGCTGCATGCGGCAGAGAGAGAGAGAGAGAGAGAAGGCTGCACTCATACAAGTGAAGATGGCAGTGAGATGTAAAATAGCTATCAGGAGGAGCAATGAATTTGTTTTTAAAGTGTAATTTTATCACTTTTGTTGATATTTTCTTATGATCAACATCAATTGATTCATTATTAGTTGTTTGCATCCAGATGTCAAAGCTTGATTTGGACTTATGATTACACACACACACACGTATATATATATATATATATATATATATATATATACATATATATATATATATTTTTTTTTTACTGGAGAAAAGGCTGAGATAAATTTTAATCTGGTTCACATGAGATTGTTGAGGTGGACGTGGATAACTGACTCTCTGGATCACGCCCTGAACCTTGTGATACAAAACTAAAATGAGAGCTTGCCATCATGTGGTGATACCTTCGTCCTTCGCCCTCTCAGATTACACAGTGTATACAGGACTATATTTGTGGGGTCTCAGTGACTCGTATGCATGTGAGGTCTCACAGTTTCATGAAGACTACAGGGCTGGGTGGCTTTTGTTGGAATTCATACTTTTTGGGGGGCGTCGGTTTATAATTAGGTTAATGTAAGGGTAAACAATAAAGTTATGATGCTTAAGGGTTAGGTTCAGGAGGATCATTGGGGAGACCCCACAAAGGTAGTAAGACTGGTGTGTGTGTGTGTGTGTGTATGTGAGAGTTGGTATTCATTCCTATGTATGTGTGTATGTGGAGATAAAAGAGCACGGAGGCAACCTATTATAAGGAATGCACTATCATGTGAGGTGAAGACATCATGGAGATGCCACACTACATTTGAGCACAGCCTCAGTCAACACAGCTGAATTAAGACGTTACAATCATACATTTTTTTCTTCATTTAGCTGTCAGGAGATAGTTTTGTCTGTTTTTTTTTTTTTTTTAATAGATAAAGGAGGAACCAAAGAGGAAACTTAAAAAAATAACTTAAGTTCTCTTAACAACATTTTAGCTTATTCTCCAAATAAAGAGAATACTACAAATGCTAATACTAAGGTTATTTTTAATTTTACAAAAAAAGAAAGAATCCATCTTGTCATAATATAGTTAAAAACTTTAAATCTAAATTTAAAGTGGAGGTAAAAACAAGACAAAACAAAAATAGAAAGTTCATTTTCTGAAGAACCAGATGCATTGCTGCAGTTCTTCCAGGAGATGTCAGTGCAGCTTCACTTTTCAAAGATCATACAGTTGGTTTCAAACCAAAAGATTTTAGTTGAAACTGAAAAAAATACACAAATTAAATAAATATATGTTACACAATAATTGCATGATCTCCTTCAAAATACATTTGAACGTATGATGAGCAGGATTTTAAACTCGAGCTGTAAGATTAAGCATGAAAACAATTTAAAAAGCAACAAAACAACAATCTATTTTCTCCCATTGGCAAAATCACTTTGCAGTAAAGTGCACTGCTAGGGACAAGAGGGTGCATGAGGACAGGCAATGTGAGTGAAAGAGAGCACAAAATGAGGCAGTGCTTTGTTGTGTGGCCTGAGGGGACCAGAGGCACTCTGCTGACAGATTGGAGACCTGACAGACCGCATCGTTCGCACACTCCTCTGTTTAGGGAACAACTTTTTATTCATTCTTCTCTCCAGTCCATTGTCGCAGCCTCCTTGTGCTTTGCATCCTCAGCCTTCAGTCTTGCCAGTATCATCTGTCTGAGACCCCCACCTCCCCCCTTCTCTCCCTTTATCAGCAAATCTATATCAATGGCCTAAAAGCATAATTGCCAAAGTCATGTTTTAAGGTTTTATATTCAATGATGCACAATCAACAATATTAGAAGACTGCAATTAGACAGATGTCACAATTTAGCTAAAACATGACTTGAGGCTATGAGGCTAACAATATGCTTGCCCTGCCAACCCCTTTCCTCAGCTTCACCTCCTTCTCTGTCTATTCTCAATGCGTCAACATTCCCAGATGTCTGTAGACTTGCATCACTGAGACAGCCAGGCTTTCTGCCATTGCTACCTGGCCTTTAAAAGTTGACACATGTGGGGGACAGTAACTCACTATTCCTTCTGATTTATGTACACTGACTAATTCATCTGAGACAGCTGGCATAAGACCATAGGCTCTTTCTTAATGATTTTGTATGGTAGTTGTGATTCAGGAAGAAAAGAGGTTCATTTATAATTTGGCAGGTCAGTGATTTGATCCCTGGCTCTTCCAGTTAAGCATCCATAGCTAGAATTGTTCAGATGCTTAAAAAAATAAGTAAATAATGTATGTATATAATCACTGAGACTTCAAAAGATCTATACAAAATATGATAGTTTTTCAGGTAAAAGAAGCCAAAAAAACTAACTGAAGAAACCATTGGAATTGTGGGAATAATAAGTGGGAAGGGTCATATTTTATCTCTCCTGAAACAAGGGATATCAAACTCAGGTCCTAAAGCGTCCCTATCATACAGGTTTTAGACGCTTCACTGCTCCGACACATCTGATTTAAATGAAGTGGATCAGACAGCTTGTTGTTAAGTTCTGCACAGTGACCAATTTATTTGAATCAGGTGTGTTGAAGCAGGGAAACATCTAGAACCTGGCCTACAAGGACCCGAACTGAGATGTCGGTTCTAAACCAGGATTTTGGATTATGCTACTGTTGCGACTGTCTTTCAACAGTCTCAGGGGCCCCCAGTCATATCTGTTATCAAAAATATATATATTTTTTTCAGGTGAGGAAAAACCTGCTGTATTTTATTAAACAGTACTTAGATGCTACCATTAAAAAAAGATTTACAGCAGCTGAATCATAGTTTTTAGTAGTTCATGTTTGTAGAGATATCTTTTATTGCCTGCTAGATAATGTCATATTGTTAGATGTGAGTTATTTTACCATATATGGCCAAACTGGACACCAATCATGAATAAAAGCCTGCCCAACAGGAGATACCTATAGGCTGAAGTATAAGAATGGTCAAGTATTTTCAATTTGACTACCTACAGCATACAAAACTTAACAGTTACTGCATAATTTACTTATTATATGTGCGGATTTAGAAAATTATAAATGCATAATTTTCATTTTAGTTTTATTTTTTTAAACAGTACACTGAGCAATTTAGTAGAATGTGTTATAAAATAGTTTTTAAAGGTCCCTTGTTCTCATTTGAGCTCACAGATCTCATATTTACATGTCAGGTATACTGTATCAAAATTCCCTTCATTTGCTAAGATTTGTAGTACAACCAAAATATGACACCCTGGTTTGTCATCTTTGAGTTTTGTTGTCATCACGACGAGGAGGTGTGAGAAAAGAATGAGAAGAGAAATGAGCAGAAAAAGTGAAGGAGGAGGTGCAGATAAATCACACATAAAGAATGCTGTATCAGCCTCATATTAGTCACGGTTTATGCTCTAAATATGGAGTAATGAAAAGAAACTTAGAAGGAAATAGAATACGTGATTACACAGGGTGAACATTTTAGTAGAAATGATAAAAATGATTTAGACAACATTGAAAGCTATTTGTGTAAGACTCCTTATAACAAGTTACAAAACGAGTCCCACAGAGGATGATGAAGAGATATGTGAGTGAAGCTGTTTTCCATGAAGGTGTGGAAAAGCAACAGTGGATGCTATTGGGTTAATGTTTATTTTCTTAGTTCAATTAATCACCCGATCAAGTGTCCGTGAAGTGATTTGTCAAGATTAACATGTTGTTGGAGTGAAGAAGGCTTAGCTGTGTCGCTTATAAGAACTTAAAAAATGACAGACATAATCACTTGCTTTTTTTTTTTACTGGCAATGCATTGTCTGAGGTCCTTAGATGTCCCTAAACACAAAGAACATGCAGATGGGCCTTATTATTGTTGAGCAATTCTTGTCTTTTTAGGTGATTTTTTTTTCCTGAAAATTTGGCCAGTGCTTACAAATGAATAAATAGTGATGACACATTTCTAATATATCATCTGTTGTTGTCGTCCGCCTACATTAATAAAACTAAACACATCTCTACACATCTTTATGAAACTTGTGATGGGCGACCATTAAAAGTAATGTTCATGATTTGGCAATGATGATACAAAAATACATGGTTGGAATTAAAAGTCTCCAGGTTTGCTCTGTTGCTATGCAATAAACAACAAAGCTTAGTCAAAAGGCTTAAAGAACAAAAAGAAGCAAAAGGTTATTTTTAATTTTGGTAGCTTAAAATGAAACAAAGGGAGTTTGCACTTAACATTAAATCAGTTTGCAAAGCAACACCTGTCAGTTTGTGGAATCATATCAAAGCTGAGTAGTTAAATGTCATTTTCTTTGACTTTATCTAGAAGAAGATGAGGAATCTGGTGTTGCTGTTGAATCCAGTTCAACCTGGATAATAAAAAAATGATAATAATAATAACATATAGTCCCAAATAAACTTCTAATTAACTGGGCTTTTGCCTGCTGTTGTTGGGTTGTTTTTCTTTTCTAAAGTTTGACAGTTTTTTGAGGCAAAGTGTCAAAGGCAACTCTTCAAATGTTCCCTGAACAACAAAGTTTTAACAACACTTAAGTAAATCCTGACTTAAGTTTCATTGAGTAATGAAACAAAATGTGAAAAAGTGATATTTATTTATTTTAAGGGATTGGATCAAGATGGAGAAACATACAGTGGACAAAAGGAGCAAAAGGGTTAAGAAAAGCTTTAGTGATGACTGGGCACACTCTGAGTATGTGGCTGTCAGAAGACAAGTAGTTGGCTTAATGAAAGCCCTCAGTAAATCTGTCTGCATGCCATTTAGAGCATTGGCCTGACCTAAATGTCAGAACCACTCTCTTTCTCACTTTCTGTTTCTGGATCCTTTCCATTCCCTCTGTGATCTTGGTCTCAGAAAAGGGTTAAATAACTCAGACACAGCTCATAAAGGCCTTCAAGCTTCTGCAACACCAGATGGGAAATTAATGGTAAAGAGCTGGCACGGCTATTAACTTTGTTTTCCATGTTTTTTAAACCCTTGAAAGTATTTTAAAGGCCTAATTATACAGATTCTATCAAATCATAAAAACACTATTAATTTCTTCAGGTTAATATTAACTGTCCATATTATATAACACCACTGTCCTTTCTATGACACATTAAAGAGGCATAAAAGCACTAAAACTGACTGATTTTGTGTGTTCTTTAAAGAAAGGAAGAATTTTGAGACTTTTGGACAGCAGGGACAGATTTCTCTGTGATTCAGTGAGTCTGCAGCCAAGGTAAACTGTGTCATGTTTTGCACCAGCCTACTGTAAGCTTGTGAGTGATTTTGTGGGTCTGTGCATGCATTTGAGAAGCTTCATTTTCATGTGTTTGTGCCCATAATGATGCCACTGCATGCGTGGGTGGAAATATGGGTGTGTGAAATGTGACAGAACAATGTAGAAAAATGTGTAGCTCTAGGATGCACGCACGCAAGTGCTTGTGCACTCTGTTATATGATCATGTATAGGCAGTTAGGATAGCACAGTACCAAGGAGAAACACATTGTTGACTGCCAGACTCATAAAAATGGATTTCATCTGAGAGCTTTCTCCCTATCTCACTCTGCCATTCTTTTTAAGTAAAAGGTCATACAAATAGGAGGGTATGTTTTTTTTTTCCTTTGGGTCAGCTTTGATCTTTTTCTTCATTTCAGCTTTTAGTTTTTTGTCTGTCTTTTGGTTTTTTGCAGAACTAAATCAAAGTATTGGTATAGCAACTCAAAACAAAGAAACCAAGTTGACTATATATATATATATATATATATATATATGTGTGTGTGTGTGTGTGTGTGTGTGTGTGTGTGTGTGTGTGTGTGTGTGTGTGTGTGTGTGTCTGTGTATATACCAACTTCTCAACAAATTCAAAATGCTTATCATAATGGCTGATGAATCTTGGGCTTCTATCTAATCTCTTCTAGCGAGAACAGCTGCACTCAGTTCATTCATTTAGATCATCAACATTATTTACTTAAGCTGGAGTTGATTGATGGGAGAAGACATAAGATGGATGGAGGAGGAAGCAGGAAGATAACGTACCTCAGAGAGAAGCTATTATTCTTGTGGTCGCTGCTCACCACAAGCTACCACAAGAATTTATATTTCTAAAGAGGAATATGTTTCCACAAATCCCTGTAATGAAGGTTGAAGGGTCAAGCAAGCACGAAATACATAAAAACAGCAACATTTGGTGAAAATACTAAACCAGCACCTGTTTAAACTTAAGTCATCCATCCATTGTCTGATTTTCATATCATGAACAGGTAAGTCTTTCCCACTTTGCTTACCCATGATGTAATTCAAGGAGACTTATTATACTCATCTCTAGGGCTATAACTTAATTCTAGAGCACCTGTTTGTCTTTCATAGAAGTTTCTATTTGTTTCACTTTCAGAATAAATGATTTTTTTTCAAAGGCATGGCATTCTGCTTTTAAAAGCTATATGCTTTGGAGATAATGCCACAAGTTGGTTGAATGCTAACTGGTGGAATTAGCTGAAGCCTGGGGGAGTCAGCAACTGAAGATAAAACAACAACAACAAAAAAAACAAAAAAAACATGCATAGCACAGAAAACATTTGCAACCAGACAGTCTTCATATTTAATTTCTTTTGATAATAAGGCCGATCTTCATCCACATTGATTTTTTTTTTCATCTTTTCCTAAACATAATAAAACTAAAGGACCAACAACAGCACCAACACATCAAGAAATTGTTTTTGTAGAAAAAGGGATGATTTTCTGGCAGAAAATTACCAGGATATTTTTCTGCCAGCTGTACGGAAACTGAAAATTCTGTACTTATCCCTCCTGATGCATTCACAGAATGACGTCACACTGAACAAAAAAGAATCAAAATAAATTATTTGCTTAATCTGGTAACAGGTTATTGCAACAAGATTGTCTAAGATCAGTTATTAAGTCCATACCCAGCATCAAAGATGACAGAGTAAGGATAACAGCCCAGAAGATCATAGCCTCCCTCTGCCCCCTCTGGATAACATCTACCATACCAGAAGTTGTAGCAGCTGCTGTTACTGTGAGAGACACCTCTCACCCATTTCACAACCTGTTTACTCTTCTGCCCTCTGGTAAACGGTACATGTCACTTAAAACACACACTGTCAGACTCTCAAACAGTTTCTACCCAGCAGCAGCCAGAATGCTGAACTCTCTCTCTCCTCTGCCTGTTTCCCCCCCCATTCATTACATACATTACAACTAACAGTAACAACTAATTATGGCACTTCTTTTGCGCTCACTTTTTACTTCACCTCAATTTTGGACTGCCTCATTCTTTCTGCATTTATTGCTGTTATTGTCTATTTTCTTGCTTTTAATTTTGGTCATGTTTTTATTGCTTAATTTTAATGTTTGGGGAGAGGGCTGGAGTATGTGTGCAGTTCTTTAGAGGTGGGTGAAATTTCATTGTATGAGATTCATGCAATGACAATAAAGTATTCATTCATTCATTGATTCATTCATTTCTACTCCTAGAGCAACACATATACTACCAGCCAAAGGTTTAGACACACTTTCCCATTAAATCCAATGGGAAAGTGTGTCTGAGACACTTGGGGGCTTGCTATCCTCTGGTCTGCCTGGGATGTCCCCCACGGAGCATGGTGGGTGGGTTATGTGTGACGTGACTGTGTGATGGCGAGTGCTTGTGGGTACGGCACAGGGGAGGGTGTGAGTGTGGGGTTATATGGGGTGCAGATTGGAGTAGGTGGGGGGTGGGGGGAGGGGGTCGATGGTGCCTTGGTTCCCGGGGTGTGCGGCTGGAACATCGGGGTGTGTGCTGGCCTACGCCGAGTGGTTGTCTGAGGGGGCCTGGTCCTCCTAGGCTTTGCCTTTGAGGGGGTGGGGCGGCCGCTTCTGGGCTCCTGGGGCCTTGGGCCTTTCGCTTGGGCTGCCCTGGGTGGCGGGTCCCTGGCGGGGCCGATCTTGGCCCACTGGGACCTGTGCCCCAAGACCGTGGGGGGCTCTTGCTGGGGCTCTCCTCTGCCGCCCTTCGGGTGGGGCTGAAGTCGTCTTCGTGGTGGGGTAGCTTGGGTTAGTGCTCCGGGGCTGCTGCTGAGAGCCCGGGTCTCCGGGCTGCCCTGGTCTGCCTCTGACCTCCGTAGAGGCGTGGTCCAATTTGCACAATCTCACTCACCATTCTTCATCAGTGATCACTCCTTATTCCTCATGCTCTGAATGCTAACACAGTCATTGAGTTGTCCAGTGTGTTTATTCACTAAGAGATAATTCTTCTTTTTATTTTTCCTGTGAGTTAGTTTCTGGTCGCTGTTATGCTACTTTCATGATATGTCTTTTTGATTTGGTTATTGTTTAAAAACTCTTAGCCTAGCAGCTCTGTTTGCTTTTGTTTTTTGTAAAAGTTGTAGGAAATTTTCTGGTGTGTTCATGTACAAGTGTAACAGTTTGTTGTCTGGTGATGGTGTGGATTGAAGGGTTGTTTCCTTCTGTCTGTGATGTTTTTGTCTCCTTTCTTCTTTCCCTTTTGCATCTTTTTGCTATTTTCCATCTTTTTCTGTCCCCTCCGGTCAGGTCCAGCAAGATTACATATATTCTGTGATTCAAAGTAAATAAATAAATAAATGAATGAATCAGATTATCAAAAGGAGCCTTACCCATAGGCCTCCCCTTGGCAGAGCAAATTGTTTTTGCAGAAAAAGGGATGATTTTCTGGCAGAAAATTACCAGGATATTTTTCTGCCAGCTGTTGCAGTTCAGCACGATACAGCAACCAGATAATCATTTTGCTTGCTACGATGCTGGACAGGACAGGTTAAAAAAAAAGAAAGTAAACTGTGTAAACTAACTTCTGTGAAACTAGAAAGCATCCTTCCCACTTTGAAATAACTGGAATAAAAAATGCAATGAAAATACAGATGATCCAGCTTTCCATCAGCACTTAAATGCACCCTGTACACAAAGTTGTAAGGCTCCCCGGAAGTTGTAAAAGAGCCTCTAAACCCCTTGTGCACAGATCTGTCTCTAAATACAGATTTGTCTGTGTGTACCAGCCAATTCGTGCACACATATTTAAGGAGTTGTATGTGTAGCATCCTTTTTAAACAAGAAACTATTGGATTTATGAGGTTGAAAGTAAAAAAGAAAAAGGTAAAATATTAATGCTGACATCCCAATGAAAAGATGGTGGAGAGTCAAGCTAAGAATGAGACATTTGTGTGGATTAAGGATGTTGTACAGATTTTGCTGTAAAAGCCATGTTATGCTGAGGAGCTTCTGCAGCACAAATGTGTATAATCAGTTCATGGATGTACATGATAGCACACCATGCTGTTCACTGTTTAAACAGAGACTGTATGTGAAAAGAAAAATCAACAGTGAGTATGCCATTTCTCTAAAACAGAATCCCGCTAATGGAAATCTTGACAACAAAGTGGAAAATACAGCATCTTAGAGTACCAAAAGCATTTCAAACAAGTTATGTTTTCTAAAATGATGTTTTGCAGAAAAACTTAAATTTACTTGTCACTTTTAAGTTCTCCTTAAATGTTTTTCTCTTCTTTTTAGATCATCAACTGATATCCCCTGCATTCCTCCCCCTTGACTTGCTAGTCTAAGCACATTCATCTATGTGTGGTTAACAATACACCATGGATGACTAACACAGAGTGCTAAGGATTGAAGAAAAGGATTAGGAGGGCAGGCAAGAAAGAATTGGGAAAGAAGAATGTAAAAACAAGATGTAATTTATGATCAGGAGCAAGCCATATGCAAACATGTGGGAGAGAATTGGATATAATAGCTAAAGACACAAAAGAAGAAGGATGAAAGTTGGAGAAAATTAAACTGGCAGTATGTGAAAAATATATGGGAAGTATGAGGTGTTGAAGTGAGACTGATAAAACAAAATTAGAGCTTCGAAAGGATGAAAAGAATAGGAGACAAGACTGATAGAGGAATAAGATTCACACTTTGCTGCTGTGTATGAGGTGACCCTGAATCCAATCGATTTTTACAACTCAGTTATCATTAATCAACAGTCTAAGTGTGTGTCTGTATGCCTCTACGTGTGTGTATTTTGTGTGATGACATGATGAGCATGTTTAACTGAAAAATACAAGCTGACGTAAAAGGGAAATGTAAGTTGTTTAATGGACTTGTGATAGTGCTGCATGGACTCTGTGTTGAATGTTGTGCATTCTTTAGCATTTGACACATGCATTTAGTATGATGTTCCCAATTTTACAACTTAAAGAGAATTACGGAAATGTCGCTTGATGTAAACAAAATCCTTTAAAAGTATCAAGTATATTTGACATGATAAGAAAATCAGTGTCATCCTTACTTTAATTTTTTTTGACATTTATCAGATGTTTCAATCATATCATGCTTAACCATGCAGATAAACCTTTAAATAAAACTTGTTTAACATCATCATGTTTATACAGTAATTGTGAGCAATGTCAGCATTCAGTTAAATGACACTACTTAAATGGACTGTTTACTTTGGAATGTCGGGAAAGTTATAAAAAAATTAAAAATAATAAAGAAAAGGAATAAATTAATAAAATGTATATCATGTTAAAATTATGGCCCTTTCCTACTAGTACCCACTTAGCCCAGCTCGACACCACCCCTCCCAATTTGTATGTTTTCCCATTTGGATTTTCCCAGTGTGAGTAGATACATGTTTAGGACCCCGTTGAGGTTCGGAGGTTGCCGAACCAGGCTAAAAATTGTGATATGTCAAGATAGCAGGCAACTATTGGCCAGAATTTGATGTAAGGGGATGAGTCACAAGAGCAACTCCCAACCCTGCCATCTTTAAAACCCTGAAGCTGCGACAGGGGATAACAACACTGGCAGCAGAGATGGCATTTCAAAAACTATCACCATGGTCCAACAATAGGGTGAAGACTTTTTTGTGCTTGTTGCCTGATAAAAACAAATCCAAAGCAAGCGGGCCGGGGAGGCACAACTTGTAATGAGAAGGTTTTCCAGCAGTTGGTGGAGTTGTTGCTCTGTCTGTGTCTCAGACAAATGACTGGCCACCTTTGCTAAGATGACTCCGCACATACTGAACGCGGCCTCAATTGCTCGCTATTGTAATGGGTACAATAGAAACCAGGGTGGTGTGGTGTCAACTGAACAGCACATGTTGCTGTGTTGTTATGTTACCAGGAAAAGAATTGAAATTTTAGTAAGTGATTTATGTAAGCTTGTGTTGACATCCTAGCATTTGTAAAATTCACTCAGTTGTCTTAATATATTGTTTAATTTAGAAAACCGTAGGTTAGAACGGAGCTTGATGACTTAAACAACTTTCATAACAAAATCTTTATGTTTAAGCATTTGTAGTAAAATCCACCATTTTTGGTTCTGGTTAAACTGGTGTGAATGCAGGCCAGTTCACTACTGAGGTAATGAGACTCAAGAATGGAGCCACCAGAACCATATATATATATATATATATATATATATATTATTTTATCTTATTTTATTTTATTTTATTTTATTTTATTTTATTTTATTTTATTGATTTCTTTTATTTTTTGCACATCATCACACATTCACGAACATCTTGCAGAACACCAAGTCTGAACCCAGGTCCCCTGTGTCTGATTAATACTCTCTCCACAGGACTCCCGATGGGAGATCACTCACACAGCACACACATACTCAGACTATTCATTTTTGCTTGATACACACACAAACTGTCACATACTGAGTGTACAGCATGGGTGCTGCTAACAATGTATTTAACACCAGAGGCAATCCAAGAGGACTTTCTGTAGAGGAATATCTTACCTCATCAGTGACTGTATGGAGACGGATTGCACCAATTACTTTTACTCTGCAGAAAAATGTTACAGTGTGATATAAAAGATAATAAAGTTACTGCTTTGCTACAAAATTGTATTCCTCGAAAAGCAATTTCTTTGCTGCTAGTTTCATAAGAGTTCACCACAGTTTATGTTGAAATTTCTGTTTCAGCCTTGTAAAAGTGATTGCACACAATCCACAATCAGAGTGGATGAAAGCACCTGAGATGCAAGCCATTTAAGCCATTCCATTAAATTGCCAAAGGCCAAACTCTGGTAACCTCACCTTAGAATGGTCTCTCTCTATCACTGATTGATGTGTAAAGAATCTCATGCAGGAACAATTTCAGATGAAATAAAAATTCTCCATCAGACTGAAGAGTGAAAACCATTTGGTATTACTGTTTGTATTCATAATAACCAATATCTGAATACATGACACCACTGGAAAAGGACAAGGTGATAAATGTAAAGCATTTAATATAAACTTGCAACTTGGCTCACATATAAGTAGTCACTCTTCAAGATGAGGTCCTTTGCTGAAGTCCTATAGGCTGAGGGTTCTTGCTGTTATTGGTAATGCTCTCTCTTAGAGTTCTGATCTTCTGGAATCCACTAGAGCCACATCCAAGCTCTAGTGGATTCCAACCTGATTCAGAGTTTGGAGGCTGGATGCAGGTCCTGACCAGGATTTATACCATTAATCTTAAAATACAAAGATTCATTTACTCTGACTTCTATTTGATTACAGACAGCAAGAACCCAATATGTTTTAAAATTAATATTGTGAAAATAGTTAAATTTCTTGACACACTGTACATCTGTTATTACATGTTAAACATGTAATAATAAGTAACATGTTGCACAAAAAAGATGGGAATTTTAATCTTTTACGGCCTTGTGAAGTTGCAATTTCTACTTATGACTTTTAATGCTTTCTTGCACTGAGGACACAATGTAATGAGTTTTAGATGTTATTGAGTTCCATTCTTTTTGCAAACACATCTTAAGAATAAAAAAAATGTTAAAATACAAAGATATCAGAGCTGTTGAACTTACTGGCATAAAAAAAGCATGTCAAGGATATATATATATATATATAAGTTCAACCTCAAAAGCTTCAGGCATCGAGTTAAAAGCTTGATTACAAGTATCAGTTTGCTATGAAAGCAAATGGGAACATTATGAGACCAGATTACCAGAAATGATCCAGTGAATATAAACTAGAGATGTTCCAATGCCATTTTTTTCTGTCCGACACCGATTCCAATACCTGGGGTTTAAGTGTCTGCCGATACCGAGTATGGATCCAATACCAGTGTTATTTTATTAAGAGGTCTATAAATTCTATTTCATTCTTCAGCTTCACGTGGCAGTGACATGGATCTGATGTACATCATTCTGATGAGTAATGACGCCAAATTACTAACATGCCATTAATGCTAAATGTTAGCACAACAGTGACTCATGTGCAGCAGCTTCTCTGCCTACCAACTCAAAACAACAGTCACATAAGACTGCATAACTTTTGGTGTTTGTGTGTGGTTGTGTTGGGCAGGAAACAAAGAATTATGATTCCGTTACCATGGTATCGGATGGTGTTGAGACAGAAATACTCGCCGAAACCAAAACCCTTACTTTTGATAGGAGCAGTAAGTATTTCCGGTGCTAGTATCGGTATCAGCCCATCCCTAATATAAGCCCAAATTTAAAAACCTGTCAGCATACTTTAAGACTTGGGCCTTTCACAGACAGTTGAGCATGGAGTCAGATCCCACATGGCAGTAATCCAGATACGATATTGTGGATGTACTGTTATCACTTATCCTTTTCTTTTGGTCACCTTTGTTTATGGCACAGTTCTCATGTGACTCCTCACTTCTATTGCGACAAGAAAGATTTCTACCTGCATAGAAATTTCACCAAGTAACCCTCCAGTTTCCATAGTAACGCATGTTCCAAAAGCAACCTTAACTTGTATAAAAAACTTGGATCAAAGTTTTGTAATATTTTTCTCCTGCTAAAGAATAAGCAGAATAAGAATAAAGAGTAAAGCATTTATTTTCTTTGGCCTTTCACCCAGCAAAAGAGCTGTTTTCTATTATTATTATTTTAATATTATTATTTGGTTTATATATATATATTTGATCTCATTTTTATTATTTAATTTTTGCCTTATTTGACATTGTTTTATTGTGTTCTTAAATTTATTTAATGTCTTTTAAATGTTTTATGTATTCTTACAAAAGTTCAACACTTTGGTGAGTACTTACTGTTTTTCAAGTGCCTTAAAAGTAAAGTTGGCTTGTTTTTTATTTTCTTTTTCTTTCCTCATTGTTATGGAGCATCACGTGGAATATACTGAGATGAAAGTGGTGTGCGTGATGCTACACATAGATGTTCCTCTTTCTGCATGTTCCACTTGTTAAAAGGCTCAGGAGTCCTCATTCTCACCTCTGTAACTTCATGTCTTTTCTCTTTCTGCTAACAAACAGAAAGGAGACACCATGCTATGGTTCAGTGGCTACAAAGTTGGTGAAATGTTAGTAAATGGATTTATGTGGTAGCCTATACTGTAGGCCTTAGTGTGTAACTGTACAATTAAAGGAAGAGAAAAGAGTAAGGAGCTAACAGAAAAAGACAGGCATTTGTGTCTATTTTTGTGCACACTGCAGTGTGATAGAAAGAGGCTGCCTAGAAATCCAGTTTCCTCATTGCTTTTTAGAGCAATTGATTTCAGTTTGAGTGGCAGGAGAAAGGAAGCAGCACCTCAGCCTGCTGCTGTCAGCTTATGTGAATAACTGCCTCTCCTCCTCTCTCCCTCTCTGACATCCTTTCCTTTTCTTTCCTGCCACTACACATTCCATCTCCCTTCCCGACACGCAAACAATATAAACAGACACACAACTGAGCCCCAGTCACACTTCAGCTAGTCATAACCATCCATAAACTCTTCCTCCTACCTCACCAGACATCAGGTTGGGTAAATAAAGGCTTTCATAAGAAAACAGATTGCCTCTCTGATGCAGACAACAAAGGAGCAGTTTATTAAAAGTTGCATCAGAATGAAGAGAAACTCGGAGAAATAAATGGAAAGCTGTGGAGCCTGCCTGCCAACACTCCATCAGAGAAAACATATCATAATCGCTCAGAGTCGGCGGGTGCCTTGTTGGTGAGAAGAGCAAGAGGGGGCGAAGAGTGAAAGCAGCTTACAGTCAGACTGCTGTGTTGCCATAGCGACCTGTTTGCATTGAATCATTAGAGAAGAGATGCTTTGATTTCAAACACTTCCCTGTCTTTCTTACCTCAAGTCCTACTTTATTTCTCTCTTATTGGGAAGGCTTTGTTGTTCTCTGTCTTGTTGTCTCTGATGTGCACACATTCAGGCACAAACCCATCAACATACATTTTTTCTGTGAGGAACTGTAGGTGGCAGCAACTTTAGACACAGCCTGCAGTCTTCTTTGAAGATTGGCAAGTTGAGTCTTAAAGCTTGGGATCAAAACTTTTCCAGACCTTAGACTGTCTTTGACTTAATGTGCTACAAAGGCTTTTTTTATTTCATCCTACCTGATTAGTAGATAATGTGTGACATGTCTTTCCAATTATCCATTGATCAAATATGCCTTTTATGCTAAATAAGACGGATAGCCAAAGATTAGCAGGTTTATATCACAATGAACTGACAGGAAGGATTGCTGGCGATGGATCATTAACATTATTCTTTGGCAGATTCTACACAAGGCAGACACTTTTTGATTAACGCATCTACAGTATGACTGAAATGCTGGCCTGAACCAACCCTTTGCCATGGTTACACATCGGTTTAAGAGTCTAATGTGCTGTACCTATGCACATCTCCATGGCAACATTTTGTAAAATTCACCACCTCACGTGGGTTGCAACAGTATGCTTTGTGTTGTGAAAACATATTTTTCACACATACACAAGGCAATGTCCTTTGTGCATCATCTAGCTACCACAGATTCAAACACATAAACATACACAGATCTTCATTGTCAGTCTTAAAAGTTCAATTCAGTCCAAGCCTGTGAGGCAGCATCTGTAACACTGAATGATTTGGGAGCATGACTGGAAGCCTGGAAGACTGTGAACAATGTACATAAGCACAAGGGAAATTAGATGTGACCACTCTGGTGGTGACGCTAATGAAAACAAACATTTACTTCCACAGTTGTCCAAAATAACCCAGAAGCAGACTGGTCAGGGAGAGTCAAATATTAAATGTATTCATATGACTTGTGTTTTCACATCAGTCTCCTGCCCTCCCTCTCTTGTTCTCTTTTTACCCTGCCCTCATTTTCTGAAAGGGGGGATGGGGATTCCATTTGAACATGCAAGCCTCTGCATTGCTTGTGGGAGACAGTTTGACTCAGCCAGAAAAAAGGAGAGCCAGGAGGAGAGAAAGGAGAGGTGCCTTCCATGTACCAGGCGTTGCAATCCTTAGCAAGAACACGACGATTCCTCCACCAATGACAGCTCATGCTTGAGTAGAAGCATAGAGGGTTTCCACGGCTACCCCCAATCTTCCTTACCATCAGTCCTTCCTAGCTCCCTCCCTCTCTGAGTCTTCCCTTCGGTTTTTTTCTTCGTTGTTTTGGAGTAAATGTCAAATGGTTAAAAAACACAGCAGCATGCACAGCTGATCCAAATGACCACAGTAGTTGGTCAATTTGTCAAGACTCACCCATGCAAACATACATGCATGAGGGCACACAGACATGTACAGAAAGGCAGATTTTATGTCTTCCTTTCTGTCTTTTTTTTTTTTCTTTTTTAACTTGTCCTGTCCAGCATTATAGCAAACAGAATAATGGTCTGGCTGCTTTCTTGACTTCTTTCTTTCTTCACACAACTATATATCCCTGACGTAATCGGGTTATTTGGAAGGTTTTCAATGCTAAATGATAATTTATATAAAATGGTACTTTTTTAATTTTAATAGAAAAGGTTGTCACCTAAAGAATGCCTTTAAATGACACTTTACTCAGTTACACACTGTTACTGCACAGCTTTGCAGTGCACAGATGCCACCCACTCATTCTAACTGCAGCCATTCTGTATACCAAGCCAGACCAGGGAGATTTTATGTTTCGGTGTGTTTTTAGGCTACAGACTTCTCTTCAATGTAGAATATAACCAGTACTGTTCTACTGCATTACATTTGAGATTGTAATGTCCTGTATATTAAGAGGATGGTAGCTGATATTGTCTGTAATGTAGCAAAATTTCAAACAAAACAAAAAGCAAAAGTGGTTTTCAAAAGTGAAAATTAGGGTTTTTCAGTGCCATTTCTGCTTAATTTGAAATGTTAGATGATCTGCTACTACAGAATCACAGCTGCAGGTACTTAAAAGGTATGTGATAAGTTTTAAAATCAAGTGGTCCAAGGCAGGCTTATCCAGGTCAGTGTGTTCATTCATACAAAAAGTGTTCATTCTAAAATTCATTCATTGTTTAAATCTAATTAAAACAAAAAGCACAGGAATGTAAGATGTGCAACATTGTGGAGATTACCTGCATGACATATATGTTGTGTTTACAGACATGCCTATAATTGTTAAGGACTTAGACTGAACACAAAAACTGTATTCCCCTCAGCAGTAGGGGGCACTGTGACTGAGCAAGTGAATGGCAGCTAGAGAAAAAGAATGATGTAAGGAAGGAGGCATTAAGTAAGTGCAAGCCAGGCCACATACATAAGTGTGGCCGACTCAGAGGAAAATAAAATGAGAAAAAGAAGAAGAAGAAAAGATTTAAAAAATGTTTAGTTTATTTCTCCTAGACAAAAGTGATATTTGTGTGAAACCAAAATGAGCTAATAGCTTGTTTCTCATTTTTTGTCTCCAAAATTAAGATGCTGGAAAGCTCAAATTAGCATTGTTTTGGGTTTCAAAAGAGATCTCATGAAGCTCTCAAATAACAGTCAGATTTCCTTCATTTTTGCAGCACTTTTTGATATACATAGAAATCTAAGAGTTCTCCTTAGAAACCAAATCTGTTCTTTTTCCACCTTGTTAAACTTGATTAATTAAAAGTTCTCCACAAATAATCAGATTTGTTTTGTTTTTCTAAACCTAATTTTATTTTTATCTCAACAAATATTTCCAATAGTCCTCATTGTATCAAAATGTTTTTATGTGTTAAAAATGATAATCTTTTTAGCTTTCAAAGTGCCTTACTGAGAATTATGACCTTTTCGAGCTGAGCCTCCTTACCACTGGCTGTGGCTAAAGCTGGATTTGTACTCATGCAGCGTATGTGTATGGAAGAGCCGGCGTAGCTGACGTTAGTGAAAATGTGCTCCTGCACTTGAGCGTAGAGTTGTGGTGTCTGTTCCAGTTTGTTTTACGCGGTTACAGCAACAACAACAACAAGTGTAATCTGATGAAAATGTGTAATATTCAGAGAACAGAAGTTTTGGCACACTTTGAAGTGTCTGGACCACATATGTGGCAAATAGAAATGTTAGCTAGCTTTTCCTTTTATTCCCACCTGATGACACAACCGTCTCAATGCAAATATCAGCATGCCTTGCTGATATCTCCGCATGGATGAAGGATCGCCACCTTCAGCTAAATCTGTCCAAGACCGAGCTTATTGTCTTTCCAGCCAATCCTCTCTTACCGCCACAGATAAGCGTGCAGCTTGACTCTATCATGCTTGTGCTTACGTCTTCTACCAGGAATCTTGGTGTCATGGTAGACAACCAGCTGATCTTTAAGGACCATGTTGCCTCGGTGGCTCGATCTCTCCGATTTGCTCTCTACAACATCAGGAGGATTAGACCCTACCTCACTGAACACAGCTCCTGGTTCAGGCTCTGGTCATTTCACGCATTGACTACTGCAACTCCTTACTGGCTGGCCTGCCTGCTTGCTC
Organism: Melanotaenia boesemani; assembly: GCF_017639745.1. Taxonomy (NCBI): domain Eukaryota; kingdom Metazoa; phylum Chordata; class Actinopteri; order Atheriniformes; family Melanotaeniidae; genus Melanotaenia; species Melanotaenia boesemani. Next base: position 18,103,285 of record NC_055704.1, on the reverse strand, counting down.
AGTTAAACCTCTGCAGATGATCCAGAACGCAACAGCACATCTGGTCTTCAACTAACCCAAAAGAGCTCATGTCACTCCGCTGCTAATCGCTCTTCACTGGCTTCCAGTTGCAGCAAGCATCAAATTCAAAGCTCTGCTTCTGGCTTACAAAACAATAACCCAAACAGCTCCTGTCTACCTTCACTCCTTAATCCAGAGCTACACTCCCTCTCGACAGTTACGCTCTGCCAGCAAAAAACGCCTAGTGCTCCCACCACAACGTGGCACAAAATCAGTTGCTAGACTCTTCTGCTCTGTTGTCCCCCGGAGATGGAACAATCTACCAGACTCTGTCCGATCCGCAGAGTCCTTATTCACTTTTAAAAGCAAGATAAAGACTCAGTTGTTTAAGGAGCATTTCCATACTTAGCTTAACTTTTCTACTCAACAGAATGAGTTAGAAAGATTTGTCCAGCTCTTTGGCTCAACCAAGTACTGAATAAGCTGCGTGCACTTATGCCCAAGATGATATTGTTTGATGAATTTGTGATCTTGTATTTAAACAAAATGACTTACAAAAAACTATAAAAGAAAAAAATATATATGCACTGCCTCCAGCACTACATGACAGCACCTGGATCCAACTGGACTCAAAGCAGTCTGACTACCACTTAATGATGACGTCCCATCTTGTTTGAATTCTTGCTTGTGTTGTTCTAACTCTCAAATATAACCATGCTAGGCTAACTTGAAGTTATAAACTGATCTTGCTAGCTGACTGTTAGTGCAGCAGATGTTCTAAAGCTAATTATGTAACACCGCCTATTTTTAACTGTTTTTTTTTTTTTATAAAACATATAATACATATCTGTAATCTGAGAGTAATCAGATAGATAGATAGATAGATAGATAGATAGATAGATAGATAGATAGATAGATAGATAGATAGATAGATAGATAGATAGATAGATAGATAGATAGATAGATAGATAGATAGATAGATAGATAGATAGATAGATAAACAAAAAAAAAACAAATGTCCTAATGAAACCCTTTCATTCAGTAGAGTCACTCTAAATATTCTTAAAATTCAGATATCAGATAATGTGTGAATGTTAATCAAACCTACAAAGAATATTGGATCCATTTAAAGCCGTAATACAACTCAAAAATTCCTACAATGACAGATTCTGCTTGTTCAGATGTGTGCGTTGCTGTGATGACCGTGACGCTATCTGTGTAACACCGGAGCAGAAGAAATACTTCATCTGCTCCTCAATGGAGCAAGCTGCTTCCATCTTCAGCTGCCTAAGAGAATTTAGAAAACTCAGATTTTCAGCTAGTCTTTTCCGACGTGTGCACTCTGCCCTCTGATGGAAACCTATGTGTGCGTGCATGTGTCTGTGTGTGTGCTCACTGCCATGGACACAGAGAGCAGGCGCAGCTATGATATGCCGTCATGGACATCAGATAAATAGAAGCAGACTGGCAGGTAAGTGACGCTAATGCTGTAGGTGACGTAGTTCTGGTGAAACAGCAAATTCAAACCGGGCACGCTCAAACATTTATGCATTCATTCAATTGTATTTTTTGCCAGCCTAATTAAAATATTCTTGAAAGGAGGAAAATAGTGTCTTTTAAGGTACACTCTGGAGCACAGCGGGGAAGATTTGGCCAACATGACAGATTTTACAGATCGGTGCTACGACAGAATCGTCATGGGAAAGCCAAACAATACATCTAGCCCGTCCACCTCATCCAAGGCCAAGAGGCAGCGAAACGAGGATTCACCTGGAGCTATTTCATCATCAGAGAATGACTCGATGGACGTTTTTATCTCTATAGATTCGAAACTTAGTAGTTTGGATGCACGTTTGAGTCTAGTAGAAATTCTCTACAAAGAGTTCCAGGCATTACGTGAATCACTGGAATTCAGCCAGATGCAGGTGCAAACTCCAGCTGTGAGAGAGCCAGCCTTAGAGAGTCAGTAAAATCCCTCACCGAGGGGTTGACCCGACTTTCGGAAGACAATAATAAGCAAAAAGAAATGGTGATTGATCTGTAGGCCCGGAGCATGAGGGAGAATCTGGTATTTGCAGGGATTCTAGAGCAGACGAAGGAGGACCCGGAGACCATGATGAAAAACTTTATCAAAACTAACCTGAACCTCCCAGACAAAATGGTGAAAAGCATCTCCTTTCAAAGAGTCAATCTTCTGGGTGGGAGGAAACCCCGGGCCAGCAGACCAGGACTTATTGTAGCGAAGTTCATCAACTTCAAACAGAAGGAGCAGGTGAAGAACCAGGGCTGCGAACTGAAGGGAACAAACTTTGGAGTAAACGACCAATATCCGAGAGAGAACCTGGATCGCCTAAGAGTCCTATTTCCCATCAGGAGGAAATCCATCTCTGAAGGTGCTCGCGCTGTTATCGCGGTGGATAAATTATTTATTAACAGTAGAAATGGGATTTATGGCTCTTTGAAGGGAGCCGGATCTTGAGGAGCCGTTCCTTTCAAAGAGCCATTCAAAAGACTGGTTCGTTCTTACAATATCTTACAAAATTTCACAATATAAAAGAATGACAAACAATCAAAATATGTAAATCTACCATACAAGATTAAAAAGTTATAGGAAAAATATAGATAAAAAAGGGATAAACCTGAGCAGTGAGTGCAAATTCTAGTAAATGTTTTGGATAGAACTTTTTGGATATTTGTTTCCGAACAATACTCTCTGCCCATAGATGCGTCACATGAATGGAGCGTGTTGGACATCAGACTTCTATGATGTCACAATGTGATGAAGGCAGTGTGTAAAATTTGTATATAAAAAGAATGGCTCACAGCTGTGACTCGGTTCCCATCGTTCATTTAAAAGAGTCATTCAAAAGAATCGATTTATTCATGAACATCACATCTCTAATTAACAGACAGCTGTACTGTGACCTGAACATCACCCTGTGGCTCTACTGATTTGTTGGCATGTTCTTTGATTGTGAAAAGGTTGAAGAAAAAGAAAAAACTTTCTCTTCGCTTTCAAACTAGTCATCATTGTGTATGTCAAAAGCCTTATGGTCGTATTAAATCTGTCCATCATGTAGGCTAAATACAACTGATCGGACCACTTTTTCCACCGACTATGTAAACGTGTCCACTGATCAGATCAATTTCAATCGGATAGATGAAATATTTGTCCAAGTAGTTCAGCTGTTCTCCATCTCTGTGTTTCTGCCACTAACACAACAATACAGAGTGATGTCATCATTTACACCTATTTGCTTGGAGACGTTTACATCTATTGCCTTTGCACATATGAGGAAAAAGACATTTTTGTTGTGGCAAATAAAATTAGTTTTGTTTTTTTCTTTTGCCTGCATTTTGTTGTTTGATGTGAGCACAGGCAGGCGGCCTGCTCAGCTGCTGGGAGAAGTGGCACACTTAGATCATTAATCAGACTCGACGGCACAGTGGGTAGCAGGCAAGCCACAGGAGAGCGCTAATGCATGCAAATGTATACTCGTTTTGGGGGCAGGTTGAGCCAAGGACAGAACCTAGCCAGCAACAGAGAGCAGAATGAGATGAGCACATCGCAGCTCAGGTGAGGGTCTGTTCTTAGCACCATGTGCCAACACAACTGAAGTATAATTGAATGTGTTGCTAGGTCAGTATGACTCAGGAATGAAAAGGTGGCATGCCAAAGCTAGCACAGAAAAATCCCAAATCAGTATTTAAAAATGTTAATAGATACCACTGTATGTATTATGATATATTATGGAATAACAGTAACATAGCTACTGCTTAGATATCATATCATCAGCTATATTTTCTCAATGTTGTCATGATATAAGGATTGTTAGACAAGCTAAAGCAAGCCATCATTTAACATTGCAGATATAGAAGTCAGGGCTGATCTGCTGCCAGCTGAGTGCAGAGCTTAGTATTTTAAAGCCTTATTATTCTGCTCAGTTCTTGAGCCTCATTATGACTGGGATTGTACCTTGGTGGAGATAACCTTACATGACTTTCTGAGATGGACCTTTCTGCAAAGGAGCTTAGAAATGTGAATAGAGAGATGATATCAAGGCCAATGGGCATGTCCTTCATCTTGGGTATCAGAAGCACTAAATCCTCCTCACACTGTTTTTTCTGTTAAGGTATAAAACAAAAAGGGTAAGGGCACATTCACAGCAGCCTTTTTTATTTGAATTCTAGTCCATTTGCTAGGAAAGTCTGCTTTGTTTGGGGTATTGCAAATGTGCAAACGAAAGACAGCTAGGATCTGATGTGACTCCATATTTAGCTGTTAAGTACTAGAAACCAAGTTGTTTTGCATTAACCAATAGATGAATGAGCTTTCTTCTTAATTGTGTGTCTCATTTTCTCCTGGAGTAATTCTTGGTGCTGCGCTGCCTCTGGCAGAGAGTGGAACACATTATTTAAAATGTCTGATTTATTTGAGAAGTGCAACATGACCGAGTCTAGTGAACTTTCCTGGTGTGAATGTGCCTTAAGTGAGTCTGTGTCTAGAATCTGGAAAAACAAAGAAAAGCACAATCTAAATTTTATTTTTATTTTTTTTCATGCAAATCCCTTTTTTGACAGCAACCGAGACTTTTAAAGGAAAACATTTAGTGCTGGTTTTTTTTTATGCCTTTTTGCCCACACTGTGTTTTGCATGATTTTCAGATCAGACTTAAAGAACTTGTCACCACAGAATCAAATCTCAACAAAAAATGTCAAGTAGGAACATTTATGAAGTAAAAACTGCTGAAAGTGAGCATCAGAATATGGAAGAAAGGGGATATAAATGACTTTAAACATGGCACGGCTGTTGGCGGCACTTAAAATTTGCAGCATCACCCCAATCCCAAAGCTGATTCTCTGGGAAATATAAAATGTACCTTTAGCGGCAGTTGTCTGGAAGAGAAAGTATGGTATATGTCAGAGGACAGAAGAGAATGTACAGACTGGTTCAACATCATAGAGAGGCAACAGAAACTCAAATAACCACTAGTTATGACCAGAATACCCTCTCTTTTTATTATTAATATTATTATTGTTTTTTTTCATTTGTCTCTGAACGAACAACATATCCAACCTTGAGACAGATGGGCCACAGCAGCAGAAAATCCCACCGGCGGCCACTCCTGTCAGCTAAGAACATGAAACAGAGGCTAGAATTCACACGTTGACCAACCTTGGACAAAGATTGGAAAAATGTTGTCTGGTCTGATTAGTCTGGACATGAGCTGCCCCGATTCAGATCAGGCAGGGTCAGAATTTGGTATAAACAAGATGAAAGCATTGATCCATCCTGCCTTGTATCACAGATTGTCACACAAATTATATTTAGCTACGTGTATAGTTTAAACTTGATGAAATTCCTTTTGAGCTGCATACCATCAACAAAAGACTGGATAGCTGGAAAGTGTTTTAGCTCGATGCATAAAAAAACTGCAATGCTTGTTTCTGTTTCAGCTAGTTTTAGCCGAAGGTGATGGACAGTCGTGGTTTTTCTGTCATCCTCAGTAAAACTGTCTAGGCAAGGCAAGGCAAGGCAGTTTATTTGTATAGCACATTTCATGTACAGGACAATTCAAAGTGCTTTACATAAAACAAAAGCGTTACAGATATTTGGAAATAGTAAAAGGCATCAACACATAATCACAATAAAATAATAAATTACATTAAAATGATTAAAAGCAAGATAAGTTAAAAAAAAAAAGAAGAAAAGTTAACGTGCAGATTTCATGCATAGGCGCATGAGAAAAGAAATGTTTTTAACCTGGATTTAAAAATGTCTACGTTTGGTGAAAGTTTAATCTCCACTGGCAGTTTGTTCCACTTGTTTGCAGCAAAACAGCTAAATGCTGCTTCTCCATGTTTAGTCTGGACTCTGGTTTGGACTAGTTGACCAGAGTCTTTGGATCTAAGAGCTCTGCTAGGTTTATATTCTCTGAACATATCACAGATGTATTCTAGGCCTAAACCATTCTGGGATCAGAACAATCAGAAGGGTTTTAAAATCTATTCTGTGACTGACTGGAAGCCAGTGTAAAGATTTCAATGTAAACTTGGTGTTTGTGTGAACCAGCCTTTGGGCCTGGCTCAACATGGAATATTGTTTCCCTCATGCAGATGGAAATAATTGTCCTTGTTTTTGTTTAATCTCATTTGAGTTACTGTAATTCTCTCTTCACTTGCCTGAGCATTTTTTTTTATCTCTGCACCACTATTCTGTATGGTCCAAAATGCAGCTGCCAGGCTGCTGACAAAGGCACAAGAAAAACTCTTTGATTTCTTTAGATTTTCTTCCCAGCAGGTTCAATTTAAAGTCCTTAATCTTACTTTTAGAGTTTTTCATGAAACACTGTGGATGCCTTTAAAAATCAGCTCAATACATTTGCTTTTATTTATTTTGTGTCTCATTTATCTTGTTTGACATATAAAGACAGAGTAACAAAATTCCAAGTTGTTCTACAATCTCAATATTCCTCAATACCAAACTGCACAGTGTGCTAGTATATGGTGTTGTGCTAAAGAATACCACACCTTCTCTAACAGATGAATGGACATCATTGGCTATGCATGCTTGTGTGACAGCAACAGCTCACTGCTCTTGGCTGTGTGGCCTCCTCGCAGCTAATTAATGTACAGGACGTCCTGTACATTAAGTAGAAGAAAGAAAGCCTCACAGTCACACCATGTCGCAGAGAGGATCTGCAGCACACTGCATGAATTTAATGTCACTCATGAACTAGTTAGCATTTGCCACTGACAAATGCTCTAAAATATGTGAATGCTGTTAATATTCAAAGAATTTGATTTTTATATTAAATTAATTCAAACTTGAAACTGGAAAGGAAGTGACAGCCCTATCAAGTGCTTGTTTAGTCCATCTCCAGCAGTCTTTGCTTCATGGTTTTAAACTACTGTTGGCTAAGGAAGACATCTGTCTGCTTAAGTCAGGCTCACGAATCAAGGGTCCACTTTTCCCTTTCCCCGGATAGATAGATGATAGAAGGACAGATGAGAAGATGGAGTGAATGAGCTGTTCTTCTGCTTTTGCAAACAGGCCATTCAGGGAAATTCCCCAGAGAACAGAGCTTTTTCAAGGTTGTGTCCTACTCAGCGAGCTTTCGGTGTGTGTGTCCATGCCTGAGTGCATTCAGCCTATTGGGTCTTAGTAACGTTCAGTCAAGCTGATATCTCTCCCCACACAGAAATAAAGTTAAAATTGTTGATGTTTATATGTGTACGTGAGTGCGTGCTGATTCCTCAGAGTGCCAGAAGTTCCCACAAGTCTCCCAGGTTGGATGAAGGGTCAACAGCTGTTGGCTATGAATTTTCTTTGTGTTCATTTCGCCTGGCACACGAGCAAATGCCCAGATATGAGAGAAAAATTAAATGCATGACAGTGTTATTGTTCTGTGTAAAATGGATGACTCTTGGAGGGAAAATGTCACTCTGTGAAAGCATTTTGAGTAACACAAACACTTGCCATCAAAGGACTACAGCAGGCTTGATAATGGCTTATGCGATAAGCTTGGCTCTGCTTGCATAATTCACTGAAGCCTGACGATATTTAATAAGGTATACTTTCACTTCTGATCAGAGCTTTCCAATATCAAATCTCAGTGGCTTTGTATTATTTGATTTAAAATTCACTACAGATAAAATAATATTGAATAGCAGCTGTGCATTTATTAAAGTGTAGAAATAGCACCTCTGCAATACCTGTTTTTTTTCTTTTTCTACATTACGTTTTCTTGCTTACTGCTAGAATATTTTTTTCCACCCCACACTCGCTCTATTGTTTGTTATTTGAGTGAGAAGTATATGGAAATTGGCCTGAGGAATTTACGGGGTTGGCAAATAGCATTTCCAATCAATGCAGAGTCACTGCAAAAATCTATGTAAGCTGTGTGTGCAAAATTATGTTTTTATAGATTGGAGCAAAAGTGCTTACAAATAAGAGAAAGGAAAGTAAGAGCCATTATTTCTTTGCTTTGTAAATATTTCTTCCAAGCAACAATGATGAAACCATACAAATGAAAGCACTGCAGTGGCAGGGAGAAATTTATTAACAAGGAAAAAAACCAGGATATCTTTATTTATTTATTTTATTTGTTCAAATTAGACTCCAAAGACACCTCCGCTGTTACAGTGAGGTTGTAGGGATTATATGCTCAAATCCATGACATTGTGTCTGCCTAAAGCAATGTCTTAGGAAAGCTTATGCAGCCTTGTTTGTCACAGAAGCATGCACACATACTTAAGCACACACGAGTTCAACATAAAATGCATCCACAGACAGCTGCATGACCCTGGCATGTACAATGTGAAGCAGGGGATAATGAAAGAATTATGTAATGCAAGGTTTTAACTGAACTGAAGCAGTGGCCTTGAACTGTTGGATGTTCCTATTTTTAAATTTTCACAAGAAAGCTTTAGAGCTCATGCAAATGTATCATTTACATTATATTTTTATACATTATTTATACATTATATTGTTATTACTATAAAAATTTCTTAATGACCATTCTAAAATTCTAAGATATTTTGTCATATTATTATAGTTTCACCCACCTCCCATCCATATAACCCAGGAAATACAATGTTATTTAGTCATTAGTCATACTTTCACAAGTATCTCTGAAAGCTAATTTGTATTGCGTATTATGTTTTCTAGAAAAATAAATCTTCTTGCTTCAATTAATTCAGTTGTTTTCAAAGGCAGCTAATAGATCATTATCCTGTTAATTTTAAATTTGCTTGTAACCAAAAAAATAAAGCATATTTTTTGTGGTGCAAGTTATTTTCTTATATTTTAACTGTGTCATTTTATATTTCCAAATTACGGGTCAGTTCAGTATGTGCTTAAAGACTACCTGGCTATACATGCATGCTTTAATGCATGTCCACTTCAAGGACATGGTGTCATTCTTATTAGAGCCCCATGCAAAACACTTTAACATGTGGAGAGATTATAAATCCTGCTGGGCCTCGTTACTGCTGCTGTTACGATTGGACAATCTCTGTTTGGGATCAGGGATTAAATGAGTCAGTTTTGCAGTGCTTAAGACTTGGATGTCTGTGAGTGTTCATTTTGTTATCACTGGAATACCAACCTTTCCTTGGCTTGATTTGGAAATGATCGTGATTGTTCCAGTTTAATAATACACCATTGGAAAGTTAAAAATCTTTTTAGATTTTAGAGTTTTTTTTTTTGTTTGTTTTGTATTTTTCATAAATGCTCTTTCTTCATTCCAATTATTTTATTTTCCAAAAAGTTCTGAAGTCGTTGACCATAAAGTTTGTTGTATATTTGTGTCATCATGTCAACATGTAATAAAAAAATCGTAACCAAAGTGCTTAAAATTTAATCCATTGTTCACATTCCACATTCTTACTCTGTGCTGGTAAGCTACATGTGTAGCCACAGCTGCTATTTCCTATGTAAATTCCTGGAGCCATGTTTGCCCCACAACATCTCAGAATGGAAAAACCGCTGCCAACTGAAGCATCACATGACATATGTGTTTTTCTTTATGGCATTGCATCACACACCAGTAACTTGCGCTGATTTAGTAAAGAAACGTAAGACAATATTATGGGAGAAGGTGAGGAAAAGAAAGAGAGAAACTGATAAGAATCAACATCAAACAGACTTTTACTGGATGGAGAGATCTCAGAGAAGAGACAGGAGTCAAAATGTAAAAAATCTGCCAAAATACAGAAGTGCTAAAAGGATAATATTGTAATATGTTGAGTCTGGTTGTGGTTTTAGTTTTGTTATACATTCATTATCATTTGTTTTGTTCTGATTTCATGATTCCTTAAGCTGGCTAAGTACATACCAATACAGGAATTTTTACACATTTTTCCTGACCTCTGTTCCTAAAGTTGTCTTACAATTGCACATTTATGTGCAAACATGTAAAAAGTCCTATTAGGAAGGTTAGCACCAGTTCTATCTTTGCGAAATTCATCTTTGACATGGAAACAAAGGGCTGATGAATACATATTTATAATGGTAAAGTAAGGAGAGAGTGGCAAATAAATGTGATTTTGCAATCTAAAAACCCAGTCAACACAGAGTTAAAGTTAATGGAACTCTTTTCCCTGGAAGTGAGATGCACTGAAATGCATAGTTTTATTGATCAGAAACGCCATTTTTGCAAATGATAGACACAAAGCTATCAATTTCTAAAAACCTGCAGTTATCAAAATAGCTGTGTTGGTGTGATAGTTCCTTAGTATTACTTTCTGTTCTCCCCCACACACCTGGATTCTGTCAGATAATTGCAATGTCTGCCTATTACATTATATTACTCATCAGAAGAAATTTATATAAATACATAAAGAAAAGAAAGGCAACAAAAAAATTATCAATGCTTATTTTTTTTCCTGTTGGTCAGATCATGAAAATTCACTGTAATTGAAGCCAGTTGGATAAACTGAGGTTGTTTACATGACACATTTTATGCTAACTGAACATTTAATTGGATCAAACGTGTTTCATGTAAACCAGGGGTGTCCTAAGTCAATGCTAAAGGGCTGCTGTCCTGCAGGATTTACATGTTTCCTGCTGCAGCAAACCTGAATCAGATTGATGGGTTAACATGCTTGGGCAGAACAATGAGCTATTGAGGAGAGCCATTTATTTTGAATCAGGTGGGTTAGAGCAGGAAGACATCTAAAACCTGCAGGACTGCACCCCTCAAGCACCAGAGCTGGACCCCCCTGATGTAAATGCAACTAATGCCACCCTGTCTAGACCTGTTGCCTCTCCTTTGCTACCCCATGTAAAATCTAAATCTAGTTCTAGATCTGCCTCTATTCACCAAAGAATATTTACTGTATTACAAGAACAACATAATCAATAATGTGGTCTGCAAGTCTTGCATTAAAAACATTCCAATATGCATCCTGCTGCTGGGGCCATTTCCCACCTAGGGGATCAATAAAACTGCACAGCACTGATATCACACTGTTATTAGCAACGCATCATTATAAGTATTTAACAAAAAACAAAAAACAAAAATAAAAATAAATTAAAAAAAATCATAATCAGTAGTGAGCAGTTATGTAGTACTTCAGTGTCTTATTCAAGGGCACTGACAGACACACAAGCTACTGCTGAAAAATGCATCTGTGGCTCTGTTTTTATGTAATGGTACACTGTCTTGAACCACTACAAGCATAGGCACTTCTGATGCATACAGATATGGTCTGTAGTGACTCAAGAAGTCCTGTTTTTTACTCTCTGTAAAGCATTGCTTGGCCTGGCTGTTGGGACAAAGGACACACGTAAGCTTGAAATACCTCCCAGGCTTGACACAGCACTGCTCCAGCTGCACTTTGTAATTACCAGCAGTGCAATCAGTACACTCGTTAATTTCTCCTGACTGACAGTCGCTGACAGCTCAATTGCAAAAAATGCACTAGAACAACTTCATAAGTTAATGGAACGGACATCTTGAAGTATTCCTTAGCCTAAAAGGCTGTGCTCAGAAAATTGCATATTATTATTATTATGACTCATAAAATTCTGTTCAGTCTTGCAGCCACTGCAATATATCTTTTCAATGTATGTCATTAAACTGTAGGGGAAAAAAAATCAAGACACAATATGAATTTCTCTTTATTCCCATTGAGAATAGCAGCTGGTGCACTGCTACACGCTCGCTTTGCAAAGTCTTCAAGTTATGTAACATGTTTAAGGTGCTATAAGAAGTGCTGCTGAGTGCCAGCACATGGAATGGCTTTCTGCAAAAGTATTGATTTAATCATAAGAATGTGAAGCGATACAAACTAGGTTCCACCAGCAAAGTAATTGGGCTGAGTGAGCCAGCACAATTGGCCCAGATAAATAGGTCACATAATAGATTGTTTATGGCTGCAATTTGACATGATGCATGAGTGAACAGAGGCTCAGCTCAATCCACAGTGTGGCACAGATACAGCTACTAAAAGACAGAATAGCGGAAATTGAATGATTAATTTATGAAATGTATTAAGAGTTTTTTTTAGTTTTGCAAAGAAGTGTAAGCCACTTCTATGATGATGCAAAACTGATGAAAAAGGTTTTCCTTGCCTGAACGTGGGTCACCCGGGGCCCCCCTCTGGAGCTAGGCCTGGAGGTGGAGCATAGAGGCGGGCGCTTGGTGGCTGGGCCATTGCTCATGGGGTCTGGTCAGGCTCAGCTCGAAAGAGTGACATGGGCCCCCCTTCCATAGAGGTCGGGTGCAGTGTGAGCTGGTCGGTAGCCGAAGGTGGGGCTCCTGCCAGTCCGTACCTTGGCTGCAGAAGCTAGCTCCAGAGACGTGCAATGTCGCCTCTTTGGCGGGGAAGGAGCCTGAACTGATGCATGAGGTTGAGCCGTTCCGGCTATAGTTGGACTCACCTTGATGCATGGATTGGGCTTTGGAACCAGTGTTCTCAAGAGGGGCTGGACCCTCTTCTGTTCTGGAGTTGCTCCCGGTGAGAGGCGCCGAGTCCCCTGACTTGGTGTCTGTATGTTGGGGTTTACCCTGGTGGATGAGGGGGTAGCCTCCCTCTGCCTTCAGGTGAGGGGACAGGTCCTGGCTGTTGTTTGTGCTTGTGCACCGAACAGTAGTTCAGAGTACCTACCCTTTTTGGAAGTCCTTGGAAGAGATCTTGGAAAGCACTCCTTCCGGACACTCCCTTGTTCTGCCGGGGGATTTCAATGCCCACGTGGGCAATGGCAGTGAGAGCTGAAGGGACGTGTTTGGGAGGAACTGCCTCTGTATCCAAGTGGTGTATTGTTATTGGACTTCTGTGCTCATCATGGATTGTCCATAATGAACACCATGTTCAGGCACATGAGTGTCCACATGTGCACTTGGCACCAGGACACTCTAGGCTGCCTTTCGATGATCGACTTTATAGTTGTATCATTGTACTTGCGGCTGCATGTCTTGGACACTCGGGTGAAGAGAGGGGCGAACTGTCAACTGATCACCACCTGGTGGTGAGTTGGCTCAGATGGTGGAGGAAGATGCTGGTCAGGCATGGTAGAACCTGCTGGGAACGTCAAACTGAAATGAACCATCAAAAGAACTGGTGAGTTTACCGGCTGATACCACCCTGCTGCCAGCTTCAGATTAGGAACACAACACCAAAACTACATGTACCCCCTATGTTCGAGTGCGAAAGCAAACTCATGAGCGTCAGCTACGCTGTAAACGGCCCCATTTAGACGTCGTGCAGGCATAAATCTGGCTTAAGGTTGCCGGTTGTGGCGGTAAGCCCCAAAAATGTTAGTGGACACCAGCAGTAAGGGATGCCGTCAAGCTAAAGAAAGAGTCCTGTTGGTTTTTTTTGGTCTGTGGGACTCCAGAAGCAGCTAATGGGTATAGACAGTCTAAGCAGGATGCGGCTTTGGTGGTCACTAAGGCAAAAATTTAGGCATAGGAGGAGTTTGGACAGCTAGTGGAGAATGACTTCCGGACGGCTTTGAGTCGGGAATCAGGTCCTTCACCAAGTGGAGGAGTTCATGTATCTCAGGGTGTTGGTCATGAGTGAGGGAAGTATGGAGCGGGAAATAGACAGGCGGATTGGTGCAGCGTCTGTCTATTGTGGTGAAGAAGGAGCTGAACCAAAAGGCAAAGCTCTCGATTTACCGGTCGGTCTATGTTCCTAACCTCACCTATGATCACGAACTGTTGGTAGTGACTGAAAGAATGAGATTACGAATACAAACGACCAAAATGAGTTTTCGCCATAGGGTCGCCGGGCTCTCCCTTAGAGATAGGGTGAGAAACTCAGTGATCCAGGAGGGGCTCAGAGTATAATCGCTGCTCCTCTGCATCGAGAGAAGCCAGATGAGATGGCTCAGGCATTTGGTCATGATGCCTCCTGGACGCCTCCTTGGTGAGGTGTTTTGGGCAACAATCACAATTGTTACTCATTTTACAATTCAAATATTAACATTTTAATGTTGAACTTTAATATAGAATGAAAACAACACCTTTTAATAGAGCCACAGAATTTTCTGGCCACAAGCGGTTCTGCATTACTTAATCAATAAATCACAAGAGATTAACCTCTGTGTGGCCCCTGAAGTAGTGGTAGTAGTCTCCGCTACAGGCCAGAGAAGACCAGGCTGGTGCTTGAACTGAGGCAGTCGAGTGACCAGCAGGTCAGGAATGCTAGCATCAAGAGCTGAACAGAGAAAGCATGGAAGGCAGAAAACTGTGTGGACAATACCAAGCACTGAGAACTCGTCAGGAAAACCTAGCAAGGAAGGTGTGGGCTGGGCAGGGGAGAGCCTCAGAAGCTGTGGTCCAGAGTCCCTGTAAGAGAATGAAAATGGATGGTGGTGACAGACCGGCTCTTGATCTTGCCAATCAGCAAATCTCAGCAAAGACAGTGAACAAAGTTAGAGGGGCATTCTCTCAGAATGATGAGGTGGAGTTTCCTGTGGAGGATACCTCAGGCAAGGCTGAGTTTTCTAATCCAAGCCACATACTCTCCCGAGCCCAGCAAATCTAGCCTGATGGTTTGGCTCAGAAGAGAACTGCGGCTTGTGTCGAATAGCCCAGGCCAAACTCAACCACATATTGTGTGGCTGCAAGATTGCTTTGGCACAAGGTTGTTTCAGGTGGTGGCACGACCAGTTGCTAAGGAAGCTGACAGAGCTCACTGAGAGCTACAGAGTCACTGCAAATAGGCAAGCCCAACATCAGCAGAAGCCTCTTGTCTAGTTCACCTTGCATAGAGCATAACAACAGTCTTGGCTCCAGGAAGCAACTCGTCAATGAGAGCTGACCTCGACTTGCAGCTGAAGTTTCCCATAGATATCACCACCACCACTCTTAGACCAGACATTGTCTGGTGGTCGACAGCTGAGAAAAAGGTCTTGATCGTTCCCATGAGAACGATCAATTCAGGAAACGTATGAAGGCAGAGCAGCAACCTATCCAGTTGAAGTTGGCTGCCGTGGCTTTGTGGGGCTTGGAAACAAAAGTTTGGAAAGTCCTGAAAGACCTCCCTGAAGAAGTGGCAAAAGGGAGCTTTTGGCTTTGGTTACGTGGAAGACACAAGAGCCTGGGGACCAGAGCAGCCACATAGTAGGACCTGAGTACCAAAATCCAGCTGCAGGGAGATTTCCCTGACCACTGTCCCACCATCCTAAGATGTATTGGAAGTAAAGGGGTGAACCATCAATGAAGGATGGCACCCAACTAAAGACCCTGTAGCTGGCATTTACGCACCGGCGGAGGTGCAACAAACTATGCTAAGCAGGTACTACCACCAACCTGTAAAATTAGTGACTGCTGAGTTTGAAGCCAACTGAACATCTCTGTTTCATTCAAATGAAATCAAACTTTATTTATATGGGACTTTTGAAAAAACAACAGTTTTTGCATCTTAAAAACACAAATAGTCACACACGCACAAAGTTTAATACAAAAACAAATCAAAGCACACACACAACTAAAAACATGGTCTCCCACACACAGAGTTTAAAATGGACATAGAACCCCACGCTCTCTAAAACAAGCTGTCTCTTAAAAATAACTATCTTAACAAAGATGTCCTGCCATTCACTCATTCAAGTTCAGTTAACCTGTATTTAAAAAATGGATTTGAAGCACAATTGCAAAAGTTTAAGAGCAGGAGATAAATATTATTTAACAATCCTCTGTAACTTATACACATTTCCACAATCATTGCATCATTCTCTGTTGATTTCAGTATCATTTTGAATCCTTCAAGAGAAATAAATGTATTTTGGTCTGGAGAAAAGACCACATCCAACACGAATGGTTTAATGCAGCTCAGTGATGATCAGGGAAATCATGTCATTGACCAAACCACTTAGACATTCACCTGAATAGTATTTAATATAATTTAACAACAGAGATTTAAAGTTAAGCAGAACTCTAACATGATCTCTTTTGGGAATAGGCATCTAATGAGAAATGATCGCTCCAATTTGATCAGATCAGCTGATTGTCTGATGATGTGCTCATAGCGGAGCACACTTTATAACAACTTTTGATTACACCAGAACAATGAAAATAGTTTCTCACCTGTCTGTCACAGGTGTCTTTTGTTGGTTTAGTAACTGTTATGGTTATCACTGTAATATTTTAACATATGTTGTTATTCTGACTTACTTCTCATTATATAGAATGCTATAATCTGATTTGTCAATATGATCAAATGGTTTAGCACGCACCATGGAATGTGACATATTACGTTGACTACTTCTTGGTTCTTCCTGTTCTGTGAAAGCCCACTGAATAAATAAAGGAGTTTGTAGTAAGCCATCCTGTGCATCCTATTAGTTTGCATACGCACTATATACACCAGATAACATAATAGTCACTTGTTGAGCTAATTAATCCATCTTGAATGCAAATCATCATGTGGGACAATACATTCCCTATTACTCCACCTTACATCTGGGCATCATTTTTTTAAACTGAGATATGCCTAAATGTTTTTAATCATGTAAAGCACTTTGTGTCGCCTGTGGCATGAAAAGTGCTCTATAAATAAAGTTTGATTTGATTTGATTTAATTAAATTACTTCCTCCTTCCCTAGCCGAGCCAGGTCGTAACAGTAACCAATTAACCTACACATCTGTTTTGTTTTGTTTTCTAAATATTACTAGTTGAATAATTATTATTTTGATGAAATAGTAAACAGAGGCTGAAGCGGAGATCTCCGACACCTGCTAAAAGAATGCAGTTTCCCTGTTCCACCACTAGATGGTTAGAGTTGTGCTTTTAGGAACATCTCTAAGCTTAAGTACAAGGTGGTAAATTCCACACTTTGCGTCAAAATGTTCTCATGGACAAAGTACAGACACATCTATGCTTAAGAACGCTTGATAAATGAGGGCTCTGGGGTTGACATCTGACATTTCCCAATAAGTTTGACAACAGTTAAACAGATTCTTTTTCTTTTTCTTTTGCATAAATGTACATAAAATAAGTACAAGATCTAAATAAATACCAAACAGCTGCACAGCAAGATATTCATAAAAAAGCTTAAAAATTCAGAGCCATCACTGATATTTAGGCCACAGTCAAATACAAGTCAAAGTTCCATTGTCAGTGTTATGTAACATGAGGGAGTGTAAATATTGCTGTGATGGCAATAGTTAAAATGCTAACATGGTTGGCATTGACAAGTCCATGATGTAAGTTCAAGACAAACATCAGACAACAGGTTTTCACATCTGAGTTGTGTTCAGTTGATATAACACTACTTTCAATAAAACATTTTGACTTGCATATAAATGCAACTATCACCAGGATGCTATTTAATTGGCTGCCTCAGTCCCGTGTATAGCATGTAAACCCAACACTTTTACAATTTAGGTAAAATCCGAAATGATTAGGGTCTAGAAAATGACCCTTTGCTATATTACTTTAACAATAGGACTGTTAACTCTACCGATGGCATTTGGGCAATTTACATGCAGTTGCACTCGTGATAATAAGAGGTTGTCA
Organism: Melanotaenia boesemani; assembly: GCF_017639745.1. Classification (NCBI taxonomy): domain Eukaryota; kingdom Metazoa; phylum Chordata; class Actinopteri; order Atheriniformes; family Melanotaeniidae; genus Melanotaenia; species Melanotaenia boesemani. The sequence goes on along the minus strand of NC_055704.1, from coordinate 18,085,810 downwards.
ATTCAGTAGGCTGCCTTGACCCATATAAACAAATGCCACACCAGGCTGGGAGGAGGGCCGTCTAAGGTTTGCTGTGCTTGCTTGAAATTGTTAATTTGCAACAATGGAAATTCCAGTTCAGACTGACAGATATGTTAGTAATTAACATGTACACAGACAGACACAAGAAAATGAAATTCTGTGGCGCATGATATGACATTACCATACATTTAAACATGAAAAGGGTCCAATATTTGAATATTCTTCTTTTTCTGAAATTCATATTTCATTGTTATTAATATTTTGTGTATTTTAGGGTAAGCTTATATTGTCTTTTTTTTCTTCCCTCTGCTGTGAATGGGCATCAAAACAAGCTGTGAGTATGTGTCTTTTGATGAGTGTACTTATCAGACATGAACTTAAAAATAAATGGGTGAAATGGATTCGCCAAGGAGGTATCATAAATTTATTCCACTTCATTCCATGCATGCACCTTTCAATTTGATATGTTGTGCTAAACATAAGAGAAGGAAAAAAGAGAATAAACACAGAATGCTACTCAAAGGTTTCTCATTGTATTCAATGATTTATTATCCATAATTAAAGTCATTTTCCATGTTACTGCCTTACTACTGATGAAATTCAGCCAAATGGGACCCACAATTTAAGAAAATGTCTGTTTTAACCATGAGAGCTTGACTAATTTATTTTTTATGCTTAAAGTGTTTTTAGAACTGCCAATCAGATCAGATTAAATCACATACTTAAACAGCAACAAAGCAGCAATAATATGACTTTTATCTAGTTTATCCTTTTCTTGAAGGAGCCATTTTTAGTTGGTGCCAAAGCAACTAACATGTTCTTTCTGCTGGAACTTTGATGCACTGTTATCTGATGCAATCAACAGTATTGCTGCAAATATCTGTAACCTTAATAATTAGAGAAGCAATACCCCCATGTTTTTTGCTGTACGAAGAATGTTGGTACTTTTGTGATCTTTGCCTGTGTGTGTCACAATGCCCCCCCTCCCCCCGTGTGTTTGTGTGTATCTCTTCCTTTAAGCATTAATGTGACTGCTGATTTATAACAGGAACTAGGTGCTTGGCTGGTGCAAAATAGGCCAATGCCCTATTTTGTGGGTTTAATGAAAGTGATTCATACCTCCTCACCATGCTTCATAAAATCTTGTTGCTCAGTTTCTGCATAATATTGCAGACAATAAGACAAACAAGTAATACTAAAAATACACATCTGCTTTGCCTCTTGGCTAGCCAGAGAAATAGCATAAAGAAAAAGTGTGATATAGTGGGAAGTTCACTCATTTCTTCATAATATTTAGATGAGATGTTTCAAATGTTATATTAGATCCAGCAGGGTTATATTAGATCCAGCAGGCAATTATAAAAGCAGGCTTTGTATGAAAGCTTGAAGCATCTGGAAAAGGGTAGCGTGAATTCTAAGTGAAATTAAATAAATAAATCAAGTAAAATCTGAATGCCTAAAGCTTGCAAGGTAGATTTTTGCAGAAACAAAAGGAAAGACTTATGGGATCATGGGCTGGGAAAGATTTTGGCTAGCAGCAGTTGCTTCTTAGGATTGCTGTGATGTAACCAGACAGCCAGCAGACACCACAGAAAGTCAGGGTGCCCACTTGCCTGCAGTCTTTAGGCTATGTGTTTCCTGGTTTCATCATAACTTTGTTCTTTTGTGAGCATGCGTGCGTGTGCGTGTGCATGTGTTTGTGGCATAGCATGCTTCGACAAACATTTCCAAGGAAATGAACACTGCTGATGATGAACCAACTATATTTGTTATTCATTCCAAGCTATAGAGGTGACATTTACACCACGACAGAAAATGTGATGACAAGCTATCAATCTCTGATGCGTACACATGCGCACATGCTTTGAATGTTTGTCATGAAGTAGCTGCCGGCCAGATATGACACAGACTGCACATTTGCTTGCAGCTGAGGAATTTGATCACCTTGGGTAAATCAGTATTATGGTCTGTTCCATTTATTTCACAAGCATTCATATTCTGTTTTGGAGATGCTTATCAGTAAACCAAATGATAATGAACTTGAGCCTTTTGAAAACAAATCAAAATAAATCCACTATAGGAAAATTAGATATACATAATATATATTTTGCAAGCTTAACAGATGTTTTCTCCTTGTTATATATGATTTTTAGAATTTGTTTTAAATGTTGTGCACTAACTCGTTTTGTTCGCTAGCTTATCACTTTAGTTTTAAACATTTTTTTTCATCAGTTGTCATGTCCTTCTGTTTAATCTAAGAACACTTTTCCCTTCTGCTACTATTTCGGGCATGTGCATGAAGCCTTGAGAAATAAACCCTTGTGAAAGCAGTTAGCTGGAAAGCTTTAAGGCTTCATGAAGCTTCATTTTGCTGTTAATACAACACACCAGTTTAATAAGATACATAATCTTAAATCTTATGATCTGAGAGAGATATTTATTAACTAACCATTCATGGGGAACATATTAACCAATGCCTGTAGAGTCTGAGATTTAGTTTCGAGGCTTCTTTTGCAATGTCTCTGATCCTTGTACAGTCTGAACTTAATGGGGCATCAACTCCAAGAAAAATTGGTAACCATCTTCTATTTATGAATATTCATTCTCACTGCAGAATATTAACTCCAAGTTAATTGGAGATGTCTTTATCAACCTTTCCAAATTGATGGATTGCTTTACATTACTTCTGTAAGATTCTTGGTTGTCATTGAGTTAAGACATCTTTTTGCTTCAAAGCAGCAAGGAACCAACACCTCTATTTTTAGAGAGGTGATTACACCTGTAGGTGGTACATTTAATTTACAGCACTTAGATGCTAATTACACTCTTAAGTCCTAATAGTGCATTTAGTCTACTAAGCTATTCTCTAGAAGGTTGACAGGAGTGTGATGATTCTTTGAGGTTATTTCATTGCAATTTAACCGGCGTTTTTCATCTGACTGCGTCTTAATGTGTCAAAATTGTCCAAATGAACCTTCTAGTCATTTGTACTTTTATGTTATGTTTGAAATTTTTGAATATTTGTCCAAAACCTGAGATAAGGTACAAGTCTAAAGTGTTTCAGAAATGAAAAAATCCAACTACATGTCCCCCTGTAAACTTTACTTTGAGCAATGACATTGAAATGACAGTTTCTGCCATGCCAGCAGCGGTAAATGGCGTCTTGACAACGGGGGCAACTGATTTAAGATGAAAATGTCAGATGGCAAACAGGAATCGACTTATGACTTCAGCAGTTACAGCTGCCATTAGGCTTTGTTTGAGAAGCTGGTTCCAACAGGAGCGGTTAAGTTATGGATCTTCCCTAACAATTACAGTGATCATGAAATCTGAAATATGCATATCAAATAGGCTATTTGCTTATAATCAAATTATCAATCATTTGTGAGATGGAAAATGACAGTTGACGCGTTCCCATCGTATGGCTCCCTGCACAAAGGAAGCAACTGAATAAATTAGATGTAACATAGATTTCTACTAAATGTATGCTTTACAGCCTTGAATGGTCTAAATCCAAACCAAGTCTCTGACATATTAGTAATTAGTATTAGTAACACAAGTGAATGAGAAACTGACCTAATTTAAAATCAAAACAGTTGCCCAGGTTTGTACATATGGAAAATATCACACACATTCCATAGCTCTCAATAACTGTGAGCATTTCTTTGAGATTTATGTCTGAATCGAATTCATGTCACTGCTTGAAGAAAGTTATGTTAATATTTCCATGTCTGAGAAGTACTTACACCATAGTGAACAAATCATGTGATGAAGTGCTAAAAAATTGAGACAGGGAACATGACATCAACATTTAAGAGGTTTTACAAGATTCCACTCTAATATTAAAAGGAAATACTTAAAAATAGGAGTAATCCATTTTTATGTTATCAAATGACTATGTGTACGTGAAGTGGCTGCTTGTATTTATGAATTTAAATAGAAATGATTGCCTGACTCCAGTTACTTTCAGCTCTACAGAACATTTTAGCATTTGTCAAATCAATATTTTAGCCTTTTAAAGCTTGCAGCAAGGCCAAAAAACAAGCCAAAATAATAAACATACAGAAACTTACTTTTTCCCTTTAACACCATGAACTACAAATTTATAGCAACGTAAGTATTTTAGTTTTCAGACAGATTTTGGTGACAATAGTAGAAAGAGAGGCCTTTTGAAGCTTTGTGCGTAGTGATCTTTATACAGTATTTTGGATTGATGTCTTACCTCCCAGGGAGCCATTAATTTCCATCCATTTCAGTAAATGCACTTGTCAAGACTGTAACTTTGGTGATGTAGGAAATCAATCACAGCAGTCACTGCTATCTATGGCTTAAGGTGAGGTTTGGTTTCCTCCAAAGTTCAGGTGCTTGTAGGAAAACTGAAATCTTAGACTTGGCATTCAGTTGTTGAACAGTGACCTTATCAAGGCTCACAAAAAAGTCTTCTTAGATGTTTTATTATTTTTCTTTTTATGTCTGATTTTCTGACTTTTAAAAGTGATCCTGTTTGGCAGCTCTCAAATATCACTCAAATGCAGCCGACCTGAAGGTTAGAACTGTGTATTGTTTGCTGATGACATTACAGAGGCATTATATTGAAGATGACCAAATATTCAATGGGAACAAAGTCCTCAAGCAAAATTTGAGTGTCTGCTAAAACAAAAGAACAATGTAGTGATGAATTCATTACCCTTTCAAGCATCATACAGCTGTCAGAGTAACACACAGAAGCGTGATTGTCAAGTATCCACCCTCATATCCCCTCTTTGCTTCCAACATAAATAGATGATTAGACTTTTTTTTTCCTTTTCAGGTTTTGGTTTTATTTCTTCCCACATCCTTGATAGCATGTGAGTAAATTTGGTCCAGTGCCATGTTATACCGAACCTAAATACCCTTCCTCTCTGGTTCTGCTGTTGATTCAAGTCAATTCAAGAAGTACAATTCATCATGGATGATTCAGTGAAGTACTACAAAAGCAGCAGTTGCTCTGAAGGGTCATCTTTTCAGTGTTTTCTGAAAAAACAATTTTTCAGTATAATTAATCTTCGGGGTTTGGGTTGTTTTTTGCAAGATGGAACTCTTTCTTCATTGTTGTGGAAAGTAACTGAGAATGGATTACAAGAGCATAAACTCTGAATAAATTTGCCTTTTCTTTCTTTAAGCATGAGGACATCCAACCTCAGCAAAGCAGTCAAAATAAATAAGGTACAAAATGTCAAGGCTGCATGTGGTTATTAACCTCAAACCAGAGTTTTGTAAAATATTAATAATTTAATAACAGATGGCAAAAACAATTCCATAGAGGCAAGAGATTACCTTTAAGCACCCATAAAATATTTCTTTTATAAGACAGTGCGTATGCTGCACCAACACCTAAACATATAAAGAAACTAAATTGAAGCAAATGTTTAGATGGACATTTTGATAAAGGGCCACTGTTTACTTGGCAGCAAGAAGCACTTAAGCTCAGTTCAGGATAAAAAAAAGTCTCCTCAAGTCAGATCAGAAGCTATGAATTAAAGTGGAGTAACTGGAAACACCCACACAGCACAAGATCACTCTATGTTGTGGTAAAGAAAGTACACTCTTTTTCAATGGTTTTACAAATCTAGATAGAGATGAAATTAGGTACATACAACATTACAACACAAACAACATCACACAGGTTTGTGGGCATTTTGTCTATGCATAGCTCTCCAAAGGGTCTCAGTCAGATTGAAGTCAAGACTTTAACTGGGTCACTGCTTCACTTAGATTTTTTTCTTCTTCTTTCAGCTTTTCTGTTGCAAATTTGCTGATGTGCTTGGGATCATGGACATATTACATAACCCAGTTTTGGCCAAGCTTTAACTGTCAGGCAGTTGCTCTCCCATTTGACCCTGATGCCCTGGACCACAGCCTAGGTTATTTTCTCTTTACTAATGCTCTATTCTTCATGTTTAATTTTATAACCCCCACTGTCCTGTCCTCTTAAAATCCTTCTCCCCCCTCTTGCGTGTCCTCTGATTGCTTGACTGAGTTCACCTGTGCCTGATTACCCACATCTTTTGGATGATTACTCCTACGCTGCATACAAACTCCACTGTCCCAGATGCTAAATTGTCTTAGCTTTATTTATCTGTACTATCAGTCTTTTCTTGTGTTAATGTATAATGGTTTGGCATCACCTGTTAAATCCCTATCTGACTTGGTTGAAAGAGTTAATCTGCTTCTTTGTGTATAGAGCTCTTTCAGTTGACCTTTTGTTTGCTTTGATTTACCTGATTACCTGTGAGCTGACCTATTCCTGTACTAAAACACAAGATATAGTGTTTCCATTTGGCCCTGTGGTATGTTAGTTTAAAGAGGAGCTCAATGTGGTTCCCCTGAGGTTCTGTTTACCTCATTTTAAGACTTGGGACCTGTTCTAGAAAGCAAGTTCAGCTAACTGAGTCTAAAAAGAAACTCTGGGTTAAATTACTTTGTATTGAGCAATTGACTTTTCAGTTCCAGAACAGCTGCTTTGAGTTGCTTCAATCAAAACTTTACCCAGGGTTAGGCACATGCGCAAATTACTATATAAAGCCATCATCAGTTGAGCTCAGATACCTGGATTCACCAATCATGGTCAGTCAGTTTACCCAATTGGAACAAGAGGTTCTCATAAAAGCTTACAGGGAAGAGGTATTAAAAAAATAAAAAAGGAATACTGCTACTGCTAAGGAGAGAGAAGCATCAAGGAAATTGCTGCCAGAGTCAGTGTGGAAGTTGGAATGCACAAGTGCATTGACTCAATATTCAGCTTTATTAAAACTGGAGCATGTGGGTCAAAACACTGGACTGGGGGATCGAATAAAATCAGAGTTTAATTTTTGTTAAATCCCACTCGGGAAAAAACACACACATAGACAACTGAAGATTAATAAAAACATCTGTCAGAAACACAAGTCATATTGTACTAGACCATGACAAACCATAGACAACCTGCTCTATTTCCTCCTGAGAATTCTTACAAAGTTAAAGTACAGTTTCAATGCTGAACATCCTATTAATTTATACACATACTTTGGCAAAATAATGTTCCTGTAGCTAGTTAGACAATAACTGTCCCACTGAACAGTTACAAATAAAGTTAAAATACTGGATAAGTGCTGCTGATTTTAAGATTATCTAACTAAAGTAAAAGTGAGGATATTGTTAGCATAAGAATGTGAGACCTTTTTCCAAAACGATTGGGTAGGTTAAAATACTACTATGCAAGGAAAAAGTTACAAAAACTAAGATGCACAAACTTAGACTCAGGTGAAGTTAAATAATTTGTAGAACATGTCATTTAGTTTAGTCAAGCTTTTCTGCATACGGGCTTGTGTTACAGTAACAGACAGCAAACGAAAAACCAGATATTAGTTTTGTGATTTAATACAAAGCTCTTTGTTGAGCTTGTATTTGCAGTGTGTTCTGCAAAAGGCAAGCACACAGATCAGACAAAAACTTGTGTGTGTGTGTGTGTGTGTGTGTGTGTGCATATATGTGAGACTAACTGCCAAATAGACAGCAGGAGCAAGTGAGGAAGCGTATGATTTGAAAGCCAGCACAGTGTGCAGAGACAGTGTGCGCCTATTCATCTTCTTGCTCACAGCAGGCAGGTACAGAGGTATGGCAGCCTTACAAGGTCAATATTTTACTTTGGCTTGTGCTCACTAATTTAATTACAGGCAGTATGCCCCAGGAGAGCATGCAGAGAGATACAAGCGTTGTAACCCCCCCTCCCACAGTTCTATAAGCCAAACAATTTGTATCATGAAGTAAGATGCTGGCATGTTTAGTCATGGTAACACAGGTACTTTAAAGCAGTTTTGGATGTTTTCAGTGTCATAAAAGAGGCTCTTTTTTACTTTGCTAAATCACTGCAGTAACTAACTCCATCCATCCATCCATTTTCTGCCGCTTATCCGGAGTCGGGTTGCGGGGGCAGCTGCCTAAGCAGGGAAACCCAGACTTCCCTCTCCCCGGCCACATTCACCAGCTCATCCGGAGGGATCCCGAGGCGTTCCCAGGCCAGCTGAGAGATGTAGTCCATCCAGTGCGTCCTAGGTCTTTCCTGGGGCCTCTTTCCGGTGGGACGTGCCCATAACACCTCACCAGGGAGCACCCCTGAATAGACCTTACCGGGGAGGCTGAGGAGTGTGATCCCCCTGTAGTTGGAGCACCACCCCAGTCTGCCAGTCCAGGGGAACTCTCCCCGATGTCCACGCAATGCTACAGAGGCGTGTCAACCAAGACAGCCCTACAGCATCCAGAGCCTTAAGGAACTCTGGGCTGACCTCATCCACCCCCGGGGCCTTGCCACCAAGGAGTTTTTTAACCACCTCAGCGACCTCAGCCCCAGAGGTAGGAGAGCCAGCACCAGCTACCACAGACTCTGCTTCCTCATCGGAAGACATGTTGGTGGGAAGGTCTTGAGAAGGTCTTTGAAGTATTCCCTCCACCGCCTCACAACGTCCCAAGTCGAGGTCAGCAGCCCCCCATCCCCACTGTACACACTGTTGACGGAGCACTGCTTTCCCCTCCTGAGCCGCCGGATGTTGGACCAGAATCTCCCTGAAGCTGTCCGGAAGTCATTCTCCATGGCCTCTCCAAACTCCTCCCATGCCCGAGTTTTTGCCTTAGCGACAGCAGAAGCTGCGCTTCGCTTAACCCGCCGACACCCATCAGCTGCCTCTGGAGTCCCACAGGCCAAAAAGGCCCGATAGGACTCCTTCAGCTTGACGGCATCCCTTACTGCTGGTGTCCACCAACGAGTTTGGGGGTTACCGCCACGACAGGCACCGACGACCTTACGGCCACAGCTGCGGCTGGCCGCCTCGACAATAGAGGCACGGAACACTGCCCATTTGGACTCAATGTCCCCTGCCTCACCTGGGACATGGTTGAAACTCTGCCGGAGATGGGAGTTGAAACTCTTTCTGATAGGGGGACTCTGCCAGAAGTTCCCAGCAGACCCTCACAACACGCTTGGGTCTGCCAGGCCTGACCGGCATCCTCCCCCACCATCTGAGCCAACTCACCACCAGGTGGTGATCATTTGACAGCTCCGCCCCTCTCCTCACCCGAGTGTCCAGAATATGCAGCCGCAAGTCCGATGACAAGACTACAAAGTCGATCATCAAACTGTGGCCTAGAGTGTCCTGGTGCCAAGTGCACATGTGGACACTCTTATGTCTGAACAAGGTGTTCGTTATGGACAGTCCATGACGGGCACAGAAGTCCAACAACAAAACACCACTCGGATTTGAGTAACTAACTCTAAACACATAACCTGCTCCAGAGCTGCTTATTAGAGTTTAGGATTAAATCATGTAAAAAAAGTATCTCTTTTACTGACAGGGAAATCACACTGAAAGTGCAATTAAATATTGTCATGCAGAGCTGTTTTATCTATGCTGATGCCTGACAATGTAGCCACATAAAAGCAAACTAGTAAGTAAGTTACAGAAATAATCATATTAATGTAGCTATGTCAGTGAATTTAGATGTTAATCGCAAATTCTTTTCACAATTTTTGCAAGACTTTCTAGAGTTCTAGAGTTCTCAATCCTTTTCATCAGATCTCAGTATAAATTAAAAGCTCTAGATGATTCTCAGCTTAAGGGAATACAATATACATAAAGAGATGAATTTATGCCACCCAGTTTTGCAGTAACGGTACTGCAGGCTGTTTGTAAGGTCACCATGGAAACAATGCATTTATTTTCTGGGTGTTGGACCCAACATACATTAGAAAGTTAGTCTTTTTAACAAGAACTTTCAAATTTCACATTCATTTTGTACAAGACTCACATGATTTCCATGTTATTATGGGATGATCAGTCAGTGCTAAATGCAGTTCTTGAGTATTTAGTGTTTTAGGGAAAAGATGGATATCCTTATGCAGGTGTCCCAACAGAAACCAGAGGCATATAAAGTTAGCACAAAAAGTAAGGAAAGTTGTCTATATATTTGTTGTCTATATGTCTATATAGTTGTCTATATGTCTATATAGTCTATATGTCTTTATAGTTGTCTATGTGTTTTCTGACCCTGACCAACAAGTGTAACATACAACACACAGCCCATATGCCAACATGTATTTGTTATCACAGAGAATATTAATTCAGACAGAGGCTGTCAATGAGCCTGACTAATGTAAAGCAACCTCATTTGTTTATAGTAGGGCTTCAGGGCCAAAGACATGAATCACTGACACCACGTCAGCCTGACTGTGACTAATAAAGCGAGAGTTGACCGTTTTAAACAGTTGAAAAAAAGACTGGGCTCTGTTTTGCCTCTTTAAATCACAAACAAATCAAGCTGTAACGATGTTATGCTGTTGTACTTTTATGTTACAGAATGAATGGCTGCTGATCATCCAGGGTTAACGCAGAGCAGGGCTCCAATTGGCTGAGAGCAGCAGGAAGTCCAGCAGCTGAGCCACTGTCATCTGACTTTGACGCAGGCGCCTCAGCTTCCTGAAAGTCGGCAACAGCGGAAAAGCTCAACATGGCTCCCAAGCTCGAGGTTCCAGTTATCATCTGGCTAATGTTTTCCACCCTGATCTCTCCGGCTGAGGCTTACGACGCGGGTGACGCTTTGGCCCTATTGCTAGGGACCATCCTGACCATAGTGGGTTTCTGCGCCTGTCTCGGCTGGTATGCGCGCAAGCGGAACGGGGTGCTGTGACGATGAAGAGAGGGTGTTCTCCTCGGATCTGTCCTGCTCTGTTACCATGCACTGTCTTTAAACTTTATGTGGTCTCCAATGTGTTCCTGGCGCAATGTTTATGTCACGAGCACTGCTAAGAAACGTGCCTTATTGGAATTAATGCGCTAAGTTAACCGTGAGCCACGTGGAGCTGGAGAAAGATGGAAGAAAAGACCCAGGAAGGAAGTACCAAGAGAGAAACTGATTTTCTGCACGCTGATCATGGACCAAACACTGTTGCCTTCGATAATAAAAAAGACTGCTGCAGTATTTAGGCTGCTCTCCTTAAATATTCCTGCAATTATTCTGCATACTATTTTGTGCTTTATATGATCACTGAGATTCCTGATGTATTCGTTCAAGACAAAAATTGCTTAGTCGGAAGCACAATAACACATTAATTGTTTCCTTTGCAATCTATGCTATAAAAATGTTGCTGTAGCTTTGTGAAGATTAAACTCGTTCTCTGCTCTTCATAACTAATGCTCATTATGTTTGATTCATTGCATGCATTTACTTGGCAGCTTCCTTTTCAGATAGTTTTCCAGCTTATGAAGGAAAACTTTTGAAGGATCAAAATGCTATAAATAAAGTATAGCTTTATGAGAGAGAGCTAGAGATATATAATTTAACTTTTTTTCCACTTATAAAACTGAATGCTTCTGGACAATTAAGATGGTAGCAGCAATGATTTTCTATCTTGATTGATCATGCAGTAAACAAATAGAAGTAACAGAACTCAAAATTGCTTGATTTATATATGTGTATGTGGGTGTGTTAAAGTAAAAACCAAAATTGAAAGATTACCTTTAAATCTACTTAAAAGATGGGCACAGGGACAGTTCTGGGAGATTATTGATGTAGGCAAACAAGTGTGTATTTTCATCTTAAGGGTGGGTTGGCATAATTAAAAAAAAAAAAATAAGATGAATAGTGAAATCTGGTAATGTGAATGACTTGTCAGAAAAATACTGAATTCCCTCATCCATAAGTCATTCAGCTCTGCAGAGGCCTGCCAGCAATTCATTTGATTCAGGTATGTTCCAGAAAGGATGTTTCTTAAAGCTGCAGGAGATGAGTTCTTGAGGACTGGACTTGGGCACCCCTGAACCAAGGACAGTGTTTCTCAGTCCTGGTCCTCAGGACCCACTGTCCTGCATGGACACACTTGAATGAAGTGGATGGCTTGTTAACAGGCTTGCAAAGAACTGGATGAGGAAATTTCATTCATCTGAATCAGGTATGTTGCAGGGGGCACACAACATGCAAAGCAGTGGGTCCTGAGGACCTAGACTGAGAAACACTGACCTAGAGGCATTCTTCTGCTGCAAGAATCATTTGCCTTGAATATTTCTGCATAAATAGAGTTACAGTGTTTCTTTCCACAACACTAAACCTAAAAAGTTAGAACTGTCAAAATTAATGCATTAATGCAAATAGATTAATATGTGAAATTAACACATTCATTTTGTTTGATGCATTAACACATACAAATATTACTCCTGCAATGTAAAAATCTGAATTTGGCATGTCCTCAGCAAGAGAAGCTTGCACAGTGGTGAACTAAATCACAGTGTGTGGCAAAGAAGAGCACCAGGTGGGAGCCACAGGTGATGCAGGGCGTTAATTAGCTTGTCACCTGTCATAGAACTTCGCCCAACGTGCACAGCGGATTTAGACTCATCTTGACTTGATTTACAAACATATCTCTCCCTTCATCCAGCTGGGTGGTTAAATGCTGTAGCCAGTCAGCCAAACCAGGGAGGACATGTCAGTGCAGCTAAAATAGAAAATCTTTACTACACCCACAAAGAAGTTTTATGACAGTGTGATTGGAAGTTTCTAACCTACTTGAATACCAACCACTGGATGCATATTATGCATGATAATATTTTTAGCCCTCCTAAAACTGATGCATCATCTGGAAAAAAGAACTGGAAGAAGGCTAGTTATGGTTTTTCCATCCATGCAAATCTCAGAGGCACAAACATGCAGTGATTACATGGAGAGAGCAGCAAACAGTTGTATCTAGTAGGCTAATAGAACTCTTACAGCTAGAACTAGCAGTCTGACAAAAGGATCTAAAAGCAGACAGAGGCTGAGTAAAGATGAGGTTTATTGAACAATAAATTGTGTGGTCCAGGTACACGAGAGTCTCTGGTAGGAGAGGGAGATGATTAATGATTGTTCCACTAAGAGAGAAATCCAAATAGGTTTCTTTTACTGAATACAGGTGAGAGTCTGAGCTGAGAGGGTGACAGCCTTCTGTGGGCAGAGGTCTTGAACATGTGGGACGAACAGGCAGGTATAGGTACAGCCGGGCAGTGTAGCTGAATAGTTTCAGAACCAGGACAAAGAAAAGGATAGAGATTGCTGGAGGCAAGAAAAGCAATTCTGGGATTTTTTTTTTTTTTTTCACAAGAAACATACAGAAGCAAATAGGCCAAACTACCACAACATGAAGTGGGACAATCTGGCAATGCCTGGTTACCCCTGGAGGTCCTAAAAACAGAAGCTTTACAAAGAGCAGATGGAGAATAGGTATGAGCTGACAAGACTCCACCCTGGGCTTCCTGGAACCTGCTCCATCCCACCTAAGGCTCAGAAAAAAAAGAAAAAACAAGCATGATCACCATTGGCTTTAATTGTGCTTTTGTTAAAGAAAAATGTGTTTTGTTGTGTTATCACTTATCTGATGTTGAGATGCTGAAACAAATATTGTGTCACCGCGATGGATATCTAAGCGATTAAAATATTTTTTGTCAAATAGTTGTAGTTTGCAAATATAACTATAATCGCATTGCTGTTATAATCTTGCCCTAATTATACAGCAACACTGAATTAACCTGTGTTATTTTCTCATGAATGTGCCTCTCCAACAAAGCAGCTGAGTTATAATTTAATGTGAGTTATAGCCTACTTTTGGACACTCTAGTTAGGTTGTGGATTCAGGTTCATAGTAGTTGTAATTCTCAATTCTTTTCAAATCAAATTTTAAGGAAATTTTTGTCTGTTTGCCATTTGCAACAAAATATTTGATTGATGTTTGTGTGTACCCTGCCTCTCACCTGTTAATGCTGGGATAGGCTCCAGCTTACCCGCGACCCGTCATGGAATAAGCGGTACAGAGAATGAATGAATGAATGTTTGTGTGTCAGTAGTTTAGCTCTCTGGTGCTGTTTTGACTTTTCAGTGTCTGTTTAATCTCTTGTGAATCTCCCTAATCTGCACACTTTAAATAGCTGGCGTTTAACACCTAAAATTAATTAAAATAAAAAACTATGTATGCACTTTTAACTAGTTACACAATTGATTATAGCAAAGTTGTTTAATTATGTGAAGTTGCTTAATATTCCCCACTATGTGACAGATGTATCAGTGAGAGCACATTCTTCACATGTGTGATTATCATTAATGCATGGTCAGCTCCTGTAGATACAAAGACATATTCTCTCTCTCTCTTTTTTTTTTTTTTTTTTCTTTTTGCTTTTACAACATTTATCTGTGTGCTCATTTGTGTATGTGTGATTGATTGAGTCATTGTTCAGTGGAGACAAAGCTTGTGACATCACAACTCTCCATACATGGCTGAGAAATCTAATTCTGTGAATTCATCATGCTGACCATGCAGAATGAAGCGCACAGTGCAAAGTGCTTGTCAATTATGTATATAGCCTATAGTACAAAGGGAGTCATTCTGGCTTGACATGAGCCATGGCAGCCTGATATAACCTCTCACATAGTTAATGAGGTAAAACTTAGTGATGACTGGCAAAAAATCAGCCTTGTAACGCCTTTGTATAATTCATCCTGAATCTCAAACACACTATTTTAAACATTTTTTTTAGCATTTTTTTAAAGGGATTATGATAAATGTGGTTCATACTGTGTGTATACGTGTGGTAAAACAGTAATCAGCTCCGTGTGGACTGTAGTAACGCGTTACAGACCAGCAGTGGCCCCGTTGAGCAGATGTTACCGTCAGACAAACGGTCGTTGGTGCTGCTGCAACAAGAGACAAGACGCGTCTTGGATCACAAATAGGGGGGATGCAGGGCGCATGCGCTGTGCGCTCCGTTTACTGTAGGATATTCACCGTAAAGGGAAAAAAGGGGCAGGCACCAAATGAAGCTTTTTAAAAACAGCCAAAAAAGAAAACCCCGACTCGTGCTATGTAAATAACCAACTGGAGTGACAAAATTGGATTATCAACAGGTAGGATTTTTTTTTTTTTTTTTTTTTTTGAAGGGGGAGGGGGGGCGATCGTGTGATCGACTGTCTCTGTCCTTCTCTCGGTTATGTTTTTCTGGCCTTGTCTTATGTGGTGGCAGCGATTCTGGGCAATTCGTAGCGGAGACTGGAAATTATTCTAGTCTAATGGACGTGCGGATCCGCTACAGTGTTATGCTCCATCCAGCCGACTGGGATGCAAAGACGATCATTTCATTCTATTGCGCTTTTAGCTGAAATCAGTCGGATTCAAACAAAAAGAAGACACATTTAAACGCGTAAGTAGACACAAACGCTTTTTAAGAATAAAGATTTTAGCATAAGTTATGCATTTCATTGAAAATACACAATGAAATAACATCCCACAATTATCCGACTTCTTATTTCTCGCCATAATTTTATTTTTATCTGTCCGGGTGATAATAACCTGCGCATCGATAAGCAAAATGATGTAAAGATGAAGTTCATCATGTTAGAAATCTATTATGTTCTGATGACTCTAATTAGTAATATGTAAAATGATGTGGAAAATGGAGACTGACTCGATAGACGCCCTAATGAAAACACCGCTTATTAGAGACCCGTAATCCATTTAACCTTTAATCAGACAAAACACGGATGCTTTTTTTTTATATGCAGCCTTGGTTTTTTTCTTTCTATTTTTAATGATGCATAAAGACATGGCGAGTGAATCGAGGTTCCACTGATTTTAGAGGCGCCCTCAGTTCTGCAGGGTGTAGGCAAGGCTGCGATCAAGAAACGCTTATTTTGGTCTGCATTTGTCTTTTTGTTTCACAGTGCGCTGAAAAGGTCCCCAACCCCCTCCCTACAGACGAAAAAGAGAGGGGGGGTGGAGGGGATAAATTCAATCCAAGCCCTTGCTACTGTGAAACTCGTTTATTTCTAACGAACATAATTGCGTCGTTTGTTAATGAAAGCAGGACTGCGCTGTTGTCATCTCAGTGCTTTTTGTTCAGGAATTTCCGAAGCAACATGAATGAAAGAAATGTATCACTCCAATTAACGGATTTGTGATTAATGATAAAGCTCTATCATCTTTACACATAGCATGAGAGAGATTTCTAAATGCTTAAATGCAAACAACAATCAGTTTATTGAAAGCTAGAGGAGAATTACAGCTCATCACATCCTAGATTGTGTAAGTGCAGGTGAAAAAAAATGCAGCTGTTGTTTAGGACTGATTGCTGATGGGTGGCGATGTTTTTCAGGATTTTTTTCTTCCTTTTTTTCTTTTATAGGTGTGATGAGACAAAGGAACAAAGGATGCCTTAGAGGAGAGGTTGCCTATATGCCTGGAAACCTCTTCAAAGCACACTGCCACATGGATCTAACACCACCCTCTGTCATCTATAGATCATGATACTCGGCTGAAGCTATTTCGCTATCTTTATGATCCCTCCTCCATCTATGGCGAACTATAGCCATGCAGGAGACCACACCATCTTGCAGAATGTATCTCCTCTTGCCACGTTCCTCAAACTGACCTCTTTGGGTTTCATTATTGGAGTCGGTGTGGTAGGGAACCTCCTGATATCCATCCTGCTGGTCAAAGACAAGAGCCTTCACCGAGCACCCTACTATTTTCTGCTGGACCTGTGCGCCTCTGATATTCTGCGTTCTGCCATCTGCTTCCCCTTTGTCTTCACCTCAGTAAAGAATGGATCTGCCTGGACCTATGGTACACTGACCTGCAAAGTGATTGCCTTCCTGGGTGTGCTCTCCTGTTTCCACACAGCTTTCATGCTGTTTTGTGTCAGTGTCACTCGCTACCTGGCCATTGCACATCACCGTTTCTACACCAAGAGGCTGACTTTCTGGACGTGTTTAGCTGTCATCTGCATGGTATGGACGTTGTCGGTGGCGATGGCGTTCCCGCCGGTTCTAGACGTAGGGACGTACTCTTTTATCCGAGAGGAGGACCAGTGCACATTTCAGCACCGTTCCTTCAGGGCAAATGATTCACTGGGCTTCATGCTCCTGCTGGCACTTATCCTCCTGGCCACACAGCTGGTTTACCTCAAACTCATTTTCTTTGTCCACGACCGTCGAAAGATGAAGCCTGTCCAGTTTGTGCCTGCCGTCAGCCAGAACTGGACCTTCCATGGGCCAGGTGCCAGCGGACAGGCAGCCGCCAACTGGCTGGCTGGATTTGGTCGAGGCCCCACCCCACCTACTTTGCTAGGCATCCGACAAAACAGCAACGCAGCAGGCCGCAGGCGTCTATTAGTATTGGATGAATTCAAAACAGAGAAGAGGATTAGTAGAATGTTCTACATCATGACGTTTTTCTTCCTGGCTCTATGGGGGCCCTACCTGGTTGCGTGTTACTGGCGGGTTTTTGCAAGGGGCCCTGTAGTTCCTGGAGGCTACCTGACAGCGGCCGTATGGATGAGCTTTGCCCAAGCTGGGGTCAATCCCTTCATCTGCATCTTCTCCAACAGGGAGCTTCGGCGCTGCTTCAGCACCACACTCCTCTACTGCAGAAAATCCAGGTTACCAAGGGAACCCTACTGCGTTATATGATGGTTTTGCTATCTTTTTCTTTTTGTTTTAATTCTCATCTATGTCTCTATTACCCTGATTGATCTTGATCTGGGCGTGTGCCCATTGTACAGCGCACTCTCTCTTTTTATCTCTGTTCTCTTCATCCTCCAGTTTTCTCCTGCCCTTCATTCTCCTACTAACCCTTCTTTGTGCCAGTCATGTGGCTCTGCTGGGGTGATTGAATATGAAAAGTCTGACACACATGGAGGCTGAAGGGAATGGGAATATGCAGGAGGTGTGGATTCCCTCCTGTGTTTATGTTCTAGTAAACAGACATTGTGGAAGGCCATGCCATTGCAGAGAAGCAAAAAGTTTGAAAAAAAAAAGAACAAATGGTGAAAAGAAAACCTCCTTTGCTTTGGATATTTAGAAGATGCGTTACTCTGTGATGTGTGAAATACAAATGAAAAGAAAAAAGAACATTACACAACAACAACAAAAAAAGATACCTCTCAAGGAATCACTGGAAATGTTTTACATTTAAAGAGTTGCACTAAAAAGAAGATGTAAAGATGCTATTTTTTTTCTTTTTACCTCTTTGGTCAACAGTTGCCAGCTGCATTGCAAGGACAACGTTTTTCTTTCCCTTTCTACCCCCAAACTAAAAAAAAAAAAAAAAGATGAATGCTTTAATTTGCAACAGACTACACAACCGCTGTAAGTAGAGCAAAACTTGGTGACTGTTGGGATACACCGAGAGGATAAAATGGTTTTAATGTAAGTGATATCTTTTTCATTTACTGGGCGGGGGCTTAATGGGGATTTACAATGTGTGGTTTTTGAAGTTGCAACTTAAAATTAGAAATAATTTCTTGTAGTTTTACAACCCATATGTCCCTAGTGTCTGACACTGTTATTTTCTTAACACCTTTTACAAAAAAAAAAAAAAAAAAAGAAAAAGAAAAAGAAAAAAAGAGCAAAAAATGATGACATGAGTGTATGGATTTGAAAAAAAAAAAAAAGATTTTTAAAACTTTGTGCTTAAAAAAGACATTGAAGAAGTAGTTAGGTGTTTCATCATATCCATGTACCTAAACACTATCATGTTGTTACAGTATTGCTGATGCCACTCCGGGTGTTCTTGCCTTAAAGGTTATGATATTGTCATGTCTTTTTTTTGTCATTCACTCCTAAAAAAGTTTTTTTTTTGTTTCTTTTAGATTCAAAAGGAGTTTTATTCCTTGTCATGTTAACGCAAAGTGCATGTCCATTTTTAAAAGCTGGTCCACTCCCATGAACATCACAGGCCATATACACCGAGCAGCCAATTTTTATCCTGCAATGGATTGCTACACCCCACAGAGTGCGCAGAGCACAGGGAGTGTGTGTGCGAGTGTGAGTGTATGTTTCAATGTATGCATGTGTTAATGTGTGTTACAGCAAGGATGTGTTTGAACCAGACAACAGTCACTTCAAGACCAGAGCCTTAGTATGAAATCTTGCACAATTTGTAAAAAATGTAAAAGGATTATAAAAAAAAAAAGAGAAAGAGACATTTAAGGCACACCGTCTTGTTTCTACTTTCCCTACATTTGCTCTCTACTGATTGTTTTCAATGACTTACTTTTTTCTCTTGTGGCCATTTTAATATTTATTATGTATTCATTTTTGTATATTATAGATAGTGTGTAAGTATGTGAGTCTTTCATTTTTAAAGTCCCGAATGTGAGTACAGTTTCAGTTAGGATTGCATTTGCTGAAAGTTAACTGTGTAATCTGTTGCTTTTTTGAAAATAAAAAGTTTCCATTTTGCAAATTTCATTTTTTTCCCCCTTTAATCTACATCATTGGGCAAAAATCGTATGGACATGTCAACAACCAGTGAACCTCTACAAAATTAAATTGTTTTTGAGATGGTGGAGTGGTATATGGTAAAGTGATGCATTTGAGATTTTTTCTACATGTTAAAAGAGTAAAAGCATTACTTTAAGTAGCTAAAATTAATGACTAAAGGTTGCATGTGTATAAGTTGTTTCTAAAGGTTTCTACAAGGTTTTATAGAAATGACTTCTGGAAATGCTTTTGATAGGAGAAGGCTGCAATGTTTCAAATGTTTCACGTTTAAAATGCATTTTTTTGAGTCTTTAGAGCAGCTTGCCACAACAGAATATATGTTAAACATTGTCACTGAATGTGTTTGATATTCATGGCGATTATTACCATTAAATAAGTCCCTGGGTTCAATCCCCCTCTGAAGGTTTTCCCCCTGTGTAACAGAAGAATACCCCTGAATGTCAGCAGAAATAATTTATATGCAACTCCCTATATGGAGCAGCGATAAACCAATAACCTGACAGAACGACCTGGAGCCACAAATGACATAGTTTGTTCCATTCTATCACTTTGAAGGTCACACTGATGTGCAGCTGCACTGAAAATGATCTATGAACGCATGGAAATGCGCACTGAAGAAATGTGAGCAAATTAACCTTTTTTTTTTTCCCCAAAAAACATGAATTTGCAAAAAAATTGCCCACCTCAGATGGTTCATTAAGGGAAAAAATGTAATCAAATTATTAAATAGGCTCCTCATCTTCATGGGAAACAAATTATGAATCTTTTCTAAGCTTTGCAACTTCTCTTGTTGGACAGTGAGGCTGAAGACATGTTTACTTTTAATTGAGTGGTATTTTTCTGTAAAAGACTATGAACTGTGTGAAATGTGATCATGTTTGAACTGAACATCATTGTTTCCGACCCAAACATGTTTTGTTAAAAATCTAGATAAATAACGACCTTTTCTTTGGTGCCTGAAATCACAAAGTATGATGCTGAAATGGTATGTAGACACTCCAGATAATTGCATGCTGAGCTGCAGGTTCTGCTGCTGAAAAATAGCTTTCAGGTGAAACATTTTCATCTCATGCCTGGAATTACTGTTTAATTATGGGCATTGGGGTATTCTACTTTGGACTCAACAAGGCAATGTCAAATATTGTGTTAAAGGAATGATTAGATTGCAGTTTAGAAATTTAATTAGCTTTTTTTCCCCATTTTGTTGAACCTGTGCAATATATCTTGAGATACAGGGGTAAATGAAGGCGATAAATGTTTATTAATAGAATTTCTGGGTGTATTTTACCTAAATTCTGATTGAAATTGTGCTTCTCACAGCTGTGGCATGAGTTAACGTGTCACAAAAATGTATTTTATAATCATTCAGCATATGCTAATTGCAAATGGTGTCACTTTTGAGCGCTGGCCCATTTTCTCGCATGTTGATTTGAGTGCCCCAGTAATTCTGTTTCTCTCTTCATCTGAGGGAAGATGACGGGCAGAAGTGGTCAGATTGAAAGCTGTTTAATCTGGCAGACAAGCTCAGACACTGAGTTGCTTTCTCTTTGTGGTACCATCTCTACTAAGAAACGTAGAAAAGCACCATCCATTATCAAAGCAGTTATTACCTGACTGGCACCGGTTCTGTGCATGTGTTTTTATATTGTGGGAGAAAGAAAAAAAAAAGGCAAATTTTCTGAGGCAGATGCAATGCTTCACTGAAGATATTTAATTTAATGATCAGAAGACTTTTCAATTGGACTTTGATTGTCAATGAGTAAAAGATTTTCTAAGGGGATATTAAATCCAGTGGGATTTAAAAAACATTGCACAACAGCCCTCATTTGCTTTTTTATAATTTTAACAAATACTGCTTGTTGTCTGACAAACACTGATGCCTTTTGAAAGAAAAACACAACATGTTATGTGAGTCTATCTATCTATAGCTTTTTTTATTTGTCTAACACACCAGACCTTAATCAAAATGCAGCAAGTGTACATGCTGAAAGGCTCTCAAATATGCAAAGAAGATTTCAACGGGATGAAGTGGACAACTCAATCTTCTCATAAGCAACTCTGGGAAAAGGAAGAGTTGCTTTTCGTCATGGCATCACCTAACTCATCAGATGTGTTTGTGACTGCTTGAAAACGGAGATGATTTACGATGCTTTGCAGGATTTCTCTCAGAGTTCATTTAAATTTGGGAAATGACTGAATGAACCACTGAATGAAATATGATGTCAAATTATTTCTGTTTTGTGTTAACGTGGGGTTGTTTTGGTTACCCCGTCACACTGTGTGGGGTGTGTAGATGCAGATTTTCATGCAGTCATACATGCGTTGCCATGCAGATCAATCCACTACCGGTACATTGCTCTCTTTTTATGCCTGTCTTTAAGGAGCAGAGCTGCCGTAGTTTTCTTCTAATGACTTTGCAGCTTTGTGGCTGCAGTGCCACAGTTGACTGCTTGTGGTCAAATGAACACCAATGTGAGAATCGAAAATGTGTGTCTATATGTTTCTTGCCTTCTGTCCATTCATATTGTTTTTTTTTTTTTTACTCTGGTTCCACAACTTTTTTAAAACCCAATTAAACAAAACCAGGCACCAAAACATTTGGGACCAAGCAAGCAAACCCTTTTTAAGTGATTTAAATGTGGACATGTACAGAATCTTAAAAGACATGGGCAAAATCTGAATTTAAACATGTCCAAAATCTTGAACGCCTGGCATTATCTCCTAATAAGTTGTCAAGATAATGACGGCCAAGAAGTGATTTAAATGAGAGAAGAGCATCCTGCACAGCAGAGCACAATGCTGATTTTGATTCCCGAGGGTGTGAATGTTGTAAATGTTGCTGTATTAATTGAAAAGTCATTACAGCCAGCACAGACCACAGAATGACAGTGACAAATGTTATTCCTGTTTTTTTCTTTTTTTTTAACATGTTTGTTTTTAACAAGCATTTCTTTATTTAATATCCCATACTTCATATCTTAATTTTCAACAACCACCAGTTCTGCAGCCCATAATGCAAATGTCTGAAATAAAGAATATCCCTGCTTTAAATATTAACTGATTAAACTGCGAATGGAGCTTCAAAGGTTCTGTCCTGCATATTTTAGCTATTTTTTTCCTTTTCCCTGTAAAGTGGGATTAACGAGTTGGATAATTTCTCGGAAAATCTGCTTGTAGCAATTTTCTTGAGGTGCAAATTAGTATTAGCCCTAACTTTGGCATCATGCCATATTAGCTGTGGGATATATTGTTATGTGATCTCATGTTATTGCGTATCAGTAGCAATCCACTTCAGGTACGCAGATGTGGGGGAACTCTTGACATATGATGGAAAACAATAGCAAAGCAAAAAACAAGGGGTGTGGGAATGACTTATTGATACACTATTTCATAACTCAAGGCTGTCTGAGAAACTGAAATAAAACAAAAAACAAAGCCTTGTAGTACAGTTGTTTATAGGGATGTCTTTGGAGGTTGTTTAAATTCTACAATTCTGTCAAACATTAATGACATTTCTATCAGCTGTAAAAGCAAATGAAAGAGTCAAACCCATACCTTCCATGTCAAATTTTCCTGCTTGCAATACAATTGTTTCACTGATGCTGTTATTCTCTTCCAACCTAGAATTAGATGTGAAAATGTTGCAGATAAAATCATCTTTTATGTTTCCTTTTTTTTCTGCAAGTTTAGTAATCATGACTGCAGAGAAATAAATAAATAATAATGATAAATGATAAATGATAATAATAATAAAAAAAACTTCCACAATATTTTATGCTGTAATAGTTATAAATGACTGAAGAAAACCTCCTAAGACCAAGATATTCATTTGAATATAACCATCTTAGCATAATGTTATCCCTGTGAATGGCTGGTTTGAGTACTGGAAATAACTACTGTACTACAGTTTAGGATGTATGCTTACATACTATTGGTTCAGCTTCTTTACTGCTAAATCCTCTTGGCTATGGTCAAAGTCAAGAGTAAACATGTCCTATTCGTTGCTAATACTAAGGATGAGTGATAGAGCCCCAGATGGAACATGATTGGTGGGTTAGTGCTTAAGCACTTCTACACCAAAGTTAAATTATGCACAGAGGCAGTACTGGTCAGTAGTAATCCCCCCACAAGGATTACCCATGTCTTTCATGCTAGATTAAAGGGTCCCATTATACCCTGCTGCGCTGTCTGAGTCCTGATGGAGAATCAATACACTGGATGGTAAATTATCAGCAACATCCTTGTCATCTCTTGTGGTCAACCCCTGTTTAATAATGAATGTGACTGGGATAGCTTCTGTGTAAGCATTCTTCACTACTCTATATTTGTTAAAGCTGACCAATCAAAGGCCAGATGCTCTCTAAATAAATAATGTGGCTTGTTAGATAATCATCATGTTTGCCAGATGCTATTCACCCAAAGTATGAAATGATGCAGATGATTCAACTACACCTGTCAGCAGAAGAGAAAAAATATCAGTGTCAAAAGGAAACTGAATACATTGTTATAATTGTTTAATGTCTCCCGTCCCATATTGAGTGAGCTAGTCCTTTAATTCCACTTCTTTTGTAGTCAAATTATTCAAAGCTTGTAAGAAAAAAAGACAAAACTAACAGGCATGGCAAACATTTTCCTAAGATACTAAAATATTTAGAATCTGCTACTTGGCTTATAGGAGCTTTCAGAGAATTATGTGTTGAAGCGAGGAGACTGAGGTTGTTATATTCTCACTGCATTTCCTCCGGGCAGTGTGCTGGGATGCAAAGCCAACATGTACATTACAGGGCCTATTTACAACACCCAACTAAATGCATACATCTGCTCCACATTTGCCCAGAGATGATTTTCTATTTTCTTCTTTTGAGCTTTAAATGGTGCTGTCCTACGGATGACATCATTATTTATTTATTTCTATAATTTCTCTATCATGGCAGCTGGGGAAAGTGTTCAGGGGATGTTTATACAGGCGATTTGTTCCCACTAATTCGGCATGTTTTGTGACGAATCCAAGGGCTTTTGGAAATAGCAGGGAGGGGAGGAGGCGGTGGGTGAGGGGGGGGAGTTAATCTACTCGTTTTCTTGTCTTCCAGCCTGTTCAGCTCCTTCTGCCACCCTCCTTCTCTTCTCTTTCTCCCCTTATCTCCTCCTTCCTTTATTTTTGGAAACATCTCATTTTCGTGAGTCAGGCCCAGCATGCTCACAAACGTTCAGTCTACCAAGCTCTTGCTGCCGCCTCCTCTCTGCCCCTGTCTCTGTTGTTTATGATATTAAAACATCAAGAGAGTCGAATTGGAGAAAAAACAAAGCTCTTCAACGCTTTTTGCTCAGTCAAATGTGAAGAAAGGAGAATAAATGCTCTGTGAGCTGTTAATTCATCATATTTACATATTTGACAGGTAATGGACAGATGTGTCTGCAGCCATCAGTGTTATAATTGGCTGGAAGAGGCCTTAAAAGGAGACAGGCAGAAACTTTCTAACCTGACTTTGTAAATGTAAAACAGTTACATTTCTGGAGCAAATCAATGTGATGATGATGCAACACCATTTTTGGCATCCATCTTCATTTACAGTGCAACAGTGCTGATGGCAGCGTAGACTTATGATACCTGACTTGACTGATTGCTGTGTCACTGCTCTTCTCGTTCTCATCTCTTGTTTATTAGCTTCTTTGTTTCTTTTTTTTTTTTTCCTCACCTCTTTCTCACCTTTTAAGGGTGTCCAAAAACTTGGTTTTAAACAGGAAATGAATTGGGTGTGTTTTTTTTTTTTTTTTTTTTTTTTTGGTTAAATCTAAGTTATATAAGTTATATTTGTCTTTTGCATAATCTTTAGCAGTACTTGAATGATTAATAGTGGTTTTACAGTTTATGCTACAACTTCTAGGGTAACTTCTAAAGTGATGTTTTGGAACAAATTGACCCAGCATCTTTCCTAGAAAACGTCTCTTATTACTGTTTAACATGGCCACTGCATTTAAAAAGTCCATTCTACCCTTTTTTGTTCAAAGAATTGAACAATTACATTTGCCTTATAGAAATAATAGCTCTTGTCTCACAGAGAAATTGCCCTTTTATTTGTGTAATTTATTCGCCAATAGCTGAGGCATTATATTTGTGTATGCAAACATGGACATACACAAGTTGTGTTCTAATATACTATAGTATTTCATCACTTGCAGTACAAAAAAAAAAAAAGAAAAGCAGTCTCCTTGTGCAAACCCTCTACACCACTAGGCAGATCTGACTTTTGCATTTGTGGCCTCTCAGGCTACAATGCATATATGTATGTACGTATATGTATGAATACACTAATATATTCTGATCAACAAACAATAATCGATTACCATAACACGTACTCAATTTAAGCATGTCTGTATCAGATTGTATTACAATTATAAAGTCAAGAAAAGCCTCCACATACTGGATAAAGTCTTCTATGGAGAATTGACATTGGCTAAATGTTTAAATCCCTAAATCACTATTTGTCTTAGTATACAAGGGTTTGATGCTGTGCATTTTCCATCTGTTTATTACTGGTTTCATCCTGGGATGTCCAGGTTTAGTCCTTGAGGGGCGCATTTCCTGCTTCAGTGCACCTGTCTCAGATTAACGGGTCATTAACAGAGATGGGAAGAAGTTGACAGCAAACTGAAGAGATCCATTTAATTGAAATCAGGTGTGTTGAAACAGGGAAACATCTAGAACCAGAAGGATGGTGGCCTTGAGGATTGACATTGGAACTATTTATAGTTTGCTTCCATTTAATCTTAGTATCTTTGTCCTTCAACTAAGCACAGATGTCTCCACTCCTAGGACTAATATGTGTCCTATTGCATGTTGTGTGTATTTGAGTGCATGTAAGAATGAGAAAGATTATGATCAGGTGTGTGTTTTAAAAACTGTTAGATGTGTATTTTATGCAGAGCACTTTGTGCTACTTTTTGTATGTAAAGTGGCTTATAATTAAAATTTGATTTAATTTGAAAATAGATGATCAAGTTATGATTCGCTATCTTCTCATGTAAATAATCTGCAACCCTATTCAATTATGGCTGTCTGCCTTGGCTAAAAACAGCTGGGGAAAAGGTTCTGCTTTAATCAAAGCATTTTATTAAGTTTCATTAGGTATTTTATGTTTTTCTTCCCTGAATAGGTGGACTTTACATTCAACAGCCTTCATGGAGAGAAAGATGACAGAAAACAGGCTGAAAAATGCATAAAAGTCAAAGAAATCTAAAAACCTGACTGAGTTCAATTTATGACTCATAAGATAATCACTGCCAACAACACACAAGAGTCAAATGTTAATGGATATATGGTTGGTTGAGTTTTGGTGAGGGTTTTCCACTGTTAATACCTCATTGTAAAATACTCTAAAGTCACATATTCAAAATCTTAGTTAATAAAACACAGACAAATGCAGTATAAACAGCAAAATGAGCTGTTTAAGTGACAAATCCATTCTACAGTGAAATGGTCCTTGTCAGTTTTTTTAGCTGCTTTGAAGTTTTGTTTAAGTATCATTTCTGAATTAAAGTGGCTGCTGTATTTTAATGTTGTAGTGCTGCACACATTTTAACCACTTACTACTACTGCTGAGCTTCCCTAAAAATACCATAAGCAAACAAAAGAAACCTTGTTGGCTCAAGTCAGCAGAAACAACCGGAGAAAGTTTAACAGTATTGTATCATGTGCAGTGAGTTTTTATTGAACATGTAATTATTTTAGGTTTGGATAAGAGTTCAACATGTTTTACTGTCAGATATGCAATGATATGAAACTGTGGCCGACATTCGTGGGTAAATTATGAGAAATGTGTGCAACATTACACACATACAAAAATGTAATTGGTGGCACATTAATGGAATTGGTTTGTACTATCTACTGCACACTGTTGCATTTTGCTTCTTTGTATGTTGTTTGCAAAACTGGGAAATAGCATTGGAACAGAAATGCCTTGAGCAAAGCAGCAATGAGGCATCATCATTATTCTTTCAGATGCTTTTTACAACACACACAGTGGTATTGAATATGCATTGGTAATTTACATAACATATACAAATGGGAACTTGTATTTGCAATGGTATACTGTTAATACTGACTGAACTGCACTCTGCTTTTATGCAAATAACCTTAAACTGACTTGTTCCATACTTGTGTGTAATGCAGAATGTTCTACTTATAGAGTATATATAACTAATTATAAATTTAACTTATCCTACATTGCTTCAATAGCTATTTGTTTCTATATAAAAAACTTTCATACTTATGTATTTGTCTGCATTAATCAATGTGGCCTAATATTTTACCATTTACTTAACTGAGCACTTTTAGTGTACTTTAGCATTAATGGTTGTTGATTACAGAGAAGCAAATAAATTCCAGAAATCCACTACAGTATGTTTGATATAAGTTGTGTATTTCTAACCAGGCATCTTTCCACTGACAACTACGGCCAAATTTAATTTCCTCTAGCATATACTGCTAGTTTAATAGATTCATAATGTCAAGTATGTTGAAGTCTAGACAGTAAAAAACTGATAACCTCTTTAAAGCCCTTTTGTAAAATGGTGCATTAACAACTTGATTCCACAATTTCTGCATTATAGATAACAGAAATTTTTGCCTATCCTGTGCAGCAGGAGCCTTTTGACCAGGATCAAAGCAGGTCTGTGATGTCCACAATGTCTGGGGAAATTACTAAAATACATACAGTACCCTCGAGTATATTTCCATCAGTCCTGTTCTTGCCTTTTTTTTTTTTGTCATGGTGACTGCCATTACCAGACATGTCTTGCTCACTTGTGTCTGTCTTTTAAAAATTAGATTAATCTATATCTCTCTTTGTCATCTGTCAGAGGCCAGAGGACCTCGATCATTTTCAAATCAGCCTCAGTTTCATTTCTTCAAAGAGTCAGTTTTATCATTTCTCCCTTGTGGTCGTTGACTGAGCCATCTCCATGGGTGAAAATCAGCCCGGCAGCCTTGTAACATCCAAGCAGAGTTAAGAGCTTTCCCTAACTGAATTGCATCAGAAATTCTGATCACTCACTGCAATTTATTTCAATTAACATGGGGTCACACCAGTGCTAGCAACCAGCAGGTAGAATGTACTGCTAAAATGGGTGAGGTACAGCTGACTAGTGGTTGTAGCAAGAGCACATCTAACTAACAAACAAAATCATTCACAATAAAGTGCAATAACTATGTTACTAATACATTTTAAAATAAGCTGAATTCTGGATGCTATTGTGTTTTCATTTTCACATGTTTCAAAGATCATATATATTTATCTTGCAAGGTTATATATTTGGCCTTGTGTATTCTCTGTGAAGCAGGCCTACAGAGTCAACAATGCTGAATTCCAGTCAAGTGATCTGATAAAGAGAAATATAAGAAATGAAAAGTGAAAATTTGGCAGAAGACAATGAAATTCGTGAATATGAAATTACTTGGGAAACATTGCATAAAATGCTGTGGGGAGTGTAGTGCTAATATAATCAGTTCCATCAGCAGCTTGCTCAGCAACTGAGGGCTGTGGTGTGTCACTGATATGATTACCTACTCATGCAGGACTCTGATCTCATTGTTTCCTGACATGGAGGATAAAACATGCATAATAGATTTTTGCAGACAGAGCTTTGATGGTTGTTGTAGAAACATTGCTTTTGAGATCAAAAAGTTATTTAATTTTTCATTTTATTTTGCTTTACACAGTCATTTCCCGATTTATACAAGTTCACAGCAACAATTGCTAGTTCACATCCCAGGTGAAGAAGTGGATGAGTTTAATTGCTTTACAAAAAATATTCACCTTTGCAGCACACCAAGACTTTGTTTTCCACAAGAGGACTGTTGTTAGGCTCCAGAAAGAGGAAGTGCTGGTCTTGGCTCTTGCTGTTGCTTAGCAACTATTGAAAACCTCTTTGAGGCATGTCCTCTCTTTTGCTGAAATTTGAAATATTTTTATCTTCAAAGCACAATGAACTATTGGAAACCCACAACAGCATGTCAATTCCATTGCAAACATGAGATGAAGAGGTCATATGGACAGATCCCTCTTCGATGTGTAACTTTGCTGTCTCAGTGGCATCACTGGGTGTCTAATTCGAGATGACTGTAGCTCAACTGAGAAGCTTCCAAATATAAATACGCATAAGCAATGGCCTTTGGCAGATTTGAAATTAATGAGCATGTCTTCAGTGATCTGATGTTAAAGGAGCACATAATGGTCAAAAACAGTGCTACTTCACAGTACTTGTTCTAGGCTCAATGATGAAGATGAGAATAAGAACCGTATAGAAAAGAATAAGAAAGACCAAGACCTTGTTCTCCAGAAAAAGAAACAAACACACAAAAAAGCCTATTTGTCACACTTGGAGCTAAAAATGGCAGCTAAATTGAATTATTTTACTGTGTTTCATTGAACTGAAAAGTTTCATCACCCCAACGGTAGTATTCGACAGCAGTCTTCTACAGGTCTGTAAACTTGGAATTGCAATGCTTCATCAAGACAGACAAGTGGAAAAGGGTAACAGCATGAGTCATTGAAGTTTAATTAAAGGAGTGCTGCACAGCTATAGATCATTTTGGTGGTTATTTGGGCTAATATTTTTTGACTTTTCATTTTGTTGAAATTATCAACAGTAGCATTGGTTTTTATTGCATCCTAGTAGGTGTTGCTGGTGTATTTTACAATTGTAGACTGGTATGATAATTAAATTGGGGCTAAACAGAGGGAAGCTCTTCCCTTGGCTGTTTACTGTTGCTTGCTTCTGTTTTGGTACTTCTCTGGAAACATTGAAGTGGTTTAATGAAGCATTACTACTATCAATTCGAAGTATGCTTTCTGATTGTAGGCAGTTTGTCCTTACTTGAACCCATGAAGCAAACACTGAAAATAAAGCCCATGCATAATTGAGTCATGTAGACTGAAATAACACTATCGTGTCAGTGCAAAAACCTTCTCTGAGGTACTGTGAATGTGATCGCAGAACATGAACATCTATAGATGTCATGTTGGCTTACAAAGTGGTAACTCTGGATTCCAAACAGTGGTGTGGAGCAGAGCTACAATCTGTTTATGCCAACATAGTCACGGCAGGGTAATTAGAAGAAGTAGGGCAGCATTTTAAGCTAACATGTGATTCTCAAATGGTTCAGTCTCTGCATTCCATTTTCTTTGCTGACAGGATTTCATTAGGTGAGAAGAGTAAATGCTCAAACAAGCCATGGCTGATAATGTGCATTGGCACACAGGGACACAAGGGCTTTGAAAATGAAACTGTCAGGCTGAGGTAGTGTGACGATTACTGGGAGAGAGCTTGAGTATTCCTGACTAGTCTCATTTGGTTTCTCTCCCTTTTTATCTTTTTCTCTTCCATACTGCCCCCCCCTTCCTTCAGACAGACATATTCTCATATGCAGTTTCACTGCATTGTGTTGTGCAATCTATAAACTGGGGCTGTCTGAGGGTCTCTGTAGGCTTTTCTCCTTTGATGTGACTTCTCTTGCTTCTCACTTACCCCTCCAATATAAAGCCAGGTCCAGACCCTCACAAAGCATGAGCTATCTGTGTATCTAGCAGTTTGTGAACATGTTTCATTTTAGTAGACTGCTAGAATTTGATCAGTGGGACAGATAAGCTGTCAAATTGCATGCATATTTAAGAAGATCTAAACCCAGCATGCAAATCTGTGGTTGTAATAAACCCCTCCCTGCAGCATAACATTTTTTTTTGTGTGTCAGACTATCCTTCAGGCACCAAAAAAACCTTGACTTGGCCTTCTCAAACAAACTCTGCCTTTAACAAAACTTGTAAGCCTGCCTCCACAGTTGTGTCACCCTGATGCAATCCATTGAGTGCAAAGAGGAAGCTGTTAGATTGCAGAGCAGGCTCCATCCATTCCCACCCTGACCGCAGACACACAGGTTACACTGTCCCTGTCTGCCTTATCTCTTGGAGCAACGGCTCGGCTTCAGACCCACGGCTCGGGCCCGGCTTCTGCTCAAGATAAAGCTTGAAATAGACCACTCTTACTGACAGCAAGGTAGCATTAGATAAGGCTGTTGTGTCCACAGCTTTGAGTTAGAAATGATCAGGGAGGCAGGGGAGAGAAGAAGTGGTGTGCATGAGAAATAAAGCAAAACACAATTTTGTGAATGGATGTTGTTGTTGTGGGGCTTGCTGCAAGTGTTGCTCTTTCACCCCCTTCTTCAAACCACATATAAAAAGGTCAAAGTTATAGAAATCCTCCATCCTTTTCTCACAGTTCACACCATTGATTGTATTTTTGACTCGTATTGTTAAGGCTCGAGCCAATTTGGTCATCATGGCTTACAGAGATAAAAAGATTACCCTGCACAGTGTGCACACCTGTGTGTGAACGTGCTCGTATGTGTGCATGTCTGTGAATATTTATGCACGCTTGCCTACAGCATTTTATTCAGTCTGCAAAACATCAAAATGCAAAAGTGCATCTAAAAAGGTTTTCCTCTGTTGGCATGCAGAAGCCAATCAATAGCTGTGTCTTAGTAAATTAGATCATGTAGACAAGAAGCAGTAGTCAGCAGAGCCATCCCAGAGTAACCCCTTGCGTGTTTAGTTCATTCTCTATTAGACAATGGCCTGGAGTAATTGAATTGGCTGTACAAGCTCAGGGCTTGGCCTTCGCTTTTTCACCTTTGATGGCATGCAGGTCTGAAAACTTTATATCCCAGTTGAGAGCCAATTTATGGGTAGTGAAGCAGTTAAGCCCCTTACTGTTCGTCTGGAACTACATGCACCCAAGGCTCTTGTCTAGAATTATAAATTTTGTCTTAAGACAAAAAAATCAGAGGTTAGCTTAACACATCATTTTTAGCTAGCTAGCTAACTAAGATAACTAAGCCATATGGGATAAGATGGAGACAACAGATCTTGACACAGACATCCAAGATTTGTACTGGATCATAAGCACAGACAAGTATTTGCTATGGCTGACATGAGCAAAAAAGAAAAAAAAGTTTGGGTTTCCCATTCAGACTATTCTTTCCCATGTCATTTAACTGAAGTGGGCACCCCCACGTGAGTGTGTTGCTGAAAAATCTCTAAAATGAAAGTTGTGGAAGAACACAGGACAGGGAGATTCATCTCTGCATCTCACAGATGAAATTAAAGCCAATCACACCTCAAACCTCTTTTAAATAAACTGTATTTCACTCATTCAGTTTATTCTATACACCAATAGTGTCTCATGCCCAGAGCATTATAAAGGCTAGAACTGCCCCTGATCATTTGAGGTAATCTTGGATAAAGAAGCTACGGACAAGCAGGTAACCAAAAAACCTCTTGTTTCTATTAATTAAATAGGTCATACTCCTCTGGTGAGCCATTTGTGATAAGAGTGCCATGACAAATTATTCCTCACAAAAAAGCCTAATGAAAGCCAGCTGGGAGTTTACCACTAAGCACCTGAATGACTCACACCATTAGGAGTAAAAGCATACTGATGGCAGCATCATGCTGTGTGGAGGTTTTCGTAAAACAAGGCCAGACAACTATTCTGAGGGGATGTTAGATGCAGAAAAAATATTCAAACCTTAATGAAAACATTTTTACTGAAGATTTATGACTGGAGTGAAGGTTTACAATTAGACAAGACAGCAATAAATGTATGTGCAATCTGAAACTGAGGCCAATTAGTGTCGCTTTGGAGATCTAACAATGGCTGTGACTGACTCCTCCTATCCATCCAGCTTGAATAATTCTACCCAAAAGAATGAGCAAAAATTTCAAAGAGAAGGTGTACCAGACTTGAAAAGTAATTCCCAAAAAGACTAGAGGCTACCATCGCTGCCAAATGTTTTTTTATGACTACTAAGTGACACGTCTGAATAATTATGTAAATGTGATATTTCGGTCTTTTATTTCTATTTAATTATCAACTCTTCTGTAACACCACTGTGGAAAATTGTTTGAAGACTGCTGCGAAAAAAGGTGAATAAAACCAGTTTCTAAAACAAGTGGGAGAAATAAGAAAAATGCAAGAACCTTGAAAGCCGAGGAAAACTTTCCATCTACTTAGAAATGTCTTGTTAAGCCTTCCAGCCCTGAGAATTTGAAGCCTGTTGTTGATTTGTGTCTTTTCTTGTTATTTAAAAGATGAAAACTCATTGTGACAATGATGAGATGTAAGCTAATTATCTCTTCCAAGACAATCAATGACAAAACCAGGCATCAATATGGAGAAAGCATTGTAGACAACAGGAAAGAAACATCTCATCATTTAAGGACTGCTGAACAAGACTTGTGTTGATATTTTTTAAAAGTATCAAGTTTTAGAAGCATATCAGCTTATTAAGACACCATTAAAATATCCCTGCCTTCCACCCCCTGCAGTCTCATTATTCTATTAATTTCTGTTTCTTTTGTGAGGAAGCCAAAAAGGCCATTCTTAAGTTTTACTTGTTTTACTTTAATTACACAAAGAAGGTATCCGTATTTACATGAGAAACACATTCAAAGGCTTGCAAACTCCAGCTTCTAAACAGGTGTCACTTTGTAAATCTTTGTACTCTAACAGAGTGAACAAACTGACAACCTTTCAGTTTTTAGCACATTTAATGCATTATTTGGTCATGAAGTTTTGCAGTTGCAATGTGGTTGGTTGGTGTCAGTAGAAATAAAAATGAAAACTTGATGAAGTACTCA
The DNA here is from genome assembly GCF_017639745.1 of Melanotaenia boesemani. Classification (NCBI taxonomy): domain Eukaryota; kingdom Metazoa; phylum Chordata; class Actinopteri; order Atheriniformes; family Melanotaeniidae; genus Melanotaenia; species Melanotaenia boesemani. The sequence continues at coordinate 18,051,788 of NC_055704.1, read as the reverse complement.
GGGTTTTCTGTGTACAGCTTGCGTTAGGGAATGCAAGTGTATATTACCATTGAGCTGTATTCAGATCATCCACTGTATCTATCCATTAGCTATACCCACATCATTGCATATAAATTGTGGAGGCCGGAGACTATCCTAGCAAACAGTAGCTGAGAGACTTGATATACCCCAAATAACTTGCCCATGTGGATTCCCCAACTTGCTGGGAATCTGGGACAAAAGAAAAACAACCATGCATAATAAAGCTGACTCTAAATGGATAATTTAGAGCTTAATATGCATGTTTGAGGACAAAATATGACTATTTTCCAGAATACAAAGGATTTAAGACTGGAAAGAAGGTTCATATTTAGACAAGACAGAGATCCAAGAAAAGTCTTGAAGCAGCCCAGCAAGAATCTGAACCTGAGGCCATAAGAGCCTCGCTATGGAGATCTAACAAACAGTCTATCCATCCCAGTTAAGCCTGAATAATTCTACACAAAAAGATTTCCCAAGAGAATGTGTGCCAGATGTGATTCCCGAAAAGACTTGAGGCTGCCATTGTTGCCAACTGTAGATCACAAACTACTGAACAGTTAAAATCCTGTTTAAAACAAGAATGGCAAGGAAGAACCATTTCAACTGGTTTCCTCACTTCCCAAATACTTACAACCTGACCCTAGTCCAACATCTTTAAAATATGCTGCTATTGTTAAATTGAAATGATGTTATCAGACATTTTTCTTTAAAAAAAAAGTGTTCAAATGATTTGCACATCACTGTATTCTGTTGTACATGTTCGTTTTACAGTGACCCACTTTTTCTGAAAAAAAAAAGAATTGTTCTGACTTCTCTTTTCTCAGAATAATCAGCATGCCACAACACTCTACTCCATCTCTGACAGCATTACTAGTGTTGTTTAAACCCAAAACATGTGACCCATGATTTTTTACACCGTAATAATCACAAAGTGAATAATTCTATCATGCAACATAACTGCTCATATGTTCAGTCATCAAGCTCTAAAATGGGAACAGGAAAAACTGCTGTCTCAACACGAAGAGTATTAGCTGAGAATTTTTCTTCAGCAACGTCAAGTGTCTTTCTGCGACAAAAACATCCAGTGGTGAATGTGCCCATAATTCCATGTGACATGGGCATTCAAGGGGAAGGGATTGGAAGGCTCAGAGAAAAAGGCAGAGGATGCTGACTCTGAGAGAGAAAAGAGGAGGGAGGGAGACAGACAATAAGAAAGACTTCCCCTGTTTCTGCCTTGCAGAAAGACAGTTGTGTCAGATTCAAGCTAATGCTCACATTTATATTATCCTTAAAAAGGTCCCTGAGAAGATGGGCAGGCAACCCCGTGCTCTAAGTCAAAGGCAATGTGGGTTCCATCTAGTTTCAGTGCATCTCAAAATTTATGTAATTAATTATCTCTGTTTGATTTACTTTGCTTAGTAGCAATCTAGTACCTAAACCTGCAGAGACAGTTGGTTGAAGACAGATGAAAGTGGAGCACCGCAGGCAAACGCAGCTAACGTTGAAGCTTCTTTCTGTCAGAGCAGCTGCGTGGGAGTTTGGTTCATCACATCTGGGAAAGTGGTTCAGTGTGTTCAGACTGCAGAGTGCCATAATGAAATCATAGTGTGATCATAAGCACACTGGGTCTATTATTTCTAACCATTGTTTCAGTCACATTGTGGTGCAGGAAGTAGCTTTGCTTGTTACATTAGTCATCCATAATCACTGATAATTATACCTTGTTAATGCACTGTGAATTATTGACATGTAGATAGACCATCATATGACTTAAGCAATGAAAAAGACTAATTTAATTGCATTTCATTCATTCATTCATTCATTCACCCCCCCCCCCCCCCCCCCCGCTATTCATTTGTTTTTGTCCTCTTTCCTTTCTCTGTCTCTCTGCACTCCATGCCCTGATCTCTCTTGCTGTCATCAATTACACCAAAGATGCTCTTTTGTTTATCCCTTCATCTCTCCATGTCCTTTCCTACCTCCATTGCTCTTTAATAATGGCGTCCTCTGCGCGTGAATCTGCCACCATCCATTCCAAGCAGCAGGTAATGGATTGAGCACAGGACCTGATCTGGCTATGGATGAGCCTGCCTGTAGATGTCTGAGTGGGTGTTCAAATGGGTTTTGGAGAAGCTTGTCTAGAAGGTGGCGCTCTGTCACCTGGAGCTTTGGAGCTTTGCAGTTTTTTGTTTTTTTTTTGCAGCATCAGTGCAAACCCTCCAGCCCATCTCATTTCTCCCTTCAAAGACAAAAACACAACAGCATGGTGTCAAAGTTTTGCTGCCTGCCTGGTTAAGGGACATTTTGATATTATCATGATGTGTCTCCATAGAGCTCTTTAATCTCAGCAGTATTGCAAAAGCACATTGCTCTACTTTTCGCTTTGATTGAAATTTTTCACAGAAAAAAAAAAAGATCAAGAGGATTGAAAAGACACCCCAGATGTCACTTCGCCAATACTGAAAATTATAAATTGACCAGGCCAGTCTGTCCTTGGTGGTGAGTGTGTCAGATAAAAGATATTGTGCTCCAAAACAGTTGTGTCCCATCACTGAGGAACAGAGTAAATGGCTCCAAAAGCCACAGGAGTTGTTGCACTCTCCACAGAATCCAAACGGATACCTGGAAACTAATACAAACCAACATCTGGTGATGAATAATGGATGGAGATGAAATACATGTGCCTGACTGTCTCTCTGCAGGGGATGTTATTTACAGCCTCACAGAAATGTGCTTCTCATCATGGATAGTGGAATTTGCTGCATGACATGTGTTTTATTGTATGCTAAGATATATAGTTATGGATTATTCTAAAGCCACTTAGATGATATGTTTCCTTGGAGAATACTAGGTCACATCTTAGGTTTAATAAAATGCAAATGTAGTCTTGTCTATTTTTTATTTTATAATAATTGCATACATTTATTATGCATGCGACAGGAGCCAAGGTAATTTAAATGTGTTTATCTGTTGGAATAACCTTTATTGCCAGAGAGATATGGCCCAGTGCCAGATGGAGAAATATGCACTGCTATAGATGTGTGTGCATGCATATACATTTGTAAATAACTTTGCATACTGGCCTTCCTAATTTTTCGGGGGAAGTGTGTATGTGCTGTAGCATGCATTTGTGCGTGAATGTGAGAGAGAGACGAGGCACAGCGACTCTGCCTGGAGGCAGCAGGCACCCCATTGTAAGGGGTGAACACAAGGCCAGACACCTGTTTTCCCCAAAATGAATTATGAAACGAAGCCAAGCGCAAGTTATGCTCTCCGCAACTGACAACAGAGGGCAAGGCCAAAGACCTGAGGAGAGACAGAATGAGGCTGGCATCACCAAGAATGTTAAACAATAAGACAAAGAAAGCATGAAGGTTATGAGTCCTTGTTAACTTTAATAGACTCTTATAATGGGGGACTGAAATTCTAATAGACTTCTGCATTACATGCTTTGATTTGTAGCTGATACAACTCAATTATGACTAGAGAGAGTCATTTAAATCTTATGAAATACTAATTGTTTCTAAACAGCTGAAAAACAGCTCATGAAGTAAACATATTAAAGATCTGTCCTTTTAATATATACTGAATTATAGATGCTTTGTACCACGTTAGCTGCTTTAACCCTCTCTTCTCCACCTTTCCTCAACAGCCAACTTTAACATGTGTACACAAGCAGAGCACAACAAAATCAATGATTCAGCATCAGTGGATATTCTGAGCAAATTTGCCTCTGGTGGAAAAACAGCATCGCAACAACGGCAAATTGGCTCCAACCCATACTCATCTATGCCATTATTTATTCACACCTTTCTATTTATGTTCCTGTTGTGATCCGACATAGAAATTCCTTCAAAGTAAATATGTACAGATGCCTCAGCATGTCAGGATCTAACTTCTTATGTAAAATTAAATCACCACTCTGGATGTAAACAGGAAAGTGGGAAAGTGAGAGAGAGCCTCTGGCTTTTGCTGCAGTGTGTGGGCAGCTGTCGACTGCACTAATGTGCGGCCGTCCATGTCACGCACACCACCCGAATATTGTGCCAGATTTAAAGGTGTCACTGTTATCAGAAAAATTAAACTTATAATTTCATGCAAAAATACTCATAGTTGCCTTTCTCCTGTAATTGCATTAAATAAATCCATTAGATTTTCATTAATCTGCACATATAACTGAATATAATACATCTACAAAATCTGAAGCCTTATGATATTGTACATAAGCCAACAACTGCAGCTCTTGTTAACTTATAAGTTTTCATAAACCTTCATGTTCAAAACTTGTACTTTAAAACTAAAATGAACATTTAGGAATTAAAAAATGCTTTGGCTCTCTTTTGGTAATCGCTTTTTTATGAATTGTATTATTAGCTTCCGGACAAAAGTTCAATAGTGTTTGCAAACCCTCCAAACTTCCACAGCTAGCTTGTTTGCTGGTGGCACCAACTCATTATTTTTAAAATAAGCACCTAGATGTGACATATCTGTGTTTTTTAAAAATATTAAAACATTTATTCTGATCCACTTAATCATAAATTGATGGGAAATGAACAATGTAAGAGGCAGAACCCACTTTGCTCTTACATTACAGGGTGCAGTAACAACACTTAAAGGAAAAGAAAAACAGATATTAAAGCAATTTTTGCAGCTTTCTTTCTTTCTTTCTTTTTTTGCTTTGTGGCTTGTTTTTTACTGAGGGGTTGCATCATAAATGGGTGCAAACATGAAGGGATTATGTTAATTACAAAAAAAAGATGGATCTATCAAGCTTAATTTTCAGATTATCAGTGGTTAGGTGTATCATGTGTGAATAAAGTTATCCTTTGAGGAATAACCTTGGGACAAATTTAGCTCATTAACTTAAATTGAACATTTGAAGAATAAAGACAAAGTGAATATACGTGTCAGCGCTCATGAACTACCACCACATGACAGCAGCTCAAGTGAAACTGAAGAATAGCAGTGGATTATAATTAAAATTCAATTACTGCATCTCGCTTTGTCACTTGTGTAACTCTGCATAAGAGGCTATTTCTTTTTTACCTCAAAATATCATTGTTTACACTTGAAGGTCAAAGGTTCTGCACTGTCCAGTCAGAGTACATCAAAAGGAGTGACAGCAGCTCAAAATACCATTAGTATTTAATGAGTGAGTCTATTATACACACTGAAATGTCAATTTACATAGCATGTCATGGCCAGCCAGAGGGAAGCAGGATGTCTGCATGTCTCCCTGTATATTTGTCTAAAGACAGGAAGTAGTTGACACACTTAGAAGGTGTGAATTCCTTGTTTGTGATTCATTTAGCCTTTTCTGTGGAGGTAGCCTGCCATGGACATGTAGGGCCCTCAATTCACCTCTGATCAACATGTTCACAGTAAATGCCATATGGTGATTTGATTCTGTCAAATTATCCTCATATTGTGCTTCATGATGCCTTGAAACTAGCTTGTTTGTTTTCCTTCGGCGGTTTATCATTGTGTAAGTGAGGGGAAAATATTGACTTTCCACTGAGTTGATGGTAAAGTGAAACTGGGAAGGCAGCAGTGCTAAACAGGTCCTCCTTCTTCTCCTAGAGGGATTTGTATTTGATTAGTTTGGCTGATGGTGTTGAAACTTCAACTGGCATTGTAGCTCCTCACCTGAAGGTTTTTCCTGCACCACACAAGTCAGGCTGGATGGGAGCTGTGCAGTAAGGAGTGGTGTTGGATTCGATCCCCTAGTGTACTGTTATGTCTGCCTCTGCATGTGTCAAGCAAGATGCAGCCTCCAAGCTTGCAGCTTCAGGCTCCTGTCCTTCTCATGTTGTTAGGTTCTTTGAAGAACTCAGAGGTCTTTGCTTCCCAGAAAAACAGCTTAAGAGGAAACATATAAACATGCGTGGGCATGACTGTACTGCTGTGCTCACATAGTATACACTATGCATTCACATACACACACATACAAGCTCAGTAAATTGGCAGGCTTGGTTAACAGGGAAAGTTGAAATGGAAATATTCTGTGTGCATATCTCAACAAATAACAGTAACCTTGGCAAAGATAATTATCTGTGTGAAAGCAGGTAAAGAAAGCATTGCGCTCGGTATCCGGCAAATAACTGTTATCTTTTGCTGTATTATGATAAAGCATTACAACCTGAGTGTGTTTGTGTTAGATGTGTGACTGTGGTGTTAATTTTTTCAGCCTACCCACATCACACACATAAGCATACACTTACAGCTCATGCATGGCTGGCTTCATGCCATGTCTCACACAAGCTAAAACCTATGTTTAATTTCCATTCTCCTGCCGCATTGGCCACCACTTAAATTATTTATGTCCAGTGGCGGCAGTGGTAGTTCATTTTCCAAGTGCTGTATTCATGTCGGGCGAAAAAGAAAAAAGAAACTAACTTTGATAAGAAAGTGAAGGAGAGAAATAGACTACATCAGTAGGAGAAGAAGGGAAAGTGAAATGAAAAAGAGGTTGGATATTGGAGAAATGGGGGTTGTGTGTGATAAAGTAGTAAAGGGGACAGAAGGGGGGACTTCAGTTCATTTAAACATGAAAAGGAGGTATTTACAAAAGAAGAAGCACAGATGAATGAAGGAGGAAGAAAAAAGAAGATAAAGATATGATGTTGGGAGAAAACCCATGCAGTGATGAAACAGAAGAACTGAGCCTGCCCTCATTGTTCAGGCCTGATGGTTTCTTGCAGGTCAGGCAGACACTGAATCTTATAGTTCTCTGCTCCCTAACCTATCTCCATCACCTCTTTGAAGACATACACACTGAAGGAAATGCTAGATTTATCAGAGATTAGTATTTTATTTGTTCACTGGAAGCGACGCTGCTCTCGGAGAGCAGCCAGAAGACTGCACCATGACCCGCTCTTCCTACTTCTCTCTAGCTGTCTTTGCATTCTTACCTTTTGTCTCTGTCACTTCTTCACTTCTTTTCTTTGTCTCTAAAGCCCTTCTCGTCTTAACCTTTTTTTTTTTTACTGTTGTGAGCCTGTCACAAAAAACAGCATAAACAATCTCCATGCCACATCGAGTAACCTGCAAAAACACCTCCTCCTGAACTACAGGGGAAGGATTGAGATTTATTGTGACTGTATTTGGACATTAAGGCTAAAAATATTGGCATATTTGTGAAGCACTTTCAGGGAAGAAAAAGGGTACACTTGTACTTTTCTGTATCTTGAAATCCTTTAAGCTACTTTTTATTTTTGCTATTGAGTTGAGAATGATTTGGTATTCTTTCTTTTCTCCATCATTTAAGTCTCTGATTCATCACCTTGGAAACAAAGCAATCGTGATGGGAGTGTGGGAGTAGCAATTTGGAACACTTGGTAAGGAAGCCCAATATTACAAAGGAGTGTAAATGTGTTATTGACCTATATTTTCAGCCTGCATATAGAAACCCATCTTTTGAACCAGATCGCTCTTGAATCAGCCCATCCATCTGTTATGAGTCTTTCTCCCCAGAGCCTGGTGGGAGGTAATGCTGTGCTGTTTCTTTGCTCTCACAGGTGGAGCTGCAATCACATGACACGATTCGCTGCTAATTTGTCTTAAAGTAATGTTTTTCTTTTTGTCCCTGACCTTATTTTCCCCTAAGTTATCCTGAATGTGTTTGTCTGTGTTTTGGTGTGGGTCTTGGTGAGTGTTTCTGAGGTCTTCTGACACATATCATCTACATAATTTTAATCAAAACAATGCTTTGGAACAATGTCAGTCCCAATGTTTGTAACTGATGTGATTCACCATAAGATGTAGACAAAAATTGGAAACAATGACACTGACAGTCAGGTAAGAAATCTTCAAAGTAGGTCAGCTCCAACTCCAAATGTTGAACTTCATAACCTCAAAGAATCTTTAAAATACATCAAGGCAATGGTTTGTTTTTGGTAAAAAAAAATATATATATATACATACCAAAAGGGGTTTTACCAAGTTGTGGCTGCTGCTGTTGCTGGATGGAGAGAAAGAGAGAGCAAAAGAGATTAGCCAGGAGCCTTTATAGACTCAGCCTCTAGAATCTAGATCACAGGTGCTTCTTATTCAGCCAATTTGACAAAGACTAGAAACGGGAAGCACCACAATAAAACAGGAAGTACATTTAAGGTACCACCAAAAAGAATGAGATGTAACAGAATGTAACAAAGTGGAACTTTTCACTTGAATTTATTTCATTCTTATTTAATCTCTATTTAAATAATATATCATCATATTATTGATCACAATCTGTGTGCAAAACAGGGGCAATAGGTCGTTTTCTTGAGTCCAGTTAATTGAAACATGGATGGTTTTATAGCTGAATTCAAGCAGAAGAAACCACATATTTAAACAGTTACTTCTCCAATTCTGTGGTGCCTATAGGGAAATAGATAAAGGAATAGTAGGGATGGGAATTGAAAACTGGTTCCACTCAGGAACCAGTTCTAATTTTTCCAAAGCTCTGGAATCATGCACCACTGGGCTTATCAATACCTCTATTGATTCCAGCAGGTGCTCACCAGCTCATTGAGTACAAATAAACAATTTCAGACGTGCATGTCTGTTTATTGCAGGAAGAGGCAATCAAGATCATGGCTACCTGACCCAGATCATGGCTACATAATCTACATTATGGCTACATTTTACTGAGACATGACAATGGCAAAAGCTCTAAAGTCTATATTGGAAGGACCAATAATAGCAATAGCTCATAGGACAGAACTATATCCTTGCATGGAGGAGTACGCAGCCTAATTATGTGTTTCTTATGTAAGTGGACTAGATTGTGCAGCTTATTTTAATTCAGTCCAGTCGTCACATTAATGGAATTACTTTCTGCTTTCTGTGGATGCCGAAGAGTTCATCACTAACCATCTATGAGTTTTCCTCCTACTGGTAAAAAATATTCCTGCTGCAGTCTGGAGGCTATTTGCAGCTTCAATTAGCAGTTAGCTCACCATTAGCCACAGGTGAGTACCTGTGCTTCATGGAGATTTAAGTGGGCTGTAGTCAGCCACATTGTTAATAAAACCCATTCTGAGAGTGAAGTGGTGAAACAGTCGTGGTGGGCGTGGTCATATTTTGCGATGTGCTTTCTGAGTGTGCATTGAGCTGTGTGCGAGCGGAGGAGAAATGACGTGCACGTGTAAAGAAATAACATCACACTGTTTAGTTGTTTAAAAAAAGATAAAGTATAAACCTGTGCTAAAGTAAAGGTCTAAAGGCAGGCAGGCCGCCGCACTAATATAATCGTAGTGAAACTGTTATGAGAAGCATTCAGGAGCCAGATGTTGGAATTGTGCATCACTCATTTAGTCACCTGATGATTCTGCTTCAGGTTAAAGTGGTAGTTTTGCTTTAAACTATAGTTCCCAAAGCAATGAAAAATTTTGTAAGGCTTAAGTCTTCTTGGCCCAATTTACACCTCATCAACTAAGCCTGTCCTGGAAGACTAACTCAGGTCTCTGTTGTTGGTTTTTACTGCGTTCACAGAAGGAAATAATTTTTGTAATGAAATAGGCTATAATCTTGTACGTCATCAGCATTTTCAGATCTCTGACAGTGGAATGATTTCACAGAGTAGCTGATTGACCAGAGTGATCAGCTGATAGACAAATGAGTTGTCTTCCATTAAGAGTTTGAGTAGAGTAAAAACTCCAATGCATTCTAAAGTGTCTTGTTTCATTTTATGAAGTCTAGAAGTGGATTGTAGCACAAAGCTAGGGAAAAAGATTATCCATGCAGCAGGTCTGATCTGCACTGACTGGGATTTCTAAATACTTGTTTTAGCCTCATAGTAAAAAGTGTAGATTGCCATGACAGTATAAATATTCTTGCTTTCTTTACATGTGCACATGCTGCTTCGTTCCACTGCATGTCACCCTTTACAGAAAACTTTCATGTTGTCTGATCCAGAATGTCGGGAATCTAAAATTAGAACAGCGCAACATCCTGTGTGGTCAAAATAATCATGTGTAACCGAAATATGTAAAAATGATAATATTTCCTCTGTTCTTTACATGCTAGATATTGAAGCAAATTTTATTGAAAATTTGTGTAGTTTCAGGAAAAGTTGGGGACCAGCAAGGCTTCATGATTTTATTGGACAAAGTTATTGAATATGATAATTTTAAAACAATCAAAATGACTATTTTGGTCATTCTTGTGTTAAATGCATCTACTGTATATAAACTAAATATTTAATTTAAATATATTTAAGTGAGGGATTATTTCCCCTTTTTCCGAGCAGACCAATCAGATTGAAGATATTATTGATCTGATTCATTTTATTTACATGTTTGTATGGAGTTGACAAAAATTCTAAACTCAGTTTGCACTTTTTAGATATAAAAAAATATTTCTTTGACACTGTACATTTGTGTTACATACTTATTTTTTCTTAAAAAATTGGGTCAGGAATTGATAAGAACTGGATCGATAGCCAGAATTGATTTCAATAAAAACTTATCAGTTCCAATCTCTAGATAGGAGTAGACCCATGGAATAAAAAATATACACAGTTCATCCAACCTGAGCATACAAACTACACTGAATGGTACGGTTTGTGATCATCCAGTGCAAACTACTCTGTGGTACACAGTATTAAATGCACAGTAAGCACTGTAAAGAAGTGTGCATTGAGATGGTATCTCTTCAATCCACTGACAAATCTTTTAAACTCAAGGGGAAAAAAAATGCAACAAATATAATCCCTGGGTATTTGTTCCTCTAAATAGACTCAAACTAAGGTCTCTTATACACCAAACTGATGGGACTGAGAGGACATGAGTTGATATTGGCTGTAGAAGACAGACAGAGGCAGAGATGAAATATAAGAGTGTATGCTTTAAAGCCCCTTAAAAAGAAATTATAGTTGTCATATATTAGTGCACAGTGCACAGATATTTAAAATCTGAGATCAGTCAACATCCTCAAGTGGCAGCCTCGGGGGTTTTAGGTATGATGACAGTCAGATGGCAGTTTCTGCTCATTGACAGGCTCTGCTTGTTTATTTGCTCTGACTGGTTTAACTGCCAGACAGATGTTCATCCAAACACCTGACAGTTACTTTTTAAAAGTGACAGGCAAAAGGCAGGACTTCCCACATGGCTGTATGTAGTAAACCAATGTCGTTCAGTGAGATTTCATTTGTATTCAATGCTGCTCATCAGCAGACATCGATGCATCCCCAAGCTCATCAGAACAATCTGCCACCACTGTTCCCTAATGATACTGAAGCACAATAGGGAATAAATGTTGTAAACTCCAAGACACAATAACACACAAATCACTTGACACTGAGGCATTTGCACATGTGTAAACCTACAAAAACACAAACATATGCAAAACACATTACATACCAGGATCTAAAATCTCATTAGATTAATTGCTTTCAGTGGAGGAGGTAATTTAGGTATCCGTAATGATGGCTTTTACTTGGAAAACAAATCAAACAGGTGGCAGGAGAATAGGAAATTAATGCATTTTTACTGCTACTAGCAAATTCAGTTTACACATGCAAATTAAATGTTGTTTTGTTAAAATGTTTTAACTTCCAGTATATGGAAGGAGCATGTATATATCATAACACACAACCATTCTTGTAGATTATAAATGGAATCAAAGAAGAAAAAACTAGAATGAAAATTAGTCACCATTTCTGTCTTGTTCTCCACACGACTTTTACTGATACAGAACATTATCTGAATAGTTGGTAATTGAGTTTGGTGGACTTATGGCCTCCAGTGCTCTCTGAGTAGATGCTGTCCAAAGCCATTATTCAGATTTCTGGAAATGAACCATCTATATACTACATTGCCAACGGATAGAAAAAGTGGTTTCAAAGCTTTTAAGGAAACTCCACCCTCCCACACTTTCCTCTCTATTTTCAGAGAAAGGAAAAGAAAAAAGGGCTGGCCTTGACCTATGAGCTGCTAGCCTCGTAGTTTGGTGAAACTATAATACCGCAGAGCCAACAGATTTTCACTCTGTCACTTTAACCTGAATATTTTTACTTTTTTTTTTTTTGTACTGTTGAACTCTGGCTGAGTGTGCTGAGTTACAGTATTTCCTTTCCCTCAACCCTGGGGCACAAGTCAGCCATAAAGCAAATAAAATGTCTAAAACTAGATGTGACTGAGATGGTATTCCTGCAGGCAAATGTGGAAATTAAAAGTCCACCATCTATTTACAGCCACGTAAAATGACTTGTTCTTTTGAGGTAGTATGAGTATACTGTATTATTGATATTGATGCAGTCACAAGTAAATGCAAGGCTAATATCACCACATTTTTCAGTTAAAAGGCTGCTTTTTACTTTTATTTATTGAATAGTCTGTTAGGATTTATGTGCTGAATGCATCATCAATATGCTAAACTGAGTTCTCACTAAGACTAAGAAAGTGAATCATATAACTCCACTCCTCAGATCTTTACACTGACTTCCTGTCTGTTAAAGAATTGACTTCAATATCTTGCTGTTAGTTAACAAAGCACTGAATGGTTTACAGACCAAATACATTCTGGATCATCAGGGTGAAATCTACTTTCTTTTCCCAGGGTCAGAACTAAACATGGAGAGACAGTATTTAGTTTTTATGATCCTCACATGTGAAACAAATAAAATTTAATTTCTTTTATTTCTTTTCATACTTTATTTTTAATGTACTTTTTAATGGTTCCTCTGCACCTCACTGTAAAGCTTGTGATGTTTTATGTAAAACACTTTGAATGGTCTTGTTTGCAAAATGAGCTATACAATAAACCTTGCCTAGTTTCATAACAACTACATTATCTTTTTTTTATCATTTATCTTTAGTGTCAGTGACATCCATTTCAGGAAAGTTTTTATGAGAAAACCCCAATAAATAAATAAATAAATAAAATCTTTTCATTAATTAATATTACGGCTCAGTTGAAATTTAGTTGCTATGTGGTTAGTTTAAGGCAACAAAACTTGTTTAGTTTAAGGAAAAGCTCGTCTTTCAGGCAACCCAACTTCACTGGACTACCAGCAATAGAAAAGGATTCTTGTCACAAAATTCCACCAGAATATTCTGTGACAAATTCAGCCTTGGTAACAAGGGAGATGGGGAGCTTTGGCAATAGGGGAATGCTTGGCGTAGAGCTGCTATTCCTCTTTATCAAATGGAGACCGCTGATATGGCTCAGTCATCTGATAAGACGGCCTCCTGGTTGCCTCCTTTTGGAGATTTTTCAGGCATGTCCAACTGAGAGGATATGCCAGGGCAGACCCTGAACACACTGGAGAGATTATACAGTATATCCCTTCTGGCCTGAGAATGCTTTAGATTCTCCCAAGTAGAGCTGAATAGCATTGCTGGAGAAATGGATGTCTGGGTTTCCCTCCTGGACCTATTGTCTCTGCAACAAGACCTCATAGGATGGATGGATGGATGGATGGAATTTCTGCTGAATTAATAGTGTCTTTACAACAGCTGAAAACCTTAAAAATCAAAACTTGCTTATTACTTATATCTCCATGATGTAATTTGGTGTTAGGAGGATATGTTTGTTTCACATATTTCAGAGCAGTCAGCTTTATTTCCTTAGTTACATACATAAAATGTCTGTTAAAAAAACAAAACAAACAAAATCATAATAAAAAAAAGAATACTTTGGGAGAAAATTACCTGATGCATTTTTATCATTAATCCAAACATGAAAGAATCTGTACTTCCACAGGGCTCTGCTGGATTCATGGCATTTGTGTTAATCTGAAAAAGAACAAATAATAATAATTTACAAAAAAAAAACAAAAAAAAAAAACACAAAAAACAGAAAATTCGGTACTTTCATAGCCCTATTACATTTATGGAATGATACTACACTGAAATAAAGAGAATTTTAACCAAATTAAAGTATGTACTTGAATTAGTAACAAGTGATTGAATTTAGTTTATCCAAGATCTGCTATGAAGTTTTTATCCAGCATCATTTCAATGCCCAGTGAAACACATAGATTAATCTTCGCTGAGTTTAACAGGTTAGACACAATTAGGGTTTATTGCTGTCATCTACGATTTTAATGATTTAACACATTATTAAGAGGTAAATTAATTAATTTAAATATTTAAGTAATTTTTGGCCCTATTTTTATGGATTTTCTTCTTTACAGAGTTTTCTTAGAGTGTAGTAGTTAGGTAAGGATAGAAGTGTCAACATTTTTTTTTAATGTAATAAAGTAAACTTTTTGCATAGGCCTACATTTTCTAATTTGAAATTTCTGAAAATGTTTTATCTTTATTTTAACATTCTTTTATTCAACTAAATTTAAAAAAAAAAATAATAGTCTAAAATACTCTGAAAATTTGATCAAAAAGTGTGGAGATAGCATCATACAAAATACTGCATTCTGTTTAACATTAAGATTAAAAATAATATTGTGTACATCTTCTTGATTTTTTGCAAGGGGAAGGTCTGAGTGGACTGTCTGCACTTCAACCAAAGAAAAAGAATCAACTTTTACTCAAAATGCATTTTGAATAAGATACTTGTTTTCTAACATATACATTTTTGAGTAAAATAAATTGACAATTATAAAAGCTCTGTCAGTAGACAGTGTTCACTTTAATTTGAGAGCTTGTTTCTGCACATGTGCTATTATTTCTGATTTATGCATTCTGTCACCTGGCTTTCAATGCAAAGAGATGTATTTCTTTTTGGATACATGAAAACTTCATTTTATTTAGTTATCCCATCCTATTTTAAGGAATATGCGGATGTGATTACTTTGACACATTAACAATAATCATATATATTAGAAGACATAATAAATGATTTTTCTTCTTTTCCTGTTGGGTTAGTTATTTCATTCCTTTAAGATTTGATGTTCTAGTTTAGTTAATATTCTAGTTAATCTTGCTTCACATTTTGTGTTTCATTGCTCCGAATCTCGTGTTTTTGTTAAGCTCACTTCTTGTTTTATACTAGAGTTTCAGCTGCTTACTTCCACACCAATATCTTTTCTGAAACAACCTCCCTCAATGTTTATACATTGCTTCTGTACTTTACTGGGTCCTTATTATCATTTTATTGTATTGTCCTCAGTCCAAACCTTCATAGCAAACAGGTCTGGGCTAAACCTGGCATCAAGCTGGCAGTGCTGACTAATTGCTGGCACTGCAAGTGGTATATCAACTATATGTGGGCCAGGTTTGACAATGCTGGCACTGTTTATATAATGGCATGCTAAATGTGGTCTGATTTGGGTTTATGTGGCCACATCTCTCCATTCCCACATCTATGTTTTCTGTTAGACTTACTTCCTGTTCATGTTTCGCACTGGAGTTTCAGCTGAAAACTGCCACACCCATATCTCCACCAGTATTTATCAGAGATGGGGACTCAAGCCTGGGACTCGGACTCAAGTCACACTTCCAGTGACTGGAGACTTCATTCGATCTCTCACTCAAAAGACTTGACATTCAACTAAAACTTGCAATTTGAGACTCGTAAAACATAACTCATAACTGAGAGAAGCAAACTGCAGCATCTGTGGTATTAAAATCCAGGATGCTTCATCCACCTTAAATCAAAGCTTGAGAGGTTAGTCTAATGTTAGCTTCCATGTTAGCATGATAGCTATGTTAGCATTATGCTGCTGCAGCTTAGCACCAAAGTGAAGCTACAGCGACAACAAGTTGACAAGAAGTTCTTTTGAATCAGGTGTGTTACAGCAGGAAAATGTTTCAAACCGGCAAGACAGTTGATGAACTCTGCACTAAAGTGTTTGCTCTCCTGTTTATACATTCGAGGAAAAAATAATCCTCTGAATTCTAATATTGGGTTTGAAAATTTTTCTGTGATTCCAGATCGATTTTTGTACACATTAAAAATCTTTGGATAAGTTATGTTAAATGTATATTTACTAATCTAAATGAATTTACATGTTTATCTACAGGTTTTCCAAAATCTGTAAAGCAAAGTAATTGTCCAGAGGAGAGGCAGTTTTAGCTAAAGATCAGTGTTACAAAATGCTGGTAGATAAATACTAACCAAGTACGGATTTTAAATTCCTTGGATTTTATAATGCAGTCTTCTAAGCAGACCAGATGGCAACTGTCACATTGCTGATTACTCATTACAACTAAAAGTGACTTGAGACATGACTTGAACTTGTGAACATCTCTGGTACCATTACATCAGTTTCTGTTCCTTTTATTTGGTTACTTTTTTTTTATCAGTTCAAGTAATTCTCTTATCAAGTTTATTTTGTGTTTTTTCAAGTGCTGCCACTGCATAGCTTTCACTTTGCTTTAAGATAATGTTTATTTTTTATCCTTACCTGCCTCTAGGTCCTCAACATTCACCCCTTCCGGACAAGATGTATTATGATTCAACATTTTGTTTGCTGCTTCATGTGGTAATTAATTGCTACCTAAAAGTGACTTGTAGCCTTTGAAACCACATTTTAGTAAAATGTACATGGTGTAGTCATTAAGTCTATTTCATTCTCCTCGTATATTATTTTTGTAACTATGACAGTAAAAAAATAAATAAATTAACATAAGCTGCCTCCTTTGTATTTAGCTGTTTTCATTTGGCTCAGAGGTCCTCCCCATGCTTATCTCAGTCAACAAATAGAAAAAAAAACAAAAAACAAAACTGTGACACATGCTGTTGTCTCAACCCACACTCACCACTCCTACCCTTTCTCTCTTTCCATTCTTCCCCCTCTCTTGAGCACTCATCTATTGTCATGGACGCTTCCAGTACAAACAAGCGGGTATCCACCAATTAGTGTTGTCAGCATTGCCCTCTATGAACTCTTCTGTTTGCTAGAAAATATCAGCTCTTAATGTGAAGCATGAAAGGGCTGCCTTACTGGAGCTGTGTGGGAGCCCAAAGCTAAATGCAGCGTTGATGGGAGGATTTCAGGCTGTCAAAGCTAAGAGGTCTGGTTTACAAACTCGGGGATTCATTAGTTAGTTTGCTTGCTACAGTCTGCTCCAGTGCATAACTGCAGAGTGCTTGCCCCAAGCTCAGCTTAATGCAGCCTTTTCCTGTCTGAGGCATGCAGAAGGCTTTCAATGCCATCATGCCTGCCTTCACACTGATGCACAATTTTCACAAGAAGAAATGCAACCCTCCACAAAATGTTCGTAGGCTGTGGAAAATGTACACAATAACATTTCAGTGCTTTGAAAATCTTAATAACCAATATTTAATTCTGAACTTTTAAAATGCTGAAAACAAAACATTTTACTTTTTGTGAAAAATGTTGGCTCATCTCAGTTTATAGGCATCTCAAAAAAGTTGGGACTGGAGAACAAAAGACTGAAAGTAAAAAGAAACAACTGAAGAAACCTCCAATGCGGGTCAACAACATTAGAAAATAAAAGAGTGTTTTAGATAAACACAGATTCAGCCATCTGCATTACTTGAAATTATGAAGCAATATCAATGTTATTTCTATTAAATTGCTTTAAAAATATAAAAGTTTAAAGGATCTGGAGATATTATGTACAAGATTTACAGTCCAAAATCAGTTTTGAACATCTATGATCTTTGGGCTTTACTACACTGACTATAAAAATGATTCTGTCATGATAAATCACTGCTTGAGACTAGGAACACTTCCAGAAATTACTGTCAATGAACACAGTTCACCTTACCATCTGCCAATGCAGGTCAAAGCTCTATCATCCAAAGAAGAAGCCATGTGTGAACATGCATGAAACACTGCCTTTATCCATGGGCCAAAGCTAATTTAAAATTGACCGAGGCAAAATGGAAAATTGTTCACACAAATCAAAATCTGAAACTAAAAAATCTGCTAATTTCCCAGATGTTTATGGCTCTGTCCAATGTTTTTGCTATCAATATTTGTCGTAAAACAATAAAATGTCTCACTTTCAACATTTGACTTTTTTTTTTAATGTTCTACTGTGATTTGATGATTAATTTATGAGATTTTTTTAATCACTGTGCTTTTTTTTCCCCCCAATGACATTATAGATAGTACCTCCAGGTTTTGGATTGGGATTATACTACTTAATGTAAATAATAATAATAATACCTTTTGTTATGTTTGCACATAAAGATGAAACAGTATTGTTGAAAAGTAAATGAGGCCAGAAATTTCTCTTTAAAACTGATTAACAGATGGATTGATGTGGATTTATACGTGTGCTCAATGTGTTGTTTCGTGTACAATCTAAGTTTATTGTACCACAAAACTACTCAAATCTTTCTGTCCTCCCCCTGAATAAAATTGTCTTCCATAAAATTTAAGAACGGCTACAATCCTGATCTTATTGCTTCCATCTCATCCACTAAGGAGACAAACTTCTTTCTTGTCTCCCAACTGTCACTTCTTAGGGTATTAAAGTTCATGCCTGATGCTTTTTTATGTTGACATAGATAACTCAAACTAATATTCTTATTGTAAAACATGGACATTGATTGTACACATGCGGTTCTATCTTTATTCTGGCCTCCACCCAAGCATGTTGATTGATGACTCCTGAGCCAGAACCTGCAATGTCGCTGACTTGCAGCATTGCCTCACGTATGTGGTCCGAGTTGTTTATGACAACCAGTTTGTCCATCTGCACTGAAGCAGTTGTTTATCACAGTCTGCATGCACACAGAACAGAAAAGATGTGGTTAATCATGTTATAGTGGAAGTTACAAATTGAAACAATGCAGGAAACATACCCGTGCTACATAAAAATTCTAAAGGTGTTGGGAGCAAACGCATTTTAGTAATGATAGCTTGGGGGCTCCAAGGGAAAGCATTTTCAGCTGTAAAAGGGAGCTAATCAAGTAAGTAAACATTCTGAGGCATTTTGAGGTAATTAAAATGTATTTAGTACCATAATAATCTGGTGACATTGTAGAGGGCAGCAGCTACATCAAAAATGACAGAAAGATGATCATTAGGAGCTGTCAATTTTAATGCAGAAAATCCATTCATCCATTCTCTGCTTATCCAGGCTCAGGTTGCAGATGTATAATGCAGAAAAATCCAGAAGATTGAGTTATGTTTTGTCTACTCTGCATCTCTTCCCTGCTCAATAATGTTTAACTTAAAAATAATACCCCAGATATGAAAGTCTATCCAGATGCAAGGATAATAAAGTGTAATATGTACCCATACTGGTTCATATAATAGCAATAAAAATAGAGACGAGACAAAGTCATTAGCTTTTTATTACAGTGAAAAAACTCAAACACACATAGCATATGAGAAAAATCAATTCTAATGTTCCAATCAATGTATAGCATGGTCTCACTTCTGACATTGTAATGCATACCATCAGGAAATCCAACATCCACCATGTTTCCGTGTGCTTCTACAGGGCACTGCATTTAATCATATCTGAAGCCCCAAGTTTGAAATTATGTGTTAAAATTGCCATCAACCCAGGCGCCCTGCTCCACAGAATCTAAATCACCCAATTTCACTATCACAGCACAAGAAAGCTCACAGTTGGACTGCTTCGGACACTTCAGCGGTAACTGGGGCACTGCGAGCAGAGAAAAAGTGTATTTCTCCAAGCCATCTGTGGGTGAGTCATGACTGGAGTACATTACAGATTGATATGTTATTATCAAACACTGGGCCTTCTAGCTGTGAAAAAAGAAGAGAGGGATGGATGTAGAGGGAGATGGGGAGTTCAAGCTTGGATGAAAGATGGTGGAGGAGGTGAGGGAAGATAAAAAGGAAAAGAAAGGGAGAGAGGAGAAGATGCTGCTTGGTTTAAAATTATGAAGTCGTAACAGCTCTGGTTGTGATCTCACATCCAAGTATTTAGGTGTTTTTATTTTTCATTTAGCTTCTGTGAACAAATGCTAGTTAAAACAGCAAAAGAAGAAATTATTTATTTTAGACATGTATTTATTTGTGCAAATGGACATAAATTGTGTATTCATTTTGTTTCACTGAGCCAGGGACCACCTGTGGTCCTCAGGAAGCCTGCAGGTTGCAGATCTTTCCAGCTTAAACACACCTAATTTACATTAAAGGTCATTAACAGGTCTGGGCATACATAGTTAAGGTATTAACCTTTGGCCAACTAAGCCTAAGGATGAAAATCTTAAATTACCGGTAGCGCTGTCAAATGGCTAAAATTTTTAATCAGATTAATCACAACACGTATCAACAGAAAGAGCCAATTTAGTGTTAGCTGACCCTTGGGTAAAGGTTGGATGTCCAATGGTCAGTAAAATGCAACATGTAAAGTACTTTTATATGTTGTTATAAATCATCTCTACCATTTTCTAGATCATAATTCAGATTTCATACATCGTCATGTAACCAACCGTCTCCGTGGTGAAAATTTCTATCATAAAACCAGCAAATGTGACGACTGAAGTTAAACAGCCAACACTGATGAAGAAACTCTGATAAAACTGATGATCTGGATAAAAACAGGTTTTTCCTGTTATCATTTAAGTGTGGGTGTTTGTGCAGCAGTGATAAAAGTCCTACAGCAGCATCACCCAAAGTAAACACCTGTTGATTAAAATATATTATTTACTCTTTGCTTTACAAGTTTTTGGTCATTTTTTTTTACATTAGATAATCACTTTAGTTGTAATAATCAGCTCAATATTTCATCAAATCTAGACCTAAGAAAAAGGTCTCATTTGTGCCCCGCTTTTCCTGGTCAGTGCTCCTTTGAAAGAAATCAAATAAATTAAATAAAAACAGGACGTAAAATAAAATAGATAAAAAGTTTGAAATATAGTTCCAGTGTAAGGAATTAAGAGTTGTTCTGATAAAAGGAAACAAATAAAAAAAAAAAGGGAGGAAGCAACTGTGCTCTACAAACGGAGATGACCAGAGAGCCACTAGAGCAAAAAAGTTGGTGCAAACGCTGGTGCAGGATAAGTTTAAAAAAGAATGTGAGAAAAGTGCGGGTGTGGTGCATTTTTTCCATCTCCATGTCCCGCCATCATAACAGAGAATTATTTACATAAATTAGTTACCACCATTAATGCGTTATTTTTGACAGAACCTAGTTATTAGACAAAATTGTGTCAGATGGGGCTCAGACAGTTCTCTGGTATGAAAGTTCCTTCCACCTCCTTATAGGGATTTATAACATTTTATAGTTGGGCAATATTATATTTTTGACAAATCCACATCATTAGCAAACTTACAGCTTTAAAGGAAAAAGGTGGCATTTAATGTTGTTGATGTTTTTAAAATGTAGGCATAATAATTTTAAATTTTTTTATGATCTATGATGCAAAACTGAAAGAGTAATGTAAGGACATAATGACAGTTGGAGCCCAGGAAGTGCAGGAAATCCTCTGGATGAGGGCTCTTCTTCTGTCACCCCTTCATTGGTATTTAATGAAATGCCTTACTGGATGCAAATCAGTAGTTTTTCCCTATCTTTCATGACACTGTTAGGTGCTTTTAATACTTAAAGAATAAAATAAATAAATAAATAAAAAACGTAGCTAAAATATATTTCAAGAAATATTACACCTAAGAAAGTAAAATAAATGCAAAAAAATAAAAATAATAATAATAAAAAAATGCCAAGAAACTGAAACATTGCCAACTTGAAAAGGAGACTACTCTTTTTGTGGCTGACCAAAAACATTTCAGTAATAAATTCGAAGTTAATAGACTGTTTTTATACCACTGATCTCTATTCATCGATAAAGTTTGCCATTGAAGCAGCATATTATAATTCTACAGTGTGGTCCTTTTTTTTAGTGGATGTGAGGGAGTTGCAAACTTGTGTGTCCTGTTGTGGCTAGTTCATTATACGGAATGGTACCCCCAAATAAAACCTGAGAAAACATTGTCTGAATATACAGGTTTCACAACAGAGAACCTGGCAGCAGATGAACCATATTGCTAAGACACTTCTGCAGAGGAAGGGGGAAATAAAAGGAGAGAGACATTGCTGAATAATAGGTGCGCTTGATTTAACTGCTTCACCTTCTAACCTTTCCAGAAAAGACTTTTCACAATGGGCTGTTAAAGCCACCTCTCTTTTTTAAAGCCCTGCCAGCACTTTTTATGGAGACACATTTTTTTGTGCCTTTTTTTTCCAAACACTCTGACTCAGCAATTTAGTAGAATGTAATATTCAAAGTACCTTGAGTATATGAGGTAATACACCCAGCATTCTATTTGAAATGCATTTTCTTATTTGCTCACCAGGGTTGGACTTTGTAATAAATCCTTACATAGCTGCAGGGCATATATTTTTCTTATATTTCTTTGCTTTTCATTTCCTTCAGACACCTGTATCCTTCCATTTCTATGTTTCTCTCAGACTCTTGCAAAATCCTGGTTTTCTTTCAAGTATTCTCCTAATCTAGTCTAAGAGAAGGGATCTCTGAGTATGAAATACACACGTATGCACAGTCTCCACACTCCATCTCCCTCCTCGCCACCTCCTTCGACTCTATTTTTCATCCTCCCCAACTCTTGTTATTAGGCTGAGAGCTCACGATGACTAAAACACATGCTTATTCACACATGATCACAACAGCTGTTCCAGGAAGGTTTTCTGATGGAAGGTTGCCGTGGCGACAGCTCGACATGTAGGTTTTTCAGTCTCTCTTTAGTGAGTCTCTCTGGTGATTGGCATCCCCTTTCTAATGCCACTCAAAGCTTGGAGTAGAGAATGACTCAGGACAATTTTGTGTGTCACTCCAAATGGCTCTGACAGCACATCTATGTATTTTTATAATGTGCGAGTGACTCATTAAAGTCCAGAGAGAGGAGGTTTCACAAAGCATTTGTTGTGGGTCTGTTGTTGTTACATCATTCTGTTTGTGACTGCATGAATGTGTGCATCTTGACATAAATGAGTATATTAATAATGACAGTAGCACTGACAGCTCAACGGGAGCACAATTGCATGTTCTTTCAAAGCATTGATTTAGTCCCATGAAAATATAGAAAAACATTAGGAAAATCTTGTTATTTGTTTACAAAATAGTTATGGCTTTCTGCAAATAGTAGCTGCCTAGTATGTGAGACTTATAATTTTGCTGTTGTGACACATGAGCTCTCTTGTGAAATTATTACACTCTGTAGCCCTTTGACAAGCCTAATTACCTCATTTAGTATTCCCTCTGAATCTTCATGATTTAAGGGCAGCCTATAAGCATTTTGGTCTTGATGTTTATTATAAGTCTCCACAAAAAGTGCAAAATTATTCACTATATGCATTTGATGGAATATTTAGACTCAGCAAAGCTAACTCAATCCCCTTGAAATAAGTCAGCCAGCATTAATCTTGTTGCTAAAAGTAGCTGTGTTGGTCTGTCAGCTGCAAGGTTGAAGCAAAGCATATGTTTGGAGTACAGAGCCCTTTAAAAGCTAATTTTATGTAATACTAATATCAGGGGGATTCTAATGGAAAAGCCAGTGCTTGTACATTTATCAACCATTTAGAATTTTCTATGACTCTGCTTGAATGTGTCCTAAAAAAAACATCAAATATCAGCGTATGTCCTGAAAGCAGGTGAAGACAATAATGGAAAAGGTTATGCATTTGTCAAGATTGCTTATAATTTGGCAAAATGGGTTAGTGGCAGTTATAAATTTTGTTTCAGTATTGCAGCATTATTATCTTTTTTTTTTATCAGCAAGTGGATTAATACATTAAAATCTCCATTGTAATTGTTTACACAAATGGAACAATGTGAATAAATAAAGCACCTGCAGAGGCATTTCACTGATTTGGATGGACTTGATGTTCCAGGCCTACAGCATATAGGACTGTTGTTTTCTGTACCACAGGAGATTACACAAGCACGGTTCACGGTGTAATTTTAGTCAACAGCTAGTTTTAGCTTGTGCTTATACATACACTGTATTGTGCAGTGCAGGCTTCGGCAATTCATGTCCTTGATAACAAACTCAAAGCAAAGAACAATTTTAGGTAAAAAAAAAATAAATAAATATGACTGAATAAAGAATGTCTGTCTGTTTGGCTTTAATTCAGTGTGTGTGAAGAGAAGAGCATCATGAGACAGCGCAACAGTTGACTAAGCAGCCTCTGGGATTGTGGCCTCTTTGCACTGTGTGATCTTTGGGCTGTCTGAGCTATAATCTGACAGTTGGGAGAGAAACATCTTATATCTGCATACTTACACATCACTGTGAGAAATATCCCCTGAGGGATGATTTGGAGCTTTGGTGACCAATGACACCTTGCCCAAAGACATTTGGAATCTAATACACACAGTGTGACTAATGTTATGTCTTAAAACCAACCAATAAGGGTACAATGTGGTATCAAACAGAACAAAGCTAGCTGCTGCATTATATGCAGCACATTTTAAAAAAGTATTTTAAAGTTTTTCATCCTTTAACATTTTCTGTGCAGTATTTCTGGATAAATATGACATAATATATCATTAATATCGCAACTTGAACAAGTTCTAAAGGTAAATTAATACAACCTAAATGGACAAATGAAAAACAAATCTTTTTGGACCACTAGAGTTTCTTTTTTTCTTTTTCTTTTTCTTTTTCTTTTTCTTTTTCTTTTTCTTTTTCTTTTTCTTTTTTTTTTTTTAAACAAATTGTGTTGTTATTTGTGTGGACTTGCATAACTGCATGACCTACTTTCTGTACAGAAACAAATGTCAGGATGTGGATAGATGTCCGGACATTTTCTTTGTGAATTCACTGGAATGATTATTAATTCACTCTTTCATTAATTGTATCAAACCATCCTGACCCTGATGGAAAATAGACTTAAACTATGGGACTTTCACCACAATATTTCACAGACTAGATAATGTTCAGGTTTTGTGTTTTCTTGTTTTCAAATGTTAAGCCTCTTATTGTGGTCTCATTCATCAACATAATAATTTTCTAGCAGGCTTTTGGCTTTTCAATTAGTTGTTTGTAGCATTCTCCTTGCAACCTTTATACATTGTTGTTCAATGTTCTTGTGATGGTGACCCCATTATGAGGGTTTTAATTGCTTAGAAGTTGCACTGGGTTCGTTTGCAACCTTGCAGATTATAACATATTTTGCTCTTGGACTGATTTTTTTTTTTTTTTTTTGGCAACCACTTCTGAAGAAGATGATCCTTTAATTCTTAGTTTTGAAGATAATCTGAACTGGAACATCAGTATTTTTCTATCAGTCCGTACATCTCCTCTCCTTACTATATCAATGGAGCTGATGACAACACATAGATGCAAAAACAAAGCATAAAAAAATGGTGAATAAATCAGAGGATATTTTATTTTTCGTAGATTGCATTTGATTTTATTTTTTTATATAATTTTTAATCATAAAAACGATGCTTGACCTATATATGTTTTTGTGGTTTGTTACTACAAATAATCATTTATGAAATTATACTGACTTAATCAATAGTTTTCAAATCTCAAAATGGGGTGACAATATATTCACATACACAACTATGTGACTTTTACTTTATAATAATCCATTAAAGTAAATGTATTTGATAAGCCATTTTCACACCAATCAGGCATCTTTATAGACAAGGGTTCTGAGCAGTTATCACTGCTCTAATGATGCATGAAAGTGCTTAACTCACTCACCTTGACATTGTGTGAGCATTTGTGCATCGTGGAAAGGTGGACAGGGAGAGAGAAAGTGAGAGCAAATTATGTGAAATGTTAAAAGCAAGCGAGAGGGGGAGTGACACAAAGAATGGCACGAGTGACACAATGAAGGAGAGAGAAAATGATAGAAAAAGACAGGGAGATGACAACGTGTGAAGCAAGTATCCTCTGTGAAGCAGCACTCTGAGAGATGAATCACCCCCAAGAGCACAGAAAGAGTCTTAATACCCAGGATTTCATATGTTGTGGATGACAAATTTACTGCAACACATTCAAAACCAACAATGTGTTCTGTCAAAAGCAGTAAATATTCATTCTTTGGTAGCTTGTTGCAGATCATGTGTTCCAGTGTTGTGTTCTGGCCAAGCATACAGCAATCATGTTCACTGACAGCCCTGAAAACGACACCTGCCTCTTCACACCGTGGTGAATCCTCCCTGTGTGCTGACACTTGTCAATCTTGTGTCTCTGAACTTGACTCACTCATTGCTAAGTTATCACACCACAGATAATCAGGCAAAAAGCATTTGTTGTGAAGGCTTGTGTAACAGTTGTATTGGGGAAAAAGAGAATAGCCATAAGAAAATATGACTGTTGACCTGTTGACCTTTTAAACTACCCAAGTTTATTTCACAGGAACAAACTGGCATGTGAAATGATGACAGTTTGGCTGAACTAGCAATCATCAGCAACGTTTGCAGCTCTGATATAGACATGGTGACAGGAAAAAATAATGACTTTGGCGATGGCTACATCTTAATTTATATAAACAAGTCTTTCTAATTTATCATTAATGTGATAATTATGTAACAAACTGGACATAGAACTGTGCTATACTGTCATATTTTTGTGCTAGATTTGAGAAAATAAGTAAAAAAATTCCATAAACACACTGACCATGGCTTATTTTGGAGCAAAGCTGTAACCTCAGGATGCTTTACCACTCAAACATAAAACCATAATAATAATAAATGCCAAGTTGTGTATTTTCTTTGCTACTTTTATTTATTTATTTATTTATTTATTTATTTATTTATTTATTTATTTCATTTTTAAACATAACCATGTGTCTTTGCTATTTATGCAAAACAAAGGTGAGAAAGCAAAGGAGAAAAGGGCTGCAAAAGCACTTAACGTATAAAACAGCCATACTGAATACAAAATAAACAGGGGTTGGATAAATGAAAGCCCATGTGCAACCCCATCCACAATCCCAGCAAACCTTGGTTGTTCGATGGGCAGGTGTTCATGACATGTTTTTTTTCCCAAGTAGAAAAATAGGTAGGGTATGTAGACCTTAAGTGCATTCATAAAAGAAAAAAAGGCTGAGGTATAATAACTAACTGATTTCCAGGAGCAGGCAACAAGTTTTCCTGGCTATTTGTTTTGGTGATAAATGTGCTTTATGTATGTGGCATGTTACTGTGAAGTGCAATTACAGCCAATTTACTCCCTGGTATCCTGTTTTCTTCCTATATAGGCCAATGGAGGTATAATACCAGTGGAGCATATTTCCTATATTTCTTTTATTTATTTTTTTTATCATTACAGTTAGCTAAATCAAAGTGTTAGCATGCTAACTTGTCAGGATGGTAATCACCGTGATAATGCTGATGAACAAATTATATGTTTTATTTTAGACATTTACCATCTTATTTTTTAGCATATATAAATATATATTGTCATATTTGGATATAGCATTATGATTTAAGAATTAGCTGATGACCTGATCAGAGGCTAAACCTGCTGCTCTTTTTTTTTATTATTTTATTTCATTTTTAGCTCTATATTAAAGCTGTTCTGGCTTTCAGTGTTGTGAAGATTTCTGCTGGCCTCTAAACTAAACAGCTGAAGTACATACTTTCACAATAATATAATTTTATGTAACTATTTTAAATATGTCCTCCTCTGTAGACTATCCAATTGTAGCTAAAAATGTGTAAATTTTAAATGTATGACCAATCAAAGATACCAGATATGTCCAAGAATCCTTATAATCATTCCTACAAGCAAAACAATGGTTATTCTTTTGAAAATATCAACTGATTTTTATTTTTAAATGTCTTTGTGTGCAGGGTGTACTCTACATCACAGCAAACAACATTACAGGACTGAGATGCCTGTTAAGTTGGAGGAGTCAGAGGGTTTTTGGCAGGCAGAGTAGCAAACAGATGCTGATTTGTTAAACCTGAGAAAGCACAGCAAGACTCTTGAATGCCAACCCTTTCCCTGTCACGTTTTCCTCTACAAGTCCAATTTATTCTGGTGTGGAGGGGCAGAGAAAGAGGAAATCAAGTGACCAAATTTTTGTCCCTGATCCATTTGTCGAGGACGCAGCAGCAACTGGACTATGTTCACACTTGACAAACTCCTGACTAATACAGTCCAATTACAAGACAAGAGCATTAGAGCTCTGTGACAGAGATAGAAATCAAATCCCTCATTTGTGAAACAGTGTGTGTTTAATGAACAATGCCATTACCATCAGCTCAGTCGATCATGGTATGAAAACCACTTTGTGAAGGTGCAATGTAGACTTTAAAGGCATGCATGGCATTTCTCACAATGGCACAAACAGATTAATTATTTGAAGCATAATTTTCCCTCTGTTGGCACAATTAATGAATCAGACTTTTCATCGTCACAGCTCAGTGGAACTGAACAGGTCGGGTTATTAAAAAGCCATTGCCGCTTCAGTGGGTGATCTCAGGCAAAGCCTAAATTAGATTGGTAATGTATGATTGCTCTCAACTCACAGTTATATATTTAGAGTTTATGTTCACAGAGAAGCTGAACATCTCTGTACTTTCCAGGTGAAAGCTAATAATCTTGCTGAGAAATGTCAATAGACCTACTATTGTTCTTTCTCTTAATACCATCCCTCATAACATCCCTTATTAAAGAAACATTTTACATTTGAAATCTCGTTTCATCTGCTCAGTCTCCTAATCTATTGTGACTAGGACATGAAGGACATCTGCATGCTTTATTTTTAGTGCTGGGCTCATTTCTGTGATGTTGACAGGGGATAAAGCAATGTAATAGCTGTTTGAATTGATCCAAGAGAAATGACACAATGTCTAAGCACATGAAGCATTGTCCTTCTCCTGCTAAGATGACTTGCTTTTAGAGCAGAAAATGACTGTGAGCAGTGAATTTAGCTTCCTTGCAGCATTAATCAGGACTGGTGGATTTCTTTTTATATCCTCTCTTTGTAGCCTTCTGTGTACCCTCTGTCTTACAAAGAAAAAATACCACATGCTCCTATGTTCATTGCTGATAGGAATTAGGAAAATGATTATGGAGACTACGATCCAAAAGGATTTTAGCATTTCTTTCCTCAAAAGAAGAAAATTAATTAAGTTCTAAGGCTTGACTCAAACATGCAAACATTACCTTCCCACAAACATTTGGAAGTCAGAAGTGATAAAGTTAAGGGTTACTAAACTTTTGCCCACTCACTCACCTGCAACACCCCATTACACTGATTTATCTGTAAATCAAACTCTGTCTGACTAAACAGACCTTTCCTGATTTTTGTGGGGCCTAATGTGTTTGTTTGTATCGCTATATTATGATGGCCTAGACAATAATATGATGCCAGTGAAGCAGTGCACCTTGTGTTGCTAACTTGAAGATTAGTCTTTTATGTAAAATTAGCTCTGTGTCAGTGTCTTGCAACCAAACTGTACTGCTGAGATGAGAGACAGAGAAAGATAGTCTGTAATTAAATGCCAACTTCTAAGACATTTGAACAATGAGCCTGATAGATAAAATCCCCAGTGAGCCAGCAAGTTGATTTTTTTTTTCCTCCTCAGTCCTTCAAGCTTTTAAGGCCTCTCAGATCAGAGCTCAGATTTTCACTCATGTATCTCTGTGCTTGAATAATGAATGATTTTCCAGTAATGCTAATGTTGAGTGTCTATAAAACATAAAATAAATAAACATAAAAACATAAAAGTCATTTTATAACCATTTCTAAGTCCCTTAATCCTGTATATTATCCATATGGGACTAACAAACAGCTTTTGAGTACTGACTTGTCATTAGAATACCTTTATTAATATTCATATAGTCCAAACCAACTTCAGCGTGTATGTGCCAGGGGGTAGAGCACGTGAAGGTGGTGTATATGTGTGTTTGACATTAGAATGAAGGTGTCCTCTGCATTATTCAGATGAACCTGTCTCCTTTAGTGTCTTACATCTCTCTACATTTTATACACTTTCCCTCTGTTTCTTATTGAACCATTTTAATGCATCGTTTGCTGTCTTTCTCTCTCAGCCCTTGCATCTATTTTCTAAGACATTTGCCCAGACTCTCAGCTATCCAGCTCATGGTTAAGCTGAGTGCCTAAACAGAAGACAACTGGACTTTTTGAACTGGTTCTTGAGGATGTTTCAGCATGGACCAAAAATGTTTCTTCAGCTCTAGGGACTGAATCAGTAGTTAATTCCTCTTGACTATCCATCATTTAAAATGCTATGGTCACATGTTTCAAATGGTTGTTAAACCAGCTGGGGAAGAAAACTAAGGCTGTGTGTTTGTGTTTTATTAATAATGTGTTGTTTTTTTTTCTCAAGTTTAACATAGATGGCTTCTTTTTTTTTCGTTTTGTTTTTTACCTCTTCCTAAACCCCTTTGTCTCATTTGTCTATAATGTGAAAGTATTGTCCTCAAAAAACTGTTCTCCATATTGTAAATGCTTTTGAACTGCTGAACATTTTTCTTTTAAGAAAGATCTTGTATCTTTAAAATCCCAGCTGCACCAATCATTTGTTAGTTCAGTGATGTTCCCCTTCCTGTTGACAAAGGCTCAGTATGCCTGACCTGCACACGTTAAAATTTAAGAAAGTCATTTGATAAGAGGATTCTTCAATTATGCATAAACACAAGATTCTAATTAAATAAATGTGGCTCCTTCATTCTACTACTTAGCATTTATGAAGAAATAAATGGATTTGGAAAGAATTGGCAGAGGCTCTTAGGATTTCCTGGTCATCATCAAATTAAACTTTCTGTTTGTAGCTGATTTATTTACTTGCGAGCATCTCATCGCACGATGTACTATAACTCAATTACACATGTGTATCTATGTCTGTATATGTCTGATTTAAATTTTGTGGCTGACTGGTATATATTCTTCAAGCTCTGTTGGCATCATTTAAAGATAATCCACAATTCAAAATGGATTTCTATTCATTTTTTTAGGTCAGCTGAATTTTAAAAATGCTCGTGTAGATCCACATTCCACTGCCTGTATCTTATTCGCAGCCATAAATATTTTGAAAATAGGGCTGTGTGTATATTTTGAGGGGGCTTAAGCAGTCTCTGTTCCCAGTTGTGCCTTCTGTCAACTTTTGATCAAAGCCAGAACATACGCATACACACATCACGCTCTCTCACACAAGCATTGAAAAATACACACATGCATGTGTTGCGTTGCTTTAGAATTTCCTAAGGGTATTGAGTAAGCTTGCATCGTGATGTTCCACTGATCACTTTGTAACACTGCATCAGAAGAATATCTTAAATAAGCCTAAAACGGGCTTTTCCTTGTTATTGCAGTAAACATACATTTTATCCTAGAATTCAATGGAAATGAATGGACCAGTAATTTCCAATTACACTGGAGCAAAGGTTTTGTGTCCAGTTTTTCTTTTTTTAGATAGATAGATAGATAGATAGATAGATAGATAGATAGATAGATAGATAGATAGATAGATAGAATAATAAAGCCTCTTTCACGCTCAATCACACACACATACACACACACTCTCTCCCTCCCACTCCCTGTTCTACACAAACATGAGCTCCAATTCTTAATTTCTGTTTCTTAACTGAATGTAATATATTATATTATATATATAAATATTAATAGACATAAACATCTGGCTTGATGCTGCTGTGAGGAAACTATGTCTTGAAGATCCGTCAACACCTGGGTCCTGAAATACAGCCCTATGGCTGTGTTGTGGACCCTGGTCTGCCATGATCTGGGGGGTTTCCAGTTGCGGCAGCCTCTGTGGTCATGAGTGGGCTGGCTCCCAGTGTGAACAGATCCCGAAGAGACTGTTTCCTCGCAGCCACGTCCAGCCAGATGTTTATTTCCTTATTAATATACAGTTAAAGATACAAAAGCTAGAGGTTAGTGTCAAAAAAGGTTGGGGGGGGGGGGTGGTTGTGGTGGTGGTGGTGGTGGGGAGGGTGCATGAGTGCATTTGAGTTTAGGTGTGTGTTTTTATACTTGGGTGAAAAATGGCTTTTAATGTGCTTTTTATTATTATTATTATTATTGTTGTTGTTGTTGTTGTTGTTGTTATTATTTTTTTTATTTTATTTTATTTTATTTTTTTTATTTATTTATTTATTTATTTATTTTTCTTTAAAGTACTTTGTGCTACTTTTTGTATGAAAGTGCTTTATAATTAAAGTTAGGTCTGATTTGATTTGATATGAAAACACTGGAGTAATATGTTAAAACAAAAATCAAATAAACCTAAAAACAAAAAGAACACATAAGAACAACAAAAATAAAATACAAAAGCCCAAATAAATATTAAATAAATAAATAAAAATTCAGCTAAAAGCTAGCTAAAAATATAAGTCTTCAGCTTCTTTAAAAAAAAAAAAAAGGTCTCTGCAGTACGGAGCCCCGAGGTTCTCTGGTAGGCTTTTCCCGACTCTTGACTCATCAGAGCACAATGCGAAAAGAAAATAGCTTTGGGGTTTCTCCTCTCATGTTCATCTGCAACCTGAAAAGCGAAACCTTGGCTATTTTGTCCCTCGTGACGTGCTGTTGTATGGAACGCGGAAGCCCATCTGCTGACAACATGTAAGCAATATTTGACGATTACAGTTTTACATTAATTTATTCTTTTAATTAACATTGAACCGCCTCGGCGTTCACAGTGGTTTGATGTGTGCTATTTTATTCTCTTTGGTCAAACCGAAGAGTTAGCAGTTAGGGCTAGTTAAGTTAGCAAACTTATAAGCGTTAGTGCCACATCTTCAACATACTGACAGCAGGGCCGCAGTTACTGCTTGTCTTTTTCCCCTCAGTAAACTTTTATTTCTTTTAAATTATTATTATTATTTTTTTAAATATTGACTGCTGTGCTTCTTTTC
This sequence comes from Melanotaenia boesemani, assembly GCF_017639745.1. Classification (NCBI taxonomy): domain Eukaryota; kingdom Metazoa; phylum Chordata; class Actinopteri; order Atheriniformes; family Melanotaeniidae; genus Melanotaenia; species Melanotaenia boesemani. The sequence continues at coordinate 18,019,099 of NC_055704.1, read as the reverse complement.
CCATTAGGACAGGTCCAGCAAACGATACTAATCTAGTAGCCAAAGTTCTCTCGTATTGAAGCTGTTTGGGAATCAGAAATTATAAATAAAGTTGGCATTGCTCCTACAAAATTAATAAACTCAAAACTAGTGGCATTACGCAAAGAAAGTGTTTATCTTCTAGATGCGAGTAGATGTATAGCATGACAAACTTCTGAAAGAATGTGACTTGGTAATGTCGAAGACTTTGTTTGGTTATGACTTGCTGTTTTTCATGGTGTTCTGCAGCAGAATGAATTTTGGACGAATCCGATCACTTCACGACGTTACAGAATATTAGATTAAAATATAAACATTGTAAGCAATTTTCCTTTTCTCTACACGAGGCGTTATTTCATGGCAAATACTTCCTGCTAATATGACTAAGGGTTTTCTGAATTGTTCACAGGGGTTGATTTTTGAAGATCATCAAGAGGCCTGGTCCTCCGTTTGCAAGTCTTCGAGAGGATGAGTGAAGGAAATTGAAAGGCATCCACTTTATTTGGATACGTTAATTTTCAGTCAGCCATGGAGCGAGAAGAAGAAGAAGAGGAGCTGACAGCCAAGGGACAAAAAGGGGTGGACATGTTTACATCTGTGTGTTGCCTGGGCTACCTGTCCAGCATAAATCTTCTTGTGGCAGTATGCGTTGGCATGTATGTACGCTGGGAGGTGACAAATGAGCCAGTGATTCTGGTCATCTTCATCTTAGGGCTCTTTGTCTTGGGAATTGCCAGTATTCTCCATTACTACTTTGCTATGGAGAAAGCCAGCCTCAGCTTGTTCCATTTGTGGTGTGGCTTTCTGCTTGGACTTCTCTGCTTCCTTAATAGCCCCACTTTAAGTTCAAATGTCAAAGAACTGGTCACCAACTATCTCCTAGTAGCGAGTCTGATCATGAAAGCAGTATGGGCCATAACTGAGCGCATATGCACCTCTGTCCACCACAAACCCGTCTTGCTAATATCAGCTGAATGGCTGGAGCTCTTGGGATTTGGAATTGCCAGTACTGCCATGCTTTTCCATAAGTCAGTTGCCATAATAGGGTTAGTTGTGGGATTGGGGGCTCTAATTGTGGACTTAAGGATGAAATCCCTCCTCGCTTTACTCAACCTGATCAGTTTTGCCTTGATCACCTCACTTGCATTTTTTCAGGCCTTAATCATCCCAGCCAACCCCTATGCCTTAGGTTGCTATCTCGGCAGGCTGCTGTGTGAGCCTGTTTTAGATGTGTACTTCAGTGGGCTCGGGCCCAGCAAGCGCTGGATGCCAGTGCTCTCTTTGGGCAACGTGTGGAGGAGGCTGTCCCTGTTGCCTCTGTGTTTGACTGAGCTGGCCTTCTTTGTCCTTGCTGCCTTGAAGGTACAAACAAAATTCTGCCTGAAATGACTTTCTAAGAAAGTTGTTTTTAAAAAAAATATTGCATATTTATGTTACGTTTTTCTCATGTCTCACACAGCTTGGCCACTTGGAGCTGTGGTATTTGGTCATCCCAGGATTCTGCCTGTTTGGTCTTTTCTGGGCCATCTGCCACATAATTTTGCTGATTACAATTTGGGGCTTCCATACCAAGTTGAGTAAGTGCCAGAAGGCTTGGCGGTCAAGTAGCCGGAGTTTGGACCAAGTCATGGCTTCCCGTGGCATCCGACACTTCTGTCTCATTTCAGAACGCTTGGCGTTCTTTAATCTCCTGTCAACAGTAATACTGGGAGCTGTGTCTTGGCAGGTAGGATCTATGACATAATTCTGCTACTTTAACATACAAGAATTGCTCTTATCACTTAAACATATTTAAATTTGAAGAGCAACTTAGGATAAAATGAATTTCATTCATTGTCTAGCTGTGAATATTGTCACATTTCTCATAGCCTTGCAAGCATTATCACTGTCATGTCTTCTGGGTCGCATTTAATAATTTAAGAATGTCCTGAAACACCTCATAAATCCCTTGTAGGGTCAAAGTCGAAATTACCCTCTTCAGCTTTAGTACATCAGTGTCATGACAGTGTCTCTGTAAATGTATGTTACACATACAGATTAAACTCTGTAGAGAGATGCTAGTGGCTGTGTGCCTTTAGTTGTTTCTACCAAATCTAAAGCACTTCTGCTCTCAAGTGAAACAAATTTAATTAGCACTTTAATATTCCCATCTTCTTGCATAAAGAGCAGCGATAACTTATTTAGCCTTATTAGGCATTTACCTTGTAAGAGTCTCATGGGCCTGAGCCCTAATTTAAGATGTGCACATTGTTGATGCCAGATGCAAATTTGCCTGAGGCAGTAGGAGCTGTGTGGTTTTTGGTCTTTTTCAGCAATCTTTTTGCCAGTGCTTTTGAAATTTAGTTAATTTAATATACTGTAACTATCTTTAATGCAATTACACAGAAAATAGCCGCAGTGTTGGTACACTTGGATACAGTCTCAGCAGTAAATGCAAACCTTTGTGAAATCCAGTAATTAGAAAAGTGTCAATTTAATACAATGCAGATGTTAAGCACCACGGTTTGTGGTGCTTAATTGGATTTACTACTTTTTTTTTATTTTTTTTAGAATTTACTCAGTAGAATTAAAAGGTTTGCCTTTTCATGTGTGTCATGTTTTATTCTTTTAGCAAAATGTCTACCTTTAATTTTTAAAGTCAGTGTGGAAATACATTTGGAAATATGGATTGCTTAAATAGCAGAATATTGATTTTATGAGATTGCACAAAAGTGGCTTCCCTGTCCAGAAGTCAGCTTCTAAATGAATTACTATCACGTGCATAGCTACTCACGAGCACAGATATGTACTGTCTATTGCAAATCATCTCTTAGCCTGTAAAAACTCTTAGTTAATTACATTATATAAAAATATATCTCCTTCTAATGCCATTCTTTAGGTACTTGGAGAGTAAAGCATTATATACTTGAGAGGAACATATCTTAATAGAAGTCAAGTAAATACATATACACAGTTTAACTTTACCTTTAAAAGTACGCCATTCAATTTATCCTTGAAACATAAATGTTAATATTTGTACTAAAGCATTTATCAATGTGTCTTTTGAGATACTGTGCTGTGTTATTATGAGGTGGCTTTTCAATATAAATTTTAGTTACTACAGTTGCAAGGATGTGGTTTTGCATGTGTTTGCACAAAGTAAAACTGTTTCTCAGGGTGACATTTTGAGGATGAGCACTATTCTTCCTACCAGATCATCCAGTAACATCCCCTAATAATACATATTCAAACTGATCCCCTAAGTAGTCAGCTGATCATGACAGACCCAGTGGAAAACAGGGACTTTTCTGGAAACAGTGTGGTTTGATACCTACACATGAAAAAATGAGAGCCAATCAGATGTCATCAAACCAAAAACCTACCTGTAGCAGTCATATATCCAGATTATACTCAGCAGATGTGGAAATACAAGTGGAGACAAGGTATTAATCTTGAAAATAACCTTAACAATAAATGATGCCACAATAATAGAAAGACAATTGAACATATGCTTAGAAATTCAAAACACATGGTCAACATAAAAGCAAATCAGGCCTTCATGAAGTCTCAGTTGAGATATCTCAGTTCAGACTTGATTGTATTTTTCAGTTCTCGCCCCTTAGGAGAGATCCGTGAATGTTCTATTCCTTTCACAACGACAGATATGTTGCGTGCTCTTAATTCAATTTTCACTTATAAAATTTAATCACCCATGAATAGAAAATCCTCTGTTTTAAAGCTGCCATTATATTCAAAGCTACTGTTTGTTAAAAAGTCCATGAGTTGGCTTATACAGTGAGACCACCTCAGACTAAAATCTCCAAAACAGATCTAACATGTTGCTGTAGCAACACTGTTTACACAAACATTTCTTCTCTTCAGTACGCGAGTATTGAACTGGTTTAGCCTTTTATGTGGCCAGCATACAATCGATCATATAAGAGAGGACCATTTTGGATATACACTTAAGCAGCAGGTCCAAAAGGGCTAAATGAGGACTTTGACTTGTTTGTTTTTGTAGTGACTTCATTGATTTTTTTTTATGCTGCTTCTCTTTTACAGGCATCCTTTGTTTAATCATTTAAGTTGTGTGGGTTAGCAAGTACAATGGCAGGCAAGGATGTAATTGAAATAACTGCACTGTTGCACTTTGTTTATGTTTTCCATTGTGTCTGGATGCTGCTTTTCATTAGAAAAAAGATCATTTTTAATTATTACACCTTTTACTAGTGTGCAGACTTGGATATTTTTTGTATTTGTAATTCATGTCTGTCTGCTGCCTAACACAACATTGTTTCTCCATTTAGTTAAGTCCTGTCATGTTTTGTCCTGCGATAATAGCATACTGTCAGTCCCATGGTGTGTAACTGCCTCATTAAGTGTCAACATCAATTAAGTTAGGCAGATTATCTTGGTACGAGCTGTAAAGCGTGAGTGAAAGTGACTGATTGTTTGAATCTTTGCAGCCCTCCAACGGTCTCTTTCTTAGTGCTCTACTGGTAGTGCTGCCCTTGGAGTCTCTGGCCCATGGCTTGTTCCATGAGCTTGGAAGCTGCCTGGGGGGAACCTGTGTTGGCTATGCACTGGTCATACCCACCTCTTACACCAGGTACTGCTATTTTCTCTGCTCGACATATTATAAGGAGGGATGCTTACTGTGCAAATGTGGCATCACTGGTTCAAGCACGGCCGTGGAACTTAAATATATGTCATTAATTATTTCTTCTCCATCATTTCATGTCACTTTTACTGTCAAGTAAAGGTCAAAATGTCTAAATTAATCCATGAATCTTGAAGCTCAAGAAGCAGAATAGAAAAACACCATATATTTAAAAGCAGAAGGAAGGGAAAAGTTTGGATTTCTTTTCTGTTACAAATTTGCAATTAGGAGGTAAAATGTAAGAACAAATTAGGAGTAATAATGGCCATTCTAATCTGTAAAATATATACAGCCTTTTACCTAAAAGAGTGTTTCTCAACATTTTTTTTAGAAACTCCCTTAGTGGCATCAAAATGGCAACACCTCCTTTCTTGCTGCCAAACCCACTTTTACACACAGAATAAAATAATAATCTCAAAGCATTGTTTCCCCCTCCACAGCAATCCAATTTTCCTTCCATAAAACCTAATAGCCACTGGCCATGGATGAGATGTCAGGTGTGACGCTTGTGACAGCCTGTTACGGCCTTTTGTTTTCACTGTTTCACGGGTGCTTAAGGCTAACTCTGACGGGCATGTGGCGTCTCTTTGAAAACTGTGTTCTACCAGTCTGGCTGCAACAACGTGTCCTTTGACTTTCCAAAACTTTTAGTATTTTTCATCCTTGAAATATGTCTCTGCCACTGAATTACCTTGAAGTAACAATCGTCACAGCCAAGATCTTTCATGCCCTGAAGTCTTTTAATGTATTTGTGAATGTGTCTTCTACAAGTGAGTATCAACAAAAGATAAATGCAGATGATGCTACTTGAAAAATCTGATTTTTCCTTTTCATTAACCCCTGTGATAACCAAAAATGGTGCTGTATATATGTGTGCTGTGTATAATTTGATGCACATTTATTATTTCCCATGAGCCAGCAGCTTGCACATGTTCTTTTCTGTAAGTCAGACTTCCCTGTACACATTCTTGATGGGGAGAGTTTAAAATATAGCAACTTTTCTTAACTTATGACTGATGCCTCAGTTAAAACTGTGGGAGCTTCCATGTCATAACCATATGTTATAATAGCTAGCAAGAGTATGTGTTGCAAAGAAGTACCCACCTGTCTTCTCTCGTATATACACTAAGCTGGATGTAAATGAGCTTGTTCAGGACTGATACAAGTCCTTACAATGAGGACATGCTGATTGTATGTGGAGGATAGCTTTTTAAGTTTTTGAGGTTAAAATGCGACACTAAAACTAAATTGGTATTTAACAGAGACAAGCATTCCTCGTGACAAATGTGGAGAAGATAAAAATCAGATAAGAAGAAAGATGTTTGAGGCTGACATGGAACCATCTTTGGAGAGTGCCCGAGTAACTTCAGAAAACATTGTGTAAAATATTTATTATTTGAGGTATTGCTGTTAAATTTACAGAAGGATGGTAAAGCATTAGACTGTGGTCTGGTCCTGCTTTCTAGTTGCTCGTTCTAGGCACGGCTGTAGTTATCTACAGGCACCAGATACCAAAAAGTTTAGATATCTTTTTTTTGTGTTCAAACATCACGTAGAATAATTGTGATCATTTTTGGGAAAAATTTGGATTTTTAGCTTTCAAAAGAAGCCAAAATTGAGCTTTTTCTTCATATGGTTCTTGAACTGTTCTCAATTTAATTTGGGTATACCATAGTTAGGCATTTTAGGATCATTTTACTAATAAGGGGATAATTTAATCACAACAATTTATCAGTTTTGTGCAGTTACAACAATCATTTCAATAATTTCTTCAGCTGTAATGTAAGTTGACTAAATTATGATTCTTTTCAACAGTGTTTGTGAATGATTGTTTATTTTAGATTTCTATCAGAAGAACATGCTCTTCCCCGTTATAAGTTGCACGTCTTCCCTTCCAATTAAACTAATCATATGCAGCAGCAACATGCAGTATTTATAGATGTGAAAATGAACAGAAGCACATTTGGCTGATGTCAAAGCCTTTCTTGGCATCACGAGGGGTGGCCACGTCATCACTGCCCCCTCAGTTAACACAAATCTAACTGGATAAATAGGCATATATCTACGCGTAAACAGGGTGTTAAAGTTTGGCCCTTTAGGGATTTTTCCAAGTGTTTCTTTCACAGCATACCAAGTTGTTCAGCTGCTGCTGGTGTTTCCAGCAGTGTGCTCCAAGTTGCTCCAAGATTTCAGCATAGTTAATAATGAAATGTAACCATCAGATAAACAGTAGTGTTTATTACACATTAAAAAAAAGCACATCAGCTGTCTTGAAATCTGTTCTTTGGAAGAATTTTCACAACCATATGCATTTCTGACCCTTTCAGCTAATGGATTTCTCATCCAGATTGCATCGCCAGTCTTAAATTTTCAGGTGATTTTCCTCCCAGTGGAACTCTGGATATTCAGTATGCAAGGCTGTGTCTGCCGGATCCATAGGGAGGAAAGAGAGCATGATGAGAATGCAGCTATGTATAATCAGCTGTTTGATGGCTGTGGGTCATATTTTCACAATGACAACATCCCTTCAGGGACATCGGAGAGATGGTGCAAGCAGACACTAGGAGGGTAAAATAGGCAGGGTAAAAAAAAAACATGGAGGGAGTCACAAGGGGAGAAGTAAGGTTGTAAAAACTCAGAAAAAGGTGGTGGTAAAAGCAAGAAGGGACTGAAAAAGAGCAGGGTGGGGATGAAGCTCTGGAAGGGCTTGTTTTTTTTAAAGGATGAAAGAGAGAGTGTTACAGAGGAAGATGTGGTCTGAATCTCAAACTACCAAGATTTCACTCCCATGGGTGCCATAAGATCTGAAAAGATTAAACAGGTTTAAGAGAATAGTGGGCTCACCAAGTCAAGCACAGGTTGCAACATGTCATTTTAAGACCAAGTGTAAAGTAGCTTTATGGCAGGATTTAGGAGAATTTTGCTATCATTACTTCAAATTGCAAATCTCTTCAAAGAGCAAGAAAAGATTAGAAAATGAAAAGCGACTTCAGAGAACTGGCGTCAACAGAACGGAAACTATCACATTACAGACCTGAGAATAGTTTTGTTTTTCTTTTTGCTCAATAAAGAAACAAAGTAAAACAACTCAATCCTTTGACATCCGTGTTAGTTAAACTCCAGTAACCTTGCAGGTGTAATGTTGGAGTTGAGAGAAGGGGCACGAGGTGTAATATGATGGTAGATGCATGCAGATGTCTCTTAAGTATGAAGTATGACTTTGCTATCCAGTTGGCCATGAATTACATCAAACCCAGAGATAAAAGGAAATATATGGCTGCACTGAATAGCTGATAGCCTTGACTTGCTGTGTGTGTCCCTTATCATCTGCTTGTTACTGTCGAGCAGGGCTGTGTGCCACACGCATCCACACTTTCATATAAAATCTATCTTTGACCTCAGTTCTTGTCACTCACCTATCTATATTCATCTTGTTTCTTTTTTTGCCAATTTCTAACTTTTATTCTTGATTCTGTTCTCATCCCTGAGGCTAATGTCATTTCCCACAACAATGCTATCCCCTCCTCTCTCCTCCTCTTTCCATCACCTATTCCCCATCTTCTCTTATCTTCCACAATCTGTCTCCTCTATCATCAGTATTGGAGACAGCTCCTCCACCCTGGTATGTCAGTCTATCATCCTCTCAATAAAAAAAAGGAAAGAAAGAAACCCTCAAAGTCATACATCTATTGTTTGGTTGTGTCTCTTGTCTCTCTTCCACCCCTGCTTCTGACAAGGTACCAAACGTAAGTCTTCCTTTTAGTAGATAAAGAAGACAAATAGCCAAGTTTTTTCTCACAGCCTATCATTTTTTTTCCTGCCCAGTGCTGCTGGCCAGCCCACTCTCTTACCACCGGAGCATGTCCAGGAGCTGAATCTACGTTCGACGGGCATGCTGAACAACATGCAGCGCCTTTTCTCCCACCACATGATCCAGATCTTCGGCTGTGACTACTCCACTAGCGGTGTCACCCTGGAGGCTGTGCAGAACAAGCTGCGCAACTTTCTGGAGCTTCGAACAGCAGACGGGCCACGTCATGATACATATCTGATATTCTACAGTGGACACACACACAAAGGCTCAGGGGCCTGGGCTCTAACTGGTGAGAGCCACACACACCATTTTCTTTTTTAAAAAAAAATCTTTTCTGCAATTGCTTATTCTTTACCATCTTCAAAAATGGCCAGTCCTCATCGTTGAGTCCAGTCCAGTTAATGTACATTTTAAATTTAGATTTTAAACGTCATCGTGTTGCTTAGACTTTTAAATCTATTGCTAGCCTCACCTCACTTGATGCTTTTCATTTGTTGCATCACTACCATGTAAACTTAGCACAAAAAGTTAGGATTTTTGCGTTTAGATAGTTATTTATCTTCTTTTATCATACTAATTAGTGTTATTTTATACATCATTGGAAAGCCTGATTAGTCACCTTTACAACAAGGTATGACTTGTAAGGATGGCATATTTGCGGAATGCGCGACAGCTAAAAGATTTAAGACCAGTCAGGTGTGTACCAGACACAGATGTATGACTGGCACCTGACAGATAGACATATCAGAATGAAGTCCTGGAGCCAGTGGTGATCCCGTATCTCTAGAATCTGGGAACAAACGCTCTCCCCCACAAAGCCAGGATCATTACAGAGTACCTCCAGAATTTGTGGAGAGTGGAGAGGATGGAAATGGCCAGACCTCGACTCAAATGAACACTTGTGAAATCAGTGTGGGTGGGCTCTTTCTTTTCCAGTGACTAACACACCTTCAACAACTCCTAGTTACAGGGATGAGATGCCATCCCAGAGCAAAATGTGACTAATATAAGGAGAAGGTGCCAAGTTGTTGTGGCTGCGTATGGATCTTCCACACACTACAAAGGTCCCTGACAGTGTTAAGTGAATCAAGTGTAAAAATGGCGAGTGTTATTTTTTCTTTTCACTATGGAAGAGTGTAATCATCCCATCTGAAGGAATTACTAGCAGAAAAATATTGCAGCGAATTTTGGCACATTTGTGGGGGCACTACCAACATGTTTATCTGTGTTGCTCAGTAGAGAGAAGCACAATCCTTACAAGTTATACCTCAGTGGAATGCGAATAATCAGGCTTTTCAACTGTAACTACAACACCAGCTGGTTTTAAAGGAGAGAAATAATAAACCAAACACAAATTATCTTACGTTTTGTGCTAAGTTTTAGCTACCATCTTAATTAGAATTAATGTAAAGGTGTTTTGCATTGAAGTACATGCTGCAATAACACATATTAGTTAAATTCATACTAGGTAACAATAAAAAGTTAACCATGCAGTAGTGTTTCATCATACAAAAGCACCTCATCTGTCTTGGAATTAGTCCTTTTTTTAAAAAAAAAAAAAAAATCTTCTCAGCTATATGCATTTTTAACTTTAAAAAAGTCAGCCAGGAAGATGAATTCAATTCAAGCTCAGACGTGTGGTTTAAAATGCTGCTCTAGCTTAATTTTGGTAAAAACTGGCACAGCTTTTTTGCAAAGTAAACATGAAAGGTTGGATCTTTGGAGGACATGTAAAAAAAAAAAAAAAGAATCCTGTCCATTTTCCTTGAAATTTCTTGTGTTCTTGTACAAGCTCGTATTATTCTTCTTCTTTGTAACACTCTCTGTCTGCGTGTTGGTCCCCTCTCTGACGTCTTCATGTCTGTTTTCAGTTACTACTCAGTTGTTGCACCTTTTTGTGTCTATCAAATTTTTTCACCTTTTGTCTAATTAGAAATTGATCCATTGTGGAGCATATAAAAAAGCCAAGCTATCGTCAAGTGCTGTAGAAGCCAAACTTTGCAACTACACAACTAAACTGTTCTTATAGTTTCCACCCTTTACCAAGTTAAAAAAAAAAAAAAAACTTTATGTATAAGCCCAAAGGTTTCAGCTGCAGTGTGATATATCAACTTTACTTTACCCACACCAGCCTATTATTTATTCACTTGTCAAAAAGGCACAATTGTTACTTATCCTGCTTTCATGCATTTGGATGATGTATTTGTTAGAAGTATTTTTCAAATTACTTTTATTACATTAGCTGCCATGTGAGTCTTTCCATCTTTATCATTTTCATTGTCTCTGTCAATCCTTTAAGTCAGACAATCCTTTAAGGGACTTGATTTTATATTTTTAAAGCATATCAGACAATTAAAAACACTGTAATAACCAGAGTAAAAATCAGAGTTAAGATAGCTCCAAATGACAGCTGTGACACGAGCAAAAGAAATAAAAAGAAATTGACCTAAGTATTACAGCAGGTTATTACCATGTGACTCCACGTCTTCTGGTTATGTGATCACATCATGTATGATCTCTGTGTGCTCCTGCAAACATGGAACATCCATCTGAAAGGGTAATCACTTTTCACCATATGAACCTTAACCTTTAGACAATTAAACACATTTAAAACAAAAAAAGTCAAGTTGTCTACGCAGAAATCCAGATTGGAACTCATTTTAAGTCCAGTTGTGAAGACATTATGGACTAAAGTTGACCACTGGTAAATTATACTAGAAATTCTCCTTTAAACTGCTGATTACAGTGGATGTATTCACGCAGCTTATTGTAATAGCAGCAGCAGAGGAGTCTGCACATTGGCTTGTAGATATTTAGGCATCATCAAGTATTTGGTCAGTTGCAAAGCGTTGTCTGAACATGACACTGAAACAAAAGTGAGTTTGGTGAATGCCTTTATTTTCAGCACTTGTTTGCGCTGTTTCTCTAATCCTATTATTTTTGCTGCAGGAGGTGAGAGTCTCCACTTTGCCCAGTTGATGGAGATCTGGAAGGAGAAGAACGCCGGCCATTGTTCTCGTCTCATTGTCATCCTGGACACGGAGAACTCCCTCCCATGGGTCAAAGAAGTCCGCAGGGTGGAGGGTATCTATGTGGCAGTGCAGGGGGCTGAGCTTGAAGCTTCTGGGCTGGACCCAGAGTCCGGAGACACCCCGTTGCTTGGCGACTTCACTTCAGAATGGGTCGAGTTCAACTGCAACCCAAGCAGCGACACCCAGTGGTCTGAAAAGAGAAGGACTGTGATGGCTATGTACGGTGTGTCCAAACGCTGGAGCGATTACACTCTCCACCTTCCTACTGGAAGTGACGTAGCCAAGCACTGGAAGACCCACTTTCCCAAGGTTACATATCCTTTGGTGCACCTCTCCAACTGGTGCTGTGGCCTCAACCTGTTCTGGTTATGTAGCGTGTGTCTGCGCTGCTTCCGGAGGTGTAAACTAGCTTGGTTCCCTCCAGCTGTTCTGGACACTGGGCAGGGCATTAAACTAGTGCACTCATAGATGTCTGCAGGGTACAAGGTGGGTTTATGAAAAAAGAAAAAAAGAACTTTATATCTATACATGGATATGCAGAAAAAGGGGAAAACTCTGGCCTTCTGAGCCTTTGATTTCAATTTGCATTTAACACATTCAAAAGTGCTACCCATGCTGTACTGGTACATAGTACTGGTTTCTTTATTAAATAAAAGGTATATAAAAAAAAAAAAAAAAAAGACAACTTTTTCATATTGGGATTGTTTTTTATGTTTTTGATTTTGCTATTAACCTTATTTTATTTTTTACTGAAGGCAAGCCAAAAAGAAAATCAATAACTTCAAATGTGTTTTTTGGGACAGGACAAGTAAAAGAAAAAAAAAAGTTTTTTGGGAAAGGTTATGTCCTTTTTTTATTTATAACATGGTGCCTTAAAGAAGGATTTTGGATCCTCATTGTTGGAATTAACTTTAATAGTCAAGTTATCCCTACACCTTTCTACAGCATGATAAAAATGACTGTTGTGAGTCTTTTTCCATTCTTGTTTCTTAGAAGGTAAAATTGTCATATATTGGTATGTTATTCTACATGTGCCTGTCAGAACAAAACTTAAATAAACTGATCAAATAGCGCTGTCTGATGTGATTGAGAAATATGAATGAAAGCTACAAAATATATAGAGAGGCTATATATGTTTAATTAAATTCAAACAAAGAGAAAACTGGATGGTGAGACGTGATCAAATAAGGTCTCTTATCACGACTGGCTTCACACTCTGTAAACAGAGATCCCACTCTGTGGAGGTGTTAGCATTTCTTGGCTAATATTAGGATTATGAGCAGCAGAGAAATGAGAATGGGTCAAGGGAGACAATACATGACATCTTGTCTCTACAGGAAACTCTCTGTGCTTGTACCTTTGTTCGTCCCAGCAATCTGGTGGATGTTTTCAAGGCGCTGCTGGGGTATTGCACTTGTTAAAAGAGATGATGCTTGGTTCATGCCTGAAGGCTCTTTGCATAGAGCAAGGTTTGGGGAGACCTTGAAGAGATGTAAAAACAATAAAAAAAACATTTCATAACACTATTCACAAAACAAAGAAAGCGAGAAGGAGCATCCCACAAACCACAGTAAGCTGATACCAATAGTATATTGCTGTTCTTGAGTGCAATACTAAAGCATTACTACAAGGTAAGTATAGGTGGTATTAGTGAAAAACATCAATAATGCTTTATGTGGGTACATTCTTTCATTGCTGCAGCCTGCAAGCTGCAGTGAAAAGGTAAGGTCAGATGTTCATGTACATAGCAGGAATCATTTATAAGTATATTAGATTACAAGGCCAGATTCATCTCCTAAACTGGATTAGGTAATAAAACAGTCAGTCACCTCTAAGGCCTGTGTGGATGAGCTTAGTCAGACCACACAACAGCAAGCACAGACACATGTACATACATCAGTTCTTTACCACCTTACTCTGTTTCTATTCTTCTCTAAGCCTAATGTCTGAATTATCAGTAGAGCCTGCCATGGGGTGCAGTAATCTGCCTGATGCTTGCCCTAAATTTATTTGAGGGAATTGGTGCATTTATAAGATTGATCTTTACACAGGGATTAATTTAACAGATCTTTTGTTCGTTCTGTTTATTTTGCTTCTTTAGAAAGTACAGAGATGATGTTGTGTCTTTCTTGATGCCATAATGAGGTTATTGAAACACTTTTTTTGTCCAACTATTTTGCATTTAATGTAATCCATTATTTCTGCATATTGTTATCTTAAAATTTGCAGGGAAGTCCTGATTTGATGGTACGTTCTGCTTTGTGTTGGAGGCTAAAATGAGCTCGGAACCCAAAGTCCCTCCATCCCTTACAGCTCTGTATATCTATCTTTCTATAAATTGACAGATAACACATCAACAAACGGATTTCTTCGTGTCTAATGAGATCTACAAAAATGCATAAGATAACACAGTTTAACAGGCACAAAAGTGTACCAGCTTTCACCAATTTGATCATGTCCAGTGTGCTATTAGCAGAAAACTTAGCATAGTGTGTCCCAAATTAAAGCTGAGGAAAATAGACAAATGGAAGACAAAATAAGTCTCACGCCTAAAAATGAATCTACAGCAGGAGATGATATCCTTTACTTTTCCCATTTTCCTGTGAATATATAAAGAAATTACACACACACACACACACACATATATATATATAAAGAAATGAGGGTTATGCATTTAAAGTCTATTATTCTGGTAAACAGAAATATTAATGGAAGGAGATCACAGTTTCAGATTTTTTAATTTTTTGTCCTGCTTTCTAGGAGTCCAGCTTGCTGTGACTCGCAGTATGTCCGACATTGAAATGTCAAAGCCATTATCTCAAATTACAAGGGCGTTTAGTGGCCGTTTAACTGCACGGCACTCCCAACCATGCAGAGAGCTCGCCCAAATCTCCCTGCTCTTGGGGAGCTCTCTCAATGTTGCACTTTCTCTGACAACCATATGGTCATTTTAATATCATAGTTTATCACAGACGCCACATTATTTGGCAGGAAGGTACCTGGCAGCTGGCTTCGGGTTCATGTTTACAAATCAATCTTCTTATCTCACTTGGCAGGGAACTGAATAATAATTTTGAACACTACTAAGGGATTATTTTAAAATGTCTGGAGCAGATTATGAGACTTTTCCAAAGTATATTTTACTGCTTTAACAGACAAGAAAAATGTCTTGAGGATGTCAGCTAAAATATGTAAGTGTTCTTAATCAAGACAGAGATATGAAAAGATTATTGATGAAGCGTGATCTGAGGTTACTTGGGCAATGATCAACCAACTGCAAAGATGCGGAGGACCTTGTCTCAGTTATGCTGCTTTTCAAAGTGAAGGTGAAGATTACGAAAGGATAAAGGGTATTTTGTGTGGGCAGGCATCCAGATTCCCTTTTTCCATTATCTTGAACCCATTTTAACATAAACCCATTTTACACTCTTTTAACAGGTAACCAGCACAGATAAATGCCAAAATTTAAATTTATGCAGCACACACTGGAATCAGGTTGAGATCAAAAGGAATGTTAAATCTGGTGAGACTATTTTCAGGTATGCCATCAGAAAGATTGCTAGTTTTGAACTCTTCTATAGTCAGACTAAGCTGCTGGCTTATATAAGCAGCCATATATACTTAGTATGAGCCAAATGATGCTGATATGCCGGATTCAATTAAAAGTGTAAATCGGAGGCTAACAAGACTGTCAGCAATCTGTGTAGGATCGGAGGTTCAGTAATTAGCTGCGTTGTCACAGTTGGGTTGAGACGGGACAGGAAGAGGCTGAGCAGGGCTAGTGAAACAGATGAGTTTTCTATTCTTGGCTCACATCTGGGAGTCCAGATGTCTTCTTAAGTCAGCCAAGGTTTCACCCTGTAGGATCATCCCGCTCAGAGAAAGCAGTAAGTTCATATTTCCATACATATTTCTGTAAGGGACTTAAATTTTACCTCGTTAATGTGAGTTTCTGTGGTTCTAAAGATGTGCATTGGAGTTGTTTGTTGAACAACATCTCTAATATATGTGCTGCAGACTTATTTATGGTCATTTTTTTCATTGTCTTGTACTATTGTGAAGATCACCCCATTCAGCTCATATTTTTTTTAATACTCAAACATTTTTTTCTAAATTAAACAAGCCTATAAAACCATTTTGATGATTTAAGTGAGTTTTGGGCTGCATAGTGTTAAGATAAAGGTCATTTTAAAGCCATTTTACTGATGCTTTTGTTGTCCTTCTGTAATGCTTTATAGATTTTTGTCCAAGTTTTCTGTTATATCTGTCTAAGAAAGTTATTTTGTTGCTCCATTGCTTTTGTAAAGCTCCTGTTTTGTGTTGGGTATTTCCCTAGTGTGGGATGTCTGGCTTCACCTTCATGTTTGTGATTGCTTGCTCTGTCTTGATTGTTGCCACCTGTGTCCCGTCCGCCCCTGTTTGTGTTTATTTATAGACTTTTTCTCTTTTGTTACAAGCCCCTACTGTGCTTTCCTGCTTTGTTTTCACATGCAGCTACTCAGTAAATCTTAGTGTGTACTCAAGTTTAAGTTTACTTTTTGTTTTTGTCTTAGCTTTGGACTACCACTCTTTTTAATCCTTTTTGTTGTCAGTCGTAGGCTTTTGCTATTGCATACAAACTTTATTTAAGGCTTGTTTTTGTTTGTACACCTGCCTGCCTCACCTGTGTCCTGTTTTCAGGTCATCCAGTTAGCCTAGCAAAAAAAAGTTAGCAAAAGTAATAGAACTGCCTAATTGACTGATAAATATTAAGTTTAGATTAATGCAGAATATTCATTCATTCATTAAAATAAAGAAAAAAGCACACAAAAGGAGTCAGTAGTGTTTAGTGTTTATTCTTATTCCTTTGTTGAGCTTAAACCCTCAGGAGGAAGAACTGTTGAGTGCCAGTCAGAAGGTAGTATGGGACAAACTACAAGGATACAAATAAGTGCCCACTGTTGAGACTACAACTGCAGTGTCTTTGATTTTACCACTTCAGAGACAAGCATTTGTACACCTAAAAGTACAATTGGGTACTGTTTTTCAGAGAATAGCTTGTCTTTGCTGTATACTCAAAATTTCCAACTTCAGGTCAATGGATGTGAAGCCACCAGCTAATGGCAGCATGCAGGTGTGAAGACTTGTAAAATATAACTATTGGTTTAAATTTCTGCCCCCTCTCTCTCTCTCTTTCTGTCTAATCTCTGCCTGTTAAACACACTGATACAGGACTTTTTCTGACGATGTGATATCTTCCCACAGGGTTGTGCAGAGGGGCACAATTAGACCTATTTATACAGTTTTTTTTTATGGGCTAGTAAAAAGGAGCCAAATTTGAGGGCTATGGAAACGTTGACCAAATACCATTGCCTAGCATGCTGCTAAATAACATGAGATGGTGTGTTTGTGTACTTAGGTTTTCTTAACTACATCCCCTGGTAGATGGCAAGGAAAACTTACTGAAAAATAATTGAAAACATTTTCTGAATGACCTCTTAATTTCTTGTGGTAAAATTAGGTTTTCATTTTAACTTTAACAATATTTTACAGATGAAAGTAATAATAAACATGATTGAAATATATTTGATATTATATTGCTACATGTCTAAAGATTTAAAGTGGTATGAGTCCATCAAAAGCCTTTCTATATGTATAGATGAGTAGTTACAGATTGTGGACAGGACTGTCCTGTGCAATACTTGAACATCTTCTTCAAATCCTTTATTGAGCAGAATCTGGAGTCAGACAAAATTAACGCCAGCCTAGCTCCCTGCAATGTGTCCCTATAGACTCCCATTGTGCCTTGAAATGGTCTCTCCAGCTAATGCAGTGCTGATGTATGAGTCACTCACCTAAGCCTGCTCCTCCAATCTTCAGCCTGTCTGCCTGCCAGTAAACAGAGTCTGGAGCCCCACTCATGGTTTTTTTTTTTTCAACCATAACATAACAACATACTCAGGCACTGACTACAGACATTCCTGTTTACTGCCTGTAGCAAGTAGTTAACTGGCTTTAAGTGTAGCTCAGGCATTAGGAAAGGTTGGGTTGAAGTGGGATTAAGGTATGGATGCTTCACAAGATGACAGACTTACACGAGGTTATGTGCTTTCCTGCATGTTTTTCACAGGTTGTTTACCTCTGTATTCATAGAAAACTGCTTTTTTTGTTGAGGCACTCAGAACCTTGAGTATGTGTAGCTTTTTGCACATTCACTTTAAAACCATTCAGCTTGACATGCATGCAGAATTTATACTATGACCTTTCTCCACAGGCAGAAAAAATCATAAAGAAAATTTGTGTGGGACTTCTTGGAATTGCAAGAAAATCTTTATGTGAAAAGGGCCGATGCTAATTTGGAATCAAGCAGAATTTTTGTATTTTACATTTGTTCTTGATCTTTTGATCATGCAGTTGTGTGCGAGTGCTCATACGTGTGACAGCAAAGACATAAACACATTTGTCTTCCTCTTTATGTGTGTGTAATGTCAGTAGAATCCCGTGAGATTTAACAAGAGCTTGTTTGATTGCAATCTCACAGCTAGCTCATGTTCTTATTCATGCAGGTTCTTAATAAAACAGGGGAAAAACTTGAACAATAACAAGGAACAATGACCTGAAATAGTGGAGAAGACTACTGGTCTTGCTTCATATGTTACCTTTGCCGTCCAAAAAAGTATAGAAATGTGAGAAAATCTGAAGAAATAGCCTAAAATGGGTAAAACAAGTAGCATTAAAGAAGAAAAAATTATTTATGTAGGGAGGACAGTGTGCTTAAGTGTTTCAAAGACAAGCAGAGGGAAATAAAACCATACCAGTCCTGAAAAGATCAAACATATTTACTTGAAATGCTTTTCTTTTACTTTTCTTTTAGATTTATTCCTGCTTGCACTGATTGTACTTTTCTTCCCATACATACACAGGATACTGACATACATACTGCAAAATGCACTTAATGTTTGCCCACACAGATGGTAATGCCAGGGTTTGCTGTGGGAATTAAAAGCAGGATGAAGCCCTTGTGCAGTTAAACTGCTGTGATCAGAGCATCATGCTGCTGGGCAATTGGGCAACGGCATGGAATAGTCTAATTTGAAAGCAGACGACTGCATGGCTCTGAACAGAGGGAAAATGGAAAAAGACAAGGATACACTCATGTAGGTGTAAGCATAAAAGGTTTTTAAAAATAGTCAAAGAAGTATAATCCCATTGAGGACCGCCGTCATCCCTGTTCAGAGTGGTCGTATCCCAGACTCAATTGTTTTGGACGGAGTGCAAATGCTTAAAAGGAGAAAATCACTGAGAAAGAAAATGGGAATGAGGAGAAGCAGACAGTGAAAAGAAGAACAAGCAAAGAGAAACAGACAGATGTGTGAAACCAAAGGACAAAATGTTATCTTGGCTCTAAAGAAAGAACTCACAATATCTAAAGTGTCATCTCATTTAACTGAACAGAATACTATCTTATTGACACCTTAAATAGAAATTATACTTTTTTATACTACTTTTTAATGTTTTCTTTGCATCATCTGTAATGCGTTTAATGTTATATGTAAAACATTTTAAATGGTCTTGTACATGAATTGTGCTATACAAATAAACTTGCCTTGCCTTTACTGGAGAAGCCTCTGACTGAAGACACTGTTTGATGGTATTTTGTAGGGTATGCAGTGTGTCAGCGGCATGTGAAACATTGTTTTATACAATCTGCTCTACTGGCTCCAGTGCAGTACCCAAGACAGAGTCAACCTTCTTTATCCAAATTCTTAGTTTGTTTGAGTCAGTGGTTGTTTACACAATTTAATAAATAAAATGATCATTTTCTGATTACCTTAACCCAGTTGGACACACATGTATACACCTTAATTGCATTAATATATCCTGCTGGAGTTTGTCGGGGCATCTTGTAATGTGTCTTACAATGTATGCCCTTAACTCGAGAGTTGCCAGGTCTGCTCATTTTGAGCAACTTATGAACACCCTTGCTTCTTGCTTGAGTTGAGTTATTCCTGTCACATTTAACAACACTTGCATTGGCAGAGTCCTGTGCAGAATTGGGGTACAGTAATAAACATGAACAGTTTTGGGGGGGGAGTTAAAATGCAAGTAGGCTAGCATTTTGTGTATTGAGTTATATGAATATTATCAAAGGTGCTGATGGGTGCAAACATTACAACTGCAACATGAGTATGAGTCATCTTATTTCCCTATCATGTATACACCAGACTTTGAATATTTAGATAAAATCTGATCTGATTTTGTTCCCCAACTAATTACTGCATAGACAAATACCCCCAAACATCAAACCTCTGATGGAAATAAAATCATAAATTATATAAGAGCTCTTTAGATAAAGGGTGCTTAACTGGCCTACCGGAAAGAAACTAAAAAACACTTTTTCTTCCAAACTGAAAACTTAAATCTTTCTTCATCTAAAATCTGTTTGCATATAAAGTTTCTTCTCAAATAATTTATGAAGAAAGCAGCGTCATCTCGAACTGTTATGCTATTTAACCTTGTAATTGTCCATGCGTAAAAATGGTATGGGGTCAGTGTTTTTAAGTAACATGATGTTCTTAATAAAAAACAATAAGCATGTTATAAGGGAAATAAAAAAATCTTCTGTATTAATAGCTCCACAATTGATCATGAATGAGGCATGAGGACACTCAACCTGTTTTATCACCTGAGGATCTCGTTGCATTTTAATGTATGAAATGTGCTATATGGATTTAGTTTGAATAATTTAAAAAAATTCATATTCTAAACATAGACCACCATTAAAGCTTGCTGAACAGCTCCTGTGGCAGTGTTTTAATGATGCCTTCAAGGACGTGGTCATGTCCAAAATGTTATGCGAACAGCTTTTTTTTATTTATTTATTTTTTAATCATTATTTTCTTGATGGGTCTGGTTGACATTCTTTTCTCCCTGACTATTAATCTGATGCTGGTCTTCATCTCCTCATTCCCATCACTACTTCTTCTCCTCAAATTGCCAAGCTGCTGTTTCAGTTGAGCTGTTTTTACACTCGGCCGTTGGTCATATTTGGTTTAATTACCTCTGAGTGGACCACAGGGGCATTTCAAATCATGACCTGATGCATATTCAATAAATTGACTAAACCAGAAAATGGGAATGCTGTGGATTCATCTCTATGCTATGGATTTATGCAGTAGTGACCTTCGGATATAATCTGTCTTACTTGGAGGGAAAAGGAGACAGAAATCCTATTAATGCTAGGTTAACAGTGAGGAGAACCACATGCAAGCTGTAAACTACATTAAATAAAATGTGTTTACTTGTAATCGTATGATATTATAGAAGAGTAAGCACACTAAATATTTAAAGTCTGTGTATTTCAGGAGGATGTGCCTTTCATTCCTGCAGCTTGTTTAGTTTTGATGAGAACTCATCATCCTGGTATAAAATGGATTGTCATTTAGATTAATTTAACACCTGTCATAACTTTAACTATGTTGAAATTAATTTAGATCAAATGATAGCTTTCTCTTTGAGAATGGATACTCCTGAAAACATTATTTGAGATTGTGTCCTCTGATTAGTCATATCCCAAGCAAAGCTTGTTTCCAGTGGAAAAACTCTTTCCGCTTATATACTTTATATTTTTGAGCATGACAGATCTAGTGAAAATGTAAAGGTGGACTATCACAACAAAGATGAGAGCAGGAGGTCTCTTTTAGGAATATCTGCTCTTTACCTGTAGTTGGTGAAATGCCAACCAAGTAAGAAAACATACTACTGCAAATATCTAAGAAGGTAATGATGCCTATGACTCCTCTTCTTCCCTTTGGTGCATAATAGCTCTTCAGAAGATGCAAGACAGTGAAAATCGAAAGTGGGAAGCAATTCTTAGTGAAATGCAACATACAAAAGAAAGAGACCAGAAAGTAAAGTTGGCTAAAGATGCAGAAAGACAGGATAAAAAACAGAATAAAAACATAATGACATGCCAAATGAGAGCTCAGTTTAACAATGCAGCTAACAGCTCTTTATCAGCACCCACCACTGTTAATCATCCAAACATTTAAGAAACAAATCAATTTTCAACATAATTTTTTGGAAAAATGCAGTGCTTCAAGATACTACTTTTAGATATGCAACTTTCGTTGTAACTACCACTTCTTTTGTGAACATCCTTTTAAAACCCTTGGTATTTGTGATACAGCATCTCTACAACAAATGGACCTGCTACACTGAGAATTAAACAAGATGTGCACCAGTGCTCTCCTCCTGTGTGAGCATGTGGTGAGCTGCCAGATTCACATCATAGTGTCAAGACCATGCTGCTCACAGCCGCAAGTCCATGCAGTTTTTGGACTGTACATAAATCTGTTTCACACGATACTCCAAAATTGTTTGCTTTGGCATAATACACAAGGAAGCTTTCTTTCTTTCTTTCTTTCTTTATATATATATATATATATATATATATATATATGTGTGTGTGTGTGTGTGTGTGTGTGTATCGCAAAGCATATGAAACAAATGTCACAAAATCAAATGCTTTGGGATCCTGATTGAGTAAATGGAAAACAATAAGCTACAGAGCAGGGTCTGTCTCTGAATGTGCAGTAGGCTGTATTTCTTTTTAATGCAAAGGGGGAGAAACTTGTCAGTAAAAAAAATACAATGTAATGTATCTCACATGACAAAGTTTATGATTCCGGTGTTTAGTATTTTTGGTACTACTTTTGAATTACCATGACAAGGTGCATATTTATTACATATAATTGTCTTTTAAGGTGACATTAACCACTTTTTCTTTTCTTTTTTTTTTTTAATTCAAGGGAAGATAAATGAAAGTCAAGCCCTGACCTGCAGAGAGAAGTAGCTGCCAGGCAGCTGCATGTTTTCTTTATTTACTCGTCAATGATGTTTACTGGTGGCTGAGAGATTGGAGTTGCAACATCAGGGACTGACTTTTATTACCCATGGGACCTTTTGTATTCTTGGCTGTCCACTGTGAAAAAGCTATTTATTGATTGTTTCCAAGGAGGGAAGGGGATTTGGAAACATGCACAACCACTGAAAAGACATAGCTGTGTTAGCAATCTCTGTGGATCAGCTTATTCAAGATGGGTGTTAACAATGCAGGAAATCACTTGAATGATCAACATTTTCTCCTTCTTTTGTCTGTGCTTTTGCAATACTGCCCTTTGTATGCAAGATAACAACAGATCCCCCATCACCACCACTACAAGAGTATTTACACGCATATATCCACATAAAGCCACAAACAGACTTTCTATATATTTTTATTATTATTAATATATTTTTTCAAATAAATGGATGTTGAAGTGTGTTTACAGTCATGCACAAAAGCTGTGCCTGTATGTGCATTTTAGACACGTTCATGGGCTTGTGCTGCATTACAGAGAATTAACTGACTGGATAACTTAAGCTCTCTCTGTGTTAATTAAAACAGCTTGCACTCAAAGTGATGGTGCAGCCATGGCAAGATTCTAATTAATTTCTGAATGGGTGCTTTTTTGGACACAAGGATGTTCTCAGAACTACCAATGTCAAAGCATACTGTGTAGGTTGACTAAGGTATTATTCTTAAAAGTGATTAATTAATTCCTAGCTCAGTCAATACCACTGCAGGCTCACTGTTTATTGTCGTTTGCTAAAAAAAGACACATTGCTAATGAATGAAGTTGTATCAAAGGCAGGAAACATCAAATGTCTTTCTAAACCGTTTGCAGTGGCACTGTTTAGATGTCTGTGAAATATGCTCCCCTTAGTCTAATGGTGTTAGTTAATTAATTCAGAAGTTATATCACATTCCTGTATAATAAGGTGAGCAGGAAAGATGTTGCCAACAGGACGTCCTTGCCAGCAGCTGTATTATCAGTCAATAATGAATTTAGATGACCCATGCGGTGCAGAACAAATGGCCTCACTCTCTGAATACAAACTCAAAAATTTATATGCATGGTTACCACAAACATGCATGCTTAAATTCGTGTATGTGTGTGTTTTCATGCAGCTGTACACCACATGTGGCAGTGAATCTAAGGGAACACCTGACCCAGAAAGTGGTACAAGGAAGGTGAGATATTACCCCGTCGAGCTCTCCACCCCACCATTCATTTCCATCAAGACCTGTAATAATGCTTGTACTCTCGGCCAAAATTGCTTTCTGCCTTTCGGGTCAGTACGACTGGACTGCAGGGTGGGGGAGGGTGTTGTTTCTGTGTAAGCGTTTTCTGCTTCTTTTTGTGTGTGTGTATGTGGTCGGTAGATGTCTGTGGTCAGCCACCATGCTATGGTCATATTAGTAAAGTGATTTATTTGTGCAGAACGTGCAGGCAGTCTTTGTAGTACAGGTTTACGACAGCATGATAGAGTGGTCTCCAGGCACTCTGCATTTCCACATACCTCCTCTTTCACATTTCTCCTTCTCACCTTTTACTACACACAAAGCACTTAATTTATTAGTGCTGCGATGTTATGAATAATGCACGCTGTCATGTTTTTTTTTCACAGGGTGCTTTCATTATGTGCAACAGCATGACATAGCCAAATATTTATCCCCCTCTCAGTCTGAGCAACCAGCAGTTGCATTTAGATGAGGATGAGACAAATGAACCTTTTATGCCCTCTGATGAGACAGTGCTGCAGAATTCAAAGAGAACCCGTACAGATTCAGTTACTACTATGATTTTTAAAAATATAACAAAAAAAAAAAAAAAAACAGACCAATTTGGATGCAAACCTGCATGCTGCATGATTTGTTTTGAGGTAACTGATAGTTTTCATTTGAAAGCATGCTGATTGACCTGCTTTGACATTTTCAACAGTGTCGCACAAGCTCATCAGGCGCTCAGATTTCTGCTTGAGGAATCACAACCAATCACGTTGAGTTATGCAAAGAGCTCTTAGAAATGTTAAGGGCTGAAGCTGTAGAGGAGGTAGTTGAGTCCTAATCATTTAAACTTTGAAATATTCTTCCTCTAAATCTAAACTTGAAGCATGACTATAATGATTTCTCAGAAAGAGCTTGCTGATGGAAGGAATACACTTTCATTCATCGTCACACCCATATAGTGCTTTTTAATGGCAGCTATGGGCGAGCATTAAAACGGGTGATTAAGCAGAAACAGAATGTCCTCCCTTCTGAAGTATATATTGAGAAGCTAAATGCTGTGTCAGCTTCTATAACAGCATTGTCATCAACATCTATTTTATCATTACAACAAAATGGACCCTAGTCTGCACTTTACTCATCCATCGTCACAATGAAACTGCCAGAGGTGAACACAAACCAAAAACTCCCTAACCAAAGGGTTTTATAGGAGTAGCTTCACCGTGCAAAACTTGCTCTGCATTAGTTTTTTGTAAAATATTAGAATTGATAGCCTTTCTATTCTAGACATGTAAGTTATGTTTACAGAAAAAAAGTTTGTGCGGAAAATGAGGGAAATCTTATCTTTGACCCCATTCAAGGATTCAAGGATTCAAGGATTCAAGGAACTTTATTGTCATACCAGCTCACATTTACATGTTTATGGTACGAAATTAGAACTGAGGTCCCGGTTTGAGCCATAAGAAGGAGGGCAATAAGTGAAATAAAATAAGACATGAAGAGAAAAAAAAAGAAAAAAAATAGAAATATAGGCTAAATATAAATAGAATATAAGCTAAATACAATAGAATATAAACAGCACAATTTTAAATAAAATAAAAATAAAAATAACAGTAAACACTAAAGAGCCCAGTTTGCATGTGCAGCCTAGATAAATATGTGCAAGTATGTATGTGCATGAGGTAGTGGTAGTCCAAAGTATAACACTTCTGATATTAATATTAGTGATATTGCACTTATATGGACAGCAGGTAAACATGTAAACATGTGGACAGGAACTCCCCTGGGGGGGGTAAAGTGTTTGCAGTGCAGGTCTGTTTGTCGGAGTGGGGGGGGTGGATTCAGTTTAGGATGGGGATGGGGGCAGGGCAGCAGGGTTTGGGCTGGTGTTCAGAGGTGGGGAAGTAGGGTGGGGAAGGGTGGGGTAGGGTGGGGAGGAGTCTACAAGGCATGGCAAGAGTTCAGCAGTCTGACAGCTTCGGGGAAGAAGCTGTTCCTGAACCTGGTGGTCTTGCTCCTTATGCATCTCAGCCGCCTGCCTGAGGGGAGGGGTTGGAAAAGTCCATGTGCTGGATGGGTGGAGTCCTTCATGATGCGGAGGGCCCTCCCCCTGCATCGTGCTGTGTAGAGGTCTGAGGTGGTGGGAAGGCTGCTCCCCATAATCCTCTGTGCAGCCTTTACCACCCTCTGCAGAGCCCTCCTCTCAGCGGCGGTGCAGTTGCCGTGCCACACAGTGATGCAGGTGCAGAGGACGCTCTCCACCGCGCAGCGGTAGAAGCTCCTCAGGACAGCGCTCCCTAGTCCGGCTCGCCGCAGCTTCCTAAGGAAGTAGAGGCGCTGGTGTGCTTTCCTGACCAGCTGGGAAGTGTTGGTGTTCCAGGTGAGGTCCTTGGTTATGTGCACACCCAGGTACCTGTAGCTGGAGACCACCTCCACAGCTACTCCTCCGATGTGCAGGGGAGGAGTAGGGCGCTTATCCTTCCTGAAGTCCACCACCATCTCCTTGGTCTTCTTCACATTGATGCAGAGGTTGTTTTCTCTGCACCACTGCACCAGGTGTTCCACCTCCTCTCTGTATTCCGACTCATCGTTGTTGTTGATGCGTCCCACAACCGCTGTATCATCTGCAAACTTCACTATATGACAGCTGGGATGTCTTGCCGAGCAGTCATATGTCAGCAGAGTGAACAGGAGGGGGCTCAGCACACAGCCCTGAGGAGAGCCGGTGCTGAGGGTGATGGAGGAGGAGGTGGAGTTATGGATCCTGACAGTCTGAGGTCTGTTGGTCAGAAAGTCCAGGACCCAGTTCCCCAGTGTGTTACTCAGACCAAGGGTGGAGAGCTTCTGGACCAGTGTCTGTGGGATGATGGTGTTGAAGGCAGAGGAGAAGTCCAGGAAGAGCAGGCGGGCGTATGAGTTTCTGCTCTCCAGGTGGGTGAGGGTTGTGTGGACCACTGATGAGATGGCGTCATCAGTGGAGCGGTTCTTTCTGTATGCATACTGATGTGGGTCCACTGTGACGTTGATGGAGTCTTTGATGTGGGCCATAACCAGCCTCTCAAAGCACTTCATGACTACCGGGGTCAGGGCTATGGGTCGGTAGTCATTCAGGCCTGTTGTTGTTGTGAACACTGAACATATACACGGAAAAGCTATGAAATATTCCAGTTTCCAGATAAACTCTATACAAACATACTAGCTGACATGTTTAAGTATACCTGGCTGCAGCCTGTTAAACAAAGCAGCACTCAAAGTGGCACATTTAATTTTCCACTGTGATTAGATTGTGTCGGCTGTCAACATTCAGCAGGTTCATTGTAGATTTCTTTGGGTTAAACATGAGTTTGTGTCACAACCCAGTTTCTGATAATAAGAAAAGACATTTTTAGTGGAACCAAACATGAGCTATGCTGCAGCATGGATACTTGCTCAGGCTATTAACAGTAGTTTGTCACTAATATACAGTATTTAACACCAGTACTCTTAATTTTGTGCTAAACTACCATCAATGACTGTCCATCTAGCTGATCTATAGCAAGCATAATTTATGCAGGTTAAAAAGAAAAAAAATCAAATGTATGTCAAACCAGGAGATGTGGAAACAAATCACATTTTACATTATGCTGCCAAAAAACAGAAGCTTAACGTGACATTGAATCTAATCACAATCCACTTGTAACACCAACCAAATTCAGTAGTCAATCAAATGGTTAAGATGAAACACTAAATTTTTAACTGAGACCCACTTTACAGATTTAAGATAATTACTCCTTCATCTTCGATACTTTTGCCGTGCTTGTTACCAGAAGGTTTCAAGAGGTTTAGTACTTCTTGCAAGTTGTGTTGGAACACCATTGGTGAACATGCTGTGACTACTTGTCCTTTCTGCTGATGTTACTGGAAACACTTGCCAACAAAGGCAAATGTTTTGCAGTGTATTCTGTGGCAACGTGATTTATTTGATGCAACACAGCAACAAATGATGCCAACATATAATGACTTCAGCAAAGGAAAACATTTGAGATAGTGTATTATGATTCCATTACAGTACATTTCAGCCTATTCTCATCCCATTAAATCATATATTTTGCCAAAGCTGGTTGTGTCTCTTACTTGAGCACAAGATGAGCATTGGCACTAGTGCCATGTTGCACCAACTGCAGCTCGATTTAATGCCAAGACCAAGCATGCTTCATATTCTGAATGATATCTCATTGAAGAAATCTGGGAAGATTTGGGGGAAGCTGAAGGATTAAGTTGCAGAATTTTGAGATATCTGAGTTTGAGTACAATCTAGGAGAACATTATCTTTGTTTATTTGTTCCCTTGGTTTCTTTCATTTTCTTGTTATTTCCCATAGTGTTTTTTTTTTTTTTTTTTTTTGCTATTTAGTTATGTTTAGACAACTACTTGGTTAGTGTTATGGAGTAGTCATTAGCTAAAATTCATGTATTTACCCCAGTATTTCACATAGTGGCAGCAAAGGGTTTACTCCTGACTAAATGGTTGTATAGGGCAACTTGACAATGCAATGTTCTTCTCATTGGTCTAATCTATTAAAATTTGACACCAAATATTCAAAATACTTACATGCTGCCATTCAAAGAGAAACATCTCACAGCTTGGCTTGTAAGTCATGTGTCCTGTTAGCAAGTTTAGTACCAGCGCTAGCTTTGTTAATTTATTTTTGTCATGTAAATGCAGTGCAGACTGGGAACATATATTTTAATGTTAAACCAAGGAAATAGTGGCACAGAGATTAACCAAGAAAATAATATCCATACTGGCTTTAAGTATAAATATTGAGGTCACACTAAAACTAGAAATTAAAGTGTGACTTGAGCTTGTCAGTTTACACTCTCCCACACAATCCTGAAGAGGTCTAATCAGGCAGAGTAAGTGAGAACACCTGTGTGGGTGGCTCATAGCCTTGAAAAAAAAAATCTGAAAAGCTTGGTCATAGTTTCATCTGATTCATCCTCTTCTGTGCATTGCTAATATTTCCTGTGGCTCTGAACCTAGCTATTCCTCACCTGCCCACAAACTGTAATCATCCCCCGTTGTGTCACATGCTGCACACCTGCTCCCTATTACTCATCAGTTCGAACATAAATTTGGTAAGACCGAAGGGCTCGGAACACACTTTGACTGGCCTATATTTTATGTTACTGCGAACTGAAGTTTGCTTTTCTTTATTAACAACAACAACAAAAAAAAAAAAAAGATCTGCAATGTGAATAACACTCAGAGAACCTGATGTTTACTTGAACTGTTGCTACAGAAAACTTAGATTACTTAACTCATGGTTGTTCAAAATGAAAACTACACTACCAAGATAAACCGGGTTCTTGAAATTAATGTTGTTTGACAGCTGTTTTGTTTGTTTTGCTTTTTCTTTTTCTTTTATTGACGTTTGATAGTTTTCCTTTTAAAACACAAAAAGAAACAGATCTCAGAAGACAGATCTTAAAAGAAATTTGTTGTCCTTATGGTAGAATATCTGCCTCTGCTATAGTTTGTAAAAAAATCTACAATTATACTGAGACACTGTTGACAGAGGATGATTTTATTAGAGGTGGAATAGTTTTCACTGTGTTTGTTACAGACTTCGAGCTGTCCTGGGCCACAGGGAGTGGATTGCCTATTTGTTGCATCACTGGTTTTGCAGTCAAGGAGGTGGGTAAGGGGACTGGAAGCAAGCCCCTGGAGGAAGCCAGCATCCAAACTTTTAGGGAACAGTTATTGGATTTTTACAAAGTGCATCTGGATACTGAAGACTAACAAAAAGACAAACAGTGGGGAATTTAAAAATAAATAAATAAAACAAAGAAAAAGATGACTAAAACTTGTTTGTCTCTTATCTCAGTGAATGTTACTCAAGCTGTATGCAAAACCTTTCTAAATGTAGTGTAAATTTGAAGGGACCTGGATATTGATTACGATTCAATGTGAATCCTAAAAGAGAAGAGCTGCTAATGCCTGAGGAGCCTCGGCCGCAGGTACAGGCAGCTCACCTCTTTGGCCTGCAGCCAGTTTTCATTCAGCCTGCAGCTGCAAAAAATCTAATACCGATGACTTCATCATTTTTGCCTAGTGACCTTTCTGGCATCTCTTTTTCTTTCTTTTTTTTTTTTTTTTTTTTTTTACTCTCCTCCTCTACCTCTCTTTTCCTCCACACAAATACCTCAACTATTCATCCTTCCCAAAGTGTCTGCAGCTCTCTAAATGCGCACCTTGCTACCCATCCTTACTGCTTCCCACCTGTCCTACATCCTCCCCGTTCCAAGGGCATTATTCAGAGTGAGGTTGAACATGGCTTCAAGGTTAAATGTTAGCACGTGTGCTGCCAAAAACTCTGCTGAGTTGTGGCAGTGGACGCCACTGTGACTGTGCTCATTTGTCCACTCCACTGATAAGGTCTCCTCCCAAAACCTAAAGCTTGCAGGCAAGTGTAAGCACAGGCAATCGATAGGTTTCAATATGGCCCTGCAGGCAAATGTAAATGAAAGTCCATTTTATTTTGCAAGATTGTGCATTTATTAGATTAACAGATATTGATGGCCACATTGGCAGGCTACTTTATAATTCAGCTTCAGTTCAGTCATTCTGCTTTTTTCCTTTTCTTTTTATTTTCCAAGGAAACTATTGCTGTGAATCCAGAGTCTATCCAGGTAAAGCAAAATACATTTTTTTTCTTAAACTGTTTATTCTCAGAAATAATTTGTTTGGACTAAATGGTTTCCATTTCTTCCATTTAGCGCCTTTTAAAAGTTGCAGTTAGTAGGCAAACAGCAAAAAATGAAACATTCTCTTTATAAATGGAAAACACAAAGTGGCTCATACAGTGAAGCAGCAGACACTTTAGACTTTTGGAGCATGTGTCAGATACATCCAAATCCACTCAATTTCTTACTTTTTTTCAAGGGAAAATGCCAAGTCAATTACAGTTTTTAGTACTGCAAAATCCCTAACCTTTACTGGATCTCTGTGGCTCTGGCAACACTTGGGAAAGGATTGAGTCTGCAAGAGGCTTTGTTGAGCTTGAATCAACTGATATAAATTTAATTGAACTGGTCAAGCTAATTAAGGTTGTGGAGATTAGCAACAAAGGATTTGAAAACACAGAAAGGAGACAAAAGCCTAGTAAAGTCACTGCCTCCTAAATTTTTGTGTGTTTTTATTCACAAAGTATCAGACAAAGAAACAGACATATGACTTTACTCAGGTAAACCAGTAGAACAGGTTTAGTGACTCCTTTCTGTCTAGTTTGCTCCTTTCTCCTAAAATTCATGTCATTGTTGCATTTTTCCTTGGCCTTGCAAATGAATTTCTTTTCTTACCTTTCCCTCTTCTCTGCGATTTTGTTTTTTCTCTCACAAACACACTCTTTCCTTTGCAACCCCAGGGATGGAGTCAGGTGGTTTCAAGGTGTTTGGAAGCAAATCATCCATGTTTACTGGCCCCACTGCGCAAAGTCTGAGGTTTTACTTACAGGTCTGGAGGCTGTTGCCCACCTCAGGGAGGTAACTGGAGGTTTAATGGAATCATTAAAAGGGGGTGGAAAAGCCTGTGCAGAATTATAGAAGAATCTGACAAGGGAGGGGGAATAGACACATATCTGATCTTCACTTTAAATTGCTGTCCCAAGTAAGAACAACATCTTACCTGCAGCTCCAGAACAAAGTCTAAATGAAACATGCTCCACGTGAAATGCTGTGTTAAAATGTTGGCCTATTCTTTTTCTGCCATGCTTGGTATCCTTGAGCTTTAAATATTACCCAGCAGCCATCCATCTTTGACTGAGATATGTAAAGATCCTTGTCACTGATGTTCTTATTTAGCTATAAGGACAACCTTGAGACCAACATGCCCGCTGATGTGAAGCTCCAAATGAAGGCCACACAGTCAACTGAGGACACAAAGACACGAGTTATGACTTTCACATGTGGGAGGGGGGAAGCGAAGGTGGAAATGAGTTACGGACTTGAACTCCTCTTCTGTCCCTACTCATTCTCATCTCCAAATTACCTATCCTGGTTTTTTCCACATAACAGTAAATCACAGTGCACGAATGGATGATTTTTCCATTTCCAAAGAGCAGAGAAGCCACTGTGGTGAATAAGAAATAACAAGTGGGATCAAAGAGAGCCAAAAGACTAATTAGAAGCATTAGTAATAAGGTGTGGGGTCTCAGGTTCATGACCACCTGTCCAGAGGTTAATAGATGAAAGGAAACACGTCTCATTGGCAATGACGCCCGTTGTCCCTGAATATACAATCAGACTTCTTATCCATTAGCTCTCCATCTTTGACAAAATTGAAACAAACCATGCAAATTGTGTTGTAGGGATGCAGTCAGACAAACAGCTGTTTGCCAAGACATTAAACCTATTTTTTACTTAACCTATTATTATAGAAGCTCTTTGACTGGCTGCGAGGAGCACTGGCTTTCATTGAATGAGGTTACATTGCATAACAGAGTGACGGAGGCAATGTGACAGCTGAAACATATGATTTTGCAGCTTTTTGTGACTGGTATTTGCTTGCACCTGAAATGTACATCAACTCGATCTTTTTTTCTATCAGACAGCAAGTAGTAGCTCACTACACTGGACCTTTGGCAGTGAGACTGCAATGTTTGTGAAAACATGCTAGACTGAAGCAGAAAATAATAAAGATGTACATTAACAAAGCTGCTTTAGCTTGTATGAGACTTAAAATAACTAAATTGGTGGATGGGGATGCAAGAAAAAACACAAAAATGGCTTATAGTGGCACAGTATACACAGTATTTGAATAATTTGCATTAACCCCTGTTTAAGTTAACCTGTTTCCCCTTCACTTTCTGTTTATATGTGTACACCAAAACAGTTTTTCTTCAAAGCAGGGAACTCCCCTAAAACAAGACTTAAATAACAATTAAGTTTATATCCATTTCCTACAGTAGCATGTTCACCTTCAGTGGTCTCATTCGGAAATGGCTGAGTAACTGCCACTTGCTACCTCCCAGGGGACAAGCCTGTAACAACAACAACTTAAATGAATGACACCACACTGTATCCTACAGGCTGTGTTGGACATCAGCCCTGCACAGCAGAACAGAGAATGAGCCAGATGTCTTGGAAACAGGTGAAATCTCATCTCCTTTTGTTTGTTAGCTGCTGCAGTCAGTGTTTGAGCATCAATGTGAGACAGAGCAGCTGGTAAATGGGAGTTTCTGTAAAGATAAAGTGAGCTGTGCCTGTTCTTGTAACCCAAACTTCACCGCTCTCAGTTAAAATTGTGCATCTGAGTGGAAATCCATAGCTGATTAATAACTTGTGACTACAGCAGTCTCAAATGTGGAACAGAATGACAACTAAACACTTTAAGATGCGCTCACTAAGAAGCTGATGACTACCCAGTTACCAAGCACCTTTTTCTACCATGAAATCAAAACTTCTTCACATTAAAATTCAAGATTTTTAACATATTTAAATTACAAAAATCTAATTTAATGCG
Organism: Melanotaenia boesemani; assembly: GCF_017639745.1. Taxonomy (NCBI): domain Eukaryota; kingdom Metazoa; phylum Chordata; class Actinopteri; order Atheriniformes; family Melanotaeniidae; genus Melanotaenia; species Melanotaenia boesemani. The sequence continues at coordinate 17,986,004 of NC_055704.1, read as the reverse complement.
GATTATAAAGCCAACCCAGTTGAAGTCTCATGACCCTCAAACCAACTCATCCTATCAACTCATTCTACTTAAAATACCTTTTAAATAACATTTCCTTTTGAATATCTATCACATTTCTAACATACATAAAATTGGAATATAAGTTCCTCTTTCTGATGTGGTGTCAGACAGAGAAACCCACTGAGCTAGAAACATATAGACATTAGACATTTCCACTGAACATTTGGTTTGAGGCTGGCATTACTGTCAGTGTCATTTACATCAGACATATCTAGAAAGCAGAGATGCCAGTTTCATAATAAAGAATCATAGATTTCTATTTTTTCCCAACAAATAGAAAATTAAACATAATTTAAAACATGTAGAGCACTTATGACTTAACAGCTAAGGAAATGGTAAAAAGCATAACACAGCTAAAAACAAATTTTCACTGTTCTCTTGTATATCATAGAGTCAATTTATCTTTGAATTATCTAATTCAGTTAATGAATCAGATATAACTGATTGCAGCTGTTGACAAAAGAACCCCGTAGAGCCAGTCTTCTTAATCAGTTTCTTCAACTTCTTTACGTCTCTGTCTTCTTTAAGTCTCTGTTGCTGCCCCAACAGATGGCTGCAAAAGAAGATATGCAACATCTTGGTGCAGACATTGAAGGATTTCAACTTACTTCCTCGAAGTCTGTCATGTCCCTTCTTGTAGACAGTCTCAGTGTTCAATCTCCATTCTAGTCTGTCCAGTTGAGCTCTCAGGTACCTGTAGTTCTCAACTACCTTTACCTCTTCTTCCAGGATGGAAATTTGTTTACTCTTACTCCTCTTAAAATTCACAATATTCTCTATGTTTTGTGTTTAAGATGAGGTGATGGTTTCTACACCTTTCTAAAGTGATTAACCAGTTGCCTGTGTTCAGTCAGTAACAGTCTTTCCAGGACTTTCATGATGTGGGACGTTACAGCAGCATCCTTAGTTTAGTTAGAGTACAGTATTGGTAGCACTGGCAGGTTAAAAAAAAATCTTTTTGAATTTTACTGTATTGGCTTATGTTGCCTTCCATCAAAACAGAAAAAAGTTATTGACCTAACTGTGGGATCTGCTATATTTCAAGCATTATTATGTTTTAGAAGCACACTGGAAGCTTTTGCGTCAATAAACTCACCTCTGCAAAGAAAGATCTCATCACCATGGTAACTCTGTACCTGTGGAAAGTCTTGCATTTCTTTCCCCTCAAACATCAAAAAACATCTAATTCAAAATACTCAAGACAGCATTTCAGTTAGCCTCAGTGTGACTGATATAACCCAGATACAAAATATAAAAAGCTATGAAAAACAGCTGTGAATGCTCTACTGGCTTGTTTACTCTTTTTTTTTTTCCTTACATATTTCTGTTCTGGACAAGCTCATTGTGCCACATGTAAGTATTAAAATGCAATCTGATGGAGGAAAAAAAAGTTTACAAAGCTACTGATACATTCATTAGTCCATCATTAAGATGTAGTTAGTGTATAACACACTGATGATCAAGTGACATTGATGCTGCTGCTGAATTCAATGCATTATCTTAGCGTCACCAGTGGGTTTGACGTAATGGTGATTGATGGTAAAAGGACAGCTTTTATTTATTCTCAGCCTATGCAATGCTTTTTCTCTGACATGCACACACTCAAACACCAAAGAATGCATCAGAGGTAATATGAGGTTCAAGGTTTTGAACCTTGGGCAATATTTTGCCTAAAGACATTTCATTATGCGGACTGAGGAAGTCGGGAATCAAACCTCTGTGATCCATTTGTTCCTGAGGTAACAACCCCATAATTCTTATTCTGGAAATGAGAGCAGATCAGTGTCTAACACATTACCAAGTTAATTATAATTTGACTTTTTTTTTAATGCTGCATTATGATGATAAGTAGCTTTAGTATCTCAGAGCCATTCAAAAGAAATAAGTGACCAATCTGTCATTTTCATTATGTTGCATGATTAGTTATAAAGCTGGAAAATGAGATCTAATATCAGGTAAACAGCCATCGTGACGCTTTACTTGAAGCATTTAGACAAATGTCAAGAATTATTTCAATAGATTTTGTCTTGCATCCATGTGGAGTCGGCATGTTTACTGAACAGATTCTGCTCTGGCATGAACAAGCGTATTGACAGATTCAATCTGGTTGCAAATGAATCCATGAGAAAATAAGCACATGCTGCGATCTGATGGCAGAGACCCCCTCTGACATGGTTTGAGTAACATATGTCTGCTTAATTTTAGTGTTCCGGTGCTGGTGTCCTCTGCGTAAACTGAAACAATGCAAAGGGAAACAATTTACATGGTGAATGGATTAACAGAGTAAAAAGGGAAATCCAACAAGCAGTCAATCAAAACAGATGTCAAAACTGAGAGTCTAAGCCTTGTTTGTCGATTCAAAATGACCAAAACACACCATTTCTCACATGGGGCCTCATTATTTAAAGACTGCACAGCTTTCATACTGAAAGAGGGTGCAGTACATTTTCACTGTGCTCAATAATAAAACAAGTTTTAGAGATTGTAGATATAATTGCATTTTCATCCACCTGCCATCATCCTTACCTAAATTAGATTCCTGATAAGACTTTGTCATCCTGGACATTCTCACTTTATGCTCATTTTTATCAATTTCAAACAGTGTGTAAACCAACACAATCTTTTTGTACATGTGCATGTTATACATGAGGCCCCTGCTCTATGTCACAATAGTGTCATTAGTTATGTGAAGCATGAAGTGGCGGTCAGTCTAGCTCAGTGTAGACCAGTTTAACAAATGTGCCCTTGATCGCTGGAAATTTCAGATTGTTTTTGGCTGTTGGAATATTTCAAATTGTGAACTGATTGAGGTTACTTCAGTGTTTTTTGTGGAGTCGTAAAAAAATTAGATGATTTCACAAAAAGACTTGCAAACCTTTTTATTGAGATGAAAAGGAGTTTAGTCAAAGCATACCATGATAAGTTATTAAAGGTTTGTAAGTTACTGTACTTCATTTGGTTAGGTTCCTACTCTGCTATTTTGTGAGTAAATTAAAGCTCATGGGGTGTTAAAACCATAACTGCTTCCTTATTTTACTTGCAAAGAGTTTCTAAGACATTTATTTGTACTTCATTTTACCAACTTGTCCTTGCAATCTTGTTTTTTTTTTTTAAAAAAAGCATCAAAATACATACTTATATGAGAAGAAACAATGTTGGATTTTTCATGAAGGGTCTTAATCCTATATTTGCTTTCATCTATCCATAACAGTAAGGGTTATCAGTTATAAATTATACATGTTTCTAAGCTTTCTTTTTATCTGCTTAGCCACGTAGAAGCTTGTCTAAAGCCCCATCAAGATATCATTGAACTGAACTGACTTGTCATGATTCATGGTTTATATTCTGGTTTCTTGTGTTTGGTTTTTGTTTTTGGTTTGATCTTGGTTTCTTTAGGATTATGTTCTGTGTTTTTTGGTTTCTGCTCATTAGTTCACCTAGTCTGATTGTTCATTCACCTCACCTGTGTCTAGTTAGTTCCTCTGTGTATTTATACTCCTTGTTTTCAGCTGTTTTGTTGCATCATCTGTCTTGTTTCCCAGTCATGTGAGTTCTTGGTTCATGGACTAAATGCCTTCACCTGCATTCCATCTACCTCTCCATACTGCATGTGGTTCACCTTGACATGACTTCTATTTAAATCTTAACTCTTTGTTGGGTCTTTCTTTTTTGTACATTAGCCATGGTTTGCTTGATCACCACTTTACACACCAGAAGAACATGAGCCCGCAATAGTCGCCTGAATATAGAGACAGTGTGTTTGCTTCAACGTTCAACTTTAATTCAATAAAACTTCAACATTGTGAAAAAGACCCTGAATCTCTCTGACAATCTGAGGAATTTACATTTTAATAAGTGGACTTATCTTTCCTGAATGAGGGTGATCACGTCTCTGTCATCAAGCTGGGTAGTGAATGATGCTGGAGATCTGCCTAGAAAGATGAAAAGTGATGAAGATAAACTGATGAGCCAGTGAGGCAAAATAAAGGCAACAAAAACAGAACTCCACTGACAACAGGGGGAAAAAAAAGAAAATAGGCTTAGATACAATCAGGTAATTTAATCAGATTCAAGCTTTATTGCTTGTGAAAACATTTTTTCTTTGTCATTTAAGCAAGACAGTAATAATGACAGATTATTGTTTACTCAAATCTTGAAAATCTGCTCATTATAAATATGCCATTTGTAGAACCTTATCATTGTGTCAAGTTGAAAAGTGAATGAGGTATTCCAGTTTGAAAGAGAAGTCACTGCAAAGTCAGAAAGTAATCAAATAGAACAAAGTAGACAGGCTATCTCTCTTAACCAAGCAGTCACTGCAACACATAAAGTGACGTTCAATCTGGTTTGTGACATAAACATTACCACTATCACCATTACCAGTAGACAACACTTGCCTATATGAGAGACTTCAGCTGACTGACCATGTGGTATATTAAAAAGTTATTCCATGGGGGTCCTGATCAGATGACTATTATCATAATGCAAATTTGGTTGTGTGTAAGTAGATGCTAAAGCTTTTATGGCATATGTATCAGTTTCCATACTCTTGCTGTGTTAAAAGCACACATTTCTTATTTTCCTGTGTCTGTGCAGCATATTTGCTTTGTGCACAAATAAAGGTTTAGTTTCACTGTGCAGCTGTTTAGTATGAAACAAGGTTATCTGGTCCATCTGCAGACAGTGTCGTGTCTCAGGCTGTAAATCTACATGTACATGTAATGCAACATAACAAGGGCATTGAGGAGACTGTTAAAGTTACCCTTGGTAGCAGCTGTAACCACAGCAGGAGTGTGACTCAGAGTTTAATAGGAAAATAAAATAGCATTAAAATAGTGACCTGTCAAATGAAATACAACAGAGCATTAAAGGTCTTATTATATTAATACCAGAAAGGCACAGTAAACACTGGAACACTTATATAATGTGCCAGGTCTTAACAGGTTAAGTTGGTTTGCATAAATGTGCTGAAGAGTGCATTTGTGTAGTGTGTTAATATATTCATTATGTGATGAGCTAAACTATTATGTTTTTTGCTGAAGAACTTGAAGTACCAGTTAATATTGCAAGCAACAGTAGGCGAATGTCATATTATAGACTATCTGCTCTAAATGGATTTTTTTTTTTTTTTTTTTTTTATAAAATTGAGATCAGGCTCTGTTAAATAATACATGAAAGCAGCTATTAGGAGCATGAAATCATAGAGAAAATTGTTTACTGCAATCACAAAATAAGTGAGTCATTTGCCCCTCACAGTGATGAGGACTGTACTGGTAACAACAAACTAGTAACATTACAGAATTAATACACCATGGGATACTAAGCAAGCGGTTTAGGCCTGAACAGCTCACTTAAAGTCCATTTATGCTCCCTTTACGTACGTAAATGGGTATGTCTGTTTCAAACATCATCGCTCTCGTACTTCCATGTCTTCTTTACATTGGCATTGTTGTTAGGCAATACATCCACCGGAGGGCAGTGCAGAGTTCAGAGGTCACCTCCAAAGTTCCGAGTCAGACATCCATTTTCAGACAACAGCAAACTTGTAAACGATAGAGGAGACCATGATGGAAAGAGACACAAAAGGAGGCAACGCAGTAGACGGTAGCGGTCTGTGGGTCCAATTAAAACCTTTCAGCTTCCTATTCTTCTTTGTTCTTTTTGCAGATCTTACGACAGCTGCACTGCTCAACACTGCCCCCACCATTTCTAGGTGGCACTACATCATCAGGGTACACATCTGCAAGGGCCCCCAAAACAGACAAAATTATGCATGTGGATATGTATCTTTATGGTTGCTCTTTGGTTGATAGCCAAGCACCTCAAGGATCACTGCTGCTGAGGTGTAGATCAGCTTATTGGTTTCAGCGATTCATTGTAGGAATCGTTCTCAAAGCTGCATTCACATCTTCCAGCAGACTTTCAGGTGGTGCTTCACTCAGCCTCTGTAATTAGCGTCAGGGTTGCCTGATGTTCATTTTTGCCATGATCTTATCTCTTAGGTCAGTTGCTGCCTTGCGCAGCGTGATTGTGCTTATTGGGGCTTCTTACCCAATCTCTGGATGGGGAGTTGTTGTTAACTCCCCCCTGACCTGGCGTCATCAATCTCAAGCGTGTGATAGCAGTTGCCATCTGGGGATGTTGGAACGTTGACCCACACTAGGTGTTGGTAATTGCCCCGGCCGGGATGTGAACCCGGGTCCCCTGCGTGAAAGTCAAATTGCGTAACATTGACAAGGTAGCTGATAATTATACAGATTAGAAGCTGCATTCACACCATATTAATCTTCTGATCTGATTAATGGAAATTTTGTATAGTGTGTGCTATGCTAGTGAGAACTTAAATTCTATTCTTTTTGTTAAGTTAATGAAAATGTAAAAAAAAAAAAAAAATCAGTGAACAGATAGTGGAGAAAAAAAACTTTTATAACACTATAGAAAAATAAAATTTAGTATGCGTGTGATTAAAATTTAAAGGAAAAAGGACACAAGGAGGAAGAGTTTTGAAACTATAGAAACCAGAGTGAGCAGAAATACAATTTTGATGTATAGATTTATTTTCCCCTGAGATGTAGCAATAATTCAGCCAAGTTAAAAACAGAGATTAACTCCAAATATGAGCTTCATTGCCTGAACTGTCACTAAAACTATAACTCTAAGCTTCCACTGAAGAGCGCAGCTATGTTCCGTATGCGTGACTAAGGACATCATTGTGATTGTGGTGAATATTTTTCTATTGAATTTTGCCAACAATAGAATTACCTTTTGGTCAGATATGTGTTGTAAGACCGAGGCACACAGAGTTATTTGTCACATGCACATACAAGATGCCAGTGAATGCTTCCGAGGCTGTGCACACCAATTTAACACCAATAAAAACAACACAGGAATAAACTAAAAAGACACAATAAACATAAATATAATAAGCCACAGTGCAATGATTTACAATATTGTGACATGATTAAATGACATTTTTTGTAGCAGAAAGTAGGACACTGTGCCAGCATCACTGCAGAGCAGAGTTCACAGTTCTAACAACCTGAGGGAAGATGCTTCTTCTGAGTCTTTCTGTGTTCACCTTAATGAGCCTTAAGCGCCGGCCAGAGTGCAGCCACTCGAACAGACCGCTGTTAGGATGATGAGGGTTTCTCATGATCCTGTTCATTCTGGATGTTGTCCTCTTCATGAAGATGTCCTGGGGGACGGGAAGTGTTTTACCTATGGTGCACTCTGCTGAACTCAGCACCCTCTGCAGACCACCCTCTGGTCACAACCAGTATTGTTCCAAACCACTGGGTGATGTTACCAGTCAGAACACTCTCCACCACTCCAGTTTAGAACAACTTCATGTTTTTCAGAGAGACTCTGAACTTCTTCAGTTGTCTGAGGTGAAAGCGGTGCTGCCTCACCTTCTTCACCTGGCTGTCTGTGTGCAGTCCAAGATAAATCCTCGGTGTTGTGCACACCCGGGTACTTGAAACTGCCGTCCCTCTCCACCAAAGTCCCATTAATTCTCCGAGGGGTGTAATACTTCTGCTGTCTCCTCCCATCCTTGGTTTTATATATGTTCAGCAGGAGGTTGTTAGGATTGCACCACTGTGCCAGTTTCTCCACCTCCCCTGTATATCCCCTGTTTTTCGCAAACTTCCCTATGGCGTTGGAGCTGTCGATGGCTATACAGTCATAAGTGTACAGGGAGATGAGCAAAGGGGTGAGGACACAGCCGTGTGGGGATCCGGTGCTGAGTGTTTCTCATTGCACAACAATTATATCAGGAATCATTGGCAGTGAAATTCTTAAATCCCAGGCTCTCCTAACAATGCCAAAAAGAATATGAACCACAAAGAAAATAGTCAAACACAAAAAGCAAGAATACCATGAACAAGTTATACAGTGAAATATATAATAGACATGTATACACACACAAATAAACCGTGCTCATATTTAACTTTAAAGAAAATATCTTCTAAAATTTAAAGGCTGAATAATTAGAATTTTTTCCTTAAAAATAATTTGAAATGTTCTCATTTGCTGCGAGGGATAAAAGGAAGCTTCCCTATAAACAATCTGTCTCCTACATCAACAATGTCTTTGTCAAGTTCAGTGCCGGAATAACTTCGGTGCACTGTGTTGCTCTTTCCAACTTCCTGGTTCCTTAACCAATCATATGCGACTAGTTTCAGAAAAACCTAAAAAGCCTCAGCATCCTGCTAAAAAAGCAAAAGACCAAAAAACGGAATAAAACGAGGATCAGTATTGGAGAATCTTTTGAAAGGTGGAGAAGTCTGAGCTGGCAAAGTTTCTCCTCGACAGGTAAACACCGGAATTTTGCTTAAATTAACTAAAAAGTTTATCTTGATTTACAAAGATTTTAGTGGAATTTATTTTTCGGTACTCATTAAATGAATTTTTGTGACTGTATGGATGTATTAGTGGTCTATTAGTTTGCAACCACAAATGTAATGATGTTTGGGCCAACTGAATACTGTGGTTGTCCTTATAAACTTATGAAATTATTTTCAAGTTAACTTATTTAGTGAGACTAAGGGAAAACAGCCGCTGCGTGGCAGTTGTTAAGTAGTAGTAGTAATAAGTAGGTTTTTAGATTTCAGCAGGGTCAGCATGACGGATCCTGAAGTGAACTCATCAAAATTAACAGAGAAAATGTTGAAAGACTTTACAACAGCCACATTTGTGTTTTGGACAGTTTCTGCTTTTGGCACTAAGCCATGATGCTATCAGGAAAAAAAAAAAAAAAGATTTATTATTTATTACCATTGCCTGCCTCTGAGGAGGGTGCAAGTGAGCAAAAAATAAAATAAAATAAAATACTGTAAAATTAATTTATAGTTAACAATTTTTGTTATGGAAAGGATCTTGTTGAAGAGTGTGTGCATCTGGGGATTTTAACAGCCGCCATTCTGATCTAGAAATTATGTATTAATTAGCAAAGATAGTGATCTTCTGTGCATGGCAACATGGAGACATGTGGACCAGGTCTACCAAAAAATGAAAGGCGACAGACATAAAAATCTTAAAGAACAAGGATTGTCAGTGACCTCTCGGCTTCTATCAAACCCCTTTCACCACATCTAATAGCACAAGTCAACAGTTGTGTTTGGTCTTGCAGTGCAGCAAAATAACACCACTGTCAGCAGCAATCAGGCAACTCTCTGTGAAGACAAAATAATATAACAGTTGGATTGCGGTTTCACTCTTTCTGTAAAGACTGTGCTATTTTTCACAGCACAACACTTCCAATTAGCCATCAAAACAACACATTTGGACTGCCACAGACATTGTTAGTACTGCATTTTGATTAGTGGCTCAAAGGTGTTGGGGGGAAAAAAGCATTGAGAGAGGGGAGTATGTGGCATGAAACGCATGGTTAAATCCTGATATTTTTTGCCTTGCAACTATAGCCTATATAGAGTATACACTGTCAATGTCTCGTAATGTGTCGGAAACAATTAATTTGTTCACAATTTCATAATGCATTAGTGGTTCTTGAAGATAAATGTGCCTTTTTTAACATTTGAAAACATTATTTTATGCACTGAATACATAAAGTAACATGTTAAAAAACATGTTTTTGGAAGCCCTTGTGTAGCTTAAATTATATTTAGGATTTTTTTTTTTTATCAATTTGTTTATCCCTCTGATGATTCGTCCCATTCTCTAATGTAGATTTACAGAGCTTGTAATGTCAGTATTGGACATGCAGGGTACCTGGACTTTTAGAGTTTAGGGTCTTTTGGCTGTTTTTCCAGCATTGTAATTGTCACATGTATGTGAAGATTTCTGGGGAAAAAAGTGTAGTGTATTTTAATGCCTAGGTATTTTTATACATAACCATAACCGGATATTTCAATGGGTACCATAAGCAGTTAATTTGTAATTTGTGGAACAGTAATTAAGCAGGAACTGAATCCTAAAATCAATTTTTTTGGCATTGGTGGTTGAAATCAGTCTGCTTGGCAAAAACAAAATCTGGTGACATTGAATTCTTTCAATAACTTGAGCAAAAAACACAGCAAAAAAACTAGTGAAACAACTCAGTGGATATGACTAAAAACATCATCATCTTTCATGGAGGAATCTTTTATGTATTCTATTACTATATGTTTTCAGGGTGTTTAATGTTCTCCTCTTGAAACCAGGATGATTTTGATTTAATACATTTCCACTTGCAGCTATCAATTCAGGTTACAGAAGCTAAAAAAAAACAAAAAACATATACACAAAGAAAATGAACAAAATGAACCACATACTTGTCAGGTATTAATCCCCTGGTTTTGTGACAGATGACAATTCGTTTATCTTATTTTGAATTGTTTATAACCATATGTGTAGGGATTTATTGCCCTATTACAGCATGTTCAATTCTTTTTTCCTTTCATTGCAGTCTCTTTCTGCACATCATGGCTGTGACACAGAAACTGAGAGTACAAATACTTAAAATGAGCAATGAAATGTTTCCCATGATCAAACCATACTTGCAGTCACCAAAAAGGTGAACATGGAGGTGCAGTAAACACACAATGGCTGACAGTGCTGATGGAAAGAAATGCAGCTGCTAATAAATAAAACCGGTGCATTCACTGACCCTTGTAAAGATAATGAAATATATTTTAACCCTGAATGGCAAGTAAAGAGTGACAGATATACATTGCATGGTTAACTGCCAATTATTGTCTTCTTCCTATATTGTGCTCTGCCATTCATTTTTTACTAGAGTAGGTGATAAAGATAAGGTTTCCTGTTGGAGAGGAATGGGGAAGGATGGATAATGTGTATCACACAGCTGTACTGCACCCAGGCAGGAAACCATTAAGAGTAATTTTGGTGATTGCAGTGAAAACACATCCTGCAACTGATGTTGATTTTTTTTTTTTTTTTTAATTGCATTTGGAGCAATAATGATCAGTTAAGAAATAAAGAAGACTCATGTGTGCCAGTTGTACTCTAGACATGTTCTACCAAATATAATTCCTTCTAATATGTCTGTGTTTATTTTATCAAAAATTTCACGTGCAAATTAAATCAAAAGTGAATCTTTGTTTCTGTTAGATAAGATTTTATAGGAGACGAGATTTTTTTATGTGTGCTATTTTACAAACAATCAAAAGAAAAGAGCTACTTAGATATGTCATGCCTCTAAGTCAGTGGAAGTCAAAACCTATAAAGGAAGTTACAACAAGACAAAAAATGGATTTTTATGCTATTTCTTTTTTTCTTTCTTACAGGGAAATCTGCGACCTGCAAGAAGGTTGGAGCATCTGACTCGACCTACATCCAAGTGGTTTAGTTTAGGAGCCCACTAACCTAACCTAACCTAACCCTAACCAGTCAAAGTGAATAGGGTGGGGTTGTATCATCTAACCGGGTCAAACATTCTTGTTCGCTTCACCAAAGAAAACATCTGCAGCTTAATAAAGAAGCACACATACCCCTTTGGATTTTTATAATAGTCATGTAATGTTAGCAAAATAATAAAAAAAGAACAAGAATAAAAAAAAAAAAGAAAGAATAAAAAAACAACTAAATCTAGGTCCACTTTATACCACAACACATAATTTGGTACATGCCAAATTTTGTCACCTGTCTATCCCTTATCACAGCAAAAACTGTAAACAGTAGATTCACAGTTTGAAGCAAAGCAGACTGAAAACACAGTCAAGTGAAAAGGAAGGCAAAAGTAGAGTCAGAAAAATTATGTTTGTATTTTACTGACTATAGTTAATCCATCCACATCCATGATCTGCACCTGACCCTAGGCATTATGTTTCTTATTTGTGCAGAAACTAGCAGACAGCAGCATAAAGCCAGCACACCTCTAGCAGCATTTTACCAGAAAGCACTTCTGACATGTTGGTGAGCCACTTACTGTTTTGTTTTGTTTTTTGTTTTGTTTTTTTTATTTGTTTGTTTTGTTTTGTTTTTAAAGGGGGAAATTTGCTGAATTCAGGTCATCACAAGACTCCATGCAAAAAGTCTCCACCAGCTCATCAAAAGCCCTGGAGGCTTCTTCTGTGGTATTTTTGCTCGTGGCTAACCAATCACCATTGCTGAAGTACTTTTTCTGCCTGCTGCTGCTATATTGGCATAGATTATGCTGGACAAATACACAGCAGGAAAGCTAAAAGCTGGGCCTTTGTCAAAGATAAAATGGGAACAAACATTGTTGAAAAGGTTGTGGGAAAACTTGGAGACCCCTTTTTTACTCCAGTTAGATGAAACCATAGAGCCATCCATAGTCCATTAGTCCAATTCAGGGTCATTGGTAAGCAGGAGCTCATCCCAGCAATTAGCAGGCGAGTGGAAGGGTACATCCAGGACAGGTCGCCAATCTTTGTTTACAGTGATAGCATGGTGTTGTTTACTTGTGTTTCCAACCAAAGATTAAAAAGACCTCTGCACTGGTTAGCTGACTGAAAAAATATTCCATGGCAGATACATTTTAGTTTAAGAAACCCTGACTTAAACTTAAACTTCTCATTGAATCCAACAAAAAGTCTTAAATTCTTTAGATTCTTTAGGTGTAATGTGAGTAGAGCTATTCTACAGCTCATAAGGCTCCATGTCATACTAACTCTTGTCTTTTCACTCTTTTTTCAAATGATGCTTTATTTGGTGAAGAAAAATAACCTGGACCTGTCTGGATTGGAAGGATTCATAAACATGAAAATGCATGCATGGTTAGAGCAGCTGCAATATGGAGCAAATACAAATCAGACTACAACACACATAATGGCGGGAGTCATTAAACCATTTAAGCCATTAAACTCTAATACATCTTCATAGAAAATTTCTCTTTGCTGCAATGTTAATGTTATTGTTAGGTTTAGATGGCTATAAAAGAAGAATTACAGCTACACTACCGCCCTCAGACTTTTTGTTTGCATGACATGGCATGCATAATAATATTTTGCTCTCTAGCAACATAAATAAATAAATAAATGAAGTGATGCATTAATTTGTAGAGTCATAACTTCATCACTAACCACTTCTATCAAGAGTTTTCTAGATGTCTTTTTCATAATGGCAGTCTACAGAAAAAAATGCTCCTGCCAACGGTCATTGCAAAAACATTGGCAGCAAGCATGAGGCTCTGATCGCATTTGGCCTGTATTTTTGGGTGATTCCAGCAGCTCAAAGGAAATGTACAAAAATAATTTTTTGCTGCATGCAGCTGGGTTAAAAAAACATGACTGTTTCCAGAAGAAAAAGAGGAAGAAAAGGAGGAAAACATATCATGCTTCCAGGTTTGCTTTGTTGCTCTTCTTTTGTTAGAAAAATATAGCTTGCCACCATGTGGAACAAAAAGTATATATTTCTCAGCATTTCACAAAATTAAGAATTATGAACAGTGTTTGTGTTGACTGTGTAAGCTTCTGTTTTTGGGAACAACATAAAATGTGTTCCCAAATGTGGAAGTTACTTAAAAAAGAAATCCTGGTTAAGTTTTCCTTGTTTTGTAAAGTGTCAGTATTGGAAACTCTTCGTTTCCAGCTTGTATAAATTGCAGTTTTAACCTCTGCAAACACATCTGCATTCGTTTGCATATAGAGTGGTGAAATGAGATACATTTACACTTGAGACTCACTTGAGAAAAATGTGGAGATGCTTATTAATGTCAGGTATGAATCTTTTATAATATATCTGTAGCTGATATGCAGTATCTTGGCAACATGCAATTATTACTTTATTGCTTGAAAAGAGGAATAAGTAAAATGTATTGACTTGGAAAATGTTGGTAGGCATAGTTATTCCTCATATCTTTATCCTTAGAAAATCAATTTTTGTATTAGCTTTGGTATCACATTCTTTTTACCTATGTAACAATGTAAATTTCTGTACCTTTTTTTTGTGGGAATCTTAAATGTTAGGCTTCTCATATATAAAGACAAAGACTAAATAATTGGGTGAGGAAAAATAAAATGAAAATCAATGCTTTATTCTGAGGTTACATAACCATTTTTATGGTATGTCCTTTCTTTCTTTTGTTTTCTTCAAGAGCCAGGATGTAAGCAAATACACCATCACTATACATTGAGATGGGCTCTGTGTGTGTGTGTCTGTGTGTGTGAGAGAGAGAGAGAGACAGAGAGAGAGAGAGAGAGAGAGCTGAAGGGGCAGCCATCCATGCTCTCAGCGACCTTGTTTAATTCAGCACATACATTGAGGCAGTGTCTCACACACACACAGCTGTGTACCGCTAGAGGCATGAAGCATCCAAACACACAATCATGCACACACATGCTTACGGTCATGCATCAAGTGTGCACAAGCACACACACCCTGAGACTGAGGACATATTTTGTCATTGCTGCTTATCAGCAGACATACCACAGACAACTAAAGTGCCTGTGTGGGCTGCTAGCATACAGAAGATTTTTTATATTAGCCTATCATTATGTTCATGCGATGCATGTATAGTGTTACTAGTGGATACAATATCATTCCAGCATATATGTGCAAGCGAAATTTAAAATATTGCTCTGATCATTTCAGATTGGATTCATGATTCTTATAGCAACGTGGACTGATCTGTACAAAAAAAGCAACCGCTGACCCCTACCCCCACACATGCCCTTTATTCACCTTGCATGACTGCATCTGGTGCAATTAGTATTTAGAGAAATAAATATAAAAAGCAAGGATGAGCACCAGGTATCAATAATGAGTGTAATGAGAGATCCAGGGGTTGGTGAAGGAGCAGATGAGAAAACATATTGAAAATCCTCCTTTATTGAACCAGCCAATCCAACTGGTGAGTTCCTGCAGTGATGAGCAGAGGGGACCAATCAACTCGCTCATTCTGAGCCTTGGCAACAGCCTCCCTGGCAAAGCGAAACAGTCGTGTGATGTGTGAGAGTGTGTGTGTGTGTGTGTGTGTGGATTGGGGGGAGGTGGGGTAGGGGTTGTCTTAACATTTGTGAGAATGAAAAGTGTGTATTTATGCAACAATTATGCAGCTCATAAAGTCTCCTATAAAAATAGTCTCCTAAAGACGTAGATCTTGGTAGGTCTGATCTACTGTGTACACTGAAGACTAAGGCTGAGCTACTTTCATCCCATCAGTGACAGATTAATTGATGACTTCATGAATTCATTATTACAGTCTCCTATAAAGGAGCAAGACACACAACTGTAATACACATACATATACGCACAAGCTTGTGTCAGCATAAATAGAACAAAGTGGAAAATTTCCCCCGTGTTGGATCAGACAGAAATTGATTATAGAAGAGCTGATGTCAAATACTGGTCCAAGCTAACAGGAAATCCAGCTTTTCTAAAGCAGACTAAGATCACTTTTTTTTCACCCTGGACACTATTCAGTGTTTTTGGATTATTCATTTGGTCCCAGCAATAGTAAAAAGCTGCTTTGTTGAGTCAATAAGTTGAAAGATACAGTGTAAGCACTGTGCCCATGTTCAAAGCAGACAGAGAGGCTATGAGACAGGTACTGCAGGCCATAACACAAAGAAGAAAAAAATAAAAACAAGTGCCTGTGATGGATCAAACAAACAGCTGTAGCTACAGTTAAAGCAGCATGTATTTTTAATATTTTCTTTAGTTCTTCACAATTAAGTTTTTTGACCCCTTATTTTGATTAAATTCATCTTCATTATGAATTGTGGATCATATTTACAACATGAACATGAACACAATAAAATGTCTTGACATCTTTCACTAACATTTGGCGACAATAACAGCCTCTAATAGTAAATATTTCTAGTAGCTGTAAGTATTGCACATATCTGCTGTGTTCAAGGTCTTTTAAACCAGACAAGTGCTTTAAAATCAGAATAAAAGAGTATGTTTTTTTCTCCTTCACAGCCTTTCTTTTGTGCTATTGGGTGTGTGTTTTCCTGCTGAAAAGCACAAGACCTTCACCTCAAACATAGTTTTCTACAACTGGATAATATGCTTAATTTTAACTCACAAATAATCCACTGATATAATACAGCCTCCAATACCAGGGTTACATTGCAATCACACAGCATCACAGAACCTTCATCATGTTTTCCTAAAGAGTTAATCTTTTTTGTCTCTGTAGCCTTTCTGCTGCATTATCAGGGAGCTCTACATTGGTTTCTTCAGAAAGACAAGAGATGCTATGCTAACATTAGCATTACAATGGGAAAATGGATAATTGCAAACCTGGCGAAAACTCCCCAAGTCTTTGCTGTCCCTAAAAGACATTTGCTCACATAATCAAAGTAAAGGATAAATATAAAGGTAAAAAGTTGTGATTTTGTTGGATGTAACATGCTGATTACCTAATATTAGTTTTAAGCTAACCACCTACTAGCTTTATATTTACTGGCAAAACCCTGCGTCCTCAACAAAGCAAAATGTCAAACTTTCTCTCTCTGTCGTGTGGTGACATCACCATGTAGTAATTCTGGCAATGCCTAATCTGTGGTTTAATTTTAAGGAGCTGATAGTAAGAGAACACAGGAAGGGGAACCCTGCTATCTCGAGGAGCGGCTTTGGCTGAATCAGAGCTTTACCACAGCAGCTAAAGCATCTACATTCAGCTTCAGATATTAGGTGTGTATTAACCGCAGTTGTTTGTTTTGGGGGGGAGAGATTATCTAATGGTGCAATGATAACAGAAAAGAGATGTAACCCAACAGATGGTAGCTTTTCTAAGTTCAGTCTCCAAATGTTGGGGACTGATGCTGCAGAACAAAGACAGTGTCATTCCCTTAACTATGGCCTCTTGCCTTCTCTCTGTGGCATCATCCGGCAAACAGTTGTCAGCCCTGATGGGGGTCTGGGCATGTCACTGCCTCACAGAGAAAAACAGAGAGTTTATGAGTGTGTGCGAGACAGCAAAGGAAGGTAGGGTGTGCAGCAGAGGGAGGGAGCAGATCGGTTGTTGAGAGAGGAGGAGGAAGTATAAAGCTTAACTGTTAGTCTGTGCACGTGCACTCATACATGATGCACATTTATGTGTGAGTGTACAGTAGCTATGACTCACACAATGTGGGGGCTACAATGCATCTGCGCCCAGCACGACAAATGCGTACCGCTTGACTCTATTTCAAGTCTACAACCACATTCCATATGGTGTCAGCTTTGCACAGTATGATATAAATCTTGCTCAGTTTTGGTGAGAGATGAATGAAATGCAAAGATTTCAGTCACAGGATGTTTTTTCATTGTTATGACCTATACAACTAGAGTCCAGGTCGTCCATTCAAGCCATACCATCATGTATAAACACAAACATTGTGTGAATAAAGTAGGAGAGGGTTGACATTGTAATAAGAATTTATTAAAATCAAGTTGGTTTGAATGGAGCAAACCCTGACTTAAAGTCAGGGTTTGACTTTAAGTTTTACATTTGTGTGTAATTCAATTAAATCTTTCATATTTCCCCTATAAAGATGCTCAGTTTCCTTAATTATGTTCAGTTTCAAGCACAGAGATTACTGTTATTGCCAAGTGTTGATACAGCTGATGGCAAAATGGTGAACAAGTGCCACCTCCTGGTGAAATTTAAAACTACATTCACCTTGACATCATTAACAAGACTGCAGGGACTGAAGTCATATTAACAGCAATGCAAGCTAAATTAACACACATTAACACAAATTAACATTAGCCCTGTACATTAATACTTATGCAAACCACTCATATTAAACACATTTTGTTATTCTCTGCACTACATTGCTTCTTACTGAGCAGAAATAATTCTGCTTTACTGATTGTTATGCTTATGTTATGTAACATTAACCTTAACAGTGACTTTGCAGTAAATTGAAATTTACCTACATATAAGCTTTTGTATTTATGATTTTTTTTTCTTTTTTTACAATTCAGCTGTTTCAGGGGGACCTTTGCAACCATTCTGTATGCCCATTCTAATTTTGTGTCATGGTCATTTTTTGGGACATGTCATTGGTAATCCAAAAGGAGCTCTGTAGTTACCTTTCAGTGTCAGCTACTAGTTGAGGAGCAACAGTGGTTGATGCTATGGCTCAGGTGAAGATCAGAAACTGTGTGCTCTCCAAATGTTATAATTAGGATTACTAGCCTTGCAAACAGCAATTATAAATCAGTAAGGTAAAATCTTGTTTTTTCTTCTCCTGTTTTTAACTTATTTATTTCTCTTCTAAGTGGACTTGGAAGACACAGATGTCAGTGGTCAAGCTCTATGAGTCTATAACCTTAGTTTCGCTAACATATTTATGGTCTATTTTAATTATATCCAGTGGGAATGTTTATTATCTCATGGAATATTATTGTAGGACTTCAGATGTTTTGGTTATTAATTAGTATTTCATTATTAGTTGCAGCACTTTCATTTGAAATATCATAATATGATGGTTCAGTTTCTGTTACACTATTTAGTTTTATTTTGGTTCCTACCTGTCCTTGTGTTTCAAGGGGATAAATAGATGTGTGAAGCAAATGGTTGGAGAGCACCCTGCACCGTGGTAAGTTCTTTATGCTTTTCTGCTGTGTCTGAGAAAGAAAGAGGTTTTATTGAACCCAACTGTAGCCTGCCTTTATCCCACAGCCTGACAAACTGGAGTAAACACAACTTAACAAGAACTCAGGGTTACAGGTCATAAGCATGACTCTATGGAGCAACCAGTTATTATTCATTAAAAATGTTCAGCAATATAAGCGCTAGTGCTGTGAGACACAGTAAAGAAAAAGAAACCCTTTATTAGTCCCTCAGTGAGAAAAATTGATTTGTTGCAACATTACAGATGCAGTAAGCAGAAGCACACAGGTGATATCAAACAAGAACATACACAAATAATAAGTAATACTATGTACAGTTATGTCAGTTAAGTCTGACAAGGTGAGTATGTACAGTATATAAATATGTAAACACAGTTTACATGTGTTCATTGTAAAGTCTGACAGCTGCAGGGTGAAAAGACCTGCGGAATCTCTCCTTCACAAAGCGAGGATGGACCAGTCTGTCACTGAAGCTGCTTTCCAGATCAGACAGGGTGTCCTTCAGGGGGTGGGACTCATGGTCCAGCATGGATGTCAGTTTTGCCAGGACCCTTTTGTTACTTACCTCCTGCTCCGAGTCCAGAGAACAGCCCAGGATAGAGCTGGACTTCCTGATGACTTTGTCCATCTTATTCCTCTCCTTCTCTGTGATGCTGTTGCTCCAGCAACTGGAGCTGGTTTCTGAGATATTGCAGAATCCACTCTGCCAGATAAAGATCCACCCCAGCTCTCTCCAGTTTGGTTTTCAGAAGCACCGGCTGGATGGTGTTGAAGGAACTGGAGAAATTTTTTAAAAATTATTCTCACAGTGCTGCCGGGCTTCTCCAGGTGAGCCAGAGCACGATGTAGCAGGAAGATAGCCACGTCTTCCACTCCGATGCCAAGCCGGTAGACGAACTGCAGTGGATCCATGAAATGTCCCACCGTGGAGCGGAGGTGTTCCAGGATCAGTCTCTCCAGTCACAGTGTCTTCATCAGATGAGACATGAGAGCCACCGGCCTGTAGCTGCTGAGTTCTCTGGCATGAGATGTCTTTAGCACTGGGACCACACAGGTCTTCCAGAGCTGTGGTACCACCTGCAGTTTGAGGCTCTGGTTGAAAACATGCTCCATCTCCAGTTCATCTGCACAGGACTTTAGGAGCCTGGAGCTGATGCCGTCTGGTTCAGGAGCTTTTAGCTTCCTTGATCCTCCTTAGGTCCTTCTTCACCTGGGCTGCTGTAAAGGAGAGGGGTGGGTAGTGGGGCTCTGTGCTGGGGGGGTGGCTAAGTCCAAAGAGATGTAGAGTGCTTTGATGACAAAATGAGCCAGAGGTGTGAAGAGCAGTGACGGGTAATCTAGGTGCAAGGTGTTTGAATGCAGCTGCTTGGAGGGAGAAATGGGTGCTTCATCAAACCTACTGGAATGCAGATTCGAATCATTGACACAATTCAGGTCCCCCTCAGCCTGTGAGTGGGGCATTTTGAAGCCTGGGATAGTTTTCAGGCTTCTCCACACCCTACAGATGTTCTGCTGCTGCAGCTGCTCCTCCATCTCCATCTTGTAGCTGGCCTTCCCCTTTCTGATCTTTCTTCTCGGTTCTTCCTCCACTGGAATCAGCTCGGTCGAAAAACCCCCAAGAAGACCTTGTTCCCTGATCTGAAAGCTCCAGATATAGTTACTATGTGACCAGCATGTTTGATATGACGCAGTTTGAACAACAGCCAACATCTTTTTCCAGTAGTGTGCACAGGAACATTAGCCATTATAAACTTTCCATTTGGTCTTCTCTCACTTTTAAACAGATGTGTAAATAAATGAAAAAAAAATAAGTGACTGGCTCTAATGGTAATTCTGCAACGTGTGTAGTATCTTGAATAATACAAAACCTGTTGCTATGGTGATCCTGCAGTTCAGTGTGCAATACGAACAAAGGCCAGGTGAAATGAAACACATCTAGACAGCCAGCATGAACACATACACCAGCTATCTGGGGTTATTGTATTCCTGCTGTGGCAGCGATTCCCCTCAAAGTATCTGTGCTGGCTCCCCATCGCCAGCTTTATAATTATTCCCCACCTGATCTAATGCAGGATGATGTTCCCCAAGAGACCAACAGACGAGCACCAGAGCAGAAGATGCTAAATGGGTTTGCTTCTAAAGTGAAGTCATCTTAAATTATCTTAAAAGAAAACAGTTTCTGTTATCTAAAATTTAAATCTAAATTCTACTGCAGTCACTATGTAACATAAACAGATATTCCTCTTGATATGCTGTATAGTTATGCAACAAACTGCAGTCATCTGAGGCAGCAGCCATTTTATCAATCACAACAACAAGCCCTTTGGCATGTTGGGATTGAGAACATACAACATCCATTCAGTGACAAAGTAGTGCTAATCTCTCCATCCATTTTTTATTCTGATAGCTATTGTGTACGTCTTGCTCCAGGGAACAGGGCCATGGATAAAAAGAGATGCTGAAGAGAAAAAGGGGGAGGAGGAGTATAGGTATGTGGCACACAATTGTCAGCATTACAAAGAAATAAAGTGATCTATAACGGGTGAGAGAGGAACAGCTGCTGATACGCCCAAAAGCTCACAAGTGGAATAAATACATTAACCTGGATAACTACTGAAAAGCAGCCATATGGAGCGGGTGTGACTGTGTGTGTGTGTGCGCGCGTGTGTGGCTACCAAACAGTGGTTTAGCTTCAGGCTCTTTTTGCTGCCAGTGTGGCGCAACGACTGGGATACTAAACTCATGCAGCAAATGCCTAAACAACCATGGCAATGATTTGTTCGCAATGTTGCAGTTGATTAAACACAACGCCACTGCTCTAGATTGTATGATATGATAGAGAAGACATTGCAATTAAAATCAAGTTACTTTGCAAGATTAATTGACTGAAACACAATGTGCATTTACATAACAATCACATAATATAATCAGCGAAAACAATCAGCTGTGGTGCACATCTAGAAGTCATACTGAATGCATTTTTATGTTTCAATATTAGTTCCATGCATTATTTCCTTAAACTTAGCCTCTTAGTGTGTTTCCTCCTTTAGACACCCATCATATTGACATATTGTATTCTGTTTTGTTCCACAATGGCCTTTGTACAGCTTTTTCTTAATATTAATTTAAAAAAACAATACACACAAATTTGTTTAACTAGGAAGTCAGTGGGAAAGTCTTCTTAGACTCAAATGAAAGCCCAACAACACACAAATGATGCAAATAATTGAAGTAAAGAAACCTTATCAGAGCTTCATCCCTCCTGATTACATAATGTTCATTTATATGTAACACATCTCTGATTAAAGGTGAAGAATAACAATGGATCATTAGCATTTTCTACATTCCTCTCTACCTGCTTGACTGTACAAGCCACAATAGGGGCGATCTAATCAAATGATAATGTTTATCTCCAAAGAAGCCTTACATAACAAGAGTAATTTGTTTTTTAAATAACAGATTTTTTTATGATAAATACTGAAAAACCTGTTTCAAAGCTGCTATAATAGTTTTATCTAACAATAGAAAAAGGTGATGTGGATGTGAGAGGAGCTAGAATGTATGAACCCATAGAATAGAGTAAATATTTGATTCACTGGATGGACAAAGCAGGGAAAAAAAGACCAGACTCAGTGTCTGCTTTGGGTTTAAAAAGGCAAAGCTCTTGAGAAGTTAGAAGAACAAACCTGAAAGCTGATATTTTGTCCATGTTGTTTATGCTTCACCCATGTGGTTAAAAAAAAGAGAGAGAGAGAGAGAGAAATGACTACCTTAAATTGGATCTCTGTCAGTTTTACATATCAAAGTCTGTTTTTGGTGTGGCTGCATAAATCCAAAAGTGGTGCAAATCAGCTTATTGCTCCAAAGGGAGTTGCAAAATATGCATAATGAAATATGGGTGTACTTGCGATACCAGCATGCAAAACACATACCGAAGCAGTCTTGTTGCACTGTGGGTTTGGTTCAACTAGAAAACAAATTAACTTCTGTAACGTATCACTTCTATCATGTCAAATATTTAAAATTTGTATCACCACATTCCCTTTTCTTGAAGAAAAAGTGCACTCACTCCTATGAAGAATTAACATTTTAAGATATTTTTAAGTATTATGTATGCTTTTATGATGGATTCAATCATCCTTAGAATAAATGAAGAGTATTCAAAGATTCAGCATCATATAATGGCCTTTTCGCCTCAGCTGCTTCTCTCTCAAGTCTTTGAATTCATTGCAAAGTCATGTAAATTGTGCTCATTCCCTCTAGAATTAGGCAAATTGATCTTTCTGTCATGTGACCAAATTTAATTTAATTTTTTCAAAGAATATTTTTGGACTTCTTGTTAAAAAGAAATACTTGTAAGGTTTTATGTTTTATCAAATGTTAGACTCCTTACATGTAAATTGCCCTGGAAAAAAAAAAAGAAAAACTGCTAAATGACTAAAACATAATTTTTCGGTATTTTTTCATAATTTCCTCCTTTCAGAAAGGAGAATGGGAAACAATGATAGCAGCTGTTAAAGAGAAGTTCTTAACTGAAAGACTGCATGATGTATAAAATTACAAAGAATATATCTAAAATATGGGAATGAGGATGTAATCATGTTAAGAATTAACAGAGAGAATCCTCACACAGCAAGAGCATCCCAGATTTTTTCATTGATATGGAGGAAATGACTGATAATCTGATAGAAACTATATACAGACCTGGTCTGTTTTTGTTTATGTCTTAATTATGCAAGTTTAAAATAATGATGGATCCAAGGATGCTAACATGAGATTTCTGCATCTGCCAACAGGCATTTTGGTCCACTCTTCCAGGGCTAACTGCTCCACCTGCCTTCTTCATGCTGTTTTTATCTGTTCAACATGATTCAAGGCAATTAAATTAGGTCTTTTAAAAAAAAAGTTAACCTCAGCTGTGCATTTTAGCTTGTTATCCTGTTTGAGAACCTATGACTCATACTGAGCTTTCTGACCCTTGGATGTACATTTTTTCAAACAGGATGCCTCAGACTTTATTTAGCCTAAGTATACTCTTTAAATTGAAAACTTTTCAGCCTGTGAACATAAAGTTACAATTTGCAAACAAAAATCTCCAGTTTTGTCTCATTAGTCTAAAAAAAAATTAAAGGTTTGTTAACATTTACTTAGCAAAATCTGGGTGTTCTTCCATGGAGCTTTTAGTTGTTGATCCAAAAAAAATCGTGTAATCAATGATGTACTTTGTCATTGAAGCTTATTTAAATGTTTGCCATCTACATTATCCTCCTGAACAACATGAGGTTGAATTTCTTCTTGCAGCTTTGTCCTGGGAGGTTTGCAACAGTCTCCTGGAATTAAACTCAGCTGCAGCTGTGGTCACATGAACTTGAAGCTCATTTTAAAAGCATTTTGACCAACAGATTTAGACTGACAACTTTTTTTGTGCAATCTGGTCATTTTATGTAGTTTACTTAGTGATATCAAACTATGCAATGACTACTTCTTTTTGGCT
Organism: Melanotaenia boesemani; assembly: GCF_017639745.1. NCBI lineage: Eukaryota > Metazoa > Chordata > Actinopteri > Atheriniformes > Melanotaeniidae > Melanotaenia > Melanotaenia boesemani. Next base: position 17,961,958 of record NC_055704.1, on the reverse strand, counting down.
AAAAAAAAAAAAAAAAACAAAAAAAAAAAAAAACAAAACCTACAATCCTATCAAACGTTAAACAATTTTAATATGATGCAATTATTTAATGGGGGGAAAAAAAAAACTTTTATAAAGGGAAATTGTATTTTTTTCCCCCCACTTACGGTTCTACATTATCACCAAGGTATGCAGGTGTACACAAGACAGCCACTTGCTCCTACTTGAAAAACCACGACAGGCTTTAAAATGCAACCATTTCCACTTCCCGTTTCTGAATGGGTTGAGCAACTTCTCCAAGTACCACAACAATATATGGTGATGTAATCATGTGACATTCAATGCAGCTCATTTTACTGTTTAACAAAAGTAGCTTTTGAGTCATACATGAAGGTGTAAAATGTTTTAATATTCTATACAATATTCATTTTCTATACTGCTTATTCCAATTTAGAGTCACAGGGAAACTGAAGTTTATCCCAGCAATTAGGTGAAAGGCAGGGACAACTATGACAAAAACACATATACATAGTTTACACCAGTGTTTATTTTTTAAGCATCCTTACCTTAGACGTTATACACCCACTATGTTTTTTTCCAAGTCTACATAAATAAACATGAACTAGTTAGTGCAACTTAATACAAATCCAGATGTTTGAGTCAGTCACAATATGGTCTTAAATGCAACTACATGGCACAAGACAACAGAATTCCCATAAATTACAATTTCTTTAAACAAAAACCATAACAATAAACATGAAAATATAAAGTATGTACAACACTATTGTTTTCTGTCAATGCAAGTATTAATTATAAGCCCAGAATCTGTTTAAATGCTCATTTGATGTTGATCTGTGATGGACACATCATCCTTTTAGGGGCCATTTTTCAAAACACTGCATGTGGAATAAAACTACATTTCAAGTTTAAAAATTGAGTGTTTAAATACACCTATTTTTTTTCCTTTTTTTTTTATTTTTAAAAGAAGGTGAAGACAGTCATGTGAACACAAATGGGACACAATTCATCTAAAAAAGCAGGAAAACTGGATAAACAACATCACAACAAGGGAAGGGAGAAAAGAGAAAAAAAAAAAACTATTAGGCTTAAAATTCTCCTACATCCACCCTCTTGTCTCTGAACTTGTTCCTGGCCTTGGTCCGAGCCTTGAAAGCAGCCGAGTTATGGAGATGCTAAGAAAAGAAAAACAATTTCAAGCAGGGGGATGGATGGATGGATGGATGGATGGATGGATGGATGGATGGATGGATGGATGGATGGATGGATGGATGGATGGATGGATGGATGGATGGATGGATGGATGGATGGATGGATGGATGGATGGATGGATGGATGGATGGATGGATGGATGGATGGATGGATGGATGGATGGATGGATGGATGGATGGATGGATGGATGGATGGATGGATGGATGGATGGATGGATGGATGGATGGATGGATGGATGGATGGATGGATGGATGGATGGATGGATGGATGGATGGATGGATGGTACAAGTAGCCCTTTTGTACACACTTACCCTTTCAAAGCGAGAAATTTTCATAGCCTTCATTGTAGCTGAATCTACCAACATAGGTGGTCCCAGTTCAAACACATCTCTGATGAACTCATTTGCCTGGTTGGAGAAAGCATTAAAACGTCAAGCACAACCCAATTGTTATGGTGAGAAATACACAGTAAACAGAACTATGATGATAGATACCTGCAGGTGGTAGTTCATCCCAGAGCCCACAAACTCTCTGAAAGCATCATACATCCTCTTTCTGACCCAGCTGTCAATAGTCATGCGCTCGGTCCCAAAGCGAATTGTCTCAGACTGAAAATCACCCTCCTGGAGGAAAAAATAAATAAATAAAAATAAAAATTAAAAACATTACCACAGTCACAAATATAAAAAACATCCTTAATCTTGTGAGCATGAAGGAGCTCTGCAAGTGATTTATACCCTTGCTTATCACTCTTAAGCCTACTAAAAGTAAAAAATAATTACCTCAAAGTGTAAATTAAATCAAGATTAAATATGACTCACCTCCACCGCCTTGAGTACGTCCCTGAACACCGACCGCTGCTTCCTCTTGTCCGTCTTGGCTCTGTGCTTGTTGCAGTCTGTGGCTAATGCATTCAATTTATCACAGAGCTCATCCCAGCCCTCAAATTCAAACTCCTGAAAAAAAAAAAAATATAGAAAAGTTATGAAAATTGTAATGCAATTCCAACGAAAAAGCACTGATGTGGACTTACAGGATTGATATCTCTGGCCAGTTCAAAAAGCAGAGCAATTGTCTCTCCTGCAGCAATTCTCATGTTGACATCATCACTTTCAAGCAGCTTCTGCAGCTTGGGCAGGTGTCTGTACACACACACACACACACACACACACACACACACACACACACACACACACACACACACACACACACACACACATACAGGAAAAAAAAAAGTATTAACTTAAGGTAGGTTAAAAGATCTTTTTACTTAAACCTGACAGCTGGGATCTTACTTGTGCAAGATATCTTTGAGCTGGTTAGCTGAACAGATGGTGAGCAGGAGTGCCCAAGACAGCAGGGCGTTGGTATGGAGCTGGCTCATCTGTGGACTTATTGACGGACAGGTCCCATCTGCCCTGGCATAGGACCGGGTGAATAGGTTCTCAAAACATTCCATGGTAGCTTGCACGTCCTAGGAGCAGTGATCATAAAAATATACATGTTTAAGAGCTTAAAAATACTACCGATTAGTCAATGATAACATGGACATATTGGTCATTTCTTGAGGCAGGATTAAGTTTAGCTGCCAACCTTCCCAACTTCATGAGTGTTAAGACCATATTAGGCACAATGACAGAGCAATGACAGCAACATCACAACAGATCCCCCTCCAGCCCAGATGTGTCAAACCAAAAATAAGACACCAGAAGGGATCAAGAACTTACCAAAACGTCATCTTCTGCAACAAGTGTACAAAGTCCCAGACTTGTCGCCACCTATTACAGATTAAATATGGTTTAAGTTGATATAAACAAAAGCAGATCAAAAGTATGAAGTTTCACAACCATATAAAATAAAATAATTCCTGCACAGTATGTGAGATCTTACTCACCGCTTGTCTGGCTTGTATGTTGGCTGATCCATCTGCCAGGATGTTTTTGAAGATAGGTTTCAGGGTCTTCAACACCTCCTCGCTCTCAATTCCTGAGCCCAGCTGAATACACAGCAAGCAGGCTAAAGAAGCTGCCGCTCGCTGCTCCTCACCTTTGCCTGACAAGACAAACATTGATATTTTCATTCAAGTGAGGCAAATTTGGAAACCAGAATCATTTAATTGTGGATACTGCAAGACAATTACAACCCCAGTTTGTTGATAGCTGGATCACTGGTCAATAAGGCCAGATAGTAAAAATAAAGCTTAAATCTCTATGGGTACCTTTCTTTAGGCAACGCTCAATGCTGTCCGTGATGGTCATCCTTCTCTCAGAGATGAACTCATGCAGGATTCGTGTAGCCATTGCCGTCTTTAGCCCATCCAAAGCCCCTTGTCTGGTCTTAGCACTGTGGAGACAGAAAAAAAAAAAAAAAAAACATTCATTATTGCCATTATCAAATAAATGTCATTTCTATAAATAAAAAAAATGTATGTGTTTGTGTTTGTATTTGAAAAATTGAACAGCTTCACTTTCAGGCAACTAAGCTTTTTTAGCTAATGTGTTTAGCTTAAATATTTAATGCCCAAATGGCATTGGCGGTGAAGCAGCAATATGGGTGCATGTCTATTTCAATAGGAAATTCAGCAGTTTAAGGCTGGCCTAATTTTAGTCTATTTTTAACATGACCAGGTTCGAGCTTCAGTGATAGCATTCTCAAGCAATCCCAGTGATACTCAACTTGAACTACCCAACATAGAAATTAGCATTATGAGTCCATGAACTACTTAGTACAATTAAAAAACGGAAGAAAAAAAAAGCCTGCACACTACCCAGTAGCAGCTGTTTTTTTTACTTTAGTGGGAAGAGACTAAATTAACTTGCAGTAGACAGCTGTCTGAGTCAACTCCACTTCTGATTGACAGTAACAGAATCCAGATTCTTGTGTAAACAAGCTTTTGTTAGAGTCTGATACACATTTAGCCACAATATCAAGCAAAGCCAAAACATATTTGAAAAGTTAAAAACACATGTTTACCTCCTGAAGTGTCTCGCATGGAAATGCAAATTGACTTTAAGGTCAGTTTCACTTATCTGCACAAAAGCTATCACCCTAACGGTGTAGAAATGACTACTGCAGTCCACTACAAAACAAACCATTTTACTCCTCAAAAAGTTCAATTTATCCAAACAACTGTGGTCCCAAACCCAAACAGCAGAATGATATTTCTTCCTGTTGAAGTTTGCACAGTCACATAGAGAAACCCAGGAGCTTCTGGTAATATGGAAGGCACAAAGTCACCCTGTTCACCAATGTGTAACCATAGCCATATAGTCTACATACATACTAGGATCTAATTTTGTTTGTGTGCAAGCTTTTAGTAGAAGATAAATGGTAAAGAAGCCTGTTGTCACCACTTCTGGCAAAAGATCCTAAACATACAAGGGAAACTGTCCTTGTAAGCAAAGTTAGCATCACGATGCTCTGGTCAGCAAAACATAAACAGTTATATTAAAGGGAATCAAAAGCTGTTGGGTTGCTGGACACGAACTGTCAAACATTTACCTATTCTTTCTCAAAAGGTCCCCAATAAAATATCAATGGTGAAAATTTATTTTTGAATAAACTTTTGATCCATCTGAAAATATAAAATTGTACATCTATATTGATAAGTTATTTTTAGCAGTCTCTGTTACTGAAGTAAATCTGTAATTTTCCATTTTCCAGATGGATGCATTTATAAAGAATGCTTCAGTTTGTACTCCAGTTCAGATATGTAAATATTTGAAATTAGGCAAGACTTTAACCTCTTATCCACAGTGCTGTCAATGAACCCCTTCAGCTTATACTGGAAATCTTCCTGGGCAGTGTCCTCACTGGCCTCTCCACCTGAAATCACCACAAAAGATTCTTAAACATGCTTAAAAGTAAAGTTATTGCACAAAACAAAAGTTCTGCATGAAGGTAGACACTCACAGTGAGCAGTTGCACTCCAGTTATATAAACACACAAACCTACCTTCATCTGCTACACTGGTGGCATCACTGAAGCTGCTGCAATGACTGAGGGTCTCAATGGAGGCATCCTCATCACTGAAAGGCTGCACAGCACCATGCTGGCCTCCTAAAAAACAAACAAAAGAAGGGTGACGTCAGTGCAGGAAACTCCAAGTCTAATCAAATTCACTGGAATAGCACAGCAGGTCTGAGAGTCTCTTACGCAACTGGAGAGTCACACAGGTACAGCAGCACACACCATAGTTATCTAATCAGTTTTGTGTTCCCTGCACAGCTTATCCTGTACACATGTTTATTATCTGGTATGAAAACGTTGTCAGGGTCAACTCGCCTCAGCTACCTATGCAAAGGGTATACAGGTTGGAGTGACATGAGTCATGAAAGTCATTCTGTCATAACAGACTAACAATGCACTACAGTAATTGCAGCCTAAATTGCAAAGTGCTCAGAATGAACAGTTTTGTTACAGTCAAAAGGAGGAAATGGGAAGCATTTTAAACAAAGTGGCTCACAGATTGAACCGGTTATTTTTACAAAAGAATGGGTGCTTTGTTATTTACATCTAGATAAGTAAAAGCTGCTACAAGGCTACTGCATGTTTGCTTGACTGTAACGCACTGTTAACCTGAAAAGATGATGACAGTGGGACATGCAAACATTCATAATTTAAAATTACTTTGTTGTTGTTTGTCTATCCCCCCAGTTTTTTTTTTTTTTTTTTTTTTTTTTTTTTAATCAAAGTGATATACTAGAGTTTTCTGAGAAATTAAGCCTCAGGTGGTGGTCGAACTAAAACCGGACCAGACCAGCCTCAACAGGCGTCTCTGCTTTGACCAAAATTCACCTCTAGATGGAAGACATGTTTGTTAGCATTTCATTGGAACAGGAAGTTCCCACGATTGAATGAGACAGTCTTTGGCTATTTTGAGCCACGACAAAAAAAAAAATGGCAAAAAGCTAATGACAAGGGGTCGTTTATTAAGCTAACAAAATTTACAACTACGTTTAAAGTGTGTTTCTTTATTCTGTGTTGATATGAACCCTTTAACCCCACGACAGCTGACTTCTAAAACTGGGCGCCGCCTCTTTACCATCCCGCTCTTGTAGTCCAAAATGTCGGCCTTTGACGCTATATAAGCCACAAAAAGTCAGTTTACAAAAAATAAATATCCAAACTCATGGGCAAGTTAGCATAAGGAAAGTGAGTTGTAATGGATACCAGTAGACGTAAATTCAGTTAGCCATTAACTGGAGGTCGAACAAGAGACAAGCAGACTTCACATTATAACTCTCAATCCGTTGTTTTCCAATTTTCCCCCTTGTCAAAAATATATGTTTAAGCCATTACAGAGGCAAAAAATGTTAAGGTGTCAAAGGTTTATTAGAGTTATTTTTACCGGTAAATAAATTTGACCAAACCCGCATGGGCATTTGTAGAGGGAGTGGCTGTTAGCTTGTTAAAAATGACCATTCAGGGCTTTTGTTCGGTATATATTTGACGATTATTAATAACAAATATTACCATATGGCTTTACCACTGCAATCTTTGTTTGTTATAGTAATAGCAAAGCCGTCAGCTAGTCAGCTTTGTGTGTACAAAGGCCGACCTCCAACGTTTGTAGTCCGTAAAGTATACACGTTAAATTCCACTCAGTGGAACAAGAACACTAAAAGAACTACAACTACCGTCTGCTATATTAGCATAGAGAAGCAAGGCCAAAACATCGAGGCCGCTCGTCCACTTACCTCTGCTATTCCTCTTCTTGGTCCTTGGCATTTTCGAGGAGATTCAAGTCAAATTTGATCAAAAATCAGCCAATACACGACCAGCTTTTATTGTATTGTCTAGTAAAGTGAAAATGTTCCCGTGGCACAGTGGACAAAAAGAAATCGAAAGAGATCTTGGAGTTAGACTGTTGGCCGAGACGATACATCTTCCTCTCATACACCAGTGCTGCGTAACAGTATAGTGGCTCACAGTATTTATACCGGCAGACATGTCACGAGGAGATTTCCCGGCATCTCTGACCAATCCTGGAAGAGTCGCATGTGTTCGCGCGTGACGCATTTATATGAGAGTTGTACGCAGCAAGGGTTGCATGCTTTGGTGAAATATCTGTGCTTGGCTGTGAAAAGTTAAAACTTAACTGATAATGCTTCGTTTATGACACATGTAATTCTAAGCACATTTTCTCCTACATTTCCCCTACAGTGTAGTGTAAGACAGGAGGCGTTTCCTAGTAGATGACGAATGTCCAAATTAGGCCAAAGTGTAAAATGAAAAAATTTTAAAAATAAATAACAATTTCCCAAAATTTATTAAAAAAATTCCATATGGCATATCCATATGGTATCGTGATCAGATTTCTTTTTTATACTTTATAGAGGCTAACTTTACTGTAGTTTCAACGCAGGGTATGTGCTACAGTCCCAAAGGTAAGTACGTTCATAGGCTGTCTCAACATCTTAAAACTTTAGCATAAGTCAGGCTTATAAAGTTAAAATTTGTTTTGAGACATGTGAAATTGTATTTACAAATGTAGTCTACTCCATGCTTATCATATTTGAGCCATTAGGATATAGTTGCTCTCATTATTTGATTGCTTGCACCGGCTGAACTTTTTTCCATGCTGGCTTGATATCTGGGCTCCTGGTACTTTGGACTAATTTCTCATCTATTATAATGATGACTAACTGTGACAGGGAAACTTTTCTTTATAACAGAAGCAGCTGAATGAACTCTCTAAAATCCAACTAATTACTGCAATAAGACCCTAAATCCCTGGCAAATAAATGAGAGCATGCCATTGAGATGGGAGAGAAACAAGGCAGACAGAAAACTGGAGGAAGTTTAAATCTTTTCACTGAGTCATGGCTTCAGAAGGATAACCCACACTCCAACCCCTGTCACCCTGCTAGACTATACAGGGAGACAACAAAAAGAATGGCAAGAGTAAAGGTAAATGTATTGTTAGCTATGTGTTTCAGTTCACATTAACCACAAAAAGTTCATTTGTGTTATGAACTTAAAATTTGCCAAGAAACTTAACTTGCATTGCACAACTAAGTAGTTCATAGTTGAACAGGTGGGATTCACATCTTCTTCCCAACATGAAGTCAAGTTAATTTTGAAAGCTCTATTGAAAACAGGGTTTGAACAGAGTGCTGTACATCTAAAATCCAAAACTATAAGTAGTAAAAATAAAAAAAATATGCAAAAGAAACAAAACTGATTAAAACTAAGATGAACACAGAATAAAAACACATTGGTTCTTCTTTAATCTGTGAGCAACATGGGAATGATATCAATGGCATGACTGATTGTGCAACACACAACATAAACACGTGTGTGGAAAATGTCATCCTCACCATCACAGTCAGGTTTTCCTAATAAAAATTTATCTATACAGAACTACTATGAGAAAATGTTGTGAAAACCTCCCATCTCCCCATTTAAACAAATTAACAATAAAAGCTTTGCTTTGTCTTTTCTAAATTAAATTAAATATACTTATGTCTCATCTTGCAGCTAGAATAGGCTCCATCCACCCCATGACCCAGCACTGGAATAAACGGGAATATACAATTAAAAGATGGATGTATGACTTTTGTGTGTTTGGCCTACAGGAGAACTACTAGAACTAGAGAAAGAAATATAGTTTGGTTGCAGTGGTGACAATAGTAACCCCCACAGTTAAAACAATTCACAATTAAAGTCAAAAAAACTCAACATTTCAAGGTTACAAACTAGCGTAAAATGTTGAATTATCCCTTATTAAGTGTTTAATATATTTCAATTCTGTATAATGTATTTGTGGTTTTAGATAAACAACAACTAATATGTTGGTTTGTGAAATTTCTATTTTTTCTTATTTCTATGTTCAGGTACTACATTGAATTTGACCAGAGTAGTCACAATCCTTTTTCACACGGGAACACTGAGGTTTCAGAAGAAAATCTAGACAACATGGTCTGGTCTTTTTCCATAGTAGCAGTCCATACACACAGCCCAGGGCTTTCTGCTTGGAGATGTGTTTTCTAGCTAGGAATTTAAAAGAGGTGGTGGAAAAGCAGTCTAGAATGTGCAGTAGGTAGCAAGCAGTACCAAAATCACTACATGTTGAGAATAGTTAAGGCTACATGTATTGACATGTGTACTGCATGTAAAGTATCCACAATAGTGTGGCATGACATGTGAATCACATTGCACAGCACCAGCAAATGCTCCAGAATATTTGCTGACACATTAATACACTGTCCCGCCCCCTTATGATTTGGAGATTTTACTAGGACTTTAGAATCTGCAGAAAGTTATGAACATCACTCTGAAACATCTTTAGATTATTTCAGGACTCCAGTGCACTTGTAAAAGCAGGTATGGAGCCAAGAATCAGGTTGCTAGGCAGCTCAGCTGGCAGAGACAAGAGTTCCAGTGAGAATAAGAGAAGGGGATCATTTTTCTCAAATTTGATCTTCTCTTCATCAAAATGCAGAATCAAATCTGAAATAAAACTCTTAGAATTGAATCTCACTCATCTCTCAAAGATCTCACATTTCCGTATCATCCCACAGAGCACTTTACTTTCTGGCTGTGGGCTTATGTGCAGTTGTTAAAGTTAAAGAAGTAGAGTGGGAGGTTCTCCCTATCTTATAAAATCAGCTTATAGGATTGGTTTTGGGAGGCTGAAATTGTTCACTACCTGGCCAAAAAAAGTCACCAGCCAAACATAAAAAGACCACACTAATGTTTCATTGACCACTATTAGCTTTGATTATGGCACATATTTGCCGTGGCATTGTTTCAATAAGCTTCTGCCATGTCACAAGATTTATTTCCATCCAGTGTTGCATTAATTTTTCACCAAAATCTTGTATTGATGACGTGAGAGTCCAACCACTGGGACAAAAAACCTTCTCCAGCACATCCGATAGATTCTCAATGGAGTTCATGTCTGGGCTCTGTGATGTTCATATGTGAAAATAATGTCTCATGCTCCCTGAACCACTCCTTCACAATTAGAGCCAGTTGAATCCTTGTAATGTCATCTTGGAATATGCCCATGCCATCAGTGAAGAAAAAATCCATTGATGGAATAACTCATTCAGTATATTTAGGTATCAACTGACTTCATTCTTTGGACACATAACGTTGCTGAACCTAGACCTGACCAACTGCAGCAACCCCAGATCTTAGCACTGCCCCATGAGCTTGTACAGTAGGCAATAGATGTGGTGGCTGCATCACTTCATCTGCCTCTTTTTACCCTGATGTGCCCATCACTCTGGAGCAGGGTAAATCTGGGCTTCTTCTTGACCTTCTTCCATTGCTCCAGAGTCCAATTTTTATGCTCCTTGGCACACTGAAGTTTTTTTTCCTCCAGTCAGCCTCACTGATTAGTGGCTATTTAAACAGCTACACAGTTGTTCAGTCCCAATCCCCTGAGTTCCCTACACATTGTTCATGTGGAAATGTTACTTTCACTATTAAACATAGCCCTAAGCTCTACTGGTGTCTTTCTTCTATCTGATTTCACTAAATGTTTAAGTGATCACGATCTTAATAATTCAAGATGTCATTCTGACCACATTTCTTCCTGGAAGATAGTGATTGCCTACTATCCTTCCAGTTTTTGATAATACATTGGACAGTCCTTAATGCCAATTATTTAACCCTTCTTAAACAGATTAACATCTTTTCCATGATCCCAGGATGTGTCTTTCCACATGTTTTTTTTAAGAAATTAGAAGCTACTCATTGCATCATGATGGTTAAATAACTTATTGCCAGTTGAAAGATACTCGCCCATGCAGTAATTATCCAATAGGAGACTTGCACTTGCACTTTCTCCTATTGCTTGGTGAAATCCAGGTGGAAACTTTATTTTGGACAGGCAGTATATCTTCGTTTAAGATTAGACTTAAAACTTTGTTTCTTACAAAAGCTTATAGTTAGGGCTGGCAAGAGTGACCATGAGTCATCAGTTTAGTGAGAAACTGTCACAGAATCCTGCTACAGCACAAAGGAATGATGTTCCACTCTGCTTTTAATTACAAAATATGCAATACTGAAGAGAACATTAAATTTAATATATCTGATACAGTTATTAAAAACCTGTGTGTCAAAATGTTGTTAAAATTTAAGAAATATGGGTTTTTCCAATACTTAAACTCTGAAGGAGAATAAATTCCAGCACCTTTACTCACCAGCAGCTTTATTGGCCTGTACAGTGAAAATCAGAGCTCTTTTCTGTTCAGTAATCATATAAGTTTAAAATTTAATTAAATAAAAGTAGAAATGTGCAGTTTCTCTTAGATGTCAACAAAACATGATGCATTGTAGAGTTTTTTTTTCTCTCTCTCTCACAAAAGCAAATGTGTTGCCATGCAAATAAGTTAACTGATAGCCATGCTGTGCTTTTGAAATCCTATTGAATGTTATTACAATAGTTTTCAGTGTTTCCTCCTTCTTGAGTGTGTAAATGTGTTCCGTCTCTTGGTCGTGCTTATTTTCTGTCGTATGTATTTACAGGATTAAATAATATCCAAACCATTTCCAAATGGTGACACCATCTCTTGTATTTTTGCTCAAGAATGAGTCAATTATCCTGACTGGCTTTTATCATCCCCGGTACTGTGTGTTCTTTTTAACTGGACAAAAATAGCCCTTTATTACACAAGTGGAAAATCTCACAGGTGCAGCCTCCATGTAGCCGTTTCCACGGTTTGACTGGCATTTTTTTTTTCAGCTCAGACCTTAAAAAACATCAGAGTGTACTGTAAAAAGCAGACTTATACTTCTCATGCAGCTCACATTAGACTTCTGGGAGGTTTCCAGGATTGCTTCCCAAAAACATATCCACTTCTACACACATTACACTCATAATCATGATTATGATAATCTTTTCTTTTCCCAGTAGGAGTACATCTGTGTATTTTTTTTTTTTTTACTTTTATTTTGCTTGTGTTGTTTTAAAAATGTATTTTGACCTAAATGACAGTGAGCTCATTAAAGCATTTCCTAGTTTATGAAAACCTACAAATGGTCAAGTTTATTATTGTGAGAAAAAAAAAAAAACCCACCAAAAAGGACCTGTGAGTTTAGAGCAGTTTTTCTAAACCCTTGATTTGACATTAAAACCTTGAACATCACATTAAGATGCATTAAGAATGAATCCAGATGCCAAAAGTATCCAGCTTATATCCTCTTAAACAAAGCTAAACAATTTTCTAAACAAATAAGCTGCACTGTATTTGTAATGATATCTAGTTTTTCTCACCACTTTTGATGTCGTCATGTACTGCCCTTAATATTTGGGGAGACAAATACTCTCAAGATGATCCACCAGATAACTGCGCTGATCTGCAGGAGAAACTAAATGTTGGCCTTCAGCTGCAGTGCTATTCTGTTTACAGACTCAAGCTTGAATAATTGATTAACCTACAGCATGTGTGAAGCTAGGGTGTAGGGGCAGTGATTGTGTGTGTGAAGTGTATGAAGTCAAATTGAAAAACACCATTTACAGTATAATATCCAAATCCTAGACTGTGAGCATAATAGCAAATTATATAACACTAGGTCAGTCAAATCGTTGTGCTTAAGCACATTTGACCAAAATAAGCAGGTGAGTGCTGCTAATGCTTATAACTGCCCTCCTGCATTGCATGTGTTTGGCACTAGGGGGAGCCATACTGTTTAAAATTCAGATACGCCTTTATCTCTTGCAATATTAAAAGTTACATTTTCAGTTTTTTTTTTTTCTTTTATGCATAATTAATTCATTGAGTGAACTTTATTCCCTGCTGAGCTGTTTATAGCTTTGAACCTTTTAAAGTACACAATCATGCAATTCAAATATTAAGCAGCAGTGAAAAATATTCTGTTGTGAGACTGAGTGATGAAAAAAGCAGATGATGATTTGAAGGAACTTGGAAATGGTTTAGGAAAGGCAAAACTGTTTTTGAGAGGAGGAGGCAGAAAGAAACCACCTGCCAGAAAGCAAGTGTAGGAGTAAGAGAAGAACAGAGCAGCACAGTCCAGCCTCACTCAGCATGCCTGGCATGTTGTGTCAGTGGGCACAAGCCCTGACCAAACCAATGCCACAGGAATACAAATCATTCCCAAAATAACAGAAAGCAGGGAGCGAGATAGAGAATACATGCCAGATAATAGAAAATGCCTGAATATTAATTTCATGCACAGTGCTTCTGTAACTAAATAATTCATAAAGACATAGCCTGGAGCAATGTGGTGAGACTGACTGGGTTAAATATCTCAGAGAAAAAAAAGGGCAAGTTAAGCAATGATCTCTGGTCAGTAACTTGCTGGAAACTTAACATCAGTGACTGCAGGTAGTTTCCTTTTAAATATAATAGTGTTCTCTCTCATTCTGTTCATTTCCTGAAAGGCTCCTGAAGGGGCTTTTGCATTTTCTTAAACCAGTTATTACCAAGAATTTCATAAATTTTACGTCTAGCATACTATCATGACGATGGTTTGGATTTTCCCATGAAAACTTAGCAACAAGAAGTCAGTGTGCATAAGTTCCTTTACTTGGTAAATGTCATAGATAGATATTAAAGAAGTACTACAGAAATTTCACAATTTTCTCAGTGATGCGCTTTCATCAACAGCTAATTCGGCATCCATCTTGCATCCTACTAGTACTGTGAGCTCTCTCCAGCCAGCATAAGGCAGTATTATCTTGACTTTTGTTCTGTCCCTTTCCTTTAAAAAAGTCCAGAACGCAGACTTTTAAGGTCAGAAAATTATATAATGTGTCTTTAAATTCTACCTTAATTCAAAATTTTCTTTATTTTTTTTTGTTACTAATTTTGTGTTTTAGGACGGAATATTTACACTCAAAGCAACACCACTGAACTTTGGCAGATTTTTGCGCTTTGCAGCCCCTAAAAGAGCTAATTTATTTTCCACCCTTTTCTATGCTTTCTGCCAAATTTACCATGCCTTTTCATGTTTGTATTTTTTGATGAAGTCGATTTGCCTGTTCTTGGGACAGTGGGACAGGGACTGTAGTACTCACATAGGGGATAATATTCCAGTAGGTCGGTATCAACTGAAAGAAATTTGCTTCACATTTATACAATGAATAAAAATAAAAGATAATTAGTGGTTTCCACATCCACTTGCTTACAGGACCTGCATTAATTTAGTCCTCTACAGCAATACATTGTGTTGATCTGAGGCTGATCAATGTCACTAAAAAAAACTGTAACTATGGGGACCTAGTGCACTAAGTACACATATACCTGCACTGAACTATTCAAAAGAAAAAACATAGCAGACACACTAAAGAAAGTGTAAAGGAACCATGTGGAAGCTTGTTATATAAGGAGGCTGTCATTTGCACCTCTCTAATGTTTTGTTGAGTACATGGACATTTTAAGTCCAGCTGACCCAAAGTGCAGTGTGACTAGAACCACATGCGCAGCAGCAAAATCTCAGTTAGTCCACAGACTTGGATGCAGCTTTTATGAATTTGCTCTGATTGGACAAATTGCCACGTTTGTTCACAGAATCTTGTAAACACCCCTTGATTACATCAAAGCCTTATTCACTAATGGACTTGTGAAGCCTGAACTCTAGCTAGAGCTCTGTCTTTTTTTGTGCAGCCCTAGATGTCCTGGCAGGCAACTGAAATTACTCCTATATGCCACTGCTTTAATTTTTTTTTAGGTATTTTGTTTCCCAAGAATCTAGTGAAATGTGGTGACGAAACGAGGAACTTCTTATCACTAATGGTTCTTCTCAACAGTTTTCTATAAGAAGTATATAACAAGAAAAAAACTACAGGCCTGTGGTACCTACAAATGACAGCATGTTTCCACAATCAAGCATAAGCAGGCACTTCCTGCACAACTTGATTTAATGCATTTCATGCAGAAAATTCTGAGAAATTCATACAGTCCATCAAAATTTCAGCCTCATTCAATAATAAAAACAAACTGCTGGATGATGAAGATTAAAATGGAACATCCAGCTCCTAATTGCAGACACAGACTGAAGCCCATCTTATTTCCCCTCATTTTCTTGTTTGGAGAGGATTTAGCACTTCATCAGACAGCTCGCTTCGACAGCAAAGCTACGCTTCTGTCATTGTAATTACCTCCTCATCCTTGCATGCATTTGTCTTAGTGCCTCATGTTTTGCAATTTCAATCTCATTCCATTAACCTTTAAAGAGGACTCCAGAGAGGTGGAGGCAAAGGCCTTTGTTCTGTTCTTTGCTGAGGTGCACCACACCCCTACCAGAATCCATAAAATGGATTTTAATTGATCAAAGACAGTAAAACAGAATAGAGAATAGGTTTGGGTGGAGGGTCAAAAATAAATATATAAAGAGAAAATCCTACATGCCTTGCTATTGCTTTTCATCTTAACTTCAAAACTAAGAGCAGAGTCAGTGAGGGGATGCCCGTCTTTAAATATATATTTGCAAATTTGTTTACAAGAAAGTCATCTAATGACAAACAGGATGAATTAAAAAAAAAAAAAAACCTGAACTGCTTGTGGTTCTGCCCTCAAAAAGATATATCATAAATGCAATATATAATCTGGATGGTTATCTGCATAAAAAGATTTCATGTGCTTTAAAAAAACTTATCTGAGTCCTGAAAAAATCTGTTTACGCTCACAAGCACACACACTCAAAGCTGATAAGATAACGTCATTGTGATGTGTCCATCTGATTAAGTAGATTAAAAACACATTAGGTGGTTGGTTGGCATCTCATCTTTCATGTGTCAGATTTGCATTCAAGCTTTCCAATATTTTCCTACATAGTTTATTTATTTTTTCATCTCTTGCTTGCTCCAAATCTGCACTGTTTGCTAAAAACTAGGAAGGGAACCCTAATATTCAACCCAAAACGTCTTACTTTGTTGGGACCCTTCCATTGGGGTACTAACTACAGTTTACAAACCATATCCGCATCCCAACACGCATCCCTTAGTGGAAATGAAGCTTTTTGATTTTGCTGTTAGCAAATGAGATCATGGAAGAAACTTTATCTGATAAATTTCATAAAATGTTGGTTTAATTTTTAAAACATGATGATTTCAGGTTCTCCATGCTAAAAGTACCTGACAGACTCAAAATTGTTCTTGCTTTGCAGCAGGATCTTGGTGGGCGGGATTTCAACTAAAACTAATGTCAGACACCATAGACATCTTTCTGGCGGTGCAGCAGCTGCCTGGATAATTGGTTTTGAACACCGGGATAAGCATAAAGTAGAGAGCAGTCACATGACAATGCCATCATTAATTATAAATCCCTCATCTTCATCATCAGTCAACATTCTAATGAGTAAACTATATTTTTATGCCTAGAAAATGTTATCTAAACATTGAAACTATGGTGAAGGTGGGTTAATATGGAGATCATAAAATGTATTCCTCACACCAGGAGCTTTGTTGGTAGAGATCATCAAGGGTGACTTGGGCTTTTTTTTTTTTTTTTTTTTTTTTTTTTTTTTACCTTTTTTTATTCATAAATAATACAAGAATACAAGAAGATAAAAGAAATCTAATCAAGAGAAAATGTAAGACATTTTAGCTTGGATGACTGGAAAATGCTTATGACCTTTTATTTTATATCTTATATGTCTTTCTGAAATCCATCTAAACCTTTTTGTGTCATTAGAATAATTAATAAACCAAATAAGTAAAAGCTAAAATCAACAAAGTACTTTCAAAAATTGCCGTGTAATTTCAACTATTACTAATCTGCCAAAGTAAAAGTAAAAGTGCAAAGTTTCATACAGTGAATAATCTCTAATTTGTTGTAAATAGAAGTAAACTAATAGAAGTGAACAGTATTGTAGGAAACCCTGCTCCCCCATCATCTTTCCTCATGTGCTTATCTTAATTACATTAATTCAACCCATGTATGTTCATTTTTTTCAACATTTTTCCCTCCAAAGTTCATATAACTTATGTAAGATTACTATTGCTAACAACTACATTAAAATTAAGGGATGTCCACTAGATATGTTCTATTAAAACCAATTTTACATTTTACATAGGCAGCCTGTTCAATTCACTTTCCTCAAAAAAGCCGTTCTCCTATCATGGGAATATCCTCTATACTGTCCCTTCCTTCACTGAGGGAGAGTGTGGAAAAGGTTGTCCTCATAAATATGTCAGCTATCACTTATGTTATGTTAGTCACAAATCCATGCAGGAAACTGGAGATAAAATGCAATTACTAAAATAAGACATCTTTCATCTGAAATACACCACAGACAGCCATGTTTGCTGCTGGATCCTGTGTGTATGGGCAAGCAGCAGCCTTCCAGACAATGGAACCCATCTAGTGGAGACGTGATGCCCAAAGGCTATTAAAACAGCCAAATCTGCTGGGGAATCTCTCTGGTTTGCCATACTGAATGACTAAGCTTCATTGTTTTGTATATTTTCCCCTGCGTCTACCTTGTGTGTTTTTTTTTTCCTCAGTTGCATGTATGTACATTCACAGAAACATCTGCCATACCCATTCCCTCCCTCTTCCGCTCTTTTTTTTTGTGTGTGTGTGTGTGTGTGTGTGTGTTTTAAAACTACAAAATCCTTCTATCAGCTCATGTGGTATTATCTGCACTTTTAGTGCTGGAGAACATCAAATCTTTGAGCTCCATCTGGATTATTATTTTGTGAAAAACAATGGAGAAGGTATGAGAAGCAGAATTTATTAAGTTTGAACTCTTCTGTTCATACTTTACTTGTTATACTTGGCAGTTGGCATTAATTGTTTGTGGAATAATATCATATTTCAAATAAAGGAAGTTTCCAAAGGACCTCAGAAAAAAAAGCTGCTGATGTTCATCAAGTTAAATGGTCATGTTACAGAACTATTTATTAAAAGTTTGAATTTCACTGATGTACAGTTAAAGAAGTGTGCATAAATAAAGGAGATTTAAAAAACACGGACCTGTGGAGTGACTGACCAACAAAGGCCGCTCCAACGCATTATATATGTATGCAGTCACAGAGCACAGAGTAACCTAAAAGCCTCTGGCTGACGTTAAAGTTAACAAATCAGAGAATCATCGTCTCCATTTTGCTTAAAAGGATAGTTTGGTTATTTTGGAGTGGGGCTGTCACTTGAAACTACACTTTCTCATCTACAGAAAGCTTATTTTGCATCACAGTCGACAGTGTGTTAGAAAACCGTCTGGCTTGTAACATGGTGTTGCAATGTGGAGCTTTGCACATTGTCTGAGGCAGAACAAAAATAGGGTAAAAAACTATTTAGAGCTCCTTTTAACTCTTGTGAAACTTCTGAGGTTTGAGTTGTTTTAGATAGAGAAATATATGCTCCTCCCCTAGCACCCTGTCTAAGCTTTGACTTAACTTTAACTTATCTATCAGGAAATCACTGTTCTACCCCACTTCAAAAAAAATAAGGGGTTGTTTGTAAACTATTTTGTGAATTTATGATGGGACTTATTTATTTATTTATTGTCTTTAATTAGAAGAAAACAAAGCACTACATTCAAACATAAGAACCTTATTCCATCTGTGAAACACTGAGGTGGGAGCATTATGATTTGGGCCTGCTTTGCTGTATCTATTAGGTGAGATTGCCATCACTGTTGTGACACTGACTTCCGAAATATATTAGAAGAGACTAAAGGAAACTGCCAGGAAATCAGTCAGGCAATTAAATCAGTTGTCCCAACAATATGCTATTCCTAAGAAGGGACAGTTCAACTATTTTACAGTCCCAGAGTCCCAGAATACAGTAGCAAGACTGAAATGACTAAAAACTATAAAGTATGATTAAAGGGGAAATTTGTTCATTCATTTTAGGAAATTGCATGTCTTTGATAATGCTTTTATTTGTTTCTATACAGTCAATCAACGTGATAAATTATTATTTTTTTCTATTAAAATAATTTGATACATCATTCACATACATAGTCATGCACATCCACTTGTATGATCTAAATCTTATCATGATGATCAGATTAATAATGTTTTAAATTTTTAGGGGGAAAAATCTAAGTTTCGCAATCAAATCTGTCAAAAGTGTCCAGACATGGGAAAGGAACTTAAGGTTTCCTGCAAAGTCCTCACACTCAGCAAGGTCATGTTTCACAATATTAAGTTAATTTTGTTTTGTTTTTTTTTTTTTTCTCTCTTTTAGTCATTTTCACTAATTTTTCAGCTGCAAGTCATTCAAGTCTAAAGCCACTGAATGGAAAAGTAATTTAAGATCAGGCCAGAAGTTTACTCTGTCTAAATAAATGTTGGCAGAGACATAGAAAGATGGCTACGTAGTGTCAAGACTTCAAAGAGAACTCAGTGACACAGTCTCTGTATGGGTCCAAGTTGGGCTGGCAGTCCTGCGTCCAGGAAGTTAGTTGGGAAACTCCAGGCTGTCATCTGGTGTCAAAAGAAGTTTCAGTTCTCATTTCAGACTTCTCCGTTTGGTTTTGTAAAGCCAGACAACAGAGGAATGTAACCTCATAAACCTTTTAGATAGAGACACAGAACAGATTAAATAATTAAAAAGGAAGATTTTTGACAGTGTTTATGTATGAATAGGTATGTGAACCACAAAAAGGTTGCAGGGATGCAGGCAAGCATATGTTCTTGGAGTTGCCTGGCAACACTCTAGTCACAAAGAGGGGGGAGGTGTAGTATTAGTTATGACGTCTTATGTAACCTCAGGGGTGAGTTTGAGAGAAAAGAACAAAACAGCCCATACCCACAACTTCGCCTATTCCTTATATCTTGGAAAACAAAACTGAAAAAAATCGAGTATTATGAAGTGCCAGATGGACAGATCTGTGCATGCATGTATTACTACCCATTCAAACTTGTACAAACAATAATAAGAACATAAAAATCACTCAAATGTCATATTGTTTCTTTTAACTTTACATGGTGATGTTTTCTTTACTGTAGGTCAGCACCCCTTGTGCACTGCAGTGAATCCATGAGAAAATCCGGTGAACCTGCTGTGAGGAGATTCTTCTCCCCTCTATGTGCCTAAAGCCTTGGGTAAACACAACCCCTGGGTATATGATCTAGATTTACCTGCAGCAGTATGAAAGCTTATAACACTGGGATAGAAAGGGGAAGAAAAGAAGGATACAATGAGGAAAGAGTTGCAGATAATCAGGAGTACATAACTAAGAGAAATGCAGAGAGATAGTCGCAGCAGCAGCTGGGGGATGATTACAGCTTCCAGCTTGCATCCATGCTCCAATTCCCTTACTCCCTTTTTCTCTTGTTCAGTCACGTCTTAACCTCTGCAGATGGACACCTGCGATGAACTGAGGTCCACATTACTCATTCCATTAAAACAACTAGCATATTTATAAGCCGGTGAGTGGGTAGTTACAGTGGGAACATTATATGAACACTATTGGCAAAATATGTTGCACTTGTGCAATGTAATGCAATGTGGGAAAGTATGGAACTTCATCTCATGATCACAAAGTCAGAACTTGATAAAGAAGCAATGCTACTACTACTAAGCCCTAATGTTGCTTAGCAGTAATGTACAGCCACAAGACATTTGATTTGACTTTAATTTGACTTTAATTTTACTTTACTTTACTTTGAATACTTAAACAAGGATAATTACATGCAAGCTAAACTCTGTAGTTTTGATGTTGCTAAAAAATTTGGTAATCGATCTTTTATTCTGTTTGATTTGAGAGCAAAAACAATTTTAGAAAAGTTAAAACCAGTGAGCCTTTTGTACTTACCATCTTCACTGGGGAGATTGGTAGGGATCTATAAGCACTATAGTATGGGGTCACCACATTGTATGGCCATAGCTCAAAACAATACAATGAATGATGCAACTTTTTGGGTAGTACATACATTTTGTGTGATCAAACTGAGCTTTGAATCAGTCTGAAAGAGTCAAGCTTCTTCCAGAGGCAAACACGTACTACAATGAAGAAAGTAACAACAATAAGCATGCTGCATGTCCTTCAGTCTATCTGCCAAATAAGACTTGAAAATGTGTAGAGCACTCTTTCAATCATTTAAGGATATAGAAATCTGAGGTAGATTCATCTTACAGATTGAACCCCTCCTCCTTCAGGGGTTTACATTGCCAAGTTCGATTACATGCATGCTGAAAAAGCATGATTTATTTTAGTTGTGCTTCAATTAGCCCATGCAGTACTTCTACATAAAATACGTGTAGACATTGATGGATGGAATGCATGCAGTATTGCTCTGCACATACGGATGGATGGCATGAAACCAGGAGGGTCCTTGAAGGATTACAAAGCGTACAAAAGATGCTAGAGTAAATATGTATATGTTACCCTACACTTGCTCATTCAGTATTCAGGCAGTATTCTGATCCAAGAATCTTGATGGCATAGCTACTGATTTACATTGACACAACCCTTGCTGTGCTCTCTGTCTGAACTCTCACATCACTGCCAGGGGCTACAAACAAAGATAAGTAAATCACATCTTCCTGACATTCCGGCCCAGAGCTCCAAGGATGGGTTGAACTGATACTGTAAACAGCGTAAATGAGTATGAGAGTCGGGTGCAAGAGATGAAAGAAGTTGGATCAATTTATTATTTGAAGCTGACGTAGTGATGTGATGAATACACAAGTGAGAGGCAGGGTAAGAAAAAAAGTAAAAACAGTCATGCAGGAGGGATTGGTAGGTCAAGTGAGTCAAACAGGGAAAGGTAGGGATAATGATGGAGACAGAGAAATGTAGTAATGGCTGTGGGCAGTATTCAAATGAGTCTGTGTGGAGGTCCAGTGCACAGATTGACTGAATTATTACCACTGTGTGCTTACTGGAGCTGCTAGGCCAGTGGGCACGCTGTAATTCAGAGAGACAGAAACAAAGAAAGAACAGCAGAGTAAAAACTTAAAAAAATTTTAAAAAAAACTGAAAGGCAGGACTATAGCTTGTTCACTTCTTTTAGCAGTTTTCTTTAAGGTAATGAATTACTTTGCAATTTGTACTTGTCACTTAGTGGAAAGTCTGCTGTCATTTTAAGTTACGTATTGGTAAATTTGATCAAGTGGTCTGACTGGCTTAGAGTTTTAGTTCGAGCTTTTAATGTAGAAATGAGTTGTGACTGTACAAAGTTTATTTTAACACAGAAGCAAAATACATCAAAAGAATATGTGTTAATACAATGTGCTTATTGTACCAGCCTTGCCTCACTATGTTCTTACTCTTTCTGTAAACAAGGTGCTGTCTCTCCTGTGTGTGTGTGTGTGTGTGTGTGTATTTGTAGTTGTAAGCGAGTCTCTGGAGAAAAGGGGTTTAGATCTCTTGCAGAGCAGTTCATTAAGACCGAGGGCAGAAGCAGGGCATCGGACCCCTTAGCTCCACAATCATGCCCAGAAACAATGCTACCCGCAGCTGTAACAACACAACACAAACACACTTCAGAGATTTAAACAACTCAGATATTTGTGACTCTGCAACAGTTTCTTTGCTGTTTGTGTCTAAGGCTCAGTTACTTAAAAGTGAGACATTTCATTTTTAATCTTTAATATCAGCTTTTTCTGTCATATTGTTATCTTTTATAAAAGGATCTGGTTAATTATAGCTGAGACCGTCTGGCAGAAACAACGTGACTATAGTCTGTGTCTTATTTTCCTTTCATAAAAATGCCACAGAGACATAGACAAAGTGCTAAAGATAAATACTCGTAATCAAAATGTGTTTTTTCTTTGTTAATTATTAAATTCACGATTAAACTAATTCTGTAGCTTCTGAATTAAGGTCATTTAAATTAGACACTAATAAATAGAAATATACCCTTTCAGAAATTTAGCAAGAAGCTGAAGTTTTAGAGAATTATTGATTATTTAAAATATAGACAATATTTACATGGAATAAAATGATTCATTAACAGATAATGAGGAATTCTTTATCTTTTTTTATTTCTTTATTTCCTCGTTTCACAGGCACACAGTCTCGTACTGTGTTCAGGCTTCATAATAACTGCTTGTATTTTTGTTTGGGAGTAAACAGCTGGCTAAAGAAAGCTTTGTCTATTCCCATATGAATTCTCTGGCTGCTGTCTGGCTGCCATCAGTTAAAGGGAAATCCATAAAGCAGTTTTGGTTCTGAGTCAGTGTGGCTTACCTGCAAAAAAAGGTCAGTTATGTTTGCATCTTTTCCTTCATCCTTGTCTGCATCTGTGCTGTGTGAACAATGTATCACTGCTTTATCTACATCTTAAAGTTTTTAGTGTTGCTTTTTCTTTTGTTTCTGTCTGTCCCCGGTATGTTTTCCTTCCTCCACTTACTGAATTGATTCTGATTTCAGCACTCAAGACTAGCAGTGGGAGGGTTATGTCCACCTGAAGCAGCTGGGTGATTGTTTGCCTGCATATGTGCTTGTCTACATGTGGACCCCCTCTGTGTTCCTGTTGGGCAGTAAAGTGACACAATAGTAGTGCTTTTGTTTTCTTGACAATTCTGTGGTGTGAAGTCAGACACAAGACTGGAAGATATGTTTTTTTAATGGTAAAAATACAAATTTACATACTTTCTCACACTACAAATTACTGTCTTTCCAAATGAATCAAGATTCAAGTTAATTTCTTTATCTATATGTTGACATTTTGTTTTCACTGAAAAATAGGTCTCTCTCATAAAAGCGATAAAGATGAATCCAATCCACCCGCCAAAACACTGCCTCATGTATAAAAAAGGCTTTCCAAGTCCCCAGAGAATCCCCCAAAGAATTCATAATTTTCCATCTTTCTCCGCCTCCAAGGTGCATTTTACCATGATTCCACCCTGGTAATGTATGCAGCCAGCACAGAGATCAAAGATACATAGATCATATTTTGTGTGTGCATTCACACATGTATGTGAGCTGCTAACACCCATGTATCTTCAGAAGCACCATGACAATGCCTGAGGCTAGAGGGCAAGAGGTAGAGGTTTGGATGTCAGATGCCTCTACAAAATCAGCCTGTTTCATATGCAATCACATTATGCAGCTCCAGCATGAAGGTGAATCACCAAATGAGATGCCTAAAAGCTGTCGGTTTATACACCTACTGCTATAACCAACCTTATATAAATACAACTTTTCAGAGAATACTGAAAGTCTCTCAAAACACATACAGGAGGGTCCTCCTCTAGTAAATAAAATTGATTGTGTGCATTAAAGTGGAATTTTTTATGGTGCATTGCTATTGTATAAAGGCATTGCAGTCACTTCCAGAAACTAGCATTACCCTGTGGAAGCCATTTTTATTTTCATTTTTAACAAACTTTAACTAAATCTGCTTGCTAAGGATTGGACTGGTACACTAATAATAATAGAAGATGACAACTTCCCTTTTATTCTTAACTTGTCTATACTGATGGTCATGGAGCTCGTTGCATTATTTTTTAATGTGCGCTGTACCCACAAAATGTTACTTTTAGATATGCAGGGTTTCTGAAGCTAGAGACTTAAAAGTTGCAGGACTGCAGTGGTAGAACAGAGAAAACCAAAATATAAACAGGTAAAAGAAAATTAAGTTAGAAAAGAGCATTCTCAGTGATGGGCTGTAACCTTTTTTGCTATGACTTCCTATGGAAACACTGAACATATGGAGATGAAGGAAACTGATAGTAATAGTCGTGATCGTACATATGGACAATAACTGTGTCAGCATATTTCAGATATGCAGAGGAAAGCCAAGGGCTAAAACATATGTTTGTTCTTTTGGTTATGCTCTTTAAGATTGTTAAAAACCTGAGTGCAGATGGTTCAGTCTTCATACTGGATTGTTGGGATGGTATCAACCTTGAAAAAATATTTTCTTTCATTCTTTTAATCGAGCACACTGAATGTTTTTCTTTTACATTTTTATAAATGTCTGTCATTAACCATCATCTGTTCTGTCAAAATGCTCATTTGTTGTGCAATGAAGCCATCAAATTAATGCTATTTTTCTTTCAGAGTGTTTTTATGTGTGTACTTTTTAACGGAAAAATTATGAAATGGACTTTAGAAACTGTGGATCAAGTTAACCAAATAATCATCCATGATTGCCATTTACAAAGAAATAAAACAAAACAATCACAGTAAAAGTCCACCTGACACATAACAGCAAAGTAATACAAGAGAACAAACTTCATGGCCTTTCTTGTCAGAATTTCCCAGAATAATTTTGAGACCTATGTCTTAATTACAGGTTATTTTCCCGGACTAACAACTAAGAATTGCACTAATGAAATCAACCAGCTGCAACAAATCATTGAATGGTAGTCGGGGGTGTTTTACAACCAGGGCATTTTGAGTGAATTAGTTTTACCATCTTTTTTATGCACCTAATAAACTTAAATTGGAGTTTGATATCACTCATACGTTGAGCCTGTGGTTTATTTGGCTCACCTTAGAAGCCAGATATTGATGCTGGGAATGGAGTCATGGATAAAAATCACGTGGCTTTACTCAATGACCCAGTTAGCTGCTATTAGTAAAACCAGACCACATTTACTAGATATTTTGCATATATTTTGCACTTCTATCTTGGCTGAAATATACAGAGATTCTGCTGTGTATTCAATGTTTTTACAAAAGTAAAATGACAATTTAGAGCTGAGGAAATAAAATGCTAAATTATTGGAATCACACTCTTTTTCTCCTTACATTAAATGAGAATTCTGTTTAGAGTGCATTAATGTCTTTTTTTATTCATAACAAAGCAAGCTAAGCATTGACTGACAAATTCCTGCAATCATCGAAGCTGGAACTATTTAGAAATACAGCAGGTTGATGTAAATAACCAAGCCAAAGGGCTTTCTAAAGGTTATGTCATCATTTGTGACAGCAAGAGAAAAAGAAACATCCTCTGGGACTCAGCTCTGCCTGTCAGGCCAGAGATGATGGAGGAAGATAGTGATAAAGAGGCAGTTGTTTTGAGTGAAATATAAAGGTCTAACAAAGGCAATAATATAAAGAAGATTAATTCTATTTCCTCAGTTAAGGATGGACTTAAGTGAGGAATATATAAACAAACATCCAAGTACATGGAAGCCCTTCTCATATATCCACACTGTGGTAAATATGTGAGACACAATCCATTCACTTCTGCTTCTAAAGGATATCTGAAGGTGATAGCTGAGGTTTGATTGGTCTGCAATGATTTAATATACATGACAGGAAGTGGTAAATCATAATCATGGGAACACAGCTGCTGCTTCCTTCCCACTGTGCACTTCTCTCATAAGTTCCTCTGTCACTCATCCACTCTCTGATCCCTCAGTTATATCAGTGAGATCCCAACAATCTTCAGCAGTATATCCTTGTCTAGTTGCTGCAGCTTTATTCAAAGTATGACGAGTTAAGACTGCAAACCGCATGCTCAGGTTGGCAAAGATGGCTGACAGTGAAGGTTTAAAGGCATGAGAGCACACGAGCTCACTCCTCATATCCAGCTGCACTGCCATTTGGACGGATTTTTGATAAAGAATTGAGCTGTATTTTTTTTTTTTATTTATTTATTTTGGTGGTGTGTTGTCTATACCTCAGTTTTACTCTTCTGTCTATTTCATGTCTATTTTCATTTCATTTTTTCATTTAATTGTTTACCTGATTTGACTTTTTTCTCTCTTTTTCTTGTTTTCTGAACCTCCACCCTACATTTACATTCATTACATTTCTGCCTGTTTGATATTCCATCACTGTGTGTGTGTGTGTGTGTGTGTGTGTGTGTGTGTGTGTGTGTGTGTGTGTGTGTGTGTGTGTGTGTGTGTGTGTGTGTGTGTGTTGCAGTTGCATTTGTGTTATCTCTGAATTACACTGCTTTCAGAAGCAGTGTGTGAAGCTGCAGTTCACAGGAGCCCTCACCTCACTTTCAGACTGTTATCAGACTAAAGCCCAGTGTGTCGCCTGCTGAGACAGGAAGCACAGCCCTCCCCTCTGTGGGCTTTCATCTGTTCCTTAATGTAATGGTATTAAAACGCATATTATTTAACTTTTTTAAAATTGTCCTTCTTGTGACCTCTTTTTAAGAGTGTTTAAATCTCATACTTCTCCAATTAAAAACTGTAACTAAGTCTTACAGAGTGAATTATATTGTTTCAATATATAATTCTGGCTTTGACTGTTGTAAATTATCAGTAAATGTCTTCATGATGTTAAGATGATTAAATTATCATTCCCCTTGTTGAACAGGACTATAAAGCAGTAAATTGAAATGAATAGTTGAGAGTAAAATAGTGTCTTTGATAGAATCACTCTACATTAAAAACAAGAAAAACATGTGCTTGTTAAACTCACGTTTACTGTTTATGTAACTTTATTGTTTATGACTTTCCAGCAGATGCTTTATGCATAGACCATGTGAAACAGCATGCCTCATTGTGCAGTGTAGTGCAGTAAATCTTTCCGGTTTTATATCCTGCTGTGATTTGTAATGCTGTTGCCTTATCTTTTCAGATCAGACTTCCTGTCTCTGCTGACAAACCAAGCCATTTTACAGTAAACGCATGCACACACATGCACCTACACACAATAATATCTGCCACACAAGTCTTTGATTTTATTTTTAATTTATTAATCCATTCTTTTTTTGCTCTGTCTTTCAAGGCTTTCTAATCTTAGTTGCTAATAAAGATAAAGCAGAGTCTAAGCAATTATAATATAAGGATGAAGCTTTCGTCACACTTGTTTATCAGCGCGCTTTTATATTTTGTTTTCTTGATCTAACAGCCAGTCCGGCTCCACTGGTAGCTCGACATAATAATGATATTAAGATAATGATGGAAATGGAAGATCTTTATTACTACATAAATTTAATTAACTGTCTCTGTGACTTTGGGTTATCTTTTACTGAATTTTAGTTATATAGATACAAATATTGGCAATGTAAGATTTTTAAAAGTACAATGAAGAAGATGCAAGCTTGCAAGCTTAAGAGATCTGATCTCTGGTAATCACACGTCTGTTTAAATCAAATGTTCACACACATGCACACATGTTCTCACATTACGCTTTACACCACATACTTTACAAATTCACTGTGATCACATATGGGATGATGATAATCTTTCTCTCTCTCTCTCTCTCTCTCTCTCTCTCTCTCTTTATATATATATATATATATATATATATATATATATATATATATATATATATATATATATATATTCTGTTTTTGTCTTTTACTCATCTTGCTGTTGCTACTGAATGTTATTGCACATGTCAGAGTCCACAGTAAAATGTGTCATCATGCTTTTATGTTATTAGACCATGTAAACATGCAGCTTGGGTAATCATGCCTCTCTTGACATTTTTATGCTCTGTGAAATTATCCGCTCACCTCAGCTAGTGTATCTTATGCACCACCTCTTTACATGGATTAGAGGATGTAGGTGTTGTGGGTAATGCTCAGTAAAGCACAGCCTCCTCACACCAACACCCACAGACAAACTGACTGTTAGAGGAGTTTAACACCAGCCAGAAAAGAGCAAACAGCACTTAGACTGGAGCTGCTTAGGCCATTATTAGCCTGTGTTTTTAGACATGAGTGCAACAGATGACTAATGATAGCATGTGAGCATGTTGCTAAACATGGACTGTTAACTGTTTTTAATGGGATAATGAATAATATTTAAATAAAACCTTTTATTTTATTTTATTTATTTATTTTTAGTTATTGTCAGTACAGTGTAATTTGATATTCACCTGGAAGAGAGAGGGTATCAAAGTTTAAAGTTGTTGACTCTTCAGTGAAAATGTCATCAACATAAATCAAATTATGCTTAATCAATTTTTTTCATTTTTATAATTTGTGTGTGTGTGTGTGTGTGTGTGCCCCAGTTAGCCTTTTGAACAAACGCGCTTGTTTATGTACAGTTTATGTTTTATGTCTACGGCAGAAGGTATAAGAATAAACATCTGCGATTTATATGTGTTAAGTTATGACAGTGTCTGCTTGAATACGGGTCCTAACTGGCTAGTTTTTTAATACCAAATGCAAATGAGGCAGTTGTTAATGTCTGCACCTAACCTAAAGTAAAACTGAAAGAGTGTGTCAAGTGCAGCACACATTTTATTTACCTGCTTGAAAGTTCACCACCAAACTCCTCTGACCTCAAAAAGCAGACTTTCACCCTGTTAAATGAAACAAGTAGTCCTTTGTTGTTTGTTTCACTAAATGAATCTGTATTCCTTCAGGCAGTTTTTGTGAGTGGGGAAGAAAAAAATAGGCAGAAATGAGTGTTGTCATCAAAATCAAAGGGTTAAGTTGCTGACAGTTTTACAAACTTTCATGGCATTTTGTTATATTTCACGCTGGGTTATTATTCCCCCTTTATTCTCCTGTTTTAGTTTCCACCCAGCTGTCAAATAACTGCAAAACTAAAAACCAATCTTTAGGATATAGTTATTTTTTTTCTTCTTCTTCTTACCTTGGGAATGGCTGTTCCTTCTTACTATAACAAAAAACATTTAGGAATGCTTTTGTGATTATGTGCACTCACTGCTTTACAACAGCGGTGTGCTAAGCCTAAAGCAGTAATACTGCTGTTTTTAGAAAACGTTGATGGCGTAAGATCATTACTCACTTTATTACAAAACAACAATTTACTTTTGGCAAAACTATTGTCATCATGTATATACACATACACACACACACACACATACAAGTGTGTGTGTGTGTGTGTGTCAGGTGTTAAGGTGAAAAGTGATGTATGATCCATGCCGGTTGGAGGGTGTGTGAAGGGGACACATTGCCAAGCAGTGCTTTCAACCTGCTAACAGATACAGCCTTTTATGACAGCCATCTGTCCAATATGAATTTGTGTATGTGTGCGTATGTGTGTGTGTGTGCGTGTACTCCTATGCACATTTGCGCTTGTGCTCGGGGGTATTGGGGTCCAGGTGGCTGTATACTGTAATATTGCACCCTCAGTGTGCAACAGCATGGGGGATGTGGAGCCCAGAAGAACATGTTGCTCACATAAAAACACAGCAATTGAAGTCCTGCTGTTGCCAACATCCTAAAACTGTCACCTGAGGACATGTAATGCTCTTTTTTCTAGAGTTACAACCTATACAAATGATACCAATCAATACAAGTTTGCTGATGTCCATTTCTGTTTTATTATATTATCAAAAGACTAAAAAGTGATTGCAGCACTCTTTGTGTATTTATTCTCAGTTTAGGACACAGATTTTAGTAATAACAAACTGATTGCTGATTAGAAGGCCGAAAACTTGGTATGAACGTCATAGAAAATACACTGTGAAATTAATGGGATGTTTGAAGATCTATATGATCATGACTATTGCTTTACCATAAAGTTAATTTTGATGTTCATTGTTGCCAATGTTTGGTTATCAAACTATTTAGTTAGATAAGGAAAAGACAGAAAAAAAAGGACACCCATCCATCCATCCATTTTTGATACCGCTTATTCCAATTCAGTGTTACGGGGAGGCTGGAGCCTATCCCAGCAATTAGCAGGCGACATGCAGGGTACACCCTGGACAGGTCGTCAGTCCATCACAGGGCCAAACAACAACTGACACTCCCACCAGGGAGTGCATTTTGAAGTGATGTTCAGAATAAAGATGAATATCTATTTTTCATCCAAGTGAAACATATTTTGAAATCAGGGTCAGTCTGTAAAGAGGGATCCCCAACCCTGGTCCTCGAGGGCTGGTGTCCTACAGGTATTAGATGTTTCCCTGCAGCAACACAACTGATTCAAATGATTGAGTCATTAACAAACTTGTGCCGAACTTGACAACAAGCCATAGTAATGGATAGCTGGTCAAATTTAGTTCATAAGGAATATGAATTTTTGGCATTTGGCCAATGCTAACTGAGCCTTATTGTAGCCAAAACTTGCCATATTTGAACAGGAGAGTACAGGTGGACAGTCATACCTGAAACAATGATTATACAACATGTATCATTTAGGTCTAATATTTTTTTTTATTATTTTGGAATGACTACCAGCCCACTGATCAGAAGGAGTGCAGCCAGCTAATGACATCATAGTAAATGCATGAAAAATTTATTGGCTATGATTTTCATAAACTACATTTATGCACTAATGTTCCACCACTGGTTATGTTGTTTCCAACAGTTGTCGCTTTGATCCATTCCCTCACAGATTTAAATTGTGGATACACAAATTTTTTTTGCCCAGTCTCTGGTAGATGCATATTCAGTCCATGAACCAAAGAAGAACCCTTCAATCCATAGCTGGTACAAAAGTATGAATAAAAGCGCAAGAGCTCCAAATGTATATGTTTTGGATGTGTAATGAGTTTCAATCTAACAGAAATCCAATTTTATTGGCTGATGTTACAGAAAATTAAAATGGTCTTTCCTGCATGTGTGAAAGGTGCATATTTTACAACAGCCAATTGGGTATGTGTGCATATAACTCGTGCTTGAGTGACAAATGGGCTTTTATGGGCTGATTATATCATATATATATATATATAATATATATATAAAGAGAACTAATCCCCATCTAAGCAAACGCTGGTAATGGGAAGTAATTAAGGTCACCATTTATTCGTGAGGATTTTCCATCAATGGTATTAGGTTGTAAAATCTGCTCTTAATGAGCTATAATGTACAGCGAAAGGTTGTTTTCTCTAGTAAGGCGCAGCCTATATTATGGCTATATTTAGAACCCTGTTTCTGCTGGAGGTGAGGATATAGCCTGCTGTGTGTTAGCTGAGGGAGGCATATGCCCCCCCCCCCATCTGCCTCATCTGACCCACACTTCCTGGTGTGAATTAAATCAAAACTGAGAAGTGCTGAGAAGAGCTGATAGGCAGTGGTGTCTTGAGATAGGCCGATGTCATTTTTGCTCCGTTCGTCCAGCAAAATAAATCAGCTTTGCTGCATGTAGTCCCACTTTTGGGCACGACCAGCCGGTATGTGAAGCCTAAAGCGGGGTGACAGGAAAAATGAGAGGACACAAAAAAGAAACCAAAGTAAACCTGAAAGCTCTTACTATGGTTTTAAAATGCCACAAGCCATCTTTAATCTCCTTTATTTACTACAGCTTGTATATGTTCCAAAAGCGATTAAATGAAGCTAAAGTACAAATTTCTCTACTCTTTTCTCTTTCTTCCTCCAACCATTTTGATTTATGTGTCACAGATGTTATGTTTATTTGTGGCCATGGGCCAGAGATGAAAAGAGACTGGTGGCTGTGTGGAGGAAATACTCAGCAATCTTCATGGCCCATCTGGGGGTAGCAGAACTGCAGACTGAGGATCCCTCCATTATCCTCAGTCGTACTTCTCACTCTAATGCCCTGAAAGAAACACGTGGGTCTCCCTGATGAAACTCAGAGAAAACATAATTGTATCTAAGGGTGCTGGGAAGGAACATATCAGATGAAGAGATGAAGAAAAGTAGAAGTGAATGTAACATCAGAGCAGAAAGTTGAATGACTTCACATGCACTGAGTCTGACGGGATAATCCCCTCACAGTGTGGTCAGTGAGCAGATATGCCACCTCTGATCCTTCTCACCCATTTTCCATCCTCACCCATGCAGTTGTTACTCCATCACTCTTTGTCGGTCTGTGGACTTCCATGTGTAATTGCATGCCACCTCACCTAACCCCCTCAGCTCATGTCAAGGATTTTCTAGAAGAAAGTTTATGAGGAAAACTTTTATCAATTTTTTTGGCTTTGCAAAATCCCAAAGCTCTACTTACTTTTTTTTAGTTTTTACATTTTGATGTTTTACCCTTGGAGCAAAATGTCATAACTTTTTTTTAAAGTTCTTTCTAAGCTTCATATATAGCACATTTCTTTTTCCCACTGAACTGGGTTGGAATTATATCCATAAAATCTGAAGATGTATCATGTATACGGCTCATTTAGTCCTGGGGGGGAAAACGTGCTGGAAAAAAAACTTTCAAAAATATTTTATGCTTATATTATTTTACAAAAAGGATCCAATTAAATTTTTGGGATTATGTTACCCCCAGAATCAGCAATTTAGAATTTTGTAAGAACCTGTAAAAGTGATACAAAGCTTTCACAACCATTTTTCACAAACGTCATTGACATAATGAGAATACTGAGATGGTATTAAGCAAAATAACACAGCATATCAGTAAATATCATCTCTAAATATATGTGATTAAACAACAACAGCATGAGAACTTACCGTGTCCTTTATTTAATTGAAATAACATAATAAATGCAATAAGCTCAGTTGAATTTTATTTATTTGGTGCTATTCAAAATCCTATTTTAGTCCTGTACCCTGTGAATATGTTCTTTATATTTATTCTTAAAGTATATTATCTTTGTACATTGTTTTACCCCCTCATTCATACTGTTCCACAGTCTGACCCCACATAATGAAACCCAAAATCTTTTTGTTTGTATGGACACGTTTAAATAACCTCACTCTTTGTTCATAAACATGTTCTTTATGTTGTATGGTAACATCATATTAGTAACTTTTTACATAATTTGTGCCATTTGAAATTAGACAGTATCTTTAGATCGTAACTATTTTGACTGCAAAATCAAAAACCAAGTTGAAGCAGTACTACTGACTTTTGACAGATTTTTGTACTTTAGCACCCTAATGTCACGAGAGACCACTGTGTGCCCATAACACATCCTAGAGTAGTGGGTTAGGCTACTTAATCAAAAAATACTTATCTAGACAGAATTTACTGCTAAATCAACATCTGAATACAACATATGAAGGTGTGGGAGTGCAAAAAGAACAAAACACATCTTACCAATCTTTGATTGGTGAGCTAGCTCATAGAGATACAGTATAGTACAACTTTACAGCACAGCTAATTTTTGTTTTCCATTTCTCTATATTATCATATACGACAAAGGGAAATTAAATATTATGGTTGACAAAAATCTTTGTAAAAGGTTTAATTTCTGCACATACAGATTTCTACTGCAGCTATATTTAGCTAGTATGTCCATGCTAGATATGCTGCAGCTTATTAGCATATCTAGCCTCTTGATATGCTATCAGCTACAATGCAGACAGAAAATATAGTAATTTTGTTGCCACATAACATGTGATTTTATATTTATGTCAAAGCAAACACAAAAACAACACAGAACAAGCTAGCTAATCATTTTATTATATACCAATCCAATAGCAACAAGGCTAATTTAGCATTCATCTTGCATTCTGTCTCTTCTCTGAGCTCTCTCCAGTGAGTAAAATTAAGTTCAATGTTGACTCTTGTCTCAGCTCTTGCTCTGTCACTTTCTTTCTTTTCCTTTTTTCCTACAATAATATCCTCTGGGGTTTCTTTGCTGGTGCATATCAAAATGGCCAGTGTGTTGATATCCAGTTGCTGGTGTGTGATGTGGTGCAAAAACGCAACTGTCACATGACACTCTGGGCTGGAATACAAAGTTGTGACGTGTGGTTTTCACACTAAGGACACCGCAGTGTAATAACGACCCTAAAAATGTGCATAACGAATGAACCATTAAAATGAGTCAGGCACAAGGAGTTTATAGGTTGAAATTTATGTAGAATTGTTTTTATTTCAGTGTTATATAACTACTGCATTAAGCCACTTTTCAATAGTGTGACGTTTGATGTGAAATGCAGCTTACCATTTATAATTTTGGATAATACATCATATTTCATAAGTCATGTTTTGCTAGCTATTTTGAATGCAAAGTCTTAATATGTAAATGGTATTGACAAATATTTGTACTGTGACATAGAAAGTATCTTTCTGAAAAGTGTAATGAAAGTATATTATATGGAAATGCTGTAGATTACTCTGTGCACCCAAATCCTGCTATCTAAAATTTGTCACCTGGATCTGGATATAGAGGTGCAATTTTGTTGAACTGCTGTGAATGCAACATAGATGGGATTAATATCTGAGATGAAACACATTGGGAAAAAGATGCATCTCTACCATAAGGTCATATTTAGCAGTTGGCAGTCAGCATTTTTTCCATCTGTCTCATCTCTCTTGTTTCACGCTTGTTTTGGCACATTTTCCTACTTTAACACAACAGTAAACATAAAGGCAGCTGAAGTTTGAACACTATTTCAGTGATGCAGAACTAAGTCTTGTTTCCTCTGTATAGAACAAAGGTGCACATAGGCTTCAATCTCCTGTCCTATCAGGGCTGCATCCACAGGGTTTCTGTCTTACTTTACTCCCTGGCTTATGATTTATTCATATGTGGAATGGAGCATTCCAACAGTCCTCCACATCCAGTTTATACCTGCAACCTCTAGAAATATCTAGAAAAGAGGTTGAAATAACCTAGTTATATATATATATATATATATAGTTATATTATTCTTGTCTGTATTTAATGGAACATGTCATCCTATTTGCTACAGGGTGAAAAACATGACAGATAAGAAAACAAGATAATAACAACCAGCTTATGGAGTCTTGAGCACACTGTATTATAACCTGCAAAAAACAGCTGGGTGCCTCAGTATGCTTGCTTTTTAATGGCACATCCATTCATAATTCACCATACAAACTACAAAGCTGGATAAATAGGTGGACATGGGAGCTGGTGATGAGACAGAAGAAAAGAGACACTTTTGACACTTCAAAGCATTTTATGTTCCATTTGCAGCATGAGAAATGAACATGCATCAGAACGTTTTTTTTTTTCTTTTTCTTTTTTTTTTCTTTTTTTTTTTTTGCAAAAATCCTTTGTACTACACAACACACAGTAGGAAGGCAGGTGATCGTGAGAGTGGGTACAGAAGGAAAAAGAAATAGCTGTATGGACATATGATGAGCAGCTGGCTCATAAAAGATGTGTGACATGTACTGCATGAGCACTCACCCAAATACAGACTGTGGCATGCACACGATCACCCTCTCTCTTCCTGTATGTTGAGGTCTTTAATTTTGGCTGTGGAACTCCCTTCAGTTTTCCACTTCCTCCTACCAGAGTCTCGTGTATATTTTACACTGAAGCTATCCCAGATAAAAGCTTCTGTCCAAGAAGGCCTTTCACTTTTACAAAGTCATGTTCTATACCAGTACACTGACATACATTGGCTGTCCCCATAAGATAAATAAAGTGATGGTATGTTATTCTTGCATATATACAGGTTTTTAAATTAACTCTTAAAACACCCAGCAGAAACACCCCACCTCCAACAATACTCTAATATGCCGAGATGCTGTCAATAAAAAGGACCTTCGCAGACGTAATTGTATGCTACTTCAAGTCCCAGAATGCATTGCTCAGTCTCTCATTGCGCTGGCTATGAAGGTGCGTCCAAGTACCACTCAGGAATTCATAGGTTTGTTTTTTTTTTTTTTTTAATCACAGCGGCTACTTCTGTGTTCAGTTAGCCGTGATATTAAACGAAAAAAAATGGAAAACCATGCAAAATCCTCAGTTTGAAGGCATTTGTAGAATTTCTCATCGTTATTGTTATTCTCTTTTTCTAAAACATGAACTGACGAATAGGGGACATAAAGTAGCATCACAATTCTAAATAAACAGAAGGTTTAAATTAGATTGACTATTCCGCTTCTATATGTTATTAAAAATGAAAACAGTTGTATTTTGTCTTGAGATTAAAAATTTACCAGTTCACCTTTTCACACCTTTTTAAGAACAGGCTAATGATGCTGTCAGACATTTTATGCTAGTGGGACTATGGCCAAAGCTGAAAGCAAATTTCTTTTGTAATAAGTTTTGTTCTTTCAGCTTTCTTTATCCACTGTAATACCAACACAATGGTTGCAAATAACGTTTTTTCAGTATTTTATAGTGTGTTCAGTAGATAAGATAAGAGCTACTTGAAAAACTTTCAAATGATAGGTGCCAAAGTCAAAAACCTAAACTTTTATTGAAGTAATTTCCACAATTCTTATAAAATATCACCAACAAGGTACCAAAAAATTACATACACACATAGGCTACTGTGTGATTGTAATGAGACATACACATGTTGACAGTAATGTAAATGTATGAGGAAAGTGGGCCATAGCTTAGCAGACCATTATAATTAATTAAGTAGTATTTTATTATTATTAGTATTATACGTTTTGTTTAAATGTCTTCAAATATAAAAACTGATTTGTCTTAAAGCTAAAGTGTGGATTTTATTTTAGACAATTTAGGGCCACATTGCATTAGCCTACCCTTGGCCTAAACTTTTTTCATTATAGGCTACTGCCTTTTCAGAAGGTCTGTTTTTATTTCTTTATCTCTTTACTTTTTTGTTTTTTTTTTACACTGTATTTGGTTATACAGCACTGGGCAGCATTAAACCAGCTTATAGGTTTTAATTATGAGAAAATTATGTTCTGTTTGAAAAATTACTACAAATAAAATACATTTATGCTGTAGACATGAGCTTTTAAAATTTTACCGCTTTGATTTAAAAGTTTTTGAATATTTTTGGAATAATTAAGCTCGGGACTAAAGATGAAGAATATACTGCATCCGTTGAAACACCGATTAAATTTTATTTTCTGCATCTTAATGGCACAAATTAGAAAAAATAAATCTCGCAAGACTTCCAAGTGTAATGACTTCGTTTTCATATTTCCTACAGATCGTAAAGGCAGCACGTCTCCGTACCACTACGAGCAGGAGCAGCAGCAGCAGCACCGACGCTTTCTCCTTCTTTAACCTAAACAATGCCTCCTACTACAGACCGGGGGAAAGCACACCAATAGAATGCGTTACACAGACCCCAAACCCAGCATTTCGCCACTAATCCGACCACTTACTTAAATGTGCCCACCGTAACCATGTGGATACCTACAGAACAAGAAAAATACGGCGTCGGTAAGTTTATCACCTTTTTAAAATTATTATTATTATTTAACTGCTCTCCTCTGTTTGCACTCGCATGCCGTTGTCGGGCATGAATGTTAATTTTTGGATGGGTTTCATGAGGTAAACTGGGTCTATGATTGATGGTTTCCAACACTGACAACAGCTACTGTGAGTGATTGTTTTTATATAAGGGTACATCAACGCTCTTTCGAGTAGTCTATGATAAGAGCTTGGATTTTATTTGAATACCACATTGCAAAGCAGGATCGTTGCTTTGACCTCCACCGGTTTTCCATTTGCTACTGCTACATTTTTATAGTTTTTTTTTTATACATTATTATTTTTCATGTTTTGCCCCATTATTCCTTTGCATTGCCACGTTATGAACTACTGAGCTATTTAGGATCACCATCGCACTGTTTTCGCTCCTGCTACTGCTTCGCTTGTTTGAATGAGAAAGCTTGCTTCATTCTCAGTGTGTTGCATCAGAATATTTTGCCCAAACATGTACTAATTCTTCGAAAGGGAGTCCCATCTGAGGGTGAAATAAAATAAAATAAGTGACAGAGGGGTCATCGTTAACCCTGCCGTGTTTGAGTCTGAAATTGCTCTGGACCTTCGGAGGTCCTGGAAATGTCTGCATCTTACAGTGCATTGTTCCAGACAGTGGAAAGCTCAGGATCAAACAGTTATTTGAGACAAACAAGCAACAAAAACGCAACCAGAGCCAAATATTGCGAGAAAAGCCACACAGACTTGTGTTATGTTGACATGTCCTTGTTGCCTTAATGATTATTATTATTATTTAAAAGAAAAAAAAAAAAAAAAAGAAGTGGGCGCTCATTGAGATATGGCCGCTGATAGGAGGCTTAAATGTCTCATAATAACATTCCCTGGAGATATCGTCTGCTCCATGTGTGATGCAGTGGCTCCTACATGCCTCAGCAGTCTGTGAAAATGAGCCAGTCATGGTTTTGTAGTTTTTGCTAAGAAGTGGCTTTAA
This sequence comes from Melanotaenia boesemani, assembly GCF_017639745.1. NCBI lineage: Eukaryota > Metazoa > Chordata > Actinopteri > Atheriniformes > Melanotaeniidae > Melanotaenia > Melanotaenia boesemani. The sequence goes on along the minus strand of NC_055704.1, from coordinate 17,923,047 downwards.
AATTAAACTCTTACAACCAATCAATTTTATTTTTTCTATCCCAAGTATTTGCTTTATATAGTTACAAATGTTGCCAAATGTCCAAAAAAATCCACAAGGTGCTGTCTTGCCAGAGCAATAGATGGTCAGTGAAGCATGGTGAACCAGAAGCCAGTTGGCCTCTCAGTGTCACACTCTGTGGTCATTTGACTACTTTGCAAAATTTTCCCCTGGTTCAGATTTGTTTCCCTTCCTTGTACATGTAAATGCTAAACATCTAACCCAAGGCACTTTGCTGTTACAGAATATTTAATCCTGCGCTGGCCACAGTTCTCTAGAGCCTGCAGGCTCTGTGTTTTAATAGGGCCAAATAGATTTATTCCATTTAGCTACTTAAACTCATACCCGCTGTCAAAGTTCACTTGGCTGCATAAAAAGAGGACATTTTTTTTTAAAGCTAAATACTCAGCGTTGTCCCCAGACTGTTAGACGGTGCCCATTTAATTGGATTAAGGTTCTTTATCCTTTTTTTTTCTCACAATAACAGCAATAAGACCCTTTTAATTGGCTGTGATTTATTCTTTAGGACGTGTTGGCAGCATGTTTGTGACCTGTTTCTTTTTGAGGAAGGAACAAGTGTGTTTTCCTGTTGTGAAATGCCCTTTGCATTGTTCCCAAATTTGCACACATATGCACGAGAAGCATGCACACACAAAAAATATACAGTAGGAAGCTGTTCAGTGATACAAGTTAATTTTAGGTGTGATAATGGTGACTTGAAGACATTGGCTTGAGCAAGTTAAATGGATGGAGTCCTGGGGTTAGCCAGGGTGATGGTTTTTGAGTCTCTGTCAGTGCCTGTGAGGATTTTATTCATTCTGTTGGCTCAAGTGAATCAATACAGACTTAAAAGAAAGTATTTGGTGCTTTAAATGATATCTAAGGGTCAGGTTATAGGAAAGTTTCTATTATGTTGCCTGAGCATTTGTATTTTTGTTCAGTGTCCACATTTGAAGGAAAAGGTATCATTAGATCTCAACACAAACTGTGCACCATAGCTCATGCTTTCAGAGGCTTTCACATGCTTTCTGTGTGGTTTAAACATGTGCATTGCAGGATTAAGAGGCATGACGAAGCAAAAAATCAGATTAGCTAGTGTACAAATTGTTTGCTTATTTAGCTTGGAAAAATATCATTGTAACAAAATAGCCTTATTCCAGTCATGACCGTTGATCCTCACCTCGGTGCCAGAAGGAATCTTCAGTACCTTTCCTTATCTCTCTAGAACCTTCAACTAAACATAACCTGGAATATTATAGCACTAAAATTGCACCTCACTTGAGTTGACATCTGTTTTTACTTTCTGATATATTTCCATTCATGGATATCCTTGCAGGAGAATATCTTAAATATCTAAATATTGGTACAAGCAAGTCCATGCGTTAGCCATTTTAAATGTGATCTCCTCCAGGTTCTTTCAGCGAACATTTTATCCTTTAGGAGGCTGGCTAACTTAAAAGGCTCGAAATTCCTTGATTCCTTGCAGGAACATTTGATCTCTGACCAAATCGGGATGAGATCAGAACGTCTGTCTATATAATTGGATAGTTGCAGCTTTTGATGTCGATTTTCCTTCCGAGGAGAACGGGACCCAGGCACAACGGGAGCCACCGCTATTCATGAAATATGAATGTGCTTGCATCGAATTGATATTACGGTGCCTATTAGCCCACCAGAGGAATGATTAGTAGTTTTTAAGCTGAAACAAGCTGATGAGATGATGTTAATATCATCTAAGGATGAGGTCGCAGTTGAAAAGAATAGGTAGAGGCATGAGGTCATGATGATGATTTGAAATGCTGAATCTCTGATGACAAACATACCCAAAGATGTCTGTCCAATAAACTATAAGTACACGAAGGCAAATCTGTCACAAGTATCACAGAAGACAAACAGTCAGTGGCCACAGAAAACACTTGAGGCTGAATGATGTCGTGTTTATGAAGAGTAGATGTTAGACATAGTGAAGCCTTTCTCCTCATTAAGGCCCTTTGATACAACCAATCAAGCATGTCATTGCTCATCATAATTTGGACAAGTAATTAAACCATTTTAACGAGCTGCTTCAGATCTGTTTGTGTGCAAGCGAAATTCTCTGCCAGTGGTTGATTGGAGGAGCTTGATTTACAATGCAGTCCCTCTTTCTTTCTTCGAGTGCTGTGGAAAGAGAAGCTAACGCCATCAGATAAAGACAGAATGGAGCGGCGGTCTAACTGAGTGCTCCTGCTTGAGGCCTGGCTGAAGTGGAGGGTGAGCATTGGACCTGGGGCTTGCCTGTTCTCCCATGGCTGACATTGCTGGTCCTTCCCTTAGGAGGGTGTCGCTGTGGTTGATGGGTGGATGGAGGATGGAGGGGGGTGTTGTGATGGGTGGTTGAGGCTGCTGGCGCGTGTCAGGGGTGGACTCATTGTCGGGGCTACTGCCTTGCCCTGTTACCCTTAAATTCAACCCCTCCCATATCCCCTCCTCTCCACAGGGGATTAGCAGGTTGTTTCGAAGGGGGCCCTGAGGCCCATTCCACCATTATACCCATGATTTCTTAATGCAGCAAGCCCCAGAGTGATGTATGGGAAATGGTGGGGGGAGGGGGCGTGGCGAGGTGAAGCCTACCAGGTTGTAATTGCGTTGTCTCCATCTGCAGAGATAGAGCCAGCTTTCCTCTCTGTGCACACAAATATACACATACCAGCCCAAGAGAATCCTTCAGAGGAGGCTTCTTTGTGAAGAAAACAAATGCACAATATACAAAAAAGAGATAACATCAACGCCTCCATATGCATGCTGTTAAATGGTTTGTGCACAACATAAAGGTTAGATAAATCTACATAGACATGTGACATATGACGGGATGTGCATTTATTCATCACTGATTCACCGTGACAATAGCTACTGTTGCCTAAACATGGAACTAGACATGAGGAAAAAGTCCTGCTCCATTATTCAATTAAATCATGCTTCATTTACTATGAAGCCCCTCGTTTATAAAAAAAAAAAAAAAAAAAAAAAAACAGCCAAGCACCAAGCCGCAAAAACATTGTCTGTTTCTGATCAGCAACCCTCAGTTCAGGAAATGGAGATGGTTGTGTGATCTTGGCTATATTTTTTGGGAATTAAAATGGTTAACCTCCCCGCAGCTTCTCCTTGGTCTCCACAAAACGAGGGATGCTCTTGAGTATCCCATTGGCTTGGGTGACATGTTCAAACGAATATGCTGTAATTGCCTGTCCACATCCATGTGTAATTTTGAGACCGGCAGCTCAGGGGGAGCTTTCCTGCATTTCCTCTGCACTGGCAGCCTGTAGCATGTCCTCATTGTTGGAGAGGAAGCTTCTGCTCAGAGAGCTAAGGGGTTACCAGTTAACCAGAATGCATATGGTTATTCTAATGGTCATTAATAAAGTGTGGCTTCACATGAATTTTTGGTCACACAGACATATTCTTCTCTAAATCTATGGACTAATTCCTCTATTGATCAATTATTACTAGGTCTTTAAAATATCCAGCCCAAAGATTAAGGGAAATCTCTTAACTGATGCAATGTAAATGTGGTCTATTGGCAATCACCCTGAATTTATTTCAGATGCAAATACTTGCAAAACAATCTTGCAGTTGGCGACTGCAATAAATTTAAATATTAAAGCGGCTTGCCTTTGGCTAGCGTTGCTGTTATGAAATACTTTGTGCATGATGTGGATCATGTCAGCAGTTCCCTTTTCCTCGATATCAATCCGCGGTCCCTGTGTGAGAGAGGTTAATGGGATATGTCCTATTAGGAATTCAGCAGCTTAACTGATCAGTAGCGCCCCTGCAGTGTAAGCAATGGAGGAGTGATGCAACATGTGTGTGGGTGTGTGTGTGTTTTGTTGTTGTCTGTGTGGGGTGAGGGAAAAAAATGACTGGCATGCCTTTTTCATAAACGAACGGGGTGACAATCACTGTGATTGGCAGGTGAGAGGAGCGGCTCATGCATCAAGAGACACTTTTTTTTTTTTTTGCTTGTTCACACCAGAAAACGGATTGCCTGGACTGGCATCAGCTATCTGTGGCCTGTGGCTGTGATACAGGGTTGTGTGTATTGACCAGAAAGGAAGTGGTCATTGATTAGTGTGACCCAGAGCATCAAAGTGACCTCAAAGCTTCCATTTTCCCCATAAACATCCCTTTAATGATAGCTACATAATCCCACCCTAAAGTCACTAAAACTAGTGTGCTCAGTCCATTATTAACATGGCAATAAAAAGGAGTAGTAATTGTCTGTTGAGTTTAAATCTAACTTCATTAATGCATTATTGATGGATAATAAAGTGTCAAGGCTTGCTTAAGGAACATATGCATAATTTAATAATGTGAAGAGCTAATGGTCGTGGTTGTCTCTGTCTTAAATTACCCTGGTAGTTCCTGAAAATAGATCCAACCTCTAACACCATTATTCTCGCAGTAACAGTGGGAGGGATGTGTAACAGAGATGCCTTGGTCCAGTTGTTTTGATCTTGAGTATAATCTAATTCATTGTGGGATGATGATTTAACCTCATGGGGTCACATCTTTAAGTATCCATTCTCTTCATCCTCTCTTTGCCTTTTTTGCAAAGACATGTCCGTACAAATGTAGATACATTTGTAAACTTTGTACAGAAAACCAATCACCTCTTTTCTTTTTCCTTTAGTCTCTTAGTTTAATGAGGACTGGCAAACAGAAATAGGGTTCATTACAGCCAAAATCTAATGAGTACTTGAATGCTTTTGATACTTAACATAATTCAGTCTTACGCTAATTGTATTTAATTGCCGTGCTCTGACTTGGACGTTTTATAGAGGCATTTCTGTGCTACACAGCTTTGCTACTCATACCAGTGATAAGCCAGTTTTAGTAGATGCATTTATGTGAGAAGAGGCTAATGGAAATTCTAACTAAGGCTGATGGGAATATCTTATGTCTTGCTTGTAGTCTTCCGGTGCATCCAGACCAAACAGTTTTATATTATGTTGACTAAGGAGCTCCCTGAAGGACAGCATATCTTCAAGGGCTTTTTTTTTTCTTGGTTGCAGTTGCACCATAGATAGGAATATTGAGGTATGATGCAATGGTCAGTCGGTAGGTAGGAACAAGTGTAAAAAGCATAATTTCACTGTTGTATATAAGATTGATAAAGTTGGGGGTTTAGTATGGCCACATTATTCTCTCTTTTTTAGGATTTTGGAGCCTATTCTTAAAAAAGTTGCTTAATAGGTTGTTTTTTTTTTTGCAATGGTGAATTCCTCACTGGTCATTTAATCATCTGGACCAATCATCGTGGACATAACCAATTCTGTGCAAATTACATATAAAAAGTACTTAGAATACAATAGAAATACTTTATTAATTCCTTTGGAGAGTCCTCAGGGAAATTTGGGTACTTGATACAGATCAAAAACAACTGAAAGAGGATTTGGCAACTCATTTGGTTTATTGTCAACAGGTCAGTAATATGACAGCAGCATTTCAAAGAGACAGAACCTCTCAGATGTAAAGCCGGGCAGAGGTGAACAGTCTGCAACAAACTGTCCAAAAAATCGGGAACAATTTTAGGAAAATGTCCCTAATTATAAAATTACAAATATTTAGAAGATCCCACAATTGGCAGTTAATAATATCATCAATAGATTCAGAGAATCAGGAGGAATTTCTGTGTGCATGCGACATGGTCCAAGATCAAACCTGGATGCTCTGGATATTTTGGCCCCTTGGCAACACTATATTAAAAACAGGCATAATTCTGGCAGCCATTCAATTAAAATGAACTAATATTATCCCTGAAATGGTAAAATATCTCAGTTTCAACATTTGACATGTTATGTGCTGGTCAGGAAAAACATTGGGCTTAAGTTTTTTGCAATTTTTTTGCATTCTGTTTTTATTTACATTTTACACAGTGTCCTAGCTTTTGAGAAATTGGGGTTGTAGTTATATTGGCTGAACCAATCGCAAAATATGGGTCCATCACAGATGGTTCCACAAATGGGTGGAAAGCTTCTTCTGTAAAACACCGTCCACAGTTCCTGTGGGTGGAGGAAGACATTGTCTCAGTCAAATAATGGATAGAAACATTGGTACTTAGGCAGAGTGTCTCCATATATGCAAAAATTATTTCCATCTCCTGAGTCATCCAGCTACAATGGCCAAAAAAAAAAAAAAAGACAGAAAAATAACTTTATGTACCTCTAAACATCCTTAGTTGTATTTTTGAAGATTTATCCACTTTTGACTGTTTTATTGTTATAAACTTGTTCTATACATTGTGGACCAATGATGCATTTAGTGTATGGCCTAAATTCATGCATGTTAATGTGCTAAAACACTCTTAAAGCAGATTTCACTTCAGAGAGCAGCTCAGTTTCATACTGCTCCTCTTAGAGGGATCACTGTCCAGCTTGGGTCAGTTTGTACCGCTAGGAGTTTTCAGCAGAGTAAACATCAGGATTAGTCTCAGTGAGAGGGACAAAAACACAGGAAGGGAGGCGAGAGGTCTTCATACCGACAACTGGTGATATGCTTGACCTTGGCTGGAAATTTACTGAGTGGTAGCGTCCGAACTTGGCTATCTGTCTCTCCATCTCTGTTTTATTACTATTCCTTTAATTAAACAGAAATATTTTTTTTCCTGTCATTGGCTTTCTCTTTGTGTCTCTATCCTCTCCACTCTACTCTTCTGTTAATTTCCATAGAGGGAGCTTTTTCCAGTGGCAGTGGGTCATGCTGTGATGACCCTTATCTTATTTTCTGCTTCTTTTTTTTTTTTTTACCATTGCTCAATCATCCCCTTTCTGTCTGGATTTTCCCCTTTCTCTCAGTAGCCCACTTCCTTCTGTCTGTACTGCTGTCTGTTTCACCTTTATCTCTTTTCCACATGTATCTCCCCTCTCTGCTCTCAATCCATACTCACCTGTCCTAGATATCCCCAGATACTGAGTGAGTGTGTGTGTGCATCTAATGGTTTTTGTGTAGACTTGTGTGCTAGTATGCATGTTTCTGTATTGTATTTTTGGTGTGTGCTCCCATTCTCAGTGGACTGGAAGTCTGAAAATGACACTCTGGCTTTATAGTAGAATATTAGCTCCAGAAGATGTTATACATCTTTTTGTTGTGCTTCATGCTCCCCATCAGATAAAACCAAACGTGTTTCCGTTTATGGAAATATAACATTATAAAATTAGATATAAAAACCCTGAAAAGTGCTACTTTAAAGATGTGAGTACACAACATAAAATCAGCGATTCTGCATTTAGTACTCTTGAGGATTTGAGTGTTTAAAGATTTGAAAGTATTTTTGGCTCTAGCTGATCCAAGTCATTTAACCATTTGGTTAGATTGATTCTACAAGGCTATCAGCACAGCAGCAGCCACAAATATCTATGGACTGTTTGCTCAATCTTTCCATAAAACAGTGATTATCTAGTCACAGCCTAGCAACTGTAACTAGTTGGTATTTAAGAGTCTTGTGCATGGCTTTGTTTTATTAAAATAAGGATGAATGGATAAAATGGCTCATTTCTTTTTTAATATAAGATTCAGTTTTAAGCATGTTTGGTAAACTGGCTGACTTATTACAGTTATACTGCAAACATAGTGGTAGACCAAGGCCGAAACCAGGGTGATTTATCTCTGCACAGGATGCATTAAGTAGTTGTTGATTCTACGAATCTCTTAGTTCTCTGAAACACTTCAGACTGATGTCAAACCTATAACATGGAATCAGGTTTATTTAATGTAAACAACGTTAGATTGTAACCTCAGCTGTTTGATTTCATTTGATCTGTCCAAGCTGGGCTGTTCCACTTGATGCATTGGCAAATAGAACATCTAAGCAAGTGGCTCAGACAAAAAGGTCCCTGTTTTATTATGGCATCTAAAGTCAGATGAATATTTGGAGGATTATTTGCACTTTTTAAAATTTCAAGTGTACTCTAAGAACCAACTGGATTAGTCTAACCAGGACTGTTTATATGGAAGTGATTAAGTTAAATCAGCATTTGCTGTCTTAATCAGTCACAGGTTGCGTCAGAATTTGTGAAATCAGTAAACTTTAAATAGTTTTCCACTGAACTGATTTAAAATTGAGTCATGATTAAACTTGGGATTATAGTAATCATACAAAGGGCTGTCATAGACCTATTAGAATGAGTAATGTGTGGTTTAATCTGGGGGCATGTGACCCTTGATTGCATTTTGGAACAGTAAAACTACCAATGTACCAATTAGCTGTATTTGTGTCTTACAAAATCAGAAAACTAAAACAAGTGTGTTGGCTCAGATGCAAACTCTGACAAATGGCCAGATGACAGAGTCTGAGAAATCATTCTCTACTATTTTACTGGAGTGTGTTCCCAGGTAGGCAGGTGGTGTATTCATGTTTCCCTGGACTTGGTCCAGGTCCAGTTTCTTTATGTCCTTGGCACCTGTTTTATCCTTGTTTACTTTTTGAATATGAAGCTGTTGATCCTGTAAGACAGGAATGATTAATCTTCTTTGCTTTAGTTCCTCTTGTGTTTAGTGTACATCTCATTAAATCATTGCATGTTTTAGCATCAGAATTGACCATGAAAATCTTTATGGCAAATAGCTTCATGCATGTCCACACCACAGGTATGTTATATTAGACTATATTGACTGTGGACTCAAGAGCTGTGGCAGTGACATTGATCACATTAGATCCCTCACTGTCATCAGTGTGATTGAACTGTGTTTCCCCACTCCATCACTCTCTCTGTCTCTGTAAAGATCACAGTGGGAGGATCAGCTGCTGCTTGGCTGATTTCTCTCTGACCTTGGCTGCTGCTTCCTGTCTTATTACCTGCTCGGTGTGTGTCTGTGTGTGTACGCCTCAGTGTATGTATGGCTAGTACATTTGCTCTTTGTCACCTTTGAGGTTTGTGTGTGCGAGCGATCTGTATCCTGCTCTCGCTGTGCCGTTGAGATGATGGTTTGGCTCTCGTCTGTATGTGAAGTGCTGGCTCGCTGCTCGTCCTCGTCACCACTCCTCCCTCTGTTCCCCTCACTTTCTCTCTGTCTGCACAGACTGAAAAGCCAGTTTGATGTCAGGTTAACTTTCTTTAAGGGTATTTGATTGCTTGGTTAAGTGTTGATTCCTTTTCTAAGTCAGTTTAAGAGACTCATGTTTAAGCTGATTGCAATTGATTTTTTTTTTAAATGCAGGATTGCTAATTTAAACAGCTTCATTCTGGAGAGTGGAGTAAAAATAGGGCTCATGTGAATTTGCTAGTGGTGAGTTTTCTTCATATAGATTTTATGGCAAAAGAACCGATGGGTTACAGCTTGATGAAATTGATTTTGATATTCGTGATGTCGGTGACAGAGTTTCGAATTCTGATTACCTGGAAATTGGCTGGTTCTCCTAAGCCGAATGACTTTTATGAATTCCTAATTTAATTGTGTGGGTGTTATAGAGTATAGCCTCAGAGTCTGTTTAATTCATCAGGTTGACTGAACCTCCAACTGCGACCCAATTCATTTCTTACATCGCCTTCTTTTTAACCTTCTTCGGGGACTATTGCTTCTTGGAATGTTTACCCAGTTAATAGGAAAGCCTTCAAACCAACCACACACTCAGAAACGCAGTTATTTAGTTTAATATTTCTTCCTAAATGAATAAAAATTAATAATGAAAGACATCTGAGCTGCTGGATCATCTGATGTTTTGTTTGTTTGTGGAAAAAAGACCAACATGTTTCCTTCTTTCTCCCTCACATCATTGACTGAATGGGGTCTTTTCAGTATTCTTTCAGCATCACCAAGGGTTGGCTTTGCGGCACATTGTAGGTTTGATATGCTTTGTTTGGGTTCTTTTTTTGGAAGTTGCACAGAGGATTTCTTTTCTTCTCCTGGCATTTAACTCCTTAAGTGTCTGACTATTTTTGAGAGTCACAGCTGAAAACGCATCCCCATTTACAGTCGCTAAAAGGTTCACAACCCTGAAGCCAAATTAAACAAGACTTTGGGCTCTTTTGACTACAGGTGCTTAGAAGATGTGATGATGTATTTGAACCTATTTTAAAATCCTCAGCTGCAGGCCAGCTAATTTTGTTGCAGCAATTAACTACATTAAATGCTTAATCCATTTGAGTTGTGCTAGTTTTAGTAACACTAGACTGTATTGTCAGTCTGAATGTGCTTCTATTGCATCTAACATATAATTCATTTGGTTGAAAGAAATAAAAAAAGAAAGATAGATGCACTGGTCAGTTGTTTGGGTTTTCATGTGAAAGTAATAGTTTTTACATTATAGAAGCAGTTAACAGCAGAAACTAAGATGAGAAGATAAAACTTAAAAGCTTACAAGCTAGTAGTTTGTGTAAGTTTAAATGCCAACATCCAGGAATAGACTTTTGGGAAATGCATTTAATTGATCTCTCATTGCGAATCAAATGAGAAGATTGATGTCATTCCAGTGCCAGTGTGCTAGATATGAAGCTAAAGCCAGCAGCTGATTAGCCAAGTTTGGCATGGATACTAGAAAAAAGTATACTTAACTAACCTGGCTCTGTCTAATGTGTAAAAATCAGCCGAAGCTCATTAATTATCAGGCTTATACAGTATCTTGTTTCTTCCTTCTTCTTTTACAAGTCAGGGCTCTGTTTGCAACAAGTGTTGCTGGAGTTCTGATCTCTTTTTGATCTCTTTGCATCGCGACACTAAACCAGGCATAAAGCCTACAGCAGGCTCTGGTATCAGTTTCCTTACCTCCAGACAAGTTTCCCAAAAAGAGGACATCCAGCTGTGGAAGAATTGCCTTGAAGAGCTCTTCTTTACTAAAAACGTAACCCCCTCTCCAAACATCCACCTGGTGCCTTTATTTTCCTGCCACCCTTAGGGTAGGGAGTGTGAAGAACTATAAGCGGAAAGTGGTGTTGCTAAAAGCAGCTGAAATGGATCTCCTTTGTGTGGTTGCAAGAGGGGGAAATGCAAAGGAAAGCCCCCCACTGTGGAGGCCTTTGTGCATGAAGTAAGAGCTCTGGGACTGGGCGATGATGGCGGATGGACACCTCAAGCAGCTGGTTCAGTACATCAGAAGAGTTGACAGGAGGCAAGAGTTTTGTTTGTATGCGTAGTGGAAATGTATAACACATGAGCATAAACTGTGATCCTATAGTAACTTCCCTCCCAGTTGGAATGGCTTTTGTACCTTGTGAGGCCCCTGGCTATTTTTGCTAACAAGCAATTTGTGTTGAGAGCTGGCCTTAGTTAAAATACACAGACACTGGCATGAAAATGGTACGAATGCTGGGATGGCTTCCAGAAAAATTGCCACATTTACTTGTTTTTGTTTCTTAAGATCATATTTGAATAGATAGTTTTGTCACTTAGGTGAATGCACTTCATTTCAAGGACATTTAAATTTAAATATAGCATCACAGCCAGTCAGGAAGTATTTTCCTACAGAGTAATCTCTGCTGTTAAGGGATCAATAGTGGAAATCTCTTTTGGATCATGTATCATCCTGCCTATTTATCAACAGCCTAATGACCTCCCAGTGGTCCTATTTTGTCCTAGATGGTGATCACAAAGCCCAGTATCATCTTACAGCACTTTGGGCTTTTTGAAGAAAGACACTTTCATGTTGTTTCATTAGTTTAACTTGAAAAAATGGTGAGAAGGCTATCTTAAGATCAGTGAGTTATGTCTCTTGTCTGGGAAAACATGAATCCCATCCACTTGACTTTGTTCATGCAGCACTCCAAGAGCTTGCTGCTGCACATGTACAGCAGAAACAGGGCATATTTGTTGTTCCATTTCCCTCAAAAATAAACTTAATTTAAGTAGTGCATAGTAAAGCTCATTCTTCTCGGACAGGATACATGTGAGCTGCTTGCATGCCTGATCAGATGCCCGTTCCTAGCATCATCGTCTTCCTTCCTGTCTCACTTCTCTTCTCTCAGACCAGCCCAGGCCTTATGCTGTGGTACGCTGACATAATGACTGCAAGAATGCTAAAAATACCAACGCACAAATGGAGCATGTGTCATTGCACACATCTATGACATATGTCGCACGATGGCTGCTGATGCTGCTGTTGTTTCCTGAAGCAGGAAAGAAAGAATGTTCCGACTGGCTTGCAACTGTGCATTTGCTTCCTTTTTAGTGAGCTTTTAAGCAGCCAACACTTGGGCTTCACTAGTCTCCAGTATCTATAGGTTGAGGGATTTGACATTTTACAGCATACTGTAACTGCATCTCTCCTAGCTTATAGTGAGTTCAGAGGTTAGTGTGGTAATGGTGGTGATTGAATGGGCTTGTACTATGCCATTGATTTGGAGTGCAATGTTTCCAGACATCATCAGTGGTGATGCGTCACCCATAAGCTCCCCCTGGACCCTCATCTGGACTGCAGCCATAATCCTCTTTGCACAGGCTGTCCTAATGCACCAGTAACCTTAACATCACCACCTTGGAATACAAACTGGTTAGCAGTGGCTGGCTGTAGCTGTGCTTGTTTGGCATAAAACTGTGATAATTGACAATATATACACATTTAATCAAGCGTTTTTATATTCTTTAGCCTGAGTTTTTAATATTTCAATTTGCAAAGTTAACTAATGTGATTCAAGCTTGGCAGTAATTATATAGATTGGAACAAAAACAACTTGTCTCCCCATTTTTAAACATAAAGCATCCTGTACAGAAATCACTTTTGCATTGCTAGGATTTGCATCCCCCACAATCCTCATCCTTAATCATATGGAAATCAAAGCTAAACAACATAATACTATTGGTTGAGCTTCTTTCTGAAGGGGACAAACACTGGACAAACATAGCCGGTGTCAGATATTTGCAGCTATCATTTGTGTTGTAGGTTTTTACTATAGCTTGGAGCTTCGACTGGGTGACCGCTTCTGCCTTCAATTCGGAATTGTACTGTTATGTAATCGTTCAGTATTTACCAGAGTTTGTTGTTCTTATGAAATGAAGCAAATGAAGCCATGTGATCAAATCTGAGGTTTGGTTAACACATCCATGACATTTGTGGATGGTTTTAATTCCAAAATGAGGCAGTAGAGGCTTTTCTTTAACAAGCTTGTTGCTTGTGCTCACAGCACTCATATTGATGACAGAATGCATTTCCCACAAGATGATGTCTGATTAAAGCCAATAAAGCAAATGTAATGGCAGTCTCAAGACACCAACAAGGTCTCTAGTACAAGGTTTCTAGTTGCCAGGCAACCTAGCATTTGACAGCTATCATCACTACCTGACTCATGCTTGTTAAGTTCGGGCAGTTTGAACTGCTTAACTGATTTATAGTTTTTATTCCTTTAGATGAAGAATGTCCAATTCCTGGAGGTTTTAAATGTGTCCCTGCTCCAAAACACCTGATTCAAATTAAATGGATCTCCCCAGTAGCTTTCTGTCAAGCTCTGCACAATAAGTCAGCTATGTTGAAGTAGAGAAACATCTAAAATATCCTGGACAGCGATCCTTGAAAAATGGAATTTGACGTCCTTGCTTTAGACCAGATCTATTAGGTTCGGTAATATTAGGGCCGCAATCCAGCAGGTTTTCATTGTATTCCTGCTTCGACACACCTGAATCATATTAGATGGATCTAAAAGCCTATCAAGTTCTGCACAATGACTTATTAATTTGAGTCAGGTGTGTTGAAGCAGGGTTACATGAAAAACCTGCTGTACTGCAGCTCTTGTAGGACCAATTTCAGAAGCCTTATTTTAGACCTTTAGTGTGGTATAGCCTTGATAGAGCTTGAATTGTAGAAAAATTTAGGATGTGTTATTTGGTCTATGGAGAGGGTTATTAGTAGCACAAGAACTTTAATGTTATGTACGTGAGCAGCTACTCTTGCTGAGATAGGGTCAATTTCAGATTTTTGAAATAGCACCTGTAATAACTTTGTTTCTGGACACCCATTGATAAAAAAAAACTAAACATATTCCATATTTGGTGAAAAATGAAAAATATTGAAAAATGCCTGAAACTTCATAGATAAGGAGGATAAAGTGGCTTTTGATGGATTTGGGCCACCGGTCTAAAAAATCACCTACATGCCAAAAATCATCTGATCTCATTCGGATTTTTATTATGGCATGACTAATAACTGGATTAATGTGTTAAGAAATGAACACGTTATTAATCTCTTTGCTTTAACACGTTAATTTTCCCAATAAAAGTCTCAAATGTATTTACTAAATATAGACAATTTTTTTTTTTTTAACAATGATCTGGCCCTAATCTTGGGACCCCTGTGGGGGTCAGGACCCTCATTTTGGAAAAAGCTATTCTAAACTATATGCCTCTTGTCCTGTGCATGACCTGCCATACTTTGCCAAGCAAACAAAAGATGTTGAGACTAAAATAAAGGGAGTGTTAAATTATTACAAAAAAGGATGAGGTTATGTATGAGCTGGAGATAGTAAAGCAGAGTGAATCGCAAAGAACGTGTTGTTGATTGTCGGTCTACATGGAGTTCCTCCTCAGAGTTGGGCTGCCAAGGCTGGCAGAGCACTGTCCCAGTGCATCTCTATCTGCCCCTCCGTGTTAAAAGGACTCTCTTTGTAGCTCATTAGAATCTTTATACTTTTTGCCCCTCCAGGGAGCATCTAGCATTGAATGGGTACGCAAATGAGGCTACCTTTCTACTTTGTATAATGGAGTTCCCAAGCAACTGTGGGAGGAGAAAAACAAAGATGAAATTAATCACTGCAGCGCTGTCCCTCCCCGTTCTCTCATCCCTCCTCTCCCTTCAAGTTCAGGGCTTCTGCCGACTTTTTAACTAGTTATGTTTAATTACACACGGCTTTAGATGGTGCACACGGCTGCTGTTGACCTAAATCAGGAAACTGGGGCATTCCCCCCCCCCCCCCCCCCCCCCCTTCCCTCCAACTTTCTTACTCTGTTTTATTGATTTTGTCTGTGTAGACTGAAGCGCAGGCAAATTAGCAGAGCAAGGCCATCAGTTTGACACCCTCACTCTGTGCCCATCCCAACCTTCTTCTGTCTGGCTGCTGCATCTGAATTTTGGCCACAGTTACTTCTAGTTCCCATTTATTCGGAAGTATGTGGAAAGGGAATTGGGATCCCTAAGAAAACAAGATTCACTATGAAACAAATTGAAGAGCAAACTTCTTTGTTCTCACTGATGAGGTTTTGGTAAAAGACCAGATTAAGGTGGGAAGGTGGAAGAGACTATTCAAGCAATAATCTAAGCACACACTTGTGATTCTTTTTTCCTTTTGTGTATGTGACAGTTGAGTCTTGGTTAATTATTTTTTACAGTGTGAGATGCTTTGAGAGGAAAGTCACTCTAAAATCCTCTGTATCTTTCAATCACTACAGCTCATGACTGTGATTTCCTATGTGGTTTGCTTTGACAAACACTCCTCTCTGCAGGCCCTTTTTGACTGAATTTCACCCCTGAAAGGAGCTAATCCAAACCACAGTGGTTCTATCTATTTTATTTTCTTCTTCTTTTTTTCTTCTTCTCCTCCAACTATCCGAACACAAAGTTCTACCACCCTGGGAGTAATCCTCCTTGATCCATCGATGGCATGCAGCGTACAGAAAAATAGTCCCGACGACAGCTGAACCCCTTAGGCCTGCAGGAATGTTTGACCACGTGCACACACAAACACACACACACTCAGGCCATACATTCACACACACACACACACAGTGCAAAGTAGAACAGAGCGGCTCATTTTAAAGGTCGCTGCTGCGGCAGTCAGTCGCAAGTCTCCATTCAGTCTTATTAGCTAATTTTCTCTTGTTTGTGTCAACTCTGGATAAACATAAAAGCAAATCTGGGGAGTCCTTTTTTTTTTTTTTTTGAGGCCTACATTTCCTGAAATCAAGCTTCATATGAGGTGACTAATGCACTTATGAGGAAGGAAACTCGTTTCCTACAAAAAAACCCTTTGTCGTCTAAACGTCCAGTTGTTAAAGTGATGCTGTCATGGGTTAAAACCAGAGTCTGATGTATTTCTGCAACTCCATTAGGATGTAACAACTTCTTGCATTGCATTTCCACTTTTTTAATTGTGTTTCATTGATCCATCTACATTACAGCAGATGTCAGGATGACTGGCATACCAGCAAGCCACAGAATCCAACCTTCATTTTTCAGTTTTCAGTCCAAGCCTGTCTTCATAGGAAAGAATGTCTCAGTCACACTCATTCTTTCCCCATGTCTTGTGGCTCATGGAAAGCAGAATGTACATCACATGAAGAGATTTTATTTTTATTCTGAATCTCTACTTAGATGGCAGATTCTGTACTTGTCATTTTTCTGGGTTCAGTCACGCCTCTCCGCTGTTGCTGTCTTGTCGTTATTAGTTCAGCTCCATTGTAGTCTCCACCTCAAATGGCTGCCTCTGCTCTTTCCACCCTGCTGAGCTTGAAGGGTCTCATGGCAGAGCTTTCAAACTCTCTGTACTGCTCATTGCCTGTGATATTCAGTGGTGCAGACAGTCAAATGCATCTTTGTTTGGAGGCCCTTAGGATTGTAAACTGGAAACAGCTTTGCTGTCACAATCATACATTAAACTATAGATTGGAAGAGCAATATCTACTTTATACAACTTTAGCCAATAAAAAACTTTAAAACATAAATATTCCTGACCTCCCTGCTGTTTATTATAATCCCCATGCTCTTATATATGTGATGTAACTCAGATTTAAGAACTTAAAAAGCCAAACAAAGCTCTTTAGGAGCCAGAATAGATTTGTTTACATTGCTGTGAGTATTGCTTATTGCTTTAGTGGATCACCAGAAAGCACACTAATGTTAGAGTATGTATTACAAATGCATTATTATGTTATGCTAATCCTAAAGATTTTTGCTGGAGTGTGTAAACATCTGAACATTTGTGGTGATTTCATCCCTGCAGAGAAGCCCATCTCGCTGTCATTAAACTATCCATCTGTCGCAGGACCTTCCACTTAGTGACATGCATTTTCTTCATATCGTGTGCCTACGTTTGATTTGCTTGATGTGTCGCTTCACAGGATTCCTGTTAAGCTTCTATCTGAGCTGCTCTTTTCCCCTACGTTAAGAGAAGCTGACATATTCAGAGCTGCAGAATGCTTCTTATTAAGAAGCGGCTGTGAGATGTCAGTCCGGCTGGCTTAGCTGATAATAAGGTACGCACCAGTGGCTTGTATTTGTGTAGCACCTGCCATCTGTGTGTCCTTGAATTGGGCTGCTAAGTGTTCATGTGTGTCACTTCTTGTGAAGTGGCTTCAGTCGCCCTGGCTGTGCTGCGGCGCTATGACCGTCTGGCAATGCGTGTGTTGTTTTATTTCTCTTTCTTTTTTTTCTTCCCAATATCGACGTCAGCAATCCTTCCTGCTTCCCGCCTGCACGCAGTGAATCTGAGCAATCTAACATCCAAACTTGCATCTGGCAGCTCCTTCAGCTTAACACAGATAACCAACACTGTGGGGTTTTTCATTCACTCTCCCTGTTGCTTCAGTCCACTCTCTTCTCATACAGTCTCTCTGTCCCTTCTTGTCACTGAAGCCTTTGTTTTCTTTTCTCAGGAGGAGAGCTGAATGAAGGCTACTGGGCCAAGATTTGAAGTGAATGTACAGAGTCACTACAGTCTTGGAAATCTAGTCCAGTGGGCTTTTGCCTGCTTGCAGGGTTTTGATCTCTGCTTTAGGCTTAAAAACAACTCTTGGCTGTCGAATAGACATAGGAGCAAGTAATATAAATGATATAATATTCTGTTGAACTCTACTATAATTAGTTTCAGCTCTGTTGTAAACATTGTCATATTTCCCTCCTTCTCATTTTGTCCCTTTCTCTTTACACTACAGTTGGTACATCCACCTTGGTGTAATTTATCAGTTACTTACTGAAAATGCTTTAAAAGAGGATTTGTGTTTGGCCTCGTCACTAACAGAGGACTCATGATTGGTGCTGTAATGAGATAAAAGTGGCCGCAGTCAAAGTCAAATTTAACCCAACAGTTCACTGACATTTATCCCTGCTCTTTAACTGTAAGTCCAACCCTTATTAGTATCTTTGATTTCTAGTTTTGTGTGTTTTCTCGTATGTCTTGCTGCCTTTATAAACTATGTTGGCACAACCTGCTGCGTGAATACATTTTAAATACGGCGATAACTGGGTATGTGTGTTTTTAAAAAGCAACACTGTGGTTTTTTATAGAAAAGAAGATGTGACATCTGTTTTCATTTCCTTGTTAGCCTCACCACAACACAAAAGCACTGTTTCATTGAGGGTTGCTAATTTGCCTAGCATTAGTTGTCTGTAGCAAGGGTTTCATTGTGACTTTTTTGTGACTGGAAAAATAGAAAGATCTCATCTGTAGAGAGGAATGCTGAACAATAGTTTTAGGTTTAGCCTATGTGCACTTAGGAGTCCCTAGATGTTCATTTAACATCTGTAAGCTTTTCTATTGTGGCTGCTACTCTGTAATTTAGAGCAATGGTGGTAATAATGTGGTGGCCTGTTGCCCTAACAGCGTTCAAAACAGGCTGCATCTGCGTGTTATGTGCCTCCTTTTCTCTTCCTGAGATAATAATGTATGCAGAGCAACACAATTTTTGTCCAAGTGTGATTGGGAAATATTTTCTAATGAGGAGATAAGCCCCATCTGTCCAGATTGACACCAGACAATCAAACAGTACCATAGCAGCACATTGGTGCTCTGTTGCATGCTGAGTGTACAAATGATAACCATTGCCTATGCTGAGCTGCATTTATTTCATGTATAAAAAAAATCTCACTAGAGGATGATTCAAGGTCAATTTACTTATTTAAGAAAGCATGAAAATGATTCTCTATGATTTTTACAGAGAAGATGAACTTGAAGAGATAGATATAGTTTGAATTTTATAAGGTGATGTTTAAGCAGCAACACTAGTTTTTCATTGAATAGAGTTTTATCTGGAATCGAATCTGGTGGTTTTCATGAACTCTTGAACCTGAGTCTGTGTCTGGGTGACATTTTGTGCTGTCATTTTGTTGCCAGTGACAACAACTGTTTAAAATAATGATTCATTGAATATCACACCCAATAACACGATGATAGTCTGACTCTTTCCTGCTATTATTCATCTGCTGTGCTGTTTTCTGTTTAAAATATTAGCTCCATCTCCAAGAAATGTTGTTATCAGTCATGCTTTTGTTTAGTTAATGTTAATTATTTCTTAATTTAGTTATAAGATCCCAAGAGTTCTCCTCTCTTATCATCATATTCAGGATATAAGATCATTAGATCATCCATTCCCATCTGGAGGTTACTGTCACTGCTGCAGTAACTCATGATAACATTTTGACCCTTACTTGCTATCAGACCATGCAGATTTACATGATCTGCTTGCTTTTAAAATAAGATCAAACATGTGCCTAGGAGGTGTCATAATGAGGAGATGGATCACTCCAACCTTTCCCAGTAATATCCTTGTGTGTGAAAGGACAACCACCATTCTTGCAGAAGGACATGAGCTCATTAGATGTTTTGATCATGATAGTAATACCTCATATTTCATATAACATTTGCACCATCAAATCATTCTGTGACATCTGAATATATAGATTCATCTGCATTTGTTGCACTTCTATGCTCAGTTTATTATCACCATGTGTGCGCAACTTAGTTTAGAAAATTTACGCATGCAACGATATTCTTTATATCTAACTCCTCTCCATGGTTATCTTAAGCCTGGTACACACATAATGATTTTTTTAATTTTAATTTTTGAGATTTTTTATTTGGCCTCACATGTGAAGATAAAAAATCAGGGTTGATTGTACTGTGTGTGGTGTGCTCCGATAATGTAATCACAGAACAACACACACGATGATGCTGTCATGCAACTCATCTACTATCTACTCCTCGGAACCGGACAAACGTTGAAACGTAGAAGAAGAACTGTAGCAACAACCGGCAAAAAAACGAAGAAGAAACATAGTAACAATTGGAAAAAACACACAGCATGGAAGGGATATATAGGACGAGGGAATGATGGTGGTCTTGGGACTATTGTTAACAGAAAAAGCCAGAACAAACAGAAAAAACAACAGACTGGAGACGGCGTGAACACGGACTTTATGTAGTTCCTTGTTTCCCAGCCAGCTCGCTCTCTGACTGGCTACATTCTGGCTTTCGTCACCATCCACTCAGTCACAATTTATGAGTCGTCGGCGTTCCTCAGAAATCGGCTCTGAAATATTGAACATGTTCAATATTTCCGATTGTCGGCTACAACCCGTTTCGGAGTGGATTATCAGGACAAATCGGCTTGTAACACACCTCAGACCAAATGATAATTCGACAGGGAAATCTCACGATGATTGAGCTTTGCCGTCCAAGGTCAGGAAGAGGCAAAATTGGGACAAAAACAACCAAAAAATCGTTGTGTGTGTACCAGGCTTTACAAATATAAGCTTTAGTCATCTCTGATTGCTTCCTTCTTTTGAATTATTCTTTGACAGCTCCTATGTTCAAGTTTTTATAAGCATTATTCACATAAAACTGTTTGGATTTTAGTGTTGAGAAACCGTCCCTAGTTGTAGCAAACTGAGGCAGATAATAATACTTGTGAGATTTTATGTAAATCTATCATTAAATATTTTCTTTCTCTGTCTGTGTCATGCATCCTTGTCTTCTTTCTTTTCTCTGATTAATTTGAACTATCTTTAGTCCTCACCTCTTCTGACTGGCCCAGTGGTCAGCATGTACATGCCGTAGAGCTGACAGGGACTATCTCCCATTTTCCCTCAAGCTGACGTGCAGCACAGGAGCACACAAAGTGCATGGAGACACACAACAGCCGACAGCTACTTATCCCTCCCGCTTTGTTCTTTAATCCACTCTCCCTCCGTTTGTCTGCGTCTGCCTCTCACCCAGTCTCCTTTTTCTGTTGCTTTATTTACCACTCTCCCATTTTTCTTTTTGCAGCTTTTTATGCATCCTTCACCTTCGCTCTCTGTCTCCTTCTCTGTCTTGTTGCTTAAACTGCCTCCTCTTCCTCCCTACTCAGCACAAATCCCACTAGTGTGTCTACATCACCTGACTCGAGGCAGTGTTTGTAGTCTATGTTGCACTTTCTCTCATTTTAAATCTCCTGACAGTAAATATCAAAACACAACAGCACTGTGGCTTCATCAGTTCGTTTCATAAAATCAAACCGATTTAGATTTAACTTAGGGCGGCAGTTTCTTCTATTCAGCAGTTGCCACACCTAACATTTTATTTATTTTCAACCCACCAGCAAAGCTAGATAAAACCACAGATGCTGCTTCTGGTGGGTTTTGTTTCATCACAGTTTCATCATGCTCAGTGTCTGCCTCGCTGCTGTTTGGCTCTCTATAGCCTGAAGCAAAGAAAACAAGTTTGTGTGTGTGTGTTATTTTTGTTGTTTACAGTGTTTTGTGAGGATTTTTTGCTGATTCTATGTCCGTTAGACATTAAGTCAAACCCTGTATACACCTAAATGCATCATATTCATCTGTCAGGGCTAAAAATGTGCATGTGCTTGAGTTGGTTCAGAAAGGTCACACATTGCTCTGTGTTCTCTGTTCAGGCTGCTCACTTTTTATCACTCTCCTGATTTCCTGCCAGATTTTTTGTGTGCATGTGTGTGTAGCTGCTGCAGCACAAGTGCATAATTTGTTGTAATTAGATTTCAGGGTGCCTGAAATGCAAATAGAGGTCAGTCACACCTCTGAATGGGATGGTAGAGAAAGGAAGCAGAGAGGCTGCAGATGAGTCAGAAAGATACCTGAGACCTGATGCAGAAGGTTTCATGTGACACACCCGTTTTTAACGGTTATACCTGAGGGATGAAAAGCAGATGTTTCTCTGCTCATCTTTCTTATTCTTCCAGCTGTTAGCTGGAGCTGGAGGAACTCTGCCTCTTCAATGACCCTTTCCTCTGTCAGTCACAGTATCTGTATTCTGTAGTGTCTGTAGTGTATTTCCCATCCACGAGAAAGGGTTGTGCATCTTCACTGGTCTCATAATTCGATTAGATTATGATTATCTCGTCTTGGATTAGATTCAGCAATACATCATTATGTTTTGGATCCTCAGTTTTCTTTATCACTGCACATCGCTTCTTTCTTTATCAGTGAAAACAAACAGTCAGATTATTATGAACTCCCTGTTTATTTATAATTATTTCAGAAATCAATCTGAATGTCCTGATATTGACAAATGTCAAAAACACGTAAACAATTATGTAATTTTCAACTTCAATATTAAACTTTATTTTTTCTATTGTCAAAAAAATAAATGGCCATGAAACATTTGCCTGCAAGTATTCTAGTCAATTTGTAATTGAACACAGAGAATATTGTTGAGGTAAACAACCGCTAGCTTGCCAATGGTATTTTCAGTAGACGTTAGCCTTAAGCTAACTTCTTAGTTTTTATACATTTTCATGTGTAATCTTATGCGATTTCCCTGAGACACTAAATGTATTTCCAGTAAGATCCTGATGTATTTTCTCTATGTTTGCTTAGTTTTATAGTTTTTTTTAAGTAAATTATTCAAAAAGGATTCAGCCGAGCTGTTGCAGCAGCTAGATCACGCACCACACACACAAGCGGCGGCAGAATACAGTATATACATTACTTTATTATAATTGAGTATGTTCTGTTGCTGCATTGATGGAGAATCGATTGAATTCAGCACCTCTATATGAGACTCACAAACCTACTTTTCTCTGCTTTTCTGCATCTACTTGAACATTTACTCCCCACATCTCCACCTTTCTCTCTGCAAGGTGGCAGGATGTGTACAGCAGGTGCTGGTGTTAGCTCATCTGCTGCTTCAAATTAGCACCCTCTGAAGCTGCAGTTCCCAGGATTTACATGTGAGGTGTTAAAAGGACAAGATCATTTTATCCGTTCAGGTTACTTTCTACTTAATAAAAATGACATGTTAAGGATAATTTAGATGTAGCTGGAAATATACCAGGGAGGACATTAAGGTTAAAAACAATTCTTTTCAGATTTTGTCATTCAAACAGAAAATGCAGACCTTTATTATTAGTTGAAACTGGGTGTGAGTTGTGAAAGGTCAATCTGACTGAATTCTGCTGATAGTATACACACCCTAGTGACCTATGAATCAGAAAGTAAAGCATACCCCTCTACATGAAGAGAATGATTAGGCCACAGAGCATCAGAAAGCAGTAGCATTTAACAGCTAAATATTGGAGCTACAACAGGCATACATATTGCTTTTACATGCAAAACACAGACATTAATACAGTTCACAATTCATTCCAATGCTTGATGTCTACCCACTAAATCCCTCTAAAATTCAATCTGGTTTGCTTTTGCCATTCAAACCCTGTTACTAGAAGGATGCCTTGTAATGGTGCGACTCACTGGCTGTCAGACTAGGATGCAAAAGAAATGAGCAGTGTCAGTAGGAAGGAAGATTAGGATTAGGTTGAATGGACTTTATTAAACATTTAAGAAAAAAACAAGAAAAATCCCAATTATTTAGACATCACATAGATTAATAGGAGAGGTTAATATGATAAGTCATACATAAGAGACACATGTATTCAGGTGAGATAAGACCTCCCTGGAGGATTTATTAAAATCACCTGATCTTAGCTTGGACTATCTAATGTACACAGATAGCCCACAAACACACACGTCTACATACACAGTCACAGTCAGATTAATGCCTTAGAATGAGGTGAGGGTTTAGAGCACTGACCTATATTTCTGCTTAATCTGAGTCATTTATAAAAAAATTTCCTGCTCAAACCAACTGGACAGACTCTTTAGTTCTGTTTTTTTTTCTACACTTAATAAACTAGGGTAGAGCTGGCGTTAGCTGGTAACCGGGTGACTAAAGAAAAAGTTTTTCTTCGGTAAAAGTTTCTATGTTGATATTGCAAATGGGGAAAAAACTCTTCATTGAGAATGTTTTTGCAAGAGGATCTTCTGTGCTAATCAGAGATGATGATGAGAAAAGAGAGAAGCAGCAGGTGTTTACTCAATCGTAAAGTACCTTTTCTTTTTAATAAATTGCTGCGTCTCACCTGCAGAGCTTATATTTATTTTCTGAATTCTTTCATGCATTTGAAAGTAAGACTTTCTCTTTGCCAACCCGACACCAAGGCAATGTTGAAATGTTATCGAGCCTCTGAGCTGCAATTTTTTGTCATGCAGCCATATCAAAAAGTGTAATAACGTTCCTCACATGGCTCAGCTTTGAAAGCCTCTGCTCCAGCAGTGTGATCTGAGTGAAAGGTTATTGTTGCCAGCGAGCAGTTTTGTGATGGTGGTTAGGTTGCCATCTCCCTGCTCACAAAGGCAGCAGGAGGAAACTGGCGCCCAGCAATAGAGAGGGCCAAATGAAAGCCGTTCCTCCTGGGTGATTCTGCTGCCCTGGTTTTTGTCTGTGCTGCCTATCAGACCTCTACATCCATGCAAGTTTTTTTTTTTTTTTTTTTTGCCTGCTTATGTGCGAGCATCTGCCAAGTTGAGAGCTGTTCAAGGCCTTCTCTGCGTTGCTGCTTCAGACTCCTGCCTGCTCTCTTCTCCTTCTCTCCTGCCGACCTCTGCAGGTTTCACCTACTTTGAAATGTATTATGCTACTTTCCAGCATTCTCAGATTCAGATAGGGAGATTGCGTTTTTTATGCTGTTGCACAGAACTGCTCGCACACTGACTTAATCTGCCTTGTGCTCAGGCTAAAGCTGTCAGGCACCTCTTTAGCTCTGTTACACTGTGAGTATGTGCAAGCATGCTTCTTATAGATCATGCATGAAGTATTTTTTTTCTTAGTGTTTTGAATTTTCCTTCTTTAAAATTCCCTGAGTAAGTCCCTGAATGTTGTCAACCAGTCACCCTTTTACTGCCTGTATGCCATAGACATGCATGGGTTTTTTTGCATGAAGAGGAGGCATTAGTAGCCCCTTTTTATTTGACTGCATAGAAAGAGAAATGCCTGGAGCCTCTGAGTAGGAACACAGAGTGCGTGGACTTGGCTTTAGCAAAACATAACTGAGCTAGTTTTGGTCTGAGTAGGAATTTTTTCGTCACATTGCTGGAATAAAAGACACTTTTGGTTTGGCAAATGCAGCTCTGACTGTTATGCTTTTGGATACTGGACTTGCAGACCACAGAATGTGTAACAAGGAAGAGAAGAGGTTTATTGCTGTGATAAATTTCACCATATATATTTGGTTATTTATGTTTTTTCTTTTGTTCACCTTTTAAATGTGTGAGGAGCTGACGTTAACAAGCATCACATCACTAGTTGGCGCATTATACTTTCCCTCCTCTTTAGAATAAACCCATTAACCTCATCTTTTTAAATTATAAAACACTCTGACAGATATGCCTGTGCATGTTTTTTGTGTTTCATAATACTTGCACAAACATTCCCCCACAAAAACAGTCCCACACATAAATGAAACATTCATTCTTGGTATATTTTATAGCATCGAAGGTCAGTAGAGTGCCTTCAGTTTCTGTGTTGTCAAACTTCCATATAATGATATAAATGCTGTATAATTAACATGTGGGGTTGGATTATGCATGTGAATTATTGTTGAATCAGTCAGAGAGAAGAAATTGTCTATGTTAAACAACACATTAAGGACTGTTTGGCATGATATTTATTACATAATGCTGGTAAAAGCTGTACACTCAGAAATATTTTTGTCTTGTTTCTTTTTAGTTTAATGGTACACGCTATTCACCATAGCATAAAGCTTTAAGGAGTCTACCTTTCACAGAGTTGTCCCGTTTTTGTTAAACAAGCTTGGCCTGTTTTCAAGTAGAGTGCTGTTCCTCTTGCTTGGAGCCCGTGGCTGCATTTGTTCCTCTAAGCAGCTTAGAGAGGTGATGAGCAAAGCAAAGTGGTTTGACAGGCTTTGACTCCAAGTGGCAGCCTAAAACACATGTAAACCTAATCCCAACCAGTAGGCTTTCTGTAGAGTTCTCTTATTTACTCAGCAGAATTCTCATGCAATGAGGCACACACACACACACACACACACATATATATATATATATATATATATGTGTGTGTGTGTATATATATATATATATATATATATACAATGAGAACGATTCCTACAATGACCATCACTGAAACCTCTTCTTCCAAACCATGGAAGAGGAGGTTGGAGGCTAAAATTTAGGCAGCTCAGAGAGAAGTGAGCCAACTATCAGAGTTCCAGAAAGGTGCAATGAAAAAACAGGTACCCAGGAGGTACAGCCAGATGCCCATACCTGAAGCACTATAAACTGCGAAACAATGACTCCAAGCCTTGGCCACCCTCCTAAAGATGTACACGAGAGAAACTGAAGCAAGGCGAATAAACCGGCTCTTCTCAACTCAACCAGCTAAAGTGTACTCTCAGTGGCAGGGTAATACCAACAGGGCAGACCCGCCAAGGTTAGAGACTAAGCAATACTGGAAAAGCACATGGGAGAAGGAGGCATCGCACAACAGTGGTGCACAGTGGCTGATGGATCTAGGAGCAGACCACAGCAACCTCCCTGAACAAGAACCAGTAACCATCACATTGGCAGACATTCAACAAAGTCTCAGGTATGAAAAACTAGACAGCACCAGGGCCTGACATGGTTCACACCTACTGGCTGAAAAAGCTAACTGCACTCCATGCCTGCCTGGCAGCACAAATGGCCCAGCTGCTAAAGGCTGAATGGCTAACTGAAGGCCGGACAGTCCTGATCCAGAAGGATCCCATGAAGGGAACAATTTCATCCATCTATCGGCCAATACCCTGTCTCCCAACCACATGGAAGCTCATGTCAGGCACCATAGCGGCTAAGATAAATGGGCACATGGATCAATACATGAGCACAGCATAGAAGGGCATTGGTAAAAATACCAGAGGAGCAAAACACCAGCTTCTGGTGATAGAACATTCGCTTGGGACTGCAGAACCAGGAATACCAATCTGTGCACTGCCTGGATTGATTACAAGAAAGCTTGTGACTCAGTGCTACACACATGGATCATGAAATGCTTGGAAATTTATAACATCAACAGGACTCTAAGAGCCTTTATTGCAAACTCAATGCAGCAGTGGAAGACCACCCTTGAGGCCAACTGCAAGCCAATTGCACAAGTGTCCATCAAATGTGGCATATACCAAGGAGATGCCCTGTCCCCTGTGCTGTTCTGCATAGGTTTGAACCCCCTCAGCCAAATAATCACCAAGACTGGCTATGGATACCCACTCAGGAATGGGTCCACCATCAGTCACCTCCTCTACATGGATGACATCAAGCTGTATGCCAAGAGCAAGCGAGACATTGACTCACTGATCCACACAACCAGGATTTACAGCAATGACATCGGAATGTTATTTGGACTTGAGAAGTGTGGGCGGAGGGTGACAAAGAGAGGGAAGGTAGTCCATACAGAAGGGGTCTCACTCCCAGACGGCAGAATAGCAGACACTGAGGACAGCTACAAGTACCTTGGAATCCCACAAGCAAATGGCAACCTCAAACAGGCCACAAGAAAAGAAGCCACAGCCAAATACCTCCAACGAGTAAGGCAAGTCCTAAGGAGTCAGCTCAATGGCAAGAACAAGGTCCGGGCAATTAACAGCTATGCCCTGCTGGTCATCTGCAGGAATAATAAGCTGCCCAAAGGAAGAGATTCACACCACAGATGTGAAAACACAAATACTCCTGACCATGCATGGAGGGTTCCACCCCAAATCCAGCACCCTGAGACTGTACACTAAGCGCAAGGAAAGGGGCAGAGGACTAGTGAGTGTCAGAACCACTATCCAGGATGAAACATCCAACATCCTTGAATACATCAGGAAGATGGCCTCAACGGACAAAGTGCTCGGTGAATGTCTCAGGCAGTGGAAAACAGATCATGTGGTGATGGAGGAACCGTCATGGGAGGAAAAGCCTCTCCATGGGATGTACCACCGCCAGATAACTGAAGTGGCTGATATAGAGAAATCCTACCAATGGCTAGAAAGGGCTGGACTGAAAGACAGCACAGAGGCACTAATGATAACTGCACAGGAGCAGGCCTTGAGCACCAGAGCAATAGAGGCCCAGATCTACCATACAAGACAAGACCCCAGGTGCAGACTGTGCAAAGAGGCCCCTGAGACAATCCAGCACATAACTGCAGGGTGTAAGATGCTGGCAGGGAAAGCCTACAAGGAGCGTCATAACCAAGTGGCTGGTATAGTGTACAGGAACATCTGTGTGGAGTACAGACTGGAAGCCCTGAGGTCAAGGTGGGAAACACCTTTGAAGGTGGTAGAGAAAACCGAGCTAAGATCCTGTGGAACTTCCAGATCCAGACCGACAAAATGGTAATGGCAAACCAGCCGGACATTGTGGTGATGGACAAACAGCAGAGGAAATCCGCTGTGGTTGACATCGCGATACCAAACGATTGCAACATCAGGAAAAAGGAACATGAGAAACTGGAGAAATACAAAGGCCTGAAAGAAGAACTTGAGAAGGCCTGGAAAGTGAAGTCAACAGTGGTGCCCTTGGCCGCCTCTGGTAGAGGACCCGAGCTCGGATGGATAAGACCGCTCACGGGGGCGAGGGGACAATTATTTTATCTTGTGGATTACCACAAGCATTAAAATGATCAAAACTCAACCTCTGACTTTACAGTTGCATGTGTCACAGTGCCAGTCAGTTAATAAAGAGATTGCAATCAAGGCAGCTATGCAGTATCTGGGTCTGTGCTGCAAATTATTTCAGTGACTGATAGAGCTGTCACTGATTTTTAACAATTGATAATCAAATTGTTTCGTCAGTAGATGTGTCTTTGGATTTTCTTTGGATTTTGTTTTTGTTTTTTTTAGATTTGAAAAGCTTGAGCATTATCTGGGGAAATTATATGAATGTAAAGCAATAATAAAGTCCAAAATCTCAGTTTTTCTTTGTTTTTTCCTTACTGGTTTCTTAGTTCAATCAAATTAATGTGGATCTGTTATGTAGGGATCAGTTGAGATTATTATCTCCTCATGAACTCAAGTTCATTGTTTCTCAAGTGATATTCTCAACCCTGTAACGATCTATTGACAAACTGCATCAGCATCAAACCAGCAGTTCCACCAGAGATTTTATTTAGTTTCTAAATGTGGCATAATTTGCCTTGAAAACTGTCAGTGTACATACTGTGTCATTGTATTACGATTTGTTTTGCCATGTGCACATGCCTTTTTCAGGCTGCCATTTTTATTTAATGTTTAGGTTTGTGATGGTAGTCTGGTTAAAAATAACATTGTCCTCACCACTGCCCAGTGCACCAGTGTCACATAGAATCAGTATGTTTGTGTGTGCGTGTGCATGTGTGCCAGAAAGTACAGTTTGTCTTTTAGTGGCTGGACAGTGTGGACCATCTGGATCCTGGGTCGTACTGTTTCAGTGTTTAACTGGTTTTAGGGTTTAAATGTTCATACCATATCTTAGTCTTAGCAGGTTTATTTTTGTTTGAGTTATGCTCCACGGTGCTCATGCTTCAGTGGCATCCACTCGGATGTGCTGTTTGTGCGTGTGGCTTCTGCATACGTTTGTCAGTTTAGAGGATTTTTTTCCGCTGATGAGCCTGTTTTTGTGCTCCACGCCAGCTGTGTGGTCAAACAGCCATGAATAGTATCCTTCTCCCCATTTGTACTCACTGTTCTCATTCTCCTCCGGTGTGTTAGTGTACACTTACAAAACAGCAACAAATCAATTCCCTCAAGAGTGAACACCTTCCTTGTCTCATCTGTGCATCGTTTAGTGGTCAGCCAGCCCAGACGTTTGACAGGCAGAGAGTTGGGTTGACGACAGGCAGTTGGAGATAAATGGCAGAAAGCAGCTGGCTTGTGGATCGACAGGCGCTAAGCTTTCATTTCACAGCAGGAAAAAGAAGCACAGACTTGAAACTGAATAATTTAGCTCAATGCAGCTGGGGGAATAAGTTGGGTAATTCATGCATCAGACACACTTTGTGAGTGTAAATGTGTGTGCTGTGATTGGTCTCTCTGTGTATATGCAAGCGACTGAGCTTTGAATGACTTAAAGAAAGTATCAAGCTCTTCTGCATGTTTGTGTGTGCATGTGGCTGGTCCACGAATACATTACAAAGTCAGATTTGTGTGTGGGACAAATCCCCTGTAAAGATAGTTTCTGCAGATTTTAGGATAACAAGGAACTGGTGAAGCTTCAACTCTAAATACAAAGGGCACAGACTAACAGATACATACCATGCAAGTGTTAAGCCACCCCTATTTCTTTACATTTTGCTTCCAATGAGTCTGACTTTTCCTTAAACTTTGACAGATAGAAGAGTAGATCTGCACCAACAAGGTAATTCCCAAGGAGCTTTTAAGTGAAAACCAGTTATCTCCTAAAGCGGAGATACCAAAAACTATCTACAATAGATGAACAGTATCTAAAAGTGAAGCACTAAAGAAGTAGGAAGAGATCCAGCAAAGGCCTGAGTGATCTTCGTGAACCTTTAGTTGATTTCACTGAACGCTCATCAGAAATGGTTTCCATGAAAAGGAGGCTATTAAGAAGCCATGTTAGGGTAGGAAGAAGGGAGTAAAGGCTGAGGTGTGCCCAAATGATGCAAAAACTGCACCTAAAGTCAGTGGCTACAGGTCTTATGTAGTGATGAATCCTCTCCAGAGCCCAGAGCTCAGCATTTCTGAAGCAGTATGGGATCATCTTGATGAGCACAAAACTAAAGGTGGCCAACATCCAAAGATGAGCTTTAGAAAACCCTTCAAGAAGACTGGAGAACTATTCCTGAAGACTACTTAAAGAAACCACAAGGAAGCTTGTCTAGTGGGTTTAGGCTGTTGAAGAGTAAAGATAGTCTTAATAAATCTTGACTTTATTTCCTGTTTGCCTCAGAGTATATAAAGAAATAAGGAATAGCTTAAAACTTTTGCTGCATTATAAGTTTACACTCAGAGACTTGATCTGACTGCCAATACAAAAGTGAAAAGACAAATTTTTCAGGGCCCTACCTGAGGTAATGTCTGTTCTGCCAGAGTAAGAATAAAAAATGCAAACTCATATATTTTTAAAAGTGTTTTGTTTTCCATTTGGGAGGTTGGATTTATTTTTTGCCAAATGTGAGGTATCTTTGACTCATTTTTGTTTACCACTACAAATACAAAATTCTTTGGCTCTCGAAAAGTACATAAGATGAAACAGAAGCCTTCTTTGAAAGTATTGCGATACTCAGAAATGTACCCATCTCAAAAGGTTGTTTCTACATGTCTTGATTGCATTTGCTGAATTTCCTCTTGTGCGACCACCAATCCATAAAACAGATTTTTCTTGAAATTGTCCTGGATTAGATATAATCCCTCTCTAGTGAGAGGGACGGTGCATTTAGGTACAGTGGATGAGCTCTGCAGGCAGAAGACATAAAGTTTCCCTTTTAACACTTAAGCGGCAGCAAGATCCCTTCTGCATAGTGGGAACTCTTATTACACATTTCCACTCCAAATCCCATTTCATTTGCATGTGTGTGCCCATGTGTGAATAAGTGTCTGTGTGTGTGTCCGTGTTTGCGTGCATACATTGCCGTTTGAATAGAGTGCTTGTGTGAATTTTCTGCCTGTGGAGTTACAGTTTGAGGCGTTTATTCAGTTTATGCATTGATGGGTTCATATGTACATTTCTGTGTTAGTATGAACATCCCGTGGTGTCTGTGTGTAGATGCAGCAAGAAAGTCTGCAGGACACAGCTCCCCCTTTGAAGAGATGGTTAAAATACTGTTCAGCACACTCTCCCTCACAGCTTCAAGTACTTCTTAGTTCTTGTAGACCTGTTTCTGTTAAAGAGAACATCTTTATCCCATGTTTGCTGCACATATAGTTTCTTCTTCTTGGACTTTTTTTTAAAAAAAAAAACTGGAACATGAGTTTAGTACATTAACCAAATCTCAAAACCACATCTACATTCCTGCAGATCTCCCTTTTTTCTACTTTTCCACACATTGTCATCTTTTCTGACAGTACTTTAAAGAGAATGCTAGTTCTTGCAGGTGCAGAAAGCAACTTTACTATCCACTATCTCTTATAGGGTTTGTTTCTTTATTTGTAAAAAAAACAGCAGTGTGGCACTTAAAATTCTGCCATTTCAAAAACATATAAATGCATGACTAGAGAGAATAACATGCTTGCCCTGTAATACTGTGTCCTCATTTAATCTGACATTTTATAAATATGGTTTAAGTAAGGGGTCGGCGTCATAGTAGAGATTTTACTTAGCCACCTGTGAGGTTTTTGTCTCCTTGATAGCAGTTTCTCTCAGTTGGTGTCAAATCAGCATTAAATTGTTGCCACACCATGCAAAATAATTCATGATTCCTGCAGTGATTAGAATTAAATCGCTATGTCGACATCTCTACTAAAAGGCTCTAGGATTGGGTATCTTCTGCACCTCTTGTTTTTTTATCCTTCTTTTGTGTTCTTTTTCTTTTTTTATTATAACTCTGCTCCTGCTCTGACTTCTTTCTTACTTACAAAAATGAGAAAAACTCACGTGAGTGTTTTCTCCATCTTGTTGCAGTGCTGGCTAGTTTCAGAGGAACCGTCCAGCATGGCCTCCCTTTGGAAATTGGAGACACAGTGCAGATTCTGGAGAAATGTGAAGGTATGCTGTACATGTTACTCACTTGTTTTGTACATTATCTGATAATTAGTTGCTTTCAGTGAAGAAAAGAAAAATATATGGAGTGAAACAACATAGTAATGTGTAAGGAAATAAATCTCTTTTGTTTGATTGGTGTTGAACACATACAGATCACTTCCACTTTTTCATGAAATAGTCATTTTGATAGCTGCAATAACTCTTATGCTTGTGGTTTCTACTTGTAAAAAGTCATAAATAGTTGATAAAATCCTGCAGAGAGTATTATATGTAAATGCACAGGTTCATGGCTGCAGGTGTAGACATACATCATTTGGCTTGCACAGATAAATGCATGCATAATCTAAAGAACATCTTGTATGCCATAAATGCTTGTGGAAATTACATTTTTTAACAGCATAGGCTTCTCCAGACCTCCTGCCCACACTCAGTCTGTTTCATTCCTCTACTTGCTTCACATTACCTTTTTTTCCTGTCTATCACACCAATTATGTACATATGGTTCTTTCATGTAGTTTTTTCTTTCTGTCCTTATTTTTTTTTTTTATCTAAGGTCTGTTTTTAAGTTTCAGAACAATGTGAAATGATTTCACAGCAGGGCCTCGCTTTCATGCACACCTCAACACAAACAGGCACAAACCTTTGTCTTCCGGAGTTCTTGTTACACTTCCTTTTTGGAGACACATACATATACACACACATACACAAAGAGACAGGCAGCCAGCCAGCCAGCCAGTCATGCATCTTGCCAGTCAAAGGGATGTGATATCATGGTAAAAGACCCAGAGGAAGTAGACAATAGCACAGCCAGCTGAATGTTTGGCCCAGAAGGGAGGAAGTAAATCAAAATCCTGCCAGCAGCGAAGAGGCTGAGAGGCGGGCTGCTGACAGCAGAGGAGACAGACTAATGGCTCTGCCTCATGTTGACACTATTGACACTTGAAAAGATGGCAGCTTTCAGAGTGAACTTTTCTTTGCTGACATGTGGCTCTTGTCTGAAAATGTACCACCTCAGCAATTGATTTTTTTTAATTGACCCTCCACTGGTTCTTACTTGAACTTTTGTTTTAGTAGGTTCCAGAGGGCAGTGGATACATTAGGCTGTCTTACGTAACCCTAAAGCCATGTATTTTTTTTTACATCACAGAATATCTTCTCACGTTGTTTTGATCATTAAATATCTTTTGACAATATAGTCACGGTTTGAAATCATGAACATTCATCAAATGTCAGACCTTTTTCATACTTTTTAGATATAAAAATGACTTGCCATTAATATTAGACATACACTGCTAAGAAAAGATGACTCATGTATGGAAATATTGAGCGTATTTTCCACAGTGTATATCAAGACAACCTACTCAGTGCTACCTCACCATGCATGCCCGAAAAAGTTTTAGGCAGAAAATTCATTGATGCTCTATGGAAACCCAAAAGTGATTAGAATAATCTGATACATTTACAGTTGAGCTGTTTAGCTAATGCTCTTATCTGGAGGGACTTACAAAGGCTGCAACAGAGGATTGAGCTTAAATGGCCAGTTTGGGCAAGAACATTGGCTCAAAGCCTCTACCAACGCGAATGTGTTTGATTGTTTGAGTGTTGGGCTCAGCAGAAGCATCGTACACTTACTAATAAATCGGCTGTAATGGCATAGAGACAGATTAGAGTGTGTAATGGTGCAAGAAGTCAAACCACAGCTATTGCACCTTTGTTTTTTTTCTATCTGCTTTTTTTAGACTTGCCTGGATGTGTCATAGTTAGATATATGGGGCTTCTTTGTGGTTTTCTTTGTGCAGAGTCTCTTCTTCTCACACTGCTTTGCAGTTGCATGTGGCCATGTAGGCTTGTTTCTTAAATTGTGCTGTTTAGGTCAGCTTTAATCATAGATAATCTGAACTGAAAATACTTTTTTTTTTATATTGGCAGTGCCTTGTCAGCTGGCAGGAGTAAAATGCCCACAGATGAGAGGTCATTCACCTGGAAATGCTTAAGTCAGCTTTTAACATGACACTGAGCTGGAATAAAAATAAGTCTGTTGGGCTTTTTATAAAAGTCTTTATTTATGCTGCTGTCAGGAGAATAGGAGCATTTTGATGCCCTATTTTGACACAGTTTCTCTCATCACACTTTTCTCCTCTATCATTCTTCTGCTTTCTGGCTTATAAAAGTATAAGCATACATTGTCATAGCAGCATGCAGGACATTAAAATGATGCTTTGTGTCTGCAGGATGGTACCGAGGATTCATCTTAAAGAATCCGAATGTCAAGGTGAGCAAATCCTTTTTCTATTGTTAGTCATTTGCACTTTAATAAATCTTTTTTCTTTTAATTGAGTGGTCTGCAAGCTAATAGAGCATGGACAAACAGGAGTGCCTTGGATGCTGCAAACTGAAAGAAACAATAGAGAAGTGGTAACAGCATCGGGCAAGTGAAATTGAAAGGAGTTACGAGTAATATGGATCTAAAAAGATGTTAAGTTACTTCTTGCTTTTAAAACGTTATGGTGCACAATGTACACCATTATCGACATTGACCTTAGATATCATGTCACTCAAATTAAATCCCCAATTATTCTCCAAAAGAGCTTTAGGGAAATGGGGTATCATGGTGTACTGTTCTGTCCAGCCACACTTGGACAAATATATTTTTTTAAACTATTTACTGTAGCTTTACTCTACTAAGGGTGTTCAAATTATTTACTCTATACTCAACCCTTAAAATCCTTCAATTTTTACCTAAAATAGATTTTTATGGATACACAGCACTTGGCTTGAATTGAATTGTTATTGCTAATTGATGCTAACATCTGTGTTAGGTGATCTGATCATGATTTAGACCAGGAATCTTAAACATACCTTATGTCACAATTAGTTTGCATGTAAGCAACAAACAGGACATCAGTAGTCCCACTGGTGTTATGTAAAATCACAAATGTTAACACATCTCATATCCCCCTGAATTGCAACACGCTCAGTTTTGAAGCATTATATGAGAGAAGTAAAGGAGCATAAAATAGAAGATTTGTGAAGTTACAGAGCTCAGTGTCAGCCTACCACTTACAAACACACTAAGACTTTTATCTCCTGAGGTTCTGCTCATGAGCCTGCTGTCAGCTGCTTTCTACACAAATTTGCTATGCTTTGAACACTATTGCTCTCTATCAGGAGGCTTGGCATATTCACTGTATTTTCTCTTATAAGTCCAGTTGGCATGTAATCATCCTTGATGTGATGATTTTAAAGTATAGCCAGCAATATTAGCTTTTGAATGACACCTCACTAGAGACTATAGGAGCTTTGTTGTTGCGTTGACATTCTAGCCAACTGTGCAGTGGGAAACAAATGGCCTTTTTTTCTGCCTTGTATACACTGAGCCAGCTGTAAATGAGCTTGTTCTGGTTGACAAGGCAGATGCTGTTTGGATCAGGAGTGATTCAAGCTGAGTTTACGAGGCTGCATTTTGGACAAGGAAATGTTTCTGGAAAGTCAAGAAGTGAGAAAACATCCTTGTTGAGGCTGTGTTGCTTGTGTGGAGTCATGTCAGGTTAGCAGGTGGTCCCAGAGTAGTGATATAATGCATGGTAACTCGATCTGATGTCTTGCTTTAAGCTTTGGATAAGAAACAGATTTAAAGAATTAAAGAGTAATACCTCTGTTTGTGTTACAAAGATATGATTTCTGGTGAACCATAGGCTTTAACTGTGTCACTAAGCAGATATCGGCATGCATCTGCTCACAAAATGAGGCAACAGAGCAGTCATTACATCTGTGCATCTTCTGCTACAACATGTCAAAATGACAATTTATGCTCACATTGTTAGTGCTGGTCTTGTAGGCTATCCCTTGTCATGGGAAAAATTGCTAAAAAGTGAGGTTCATGACAGCTTTTGCACATGACACCATTAATAACACCCCTTTCTGTGCAGCAAACCAACCAATTTAACAAATATAAATCATCATTTGTATTCAGTTACACAACATAATAGGCTGAAAAAAGGTAATACATGTGGTTTTATAAGCTGTTGTGGAGTAAAATGTCCTATATAAGTGAAGGGTGAATTGCATGTTTTGATTCTCTATGTGCATGCGTGCTGCATTTATCCTCACATGCCTAAATCTAAGTTTTGCTTTGATCTCCTTAAATAAATAGGAAGCAACTTGCAGGTTATTAGTGCCAGTGTGCACACGCACACACTAACAAATTTTTATTTTTCAACTAAATCCCACAGCTACTTGCTTTTATCGCTGTCTGTTCCCGTCTTCTTTCAATCTCCTTTTAATCCACAAGCACACTTGGCTCTGTATTGATTATGTGCATCATTTTCTCTTGGAAAAACAAATGCTAATGGAGCCAGATGCAGAAAGCTCAGTGAGTATTCTCATTAACCTGTTTATCTTCTTTCCAAAGGGGATCTTCCCATCCAGTTATATCCACTTGAAGAATGCCCATGTTAAGAACAAAGGGTAAGTGCTGTCACGTTTCTCCCTGTTTCCATTTCTGAGTGTGTGCAGCTTGTGGTTTAAGGTTGAACTGTGTTTTTGTTCTTATGCCTGTGTGTATGTTTTGCAGGCAATTTGAGACGGTCATCCCGGTTGAAGACTCTGTCATCACAGAGATGACATCAACGCTGCGAGAATGGGGTGCCATGTGGAAACAACTTTATGTGGTAAGAGTGGCTTCACACAAACGCATTAACACACTTTGCATTGATTTCAGATATCACTGCTGCTTAGGCAAAGTGCCTTTACCTTTCCCATGAAGGCAAGTTGATTTGGCATTGGGAGATAAACAGTCGAATCTTTTTCTAACCCATTCATTTGTTGTATTGATTGTGTTTGTAGCCTATTAAGCTGTCTGGGTTGCTGATTAAACTGATCTGATGAATACTGGCAGATCGAAGGCCATACATTCGTGTCAAAATGGAGCAGCTAATTTAACACTTTACTTCTTTACTTAACATGCTTCAGTTATGATTTTGGGTAGTAGTGTTGATACACCAGTGCACTTTCACTGTC
This sequence comes from Melanotaenia boesemani, assembly GCF_017639745.1. Taxonomy (NCBI): domain Eukaryota; kingdom Metazoa; phylum Chordata; class Actinopteri; order Atheriniformes; family Melanotaeniidae; genus Melanotaenia; species Melanotaenia boesemani. The sequence continues at coordinate 17,885,357 of NC_055704.1, read as the reverse complement.
TTATCCCTTCTGTCCTCTATTGGTTTCCTTCTTGTCAATTTCCCTTTGGCTTCTCTACTCATTTCCCCCCCTTCTCTATTGCTCCTCATCATTTTCACCTCCTGCAGAAGAATGAAGGGGATTTGTTCCACCGGCTTTGGCATGTGATGAATGAAATCTTGGACCTGAGGAGGCAGGTGCTGGTTGGCCACCTCACTCATGACCGTATGAGGGATGTCAAGCAGCACATCACAGCCAGATTGGACTGGGGCAACGAGTAAGTAGAAGTGCAGTTGTAGACACATTGTTTATGTTTTTGTTTCTTCATATTTTTATTGGATGATTAATAATCGCTTTCTTCTACCTCTGACCATACATATGTTGTACACTTTCGGATGGATTTTCTCCCCTGTGGTCAAACACTTACACTTAGTTACAGCACTGTGCAGAAATCACATTGCATTGCTTCAGAATAATTCATTTAAAAGAGCATTATGTCAGCTTATTCTCTTATTCTCTTTATTATTGTTTTCATTTAACTTTCTGGCATCAAGTGAATAACTTCTGCTTTAAGATAATTTATTCACAGGCTTGTTTTTGTTTGAATTAGATGCACAAAAGGTTTTATTTTGATAATTTTTTAGGTTTTCCTCCAGGTCTTCTGCAGTCAAGTGGGGTATTATATTTACTTGATGAACTTTGTTATCCTGTCATAGCATATAATTTCCTAAATCCCATTGTCAAAGAAACTGCATCTAATCTGGCTTGGTCTTGTAGTGGCCCATCTCCAGCCCCTTGATAAGCTTAGGCTTATGATTGCACAGATCTAGGGCAATGACTTCCAAATTGTGGTTGCCACCCCATTTAAAGGGTGCCAAAAATCAAAGAGGGAGTACTGTTTTTTTTCACTCCATAAATGTTATTTTTTTCACATTTATAGAATATTACTGGACTGAAGTCTGTGTGAGGATGAAGCATGAATGAAGCACATCCAGCAAACTGTCTCTGCACGAACAGCTGATAGATGTGTTTTGATTTAAAAAGCAAACCTATCATTAACCACAATTCACTCTCTAGAATAAGGACAACAAGTTGATACAGGATCCTCAGTTACACATTATGAAATTGTTTTCACAATATCAGGAATTGCTCTGTGAAGCTGCTCAAAGTTTTATAGTGTATGATGTGTGTCTCCTAATAAATAAATGAATGGAATAAATCCAGCTTTATGTTCACGCTGAGAAATAACCATCATAGAGTTTGGAGTCTCTTGAAGGTTTTTAATTCACCTTCTGGGAAAGTGGAATAATCAGTGTAAGCACTTTCATATAGTTGTTGAATTACCAGTAACATAAGACATATTTGCAGTTCATGAAACACAGCGAATATAATTGTCCTATCAGTAAAGACTCAGTTTATTATTCATCATCAGGAATGCAAAATAAGCTGCAGGAATAAATTGGAGTCTGACTGTTGCAGCTCTAACTCCAGACAGCTGTGAAGCAGACTATGGGCCATCATAGTTTCCACTAGGAGAGGAACTGCAGTGTTTAACCAGATTAGAGGACTTCAATGCCTTCTACTCTGGTTTGAGACCAGCGCCACTATTCCAACTGTCAAACTGGAACAGGACCACAGTGGATGCACTCTGGAACTGTATATAGCTGATGTGTGGAGAACACTCGAAGGGGTGAACCCACAGACGTCACCAGGGCCCGATGGCATCCCTGTCAGGGTGCTTAGAGCATGTGCAGACCAGCTGGCAGAGGTCCTCATCTCCATCTTTAACCTCTCCTTGAAACAAACCTCTGTCCCCACATGCTTTAAAAAGACCACCATAGTCCCTGTCCACCCCCCAAAAAATACCCCATCTCCTGCCTAAATGAGCACCGCCCCATCGCATTGACACCTAACATCATGAAGTGCTTTGAGAGGGTGGTCAAAACCCACATGTGTTCCCTCCTTTCAGTTTGCTTACTGGTCAAACAGATCCACTGATAAATGCATCTCACTGATTTTGCACTCTGTCCTCTCCTACCTGGACCATGGGGAAACTTATTTGAGAATGCTGTTTGTTGACTACAGCTCAGCATTTAATACAATAAAGCTTGTCCAGAAGCTCCTGGGACTAATGGCTCCAGTTTGTTACTAGAACTTGGACTTCCTGATTGATAGACCGTAGGTGTTGAAGATATGCAGTATCGCCTCCTCCTCCCTGACTCTGAGCACAGGAGCTCCACAGGGCTGCATTCTCAGCCCCCTCCTCTATGCCCTGACGACTTTTGCCTGCACGGCTACACACAACTCTAATGCCATCCTGAAGCTCATAGATGACACCACCTTCATGGGCCCCATCTCCAATAATGATTAGACACCATGAAATACCTCCACCTACTATCATTTGTATTTGCACATTTGTACATTTAAATCTATTCATGGACATTTTTTGTACAGACTTTTTTGGGGATTGTTTGTTGTTTTTATTGCTTGAAGCTTCGCTTTAGTTTTCTCTAAAATACCGGCATTGTCAAATTATTTGTCATTGCTTAGTACAAACCCTGTTTTGCTGCTGTGCACTGCAGTACATTTCTTATTGATCTTCACCTTATTAAAGAAGTAAAAGTTTATCTCACCTTTTTGTTTCTCTTTTTCTTTTACACTGTCTTCATTCGTCTGGGTCTTTTCTCTTCTTGTACCACTCTATACTTTTGGGTTGAAATGAAAGAACACAAAAACTCTCATATCCTGTGTCCTGTTCTCACCCAGTCTCCTTTATTTTTTTGTTGATGTCAATCCTTAAACAAACACACATTCCCACTCAGTGAGGAGGCAGTTGATGAGTCTCGGGCTGTGAGCTGGTTACAAGGACCTCTTGGTTTTGTTACAGAAAAGGAGACATGTTCTAGTGGATCGTTTGTTCTCCCACCATGATGGGAGTACTTGAGAATCTTGAGTTAAGACTGTTATGGAAAACACAGAAGAAAAAACATGATTGGAGGATGGAGAAGAAATATACAGAGTATCTGCTGAAAAGATGCTAAATGGACAGACATCCACATAGTTTTAATCTTTTTTGTTGATGCTCAGTCCATCTACAGAGTACAACAGGAAGTGAATTATCTTTCTTTGTCATTTGTAGTGCATTTGTCTTATGTGTGTCATTTTGTGTTCCAGACAACTTGGCTTAGACCTGGTCCCCAGGCAGGAGTTCAGCATGGTGGATCCAGATGACATCAGCGTCACAGAACTTTACAGACTGGTGAGCTGCCTTACACTCATTTCTATTCATCAAGCAGTGCTTCGTTTAGCAGGTGATGAGGGGACTCATTTAGCATGTGTCTCTCTTTTGAAATGCCGAATTTAAGATGCTAAATCTAATCCAGTTCACAAAATCTTTATGTTCATAAGAGCTTTACTTTTTTGTTGTTGTTTTTTAATTTATATATTAAGGTCTAAGAAGCCAGTATTACTAATCGTACCTGTGCTTCTACTAAATATATGGAAAGAAGCCAAAGTCATGTACATTGAAAGTACATAAACCCCGATTTTATATATGATTGGATGTAGAAAAGAGGTCATAGTCGTGGATTTGTGGACACATTCAATACAGCAGTATAGTAAAAGTTAAGTTTGTTTGCTCTATGGAGGTAGAAGGAACAAATGTCCAAGTGGGATGGAAAATGGTTCTGTAAATAAATAATGATATCTAAAAATCATGGCTTATGAATGAACCGTGCCCATTGTAGCCTTTTGTGTTCCTTCACTTGAGGTTTATTTCACACTTTTTTAATTGTATCACCTTGTTGCACACTTTTCTTCTGCACTTGTAGCCGATTGATTAGTGTCGCATACCAGCTATTTCAGCAAATTGACCCTTTATAGTTGGATAGTGCATTGAATTGCATTGAAAGCAAACTGTTTACAAAAAGTGTCTGAAGTGACAGGCAGTAGTAAACACTTTTTCATCATAGCTGAGGGGCTCTATTACATAAGCCTAAGCCCATTCTTTGTTTTGACTGGTTAGTGAGAAAAAACATTGGTATAAGTGATTGCACCCCAAACAGTTTTCAATTTACTGTGATCACTTCAGAAATAAGACTGAGTACTTTGAGTGTTTTTAGACTTAGAAATTTACAGGATTTAGATGGAAAATAGACGTTACTTACACATACACACAAAAAAATGTTTTGTGAAAAGCTATCCATCATTGTCATCTATCTTTAAAAGCTATTTCTCCTGGAAGGCAAATAGGAGAATTGATTTTATCATCTAGAGGATCACTGCAAACCTGGAAACTCTTCCTAACTACAGTATATTCAGAAATCTTGTAGGAAAGGGAATTCCATATTTTAAAGGAACTTTCTGCTTTGTCCGAATTATTTGTAGGTAAAAGCTTACGAAGTTGTAACAGAGTTATAGATGATGATAAGATTTTAATATATTTTGGGATTAAAAGCCAATTTCACTCTTAAAGGTTTCTTTTGACAGAACAAATGTGATATTTGATGCTTAATGAGCAACTGATATCCGTGTTTGTTTTCACATGTAGCATCACTGATTGACTGAAATGACTCCACTTCCATCTGCTTCCATCATTCTCTCCTTCCTTTCCCTACTGTTTCCTCCCTAATTGTCACCCTCACCTTCTCCAAGTTCCAACCACTGTTACCGTGGCAACCACTTCCCTGCCCCGATAAATTGTGGGGAGAATTATATCACACATGCTCACACACATAGTGTTGTCATTCCCATCAGAGGGGGTAATTGAAGCTCTTAATCCATCTGTTTCTTTTTTTGTTAGTCAAAACAATAGCAGCCACTGAAAGCATAATGCACCTCTATTAAATGGTGTTCAAAATGAGAAGATGACGGCAATTCCTCTGCAGTGGGGAGAGATGAAGAGAAAGGCATTCCTTGCAGCTATCCACACACTGAAACACAAAAAGACACAACCCGCCATGCAAATGAGTCTAAATGGCATAAATATTTAGCTGTTTGTTCTGTTGTCATGTGAGAGGGTTCTTTGTTTCTGGATTCTTCTCTGCTGCTGAGCTGTGTTGGAATTAAATTGAGATGGGGATTACCTAGTGAGGGTGTGTATGTGTGGAACTGAAAATATATAGCCTGAGGGAATTGTATTGTTTGTCAAGTGTGAGAAAAAAAGCAAGTATAAGAAGGATTAGGAAAAGACAGTTGTCATCTGTACACCCATTGTGTTTGACCTGATCAACACCTAATAATATCATTTTTTAAAGAAATTTATAGGACAGCAAAGCTATTGTGAAATGTCAAATGCAGTCCAGTAATAGGAAAAGATATTTAGGAAGCAACAGTGAACCAATTGGAAAAATATAAAAATAATCAGATTATATGTACAAAATAATTCATATTATATGAAATGAATAATAAAAAAATGTTATTTACCTTTATATTTACACAATTTCTACTTTCACATTTGTTTGTTTATTTATTTGCATAATTAATTTATTAATTGTTTAGTGCTCCTCTCATACCGTGGTAGCCTGTGTAGCAACTTTAAAGCCAGATAATTCTCTCAGAGGTTATGTAATAACAACTAAACAGAGTTTTTCTGATAGCTATAATTCTTTCTAAAGAAAAGATAATAGCTTTAAATCAAAACTGCATAAGTTTCCAACCTTCAAACTATGTGCTTTTGACTCATTTGGACTGACGTTCATCATGACAATTCCTGGAGCTGTCGCTGCCACATTTCACAACTTTCCAACCAGAGCATCATGTGACAGCTGCATAGCACCACATCATGCCAGCAGAAACACTCGCTGTTTTGAAAGCTCACCATGACTGATTCAGTCAAGAAACCAAGAAAAACATTATTTGAAGAAGTGGGGGAAAAAAAAGAGAGAAACTGGCATAGCAAGAGTTAACATTGGACGTGCTTTGACTGGTTGGAGAGAGCTCAGACGAGATCTTGGAGAGACTGTCTTCTTCAGGGGCTGCCAAAGTGCAAAAATCTGCCAAAGTTCAGTAGTGCTGCTGCAAGGAAAGGATAATTATTTGGTTATCAAAAGTAGTTTACTTCCAGGTGTTATTTGTATAATTTGGCAGTTATGGAAAAAAAAGAACATTTGTTTTGCATTCACTTGCCCAGCCTCCTGTGAAAAGACACTTTTATTTTATTCAGTAGTAATTCTAATTTGAGAGTTAAAAATAAATAATAAAAGTATGATTGACTCCCCAGTCTGCTTGCTCTGGGACTTATTTTTTTCTTTTTCTTGAAGACTGAGATGAGTCCAGTTTCAAGAGGAGCAGATTGGAGTTTAGATTTCTCTGTGATTAGTTCATTAACTGAGGCGGATCACACACCTGTGATGGCTAACTCAGACCTGGACATGTAGTAATGAGATTCTTTTTCATTTATCGCTGAAGTCATGCACACTCCTTTCAAAATCTTCACATGTCTGATATCCTTTCTGCACAGGTTCTTCTCTTACAAGCTTAAAAGAGGAATAAAAAGGCTTAAACATGGATGAAGTGAGATATAGGATGCAAAAAAAGACTAAGGTTTACATGTGGCATCAGCTTGACCCGTCTCTCCTTTTAGAAGTACCACAAAGCTGAAATCATACTGGTTGCTGTACCACATGCTATTTAGAAAACAATATTACTCAATAAACAAAAAGACAGACACGTTCTTCCTTTGTTCAGCCATCTCTCGGCCTATCCTTGTCCACAGCATCATGTGTTGCCAGTAGGGATGCCAGGCTTTTCATGTCATCCTTTGTGTCTAGTCATGCTGAAGCTGTCACATAACCACAGACTGTTCCCAGCGGGCAGCTTAACTGACACTGAAAATAACCACGTAATAAAATACCACAGCATAAATTAGGCCTTTCCTAGACCTAGTCATTTTACGTCAAAACCAGGAGCTCAGCCCGTTTTGTATAAAAAACACTTCTGTTAAAGACAGTGTCTTTTGTTGTTAGATCATTCTAACATTGCTTTATTTCTGGGATCTCAGTCAGACAGGGAAGTCACGACAAAACAAAACACATTCATCATTTTGACAGCTATTGTAATTGTAGAATGATTTGTGGTGTCATTTTTGAACATGCTTAAGTCTTTTGTGCATGTCAGTGGTTTTTCATATTTATATTTATAGTACAGCCAACTGTTTTCTGATGTCTTAGCCTGTTTGTTTATCTTGCATTTCACTATAGCATGTAAATCAAATTTAGGAGACAGTTCTCTGATGCACTGTAATGTTATGCCGCCTTTTTTTTCGTTAAAGTGATATTGTGTATGGTTTAGCTGTCGAGTCTTAGTCAGTTCAAGGTTGTATCAGCATCAATGTCTTTACCATCAGGTTTAGACTATAAACCAGCTTTTTTTTAGTTACTTTTTTTTTCAACTGCACTTAGTCTTTATTTTTTGACTTCCAGGTTTGAATTTGTGACACCGTAGAAATAGCTTTTTTAGAGCTTTTTTAAGCATATGGTTCTTCAAATCTTTAAATATGCTGTAAAACAATAGCTCACAATAATATGTAACTAACACCACAGATGAAGCTTCCACTACAAAGAAACTTTTTTTTAAAAACATAATATGCTTGGTTAGCTCACTCTGTCAGCTGCTTAGTGGAGTAGCACAAATCTCTATTCCCTGTATTTTATGGGGGTACATAATTTTTGTTTTGTTTTTGTTTATTTGATTTTATATTTTCATTTTCATCCTCCTTCATTCCCTTCTTGCCTACAATATGCAAATGAATGTGAGGCAAAATTTGGCTCCAACTTTAGAGGCCATCTGGTGCTCCGTGTGTGTGTGTGTGTTTGGATGTCGATGGCAGAATACCATGAACCTTTCATAGTATAAACAAAGCTAGAATGCACATGATGCTTAAGGGTGGTATTTACAATGCAATGCAATTCACATGAGGTTTTGATGTATGTATATATATATATATATATATATATATATACATATATATATATACGTATGTATAGTGTGTAAAGGCCACACTTAGATGACATTTCCTTTCAGTCTGAATCAATGTGTTTTTGCTTCTGTTTCTAAGCTTCAGCAACCAGTTAAAAGGACTACACACACAATTATTTCTTTGTGTCAATAAAAAAAAATCTTCATAAAGAAATATGGTTGACAATGACTATGACTTGACTATGGTTGGTTCTGAGTAAAAACGCTTTGAGAAGTACCATATGAGAGCTGAAGGCTCTTGCACACCAACATGTACAAAAATGCATGTCACACTTATTTATTTACTTGGCACCAACACTTCCACAGAGAAAATATCACTAAAGCTCAAACTTTTCAAAGTTGAACCCTTAGTGCTATTTGCAGCCTGCAAAATTACATGCTTTATTAACTGGATTTGTATAGACAACATCTGTATCTGGGGCGGTTTTAGTTGTCTTCAAATATAAATGCAAATGTGAAGCAAAAGATGCTCCCAACTGTGAGATGTCTCATAGGGATGTTATTTATCTTTGACTTGGAAATTCAACACTATAGACTGCAGTTCAGAAATACCTATTGGATGGTATTAAAAGGAACATAACCAAACATGATTTTGGAGCTCTTTCAGGATTTAAAACTTAAAAAAAATTGACTGCTTTTTCTTTTCTTTATACTTTCCACATCCACCTCTAAGAACTTAACAGTACAAAATTTGTCCTCTTTAAAATTTTTTCTACAAAATCGTAAACAAAGACAGGTTTGCAACAGAAAACCTATTTCTACTGATTTCCTCCTGTCTGCTGCAGATGGAACATCGGCATCGCAAAAAGGAGACCCCTACACCTGCTAGTACGCATCATTTGTTTGTGCATGTGAAAAGTTTGATGAGCGCCAACCTGGGAGAGGAGCTGGAAGTGTTCTTTCACATTTATGATGGGCGAGAGAACCGGCCAATCAGGTAAGAGCTTAAGAAAGAAAAAAGATTATTAATGTGTGCTTGTATTTAGTTAAAATTAGTGTATGTACATTTCTATGCTATATCCACTGTATGTGCAAAAAAGGAGGACATGATGGTTCACTGCCCATTTGATGTCAAGAAGACTTTTCTACTTATATTCATGACAATATGTTATATAAAACAGGTTGTTAACGTGCACATAAAGTGGGCACGCCCAGACTATTTCCTGTCTGTGCTTTCCACATGAAAGAGCTTGTTTCTCAGTGTGTCTGCTCATGTATCTTGAATGCACATTCATACACCAAAAAAAAAAAAAAACAAAAAAAAACACACCACATCTTCTTGATTGGGTGTCACCCAAATAGTAAACTGTCTTTAAGTTCCCTAGTTTCACAGATCAAAGGCAAAAAATTTCCATTTCATGTCACAAACACAAGGCTTCGTCAGGAAAAGGAAAATGAATGGGTTGAAAAATGAGCACAGCAACACTGAAATTTCTTTTGATAAGTCATGCTTTAGTGACAGTTTTCTTCGCCCCGCAGTATCACATCACAGGAAAAACTGTCACTGATGGGATCTGTTGTTTATTAATTGATGCAGCGTATAGTAATTCCAGGTCAGTTTAAGTTGTGATTAAATTGATTGTTTATTAATGCTGCTGACAAGTGTCTTTAAATCGTGCCTGGGAATTGGGTATAGTTGTCACCACTATTTTGTAAATTATTTGCTGCTTTACAGAAGTCTTGAGGCCTAATTTTTTTACATATTGTTAGAAAATCAGGGAATTAGTGTAGCTATTTTTTTAAAACCAATTAGGTATGACTACTTTATAATCTAACACAACTTGAGCCCACTTAGACAAGCTTCCTTGTAATTTAGTAAAGTAGTCATCATGAATTGCTCTCCAAGCTTCTTTAATGACTTTCCAAAGCTCTTCTTTGGATGTTGCTGCTTTTTGTGGCATTCTATGTTAATAGGATCTCACACTACTTCAGTAATGTTGAGGACCGGGTTCTGTGGAGGATTCATCGAGCCATTAGACAAGTTGCCACTGATTTTTCATCCAGTTCTATTGTCACTGAGCAACTCTCAACATTTTCTCCCTGTTTCCCTTCCTTAAGAGTGGCTTCTTGATGGCCACTCTTCCATGAAGACCATTTATGGCTTTAGGGGTAGAATCACCTTATAGGTGAAAAATACTACTTTATGCATTTCAAGCTGTGAAAGCTTTGGTACTTATTTTGTAAATGCAAATAAAGAAATCAGAACAAATGTTGTGTGTGAGATGGGCTACTAGTAATAAAGTATTTTAAGATAATGTTTAAAACTTTTTCTTTGCCATGTAGTCTGCTAAGTGCCTTAATAAAGAAAAAAAGCACATTCCTCTGAAAATGGTCATTCCAAAGATATTTATAGCCATCTTGATTTTTTTTTTTTTTTTAGGCAAGCCTGGAACATTTTCATTTATGCTATGTGCCATCTTTATTTTTTCTTCACCAGTAGCACATGATGATATTTACACATCTTAATGTGTGTTTGTTCTCCTTTTGCAGAATTTTGCATGATGTTATTGTGTTATATAGTATACAGCTGCAAACAAAGCACTAATGATTTCATTAGAAATGTATTCAAATGTTCATTCTTGCCATCTTTCATTACATAGGCCTTCTGCACCTTGTTGTAAAGTGGGTATTTACTGTGCAATTCTGCTATATTATGTTCCACTTGAATCACTTTCTTTCTCGACATTATAATGTTTTCTCCTTTTTTTGTGTTTAGATGCCTGTCTCTTTCTCTCTCTCATTTTTCTTGCTACTTTAAAAGTTCGAGTACCTTAGCCATGCATGGTTAATTACAGTCCTTGATTTTTATAATGCAGTTACAGTGGAACACTGTGCTCTCTGCAACAGCATGAAGTCTGCTCTAGTTATGCTGAAGCATGTCATTAAACAGCAGCTTCAGAAATTCAGCCTACAACACAATCAGAATCGGAATTATTCCCAACTGGAAACAAACACTCTATAATGAAAAATATATTCCCAGCTCTATTTTTGTCTTTCAACAATTTGTGGCTTTAAATGTTCTGTGTATTTGCATCAGTTGTCTTGTTGGAATATCTCTTAGTGGCAGCTTGCCAATGTTGTCTCTCACTGTCTGGTCCCATACACAGACTCATACACACACATTTACATGATGTACCTGGCAGAAAGCCATGCGGCTGCTCCATTCTGTGCTGGTAGGTTTTCTGGATGTGTGTGAGTCTGAGCGAGACCAGATGGGGGTCTGACCCGTTGTGTCTGTACCATGCCAACATGAGCAGTTTCTGTGCACCATGGCAGCTTCTTTGTCTTCAGTACAGACTCCTCGTCAGGCTCTTCAGCAGGACATGCAACCACACACACTGTTTTCTGCTGTTACACGCTCACACTGATCATGCTGCTTTTAATTACTCTGGAGGTTTTAATACCATTCCAGAGCAAACATGCACCACACAACATTTCACACGCTCCCTAAAAGGACCCCATGTGGCTTAAAGGATTTGTGAATGTCTTCTGACAGTGTCTCTGTTTCTTTACCTGTTAGCTTCAGTGTTATCTTCTTTCTACGTAGACTCTAGTGCTGGGCGTAGGGTTGTTGTTGGGGGTGGCTGGGAAGCAGCAGCAGCAGTTAATTTATCCAACATTTTACATGCCAGTTCCTCATCATCCCAACGCCCCTCATCACTCAAGCTTATGGTTCCTAATGCAATCATTGATATCAGGACAGGGAATAGCAAGGGCCGTGAAAGCCCAGAGGGGAGGGAAACCGGCCATTCATGTTATGCTAATGCAAACGGTGATAGAGCCAGATAAGGTCCCGCTGGGGGACATTGGTCTCCTTAGCTCTGGTGATCAACACGCTGCAGCTGTGAGGCGGAAGAGTCGGCGGCTGGGGAGGGCACGTTAAGGAAGGAGAGACTTTTGTTTGCAGGAGTGGCTGTTAATTGGCAATTGGGGGGTTTCAACAATACAGCACTAATTAGGGTTTTAGAAAGCGCCCGCAAAAGTCTCGTGTCTAATGCAGAGGAATCTGTCTCCATATGGTGGGATAAATAGCGGGGAAAGTTAGAGGGAGCAGCTAATGAGGAACAACAGCCTCTATATCAAACTGGTCCTCAACTACTTCATTCCAATACAGCTGAAAAAAGGGAAGCTTTACTGAAGGAATACATGTATGCAAAATCATAAGCATTTGTATAATTAATAATCAGAAGTTTAATTAATTCAGACATGGGCACCCACTGCCCTAGATATACATAACACTGAATTACAGTGCAAGCAGCAGCCTCTTATTTACATCACCTAACAGCCTTTTCAGCCTGGATCAGCAGTTTTTGATAGCTCAAATTATTACAAAACAGTCTAATTCAGCGTTAAGTAAAGTTATTAGATCTGTCTGTGTATTCTGCTCTTGTGTGAAGGAGCCTACCGTAGCTCTCACAGCTAGCAGAGCCAGCAACTTGGCTCATTGTCAGGCGCTAGTACATTACAAGGTTTTTCTCTGCCTATCTGTAGACTGTGAAAGTCACCTAACTGGATTAGTCCTCAGCTCGCCAGCCAGCATGACAGTGGCCCAGCAGGATGTCTCTGCCGCCTCTCTTAGAACATGCAATATTGAGAGAGAGAGAGGATGAAGTACAAAGAGAATGGAAATGGCGATCTGACTTTGTCCTTTCAGTTTTTGGGTGAAATTGACTTTAAAGTGGGGGTTGGGGTTGGTTTTCCAGACAGATGATTTTACTTTATGAAGCATGTCTACGTTTTGGCCACACTGTTCCATGTGCAGATTACAGCTTCCATAGAGGAAATAAGACTTTAATGTTGCATTTAAATTTGAAGGATTAATATTTTATGAGACTGCCAACTGAGCTTAGCTCATCCTGTTACTTTTGGTGCTTCTATAACTTCTTGAAGTCCATCAGTGCCCAAGGAAATGGTTGGACATAATTAGGAAAGGTTCACGGTCATTTATGTAAAGTATCACAGATGAGTGTGTATCCTCCGGTCATAATTAAAGTATCAGCAGGGCTCTTGTGGATTTTACCAAAAAGACAAAAGTTCATTGTCCTGAGCTACCATCCCAAAATGACTGTAAAGGAGATAGAATTGATCAGAAAAGTAACGCAAGATAACATGTCACTATGAATAAAATTTAGAGCTCTTTTTTTGGTAATGGCTTCTTTTAGAAGGACGACAGTATGTTTCTCCAGTCCTCAGTCCTCATGAAAATACATGACAATCTGCCAAAAGCTGACTTAACTGTTCTCAGAGCATGGGGAGCAAAGTTTTCTGATTTAATTAAATAAAGATCGAGTAGTTTGGCATGAGCAGTGTCTGTAAAGGCAACCAGACCCTGACCATCATGGCATAAATAATATTCCTGCTGTCAAACACAGTGATGGCATCATAATACTGGGGGGTTTTAACCACCAAAGAGACTTAAGGCGTTTTATAAATCATCAAATCAGTACAGTGTTATCAGTTTTTGCCATCATGTGCTGGGTTTTCTTCAGTCAACAAGCTTTGTAGTTCTGAGAAAGTTTTTGGTTTCAACCCATCTCTGTGTTTTACGACAGTCCTGTGTCTAGCATGAAAATAGTCAGAATTCCGACTATTCAGCAAGACATTTTTATTCAGTCGTGGAGACGCCACATGTCAATGCACTTGTCAGATAGTTTACAGACGATCTGTGTTGGGGATTTGGTTCAAGCTTTACACATTTTCTTAACCTCTCTCTCTCTGTCACCGCTCCCTCTCTGCCCGTCTCCTGCTTCATATTCTGTTTCAAGAAGTCAGACAGCTTAAGTGAGCAGTTTGAACTTTGAAGTGACTCCTCCACTGCCCACTGTTAAGCACTTGACATTTCTGATATTTTTTCTAATCTTTATTCAGTTCCTGTGGCTTGGATGCAGCTGTTTACTTTTGTATGACATCCAGCCATCACTCCAGACCTCATTGTGAGCACTCCGTCCTCTCTCTTCTCTTGTACAGTGAAAGGTTCTTTGTCAGGCTGAATAAGAGCGGGTTGCCCAAGTCGCCAGAGAAGACAGAGAGACAATGCACGCTATTTGTGGTGAGTAGCGAACATGACTTTGTGTTTTAAGAAGTTTGACAAGGAATTATTTAAAGCTTTGAAAACCGGCCAAACACACTTCTGATTGTTCACAATAATTGGATCGGATGTTGAAGTATGTGTTCCTGTGTTGTGTGTCAGGATTTGGGAAGCAGTGATCTACGAAAAGATGTCTACATTGTCGTTCACATCATCAGAATAGGTAGGGGTTGAGTTGTTTGTTGTTCATTCTTTCAATCACTGTAAGTTTTTAAATCTCCAAAGCTTTAATAATTCTCACCATGTGTGTCTGGGTGTGTGCGCAGGGAGGATGGGAGCAGGAGAGAAGAAGAACCTATGCAGTGTGCAGTACAGGCGGCCGTTTGGCTGTGCTGTTGTCAGCATTGCTGATCTTCTCACTGCTGACTCCAAGGATGACCACCTGCTCAAGGTTTATGCGTAAGTATCTGTTAAGAATCATTAATTCACTGAATCCCTTCTTAAAAGTACTGAATCAGGATGGTTTATTCTAGATCAGCATAAAAGCTCATTAAGTCACACGATTAATGTATGCAAAACCTCAAATATCACAATGAGAATGCAGTTTTACAGGATGTTATTCGTATATATATATTCCAAAGATGCATTATTCTTTGTGTTTTAGAGCCTTGAAAGTGAAAATGTCACTGAAAGTATTCTCTGTTCCAAATAGTCTACAGTCCCCCGAAAGGTGGAAATAAAAAGCTATTGTTGACACAGTGGGTTGACCTAAATTGTAAATGGATCAGACTGACTGACCAAATAGAGACTGCAAATAACATACAACCACTTTGTTTTAATGCCAACATCAGACAGACCTTAGTGGAATTTGTGTTTAATATTTGAGACAAATGAGTTTAAAAAAGATTACATTTAAAATAAGTTTAGTGTTTACTTTATCTGACATAATATCCTGAGTCTTAAACCAGTGAGACTATTAGGATTGTCTGAACTTTGCTACACAAACAACAGGTATGGGAAAACAAAGCTGTGCTACAAGAAGAAATGCAGAGTTTTATAGTGCAAGACTTTTTTTCAGACATGAAAGATCTGATGCAAAAATGTTTTTTGTAAAATAATGGAAAATAGAGGATATTTCAATATATCTCCTCCTAGGCAGCATCAGTCAAGACTCATTTTTAACTCATCTGTCCTTGTGAATCGCTGCATTTTATCAAAGCAAAACACTTCAATTTGTCATTTTTAAAGCTGCTGTCTTATTTGTCTGAAGGTGTAATACAGAAAGTGAATGGTACCAAATCCACGAGAACATCATCAAGAAGGCCAATTCTAGATACAACTTGTCTGGATCCAACACTGGTAAGAACCCCATTGTTTTGTTTTTTTCTTTTTTCCTCACATTTACACAATAAACTTGGTTTTTAGACATCAAACATGATGTTATTGTGCCTTGTGTTTTGAAACTAGGCTCAGTTGCATCATCAGTGTCTTGCCATGCAACAGTCCATGTCTGGTTTGTATCATTCATGTGCCGTTTAAGTTCCTCACAAGAGGAACATATCACTGTTTCATGTATTTGTGTCTGTAGAAAAATCTGCTATTGCATATGCATGTATAGTTTAATTTAATAACAGCAGCTGCATCATATTGAACAACCACATCAGCAGTTTCCCCTGGCAACAGGTTGGTGGAGAACTAGAACATTCAGTTCCTCAGATGTCAAATAAAAATCTTATGTCACAAGGAGCAATAAGATTCATACTTCTTTGCACTTAACAGAAATGTGTTTAATACCTTGCAATCTGTTAAATGTCAAATTATTAGAAACTGTTCTTTAACAAAGAATTTAACAAATTCAGGTATTTCCTAGCATGAATAATAACAAGCTTATTCTTTAAGAAAAAAACATTAATAATAGCGAAAACTTAGACAGCAAAAATACGCCAGAATGTGCACACTGACACAAATTTGATCAATTTGATTGCAGAAACAAGATTTTGACTCAACTTGTCTTTAAAAATATTGTGTGAACTTTGATTTATCATCTACATTAAGAAGAAAAACTAGTGGAACTGAAAAATAAAGTTTCCTCACAGTTGACTCCTGATCATCAGAAGTACAAAAAACCAGGCAAACGTTTCTAAACAAGACAAAAGTGAAAACTTTGATTTGCACAACTGTGCTGCCTGATGTAATTAACGGCTGAGCAACTTGACATATCCAGCAAAGAGTTACTGAAAAAGGACCTCAAGTTTCCTGTAATGAAGTTTAAACTGTAGTTTAATTTTCACACACTACTTCTGTATTTTGGCATATTTTTAGGAACAATATATGTTAAGGATCAGATTACAGTATAATGAAATTATAATAAAATGTAAAAGTGGTTCCTCTTTTTTCAACCTGTGAGTATTAAGGTTCCCAATGTTGTGGTTATATTTTTATGTACTGTGTAATTTCAACCTAGGTTTTTGGTTTTTGATAGTTCAAAAGAGGAAATATTTTTCATATCCACTTGAGAGCATTGCAGCTGTTGAGGTTATTGATGTTTTTGTACTGTTTTATATAAAAATGTTATTGTAGTCACATGTGTTGTGTGCTGCTGATGCAGTTGAGTAATACCGGCATGATTTTTAATTCAAACTATAAAATGAGATGACCCTCTTATTACAACTCCAGAATAAATTGAAGGAGGCGTAAAAGGGGAGCATACAGGAAAATGAAAGGGCATTCATTTAACAGTACTGTGAACTTTGTGTATTAAAGGAAATATGTAAAGCCAGTGGTTGATAATCAGGATGCAGATGTTTACTGTAAAACTTATTTATATGAATGTTGTTGCAGAAATGTTGCTGCAAACTCCCTGCAAGTCTTAATTTTTCCAGAAAGCAACATATCCTGATCTTTAAGCATAATTGAGTACTATTAGAATGTAGGCTGGGAAATTGGGAATCAAAAATCTCTGATCTTCTGAGTCAGCTCCTCTTTCCATCTGGCCTCAGAGGACCAATAATTACTTGAGGACAAGTCATACAACCCTAGCATGTTAAATTATCATGAACAAGCACAAGTGTGAAGGGATGCCATGATTAAACCAAAGGCCACAAAGCCATTAAACAGGATCTGTGTTATCTGAACAGCAGCTTTTTACACCACATTGGTTCGTAACAGAAATTGGTGGAGATGTAAAGAGTTATACATTTTTTATAAAAAGCACAAAGGTGTGATTTAATTTATGATAAAGCTTAAGAAAGGCAGTAAAATAGGAATATTAAGCAAAATAACATCCTTATTTTCTAACAGCTACCCTCTGATGCTTTCTTATCTTATAATAAACTTCCAGAGAAATCTTAATTAGGTTCCTGTTGGACATCACCTACTTTTTTGTTTTGCTACTTACTTCTGTTTGTTGGTCATTTCACCATAGATAACACACAATTAGACTTGCAGGACCAGATTAATAATAGATTGTGTGCACAGATAATGCTCCAGATTGTTGTTAAAATACCAAAATGTTTGGCACATAAGCGTTTTAGATACTGTCTGTGCTTCTCTAGTCGACAGTGTTTGATGCCTGCAGGCTAGCAGTGACATTATCATCTTTAAGATTTTCTAATTAAAGTCAATTATTTACACTTATCATTAAATATGGCATCATTGGTAAAATGCTGCAAGTATTTCTCAGAATGCTTCTATCATTTAAGCATTTTCTTCAGGCTTTCATTTGATAGCTGACTTAGTGCAGCTGTACAGGCTAACACATAATAAACACATATGTGAATTATTGTAAGGAGTTTACTCCCATCGTTGGCTGCAGTGGGCAGTTTATCACAAACACTTGGATGTTAGGCGATTGAGTAGCTGTCAGCTGAAACATTGATCCGGCCGGATGCCTGATTTGCTCTTCTGCTTCATCTTTCAGTGGATTAGAGGGGAGCTGTGGCTCTTTGGTCACAACATGCTGGCACACATAATGCAGATGGTTTGTTTGGAAATTTCCTTACATTACTTAACTGGATTTGACATTGATCTAATAGAGATTAAGGATTTTTTTTTCTCAGAAAGCAGATAATAATATCAGTATTTAAGATAATAAGCTCTGGGTATTACATTTCAGTTATTAAAGGCACAGCTCATTTGCCTGGATCTGATTAACTAATTATGGATTTATTAGCTTTAACAGTTTTGCTTTGCATGAATTGAGCTTCTTAATGTCAGTATCTTTAAACACATAAAGACTTACATTCAGCATATTAACATATGCAGCAACAAGCTTGAAGAAAACCAGAATATTTCAACAAATGTTCAAATCTAAATTCAGACCTAATTTCTTGTCTTAAATCTCCACATCTGCATTTTTTTCCAGCTCATTTTACATTCAGAGGAGTTCCATGTAACATCTTTGGCAGCCTATTTTTAGCGAGTACATGCTCGTCTTAGAAGTCAATTCCTCCCAAAAGGGAATTATTCTGCTGGAATTCAACATTACAGAATAGACAACACACAAGCTGTTACCCAAAACTGAGGCAAAACATGCTTTTATTTCCCCACCGTTTTTGTTATTCCTCATTGTGTGTATGTGTTTGTGTCTTATCACAGCAAAATTTGCTCCTGGTGACACCTGCTATAACAGGACCTCTGACGATGGTGTTGCTTGCTTTGGCAGGTTGTTTAGTCTGGCAGTATTTGAACACTGAATTATCATTTTACCTGTTTATAAAAATATATTCAGCTTGCAGTTATATAATAAATATGACCTTAAAGTTCAAACTCTCTGCTTTTATTTAAAGAAAATTTGCTTGCAAATCACAGGAATGAACTTGAGAATTATAGCTTCTTAATATGTAGAGCTCTCCTTTAAAATTTACCACCATGGTTTTAGTCAGAGAACTCATTTCCTCACAGCTGGTATCACCAAACGGACTTGTGTCTACTTGTAGGTTTTCCCAATGGAACACCCTTGCTTGATTTTATGGAGCACTTTGCATAATTTAGGGGCCACAGTTTATCATAGTTAGTGTCAGGAGGGCAGCTAAAGTAAGTTTGCAGTGAATTGGATCAGGTAATGCCTGTTTGTGTATGTCTGTGTACATATTTATATACTGTATGTGTGCACTTTTCCATCCTTGCATGTATGTGCATGCTGTTGTGCATCTGAAGTTGCCTCACTGTGTGGTTTCGTCTTTTAAACTGAATTGGCAGTGAGCCAGAAGTTGCCTAATTCGGCTCCAATTAGCAAGGGAGAGATGAATGCACTGCCCTGAAAGTACAGAGGAAGAAAGGCAGTGTATGTGGAGTAGTCTTTTATTCCCATCTACCCGACTGACAGTACAAATCCAAATTTAATTTATAAAGCACATTTAAAAGTAACAATGGTTTATCAAAGTGGTGTATATGAAGAATATGAAACAGACATAAAACACTGGCACAAATCACAATAACTCTATCTCAATAAATAAATGATGTCATTCTGATGTCATTAAAGCCAGTCAACAAAGGCTTAACAGAGTGACAGTCATTTTTTTCAGCAGAAACATAGATTTGATAATCAGCAAAACAATAAAATAAAATAAAAAATTCCCTCAAAACGGAGCCCAAGGGGAGCAAGTACAGCGAGAAAAGGAGGGGTCCAAGAATAGACCCCTGCGGGACCCCACAGCCAAGAGACACTGTAAAACACACAAAATTCTGTGCTTACATAAACATTCTGCCAGATAAGACTGAAACCAGTCCAAAGCTGCACCTTTAATCCTGGCACAGTTCTAAACTCAAGGTGAGAATTTAAAATGCCATTATCTACCGTGTCTATGGGAGCAAAAAGACCTAAAAGCATGAGAACAAAATTAACCAGCAGCTACAGCCTATTTGAGTGATTGAATTCAACTAATATAAATTGTTGATGAGTGTATGTAGTGAATTTTGTTTACCAGAACCCATAAAGGGGATTTCATAAGAATCTGCCTCTGTATGAGTCAAGTGAGCACCCTCCTCCACATGCAGGCGTAGGCAGTGACAGAAGAGGCTGCGACAACGCACCCTGGCTTGTTTTTGAGATTTTTGTGTTTTGTTTTTTTTTTTGTTTTTTTTTTTTCTTTTTCAGAGTTGTGAAGAGGCAGTTTGGGTGGGCTGAGGACAGCAAAGGTTGAGGCTGTTTTTGTCAGCCTGAGTTATATCTCCCAAGTAGAATAGTCATGAAGCTGGTTGTCTAATTGTCATCCTGCAACAGTTTGTAGCCTCTCTGTGTGTATTAGTTTACAATATGTGTCTATAAATGTCAAAGGCCTGGTCCACATTCATGCGGATTATGCATGAAAAGAAGAAGAAAAAAAAAACAACTATCACAGTTCTACTTAACAGAACTTCCCTTTCAATCTCCTGCAAGTCTTTGTGCAACAGGGAACACATGGTTGATGGACTGTGGTGTCTTTTTCAATTATTTTAAACCAGAGAACTGGTTTATGGTGTTGCTTTTACCACCCATGCCATCTGTATTTTAAAATTCTTTCTTTTTGCTTGAGATTTTTATGCTAATGCTTCTCTAACATCAGAGCAGTGCAAAACTCTTGTACGGATTTGGTTAAAATTCCGTCTTTGTGGACAATTACAAACATAATATTATATTTTTAAGGTGTTAAACTGAGCACTTAGCTATTGCCATCTTAGGCTTTTTGCAGTCAGAAAAAAAGAGGTATAAACTGTGTCCCAATTCAGGGTCTGCGCACTTCGAAATGCAGGCTTGTCGGCTACATACTTAACAACAGCACGCCAAGCAGTGTCCCATTTGGAAGGTACCTCTAAATCCATCTACAAACCAGCACTCCATTTGGCCTGTAGAAAAGGCTACTGGTAGTGGAACCTTCATGGCCTCTTTTCTCCCAGAATTAATTTAGCACAAGATGACAGTGAATGAGCAACAAAGGTCAGAAGAGTATGTTTTTCATTTACCTCACTTTAGTAGAAATATAACAAAACTAAATTAATAAAAAACATGTTGTTATATTTGCAGATTTTTAAAGTGTTAATGAAGAGGAAAAAAAGTAGCCTCAGATAGCTTTTTTTTTTACATCATTCAGTTAAAAAGGTAAGATAGGACCAACTCAGTGTTAAAGTTCACTAAAATATATGCAAATATGCAAAACTTATCATAGACTTACCAGAGATTTAAGTGATTCAAATGTTATTTGGCAATAATTAATCAAGTTTATTTAGTAGTAAATTAATATAATAATAATATGCTGTAATAATTAAAAAAAAAATTCAATTTAATATAATATAATAATTACAATTATTATAAATTTATACAATATGCTATATTATCATTTTATCATATTTTTTATTATTAAATCATGTATTATTATTTGATTTAATTATTAATCTAATATTGTCAATAACATGATTAACATTAGCATTTGGGTTTCTCTCAACGTCCTATGTTGCCGCTATGGGAAATTCTCGTTGGCTAGATAGGTTGTCTCATTTCAACGGTAAACAGCTTTGGAGTGCACAGACTGCGTAGTACACTCTGCAGTCCATGTAGTGTGTGTAGACCCTGAATTGGGACACAGCTATAGATTTGGGTGAAAACCCAAAGAAACCATGCACACCTACCTTACTTTGCCATTTAAAGTGTCACTACTGAGCTGAAGATTTTTACACTTTAGTGCCCCTTTATGAATGCTAATACAGCATCAGTATTGTTTCCTGTCTCTTCTCTAAGATCTCTCCAGCCAGTAAAAGCCAGTCTGATGTTGACTTGTGTCTTATCTCTTGCTCTGCCACCTTTCCTCACTTTCTTTGCTGAATCAGTCATGGTGTGCTTTCAAAACAAGCGTGTGTTTATATCCATTTGCTGGCGTGTGAGATTCTGTCATAAGCACATCGGTCACATGATGTCCCGGGAACATAAAATTATGAAATGCAGCCACTCAGTCTCAGGATGCTGCAGGGAAACAGCAGCTCCAGCACTGTACATAATGAATGTCAATGTGCCATCAAACTAAGTCAGGAGCACCGAGTTCTAAGGTTGGAAACTTGGGTAGTGTTGCTTTAATGCATCTAATTTCATAATTATGCAGAATTAGAATGTAATCCTAGCAGGCAAATCACAAACACAATATCCCTCTCAATAAATTTATCATACAAGTAAACATTCATTACAAAACAGTTACAGACATCAAGCCTGCATAAAATGGGCCATTTGACAAACTGCATGCTTTGACTTTTCTATGTTGGCCTCTGATGTTGTCATTTAGGTTTGTAGTGATTGGTTAAATGGGCTGCCCAGTTACAGTAGGTGTTATTGTGATCATTTGTTTGCCAAACATTATCAAAGACAAAGCCACAGTATGACGATATTACAAGCTTTCTGTCAGATATGCAGTTTACTGGTTGATAACTTAAAAATCTTTTCTCTCAGCTTCACTTCCACTTGCTGCTCTGTGTCTCTGTGCTGCAGTGAAGCACAGCATATTGCAATCAGGTCCGCAAACAAGTCCTACCTCTTTGTTGATTCTCAGTGACTGAAACCTCTCACAGCTAATGAACTGTATCACTGCTGCCTCCAGACTTCCCTGGAAAACATATCCACAGAAATACTTATTATTTACGTGGCTTTGCCGTTTATGTATCTGCTTCTTCTCATCATTAATATGGACACACACACACACAGAGACAGACAGACATCACGGAGATACAATTTGAAGTCTTTATATGAGCTGGTGCTTTAATTTTAGATTCCCTGACATTTGAAGTTATTGCATAAGGACATGGATTTGAGACGGCTGCCTTCATGTACGATTTCCTCCCAATAGAAGAAAAAAAAACAGCTTGAAGTGACTCACAGGCTGCTTACATCTTTTTTTTTTTGGTCTATGTATTTGCTTGCCCTCCATACAGTAAATTCTGCTGTTGGCAGACGTAACTATAATTGTCTGGTTTTCAAGCCCAAGTCGCTGTAATAAAACTTGAGTGTTCTCTAAAACAATATTTTTATTGGATTAGGAGTAGGTTTCAGTGCTTATTATTGACTTTATTGAGTGGCTTTGCTAAGGCATAAGGAAGAAAAAATCAAGGCCACGTTATATGACATTTCAGCTCCTTAATGTTGTGTGTTCATTTCATATTTTAGGCCTAGCGGTGGCTCTTCAGCTTCTCCATGGGGACATAGAGCAGCTAAGACGGGAGTACATGGTTCTCTTCACCCGGGGTGTGTCCATCACCAAGAAACTGGGCTTCTCTGATGTCATCATGCCAGGTAGGACACACAACACACACACATGATTACATTTTAAAACTATGTTTGATAAGCCTATATCACTGCCCTTAAAATAGATGGGCTATTTTGAGAAATTAACTACTACAAGACTTCATTTAATTATCTGGAAGTTTTATGTGCAAGACCAAAGAGATAATGAGCTATTTTTATAAGTGCTAAGTTCCAAAAAGTAAATATCAGCTCCCCTCCATGAGGGATTACATTACATTAATTTTCCTTGTTAACAGACATTCCATTTATCCACAGTTGATCTTGCTCCCTCACTGTCATATACTGCCCCAAGATCCTGATTTAACACAAAATTGCACATTAAGGAAGATGTTGCACATTTCACAGAACATTTCACAAGACACTCTTGTAGCAAACATAGCTGATTTATCAGTCAATTAATCCCTTAACCAGCTCATTGCTAACATTCTTCTGCAGCTTTGCTTGCAAGAGCACATAGCCAAATGCTGAGCTGTTGTTACACTGTACGTCCAGAGAGCAATTTGCTGTATGTTGCAGTATTGTTGCATTTGCACTTTTTAAAATATATATTTTGCCATGTTAGTGTTTTGTTTTATCTTAATTAAGAGCCTATAGTTTATACAGCAATGTATCCATCCATTTAGTCAAATCATGTTGGGGGTTAAACACCCCGTATTGAGCTCGAGGTTATATGCTAACTTTTTTTCTGATGTTTGAGACCATGGATCATAGAGAAAATACAGTCAGAATCATATTGAAAAAGTGAAATCATCTGTAAAGAGGCGATTCCTGGCAGAGGAGGCAGCGGGGAGGGGGGAGACAAACCACAACCTTTTTATTAGTACACAAGGGTGCTACATGCAAAGCTGCTTCCCACGACTGGTGAAAAAAAAATTCTTTTAGTTCTAAGAAAGGCCTTCAGCAATCAGTCAGTATTTCTAGTATTAGCTGACAACTTTTGATGCTGTAAACTTGCTGATGTCCTTCTATTCAGTTTTGTCCTGTATAAGTTGGCCTGCCCTTTGAAGCCATCTTGTTAAAACCTTCATTATTACCTTTTGCATATTTGAATTGCTCTTAAGGAAGCCGTCCTTCAGATAAAATGTTCAGATTGTGTCTTGAAGGCAGGAAACCCTGAGATTGCTGCCTCCCTAAATGATACAAAATCTTGCAGAGACCCTCGGGCTTAGCTGGATGGGGTCTTGTTGCCTTGGTAACAAATGCACAACTGCTCGAATGTAAGATGGAACAGGGGACTAAGCATGAATGCGTTTGTGTTTTGTTTTTGCAAATGCAGGAGAAAAAGTAGTGAAGGATATTCCTGTTCGTAGGACAGAGCAGGACAGGAAGTGGCTTTCATTTACAGAAAAGCTTTTTTTTTTTAATTTCTGACTTTTTTTTCTTTTGAAGAGAAGAATTCTGTCTGGTCACACAGAGTAATAACAGACTGCCCCCCTGTTCTTGCCTCACTAACACAGATTTATGTTCACCATCTTCTTTGTCTGTCTACAAACCCTTAACACTGAGTGCTCTCACGCTTAATCCCTGTGTAAGTGTGCCCTTGGGCAAAGGAAACTCTCTCCTCCGTTTTCACGTACTCCTATTTCAGATTCTTATCTGAATCTAAATTTCTCATTATCTTTCACACACACACACACACACACACACACACACACACACACACGCTTTTCTCTTTGTCCAGCTTCTTTGCTCCCTTTGTGTTTTGTGTGTAAAATATGCAGTAAGGCTGTACTACATACAGTATATAATATGTTCCAATGTTACCATGGTTTCTGTTGTTAGGAACAGAGAACCAATGTCCTTGTGTCAGCGAATGGTTTTGATGGTTTTATGGGATAGAATATTTTGGGTATGGATAGAACAAGCCATTCTGGTGTACTACCCAGCATGCTTTGTCCTTTTATTTACAAAATCTGCTGTTTTTGAACCTTTCAGCTCAAGCAAATTCTAATACAGTTGGCATTTGAGCAATGCATAACTTCATTTCTGAGGGCTTTGTGATGTTATGTTTTTGGAGGACTGCACATCAGTCCATTTATGCTGACAAAATACACATAATCCTTCTGTTTGCAGCTTCTGAGACACCCAGACAGATATGATTGTTTTAGCATAAAGGGACTCTTATGGGTCCTAGATTGGCTGTAAGGGTCTCTTGGTCAAATTGGGAAACCTTGTGAATGGGTTGCATTTTAATCCTCAAGATATAGGATGTTAACTGGACTGCCCATCTCTGCATAGATAAAGGAGGATCAACAAATCATAAACAGCAATACAATGTATTTATCTTTACAGATATTTAAAATGTAAATTAAACAAAAAATAAACAAAGGAAAAGGAAACCTCCATAGAAGCTTGACATCACATGTAAATGTCATCACTATGCCTCTCTCTTATTTATTACAGCTGACTTTTGTCTGGCTAAATCTGCCTGCAGCTGATGTTGAATACACTGAAATGTCATATCTCTGGGCTTGGTTTCATCTCAGCAGGAAGTAAATCATTAAATACCACTAATGCAAATGATGTCCTCTCCTGCCATGAAAAATTACACAGAAAATCTGCTGAGTTCTCATTAATAATGCTTGCCCATATGCATAATCAATGTCTTGCTGCCTCTTTTCCTTGGCTGTTCCTACAGGAGAGATGAGGAATGACCTTTACATCACACTGGAGAAAGGAGAGTTTGACAAGGGTGGGAAGAGTGTTGCACGGAACGTTGAGATCACTATCTATGTGCTGGATATTGATGGACAAATCCTCAAGGTAAACCCCTCGTTTCTTTTTTTTTTCTTCTTTTTTATTCAGCATTAGAAATTTAATGCTAGTAAATGTCTTGTATTCTTGGTGACCTCCTGCTATTATGTGTGGGTGTGATATTTTGTGGCAGAACTCTTCATTTAAACATGGCTGACCCAGATGAGGGTGAAGTGTCTCTCCAGTGTGTTGCCCATTTCTGGTTCAGCAATGTGACGGTCTGCCTCTGTGGTTTTCTGCACTGCTGTGGCCTTGGAGAGAAAATAGAGTCAAATATAACCCTGCTGCCACCACATGCACACAACCCCCAATACACATAAGCACACATGGAAACCTCATCTTCCTCAGCTTATTGCTATCCGTTGGTTGCAATCAGTTTGTGCTGCATTCATCTCCTTTCTGACGTATACACTCACTTCATCTCTTAATTTGTACTCTTAATATTCTTCCAACTCCTCAGCTTTCTCCTCTCTTATCTTTCAGAGTCACGTGGCTGCTGGCTCAGGTGAACCAGGTGGGGATGAGTACCACTCCCTGGTGCTGTACCACAACAACAGTCCCCGCTGGGCGGAGCAGATCAAGCTGCCCATCCCGGTTGACATGTTTCGAGGATCACACGTTCGCTTTGAGTTTCGCCATTGCTCCAGTGAGTGAGAATAGGGTTTGGAAATGTTAAGAGAGGTTTACCAAGCTTTACTCACACTGAGAAGGCCAGGGATGCAACTTCTTGAGACACTGCATATTTCACTGTGGATTAATCAGAAAAGTCTTAGAAACGTTGGAGTTACACTAAATAACACCAGATAGTGATTATGTTCTGTATCTATTACATTTAACATTGTCTGTCTGAAGAAGTGTAGGCAGTCACTTATTTTAATGAGCCAGTTGGTTGCATTTGCCTTCAAATATAAGGTGTCCAAGTGAATAAGTGTAAGATTGTAAAAGCATTGTCATATTTACTCTCATTTATCCATTTTCCTATTTCCAAATTGGACAAAACTTAAATAATGACCGCCTTGTTTTTTCTGGGCTACAAGGTGAAGGCAATGTCTCTTCTTTCATAACGAGCCTATATTATTATAGCTAAGCCAGGAGGCTGTGTGGCTGCGTCCAGCAGATAAAGTAGCCTTATTACTGCTGGCAGTGCTAGCATTGCCACCCAAGGGCTGCCTGTTAAGGTCCTAATTTAGACCTGCAGTGACACCAAACTGAAGAGAACATAAAACATTCACTAAGGCTTCCAACAAATGGGACAAAACAGCCTGTAGAAATATGATTAGCAGACACTCTCATTTCCAATTAAGGCAAAATGGAAAGTTCGCATTTCTCTAAATTTGCTTTTAAATGCTACGATACTTTTGGAATCATTAGGCAACAGCACTTGTAATTGCTCATTTGTAATGTAGACTGTACTGTGGTACGTACTAAATGATACTAAAGGGAACTTTAAGGATCTGTCAGCAGCGCAATTCTTTTCTAATAAGGTGATTGTTTGTTTGTTGATTGGTTTTGTAATTTTCTCTCACTAGGAAATTGGGAGGAAGGCTTCCTCAGGGTGAGGGCCAAACAATTTCTAGTGAGGTTCTTAACAAGATTGCCTCAGTTCATTGGGGTTTGGCATTCATTTATGCACAGCTCTCTTCAAGCCCTGACACAGCATTTCAATCAGGTTGAAGTCTGGGCTTTGACTGCCTGAGTTGTTTCTATTTCACTCATTCTGTCTTTGATTTAATGTTTGGTGTCATTGCTGGATTACAAAGAATTAGCTGTTTGATTTGAGAATATTTTGGCATACAGAGGAGTTCATGGTTGACTGCACAGCAATAGCAAATCATTACACTTCCTTCACATAGTTGTGAAGTTGACAGTTGATATGAATCAACTTAATATCAATTTGGATTTTTGTTATATAAAACCACCATCCTTAGGGAGTAAATGAAGACGTTCAGAAAATCAAATTAAATGCTGGTGCTGCAGTGAAAGGAAAAGAAACATCCCTAGCAGTTCACTTTTCATTTCTCGCTGTGATCGCATTAGCACTTTACTACTAAAGCAGCCGATAAATTAGATTACATGGTGTCAAGATGCACATTATACCAAGAGCATCAGAAAGCCCATATTAATCATTCCTCTGATAGGATCTAAAAAAAATCCTGCTATTAATGTTTCTTTGCTTTTTGTCTGTGGTTTAGGTTGTGTAATCTTAGTTAATTTACCCTGATGTTATAGTTATTTGGACATAGGTGAATATTTTACTTTACTCAACAACACAGCTTGGTGTGTCATTGAGCAGCTGTGGTATGTGGTTTCCTGTCAACAAACATATTTTTAGAGTTTTTCTGCCTTCATCAAACACTTGCAAAGCTGATCTGTTAAATGTTTCAAATTGGCATTGTTTAAGTCATGTTTACATCTATTTTCAATTCTGTGTTTGCATCCTCATATTCATGCTAGCAGATACAAACCAGGCTGTTACCTGCTCTATATACCATTGCTATTTATATCTTTATATCAAGGATGCTGCTGAGTTGGGGCATAATTAAAGATCAGAACATGCCAGCTGATTGTGCATCTCAACAGGAAAAATATTTGATTTGTTGTATACGTTTTTACTTGCAGCCTAGGCCTTTGCATTTTGGACTTATGTAACATCTCCATGTGATGTTGTTTGGCAGCTAAAGACAAAGGGGAGAAGAAACTCTTTGGCTACTCCTTTGTTCCTCTGATGCAGGAGGATGGCAGGACTCTGCCAGATGGCACCCATGAGCTCATCATCCATAAGGTAAAAACTGAGTCCTCAATATCAAAGGCTTTCATTTAGAACATGGAATTTACTCAATTGTGTGCTTGTAAAGATATGTTTTTTGCGCTTATATCTCATTTACATTGTACTAAAGAAGCATGTTATGAGTTCATCCTCTTCATAAATAAATTACAAGTCTGAGATTCTCTGAACTAAAGCCATGCAGTGTTTTGTACTACTCAGGTGTTGTCACGGATACTTCAGAAGGGATTACACCTTGCATGTGATAATGTGAATCATTCCCTTTAAATGGCAAAATGCACTCAACCGTCTTATCATACTGTTTGGTGCCACTGGCTGACAAACAGCTCACATCACTCCATTTCAGGCTGACGGGCCAGTGAGTAATGCCTTCTTATGCAACATTCTGAAGTTGGATTTAGCCATGAGTGAGAGCCATTGTATGTCTGTTTGCTTGCACATGTGGAAACAAACAGATAGGTTGTCCTCAGCTCCAGCGTGACTATTATTTCCATTTTCTGCATCTTACACATTTCAAACGACTCATCTTTTCCCACTTTTAGGGCTTTGACATATCAAGAGACTACTGCAGTGCTGTGTTGTGTGTAATTCAGAGTAATTGTAGACTACTTGCTTATTATCCTCAGCTGCAGGCAAAGGGTGTGTATATAAACCTCCAGATCTGTGGATGACAGAGAAAATGGCGGGCATTCATACATTTTATTGGCTAGAGGGTATTTGCGTAAACTATAAAAACTAACAAACAAAACATCAGATTTTTATTCTGCTGCCAGTTGAAGAGGAAAACTTTCTTTGCTTTGTGTATTACCGCTGTTGAAGGGGTGAAGAATCATTGTAATGCCAGATGGAGGGCTGCTGAAAAGCTCAATGAAACCGGCATGGCCTAGTTTCTCCTCAGACTCAAAATAGACATGGAAGAATCAGACCAAACTGTGTGGTAACTTTGGATCTCGAACAGCCTCAGCTGTGCAGTACATCAGGGCTGCTCATTTGATCCCCACCAACATTTCATGCTTGGCTTCTGTAGTTTGATCACCAGGCTAAATGTTCATCTAAGACCACTAAACAAGGTTTTGAACTTCTATTGGTTCATATCTCTTACATGATTGGGTGTATAGAATCCAGTTGAAATCTGAAATATTGAACTATAAGTTTTCACATTCTAGCATTGAAACTATTTTTTAAATTTGTTTCCTTTTGTTATTTCTAGTGTGAGGAGAACACCAGCTTGGCTGACTGTTCGCGCTACCTGAAGCTGTCGTTCTCCAAGGCCAACCTGCCATCCAACAATCAGACACTAAAAGGCACCAAGGAGTCTTTCTGGATCACCAGCTTCCTTTGTTCGACCAAGCTCACCCAAAATGGTAAATAAGACCTAGGCATGAATATTTTGGCCACCTGACTGCTACACAGGAAGTGGCATGTAGAAGAAATATTGCCAAAGATTGTGATGAGTGCCAAGCCAAGCCAACTTTATTTATAAAAGCACAGCAAGCACTGAACAACGTGCTGAACATAAAATAACTAAAAACAATAAAACAGTAAATAATAAAAGACAAGACAAGAGAAGAGTGCTTTGAAACTGCTTAACAAACGTTGAAAACTTCAAATGTGTGAACAAACGTGTGCATATGTAGGAAAGAAATAAATGCTTGCGATCTGCAGGGAAGCCTCTTTTAAATAATTTTATTTTTCTTGCATTGCTTTTGCTTTTTTAAAATTCTGTAGTTTTTGCTGTTTCTGTATTGCTGTTGCTATTGCTTTAAGTGATTCTCAGTCTAATTTCTGTATCACTTGATAATTTCTTAGATGCTTTTCCCATTCTGTACTGCTTTGCAATTTCTTTTGACTTTATTTCTCTGTAGGATTCTCTGAATATTTTCCTACTGCATGTGCTTGTTGAAGCAGCTAAGTCTCTGCATACATCTCCGCCTTGTAATC
This sequence comes from Melanotaenia boesemani, assembly GCF_017639745.1. Classification (NCBI taxonomy): domain Eukaryota; kingdom Metazoa; phylum Chordata; class Actinopteri; order Atheriniformes; family Melanotaeniidae; genus Melanotaenia; species Melanotaenia boesemani. Next base: position 17,854,631 of record NC_055704.1, on the reverse strand, counting down.
TTGGTGGCATGGACAAAAACAGGATGTAGTACGGTTTTATACCGTTCATGTAAAATAGGATGCTGGTAAAAGTTTTTGGGGAAGAGGTTTTGTGTGTGTTTATGTGTGCAGGATTTTGCAGGAGCTTGAACATCACTGCTACTGGCAAGAGGAAAGGAGTCAATTTCCATGCAGATTTTGGTGTTCAAAGATTATAATAAACCAACAAATCCTGTTTTTACAGTCTGCATGCAGAATAGGATTTGTAGGCCTTAACAGATGGATTAGTTTGGCTCATTCATGGTAATAAAAAATTAAAAATCAATAACTGAATGATAAACATATATGGCTGCACAAGTGCATTACAACCTTTTTGTTGCACAAAAGCTACAATCATGATTTCGTTACTGCACAAATACATTTGAACTGATTAGTGAAATATTACTCTTAACACTGGATGGATGTTGTAGAGACGTATTTTGAGACACACAAAGTCAGTAATGTGCACACAAAGAGGTGCAAACGGAAAGCCTACTAAAAGATTTTTTTCTGGATGCTTATGTTTTATTCATGTGTACATCTGGGGATTCAGGCTCAGGAAAATGGCTTCCTATCTCCTTTATCCCACCGCACTCGAAAAATGTTGTCATTTGTTTAGATTCAGCAGCATTTCGGGAGTTTAATTGAGCAGTGTTTTGTGATGTGGGTTGCATTTCCATCTCACAGTCTTGTTTTACATTTACAAACAAGAGATATGTAGGTGACTGCCAGTCATATCAGAGTTTTTTTTTTTTTTTTTCCAAGTGTCTTTCAATCTTTTTCCTCCTGTAGGTGACATGTTGGACCTGCTGAAGTGGCGGGCCCACCCTGAAAGGATCAATGACAGCCTCTCTAAGCTCAAAGAAATCGATGGCTCAGAGATTGTCAAAGTAGGTCCACAATCTGCTTCTCAGCCTTGGTTAGCTCTTGCTTTTCTGACTATTGAT